>NC_077234.1:183407979-184036729 GCF_027887165.1 Monodelphis domestica | reverse complement strand
CAGGCCTAGAGTCAGGAGGACCTGGGTTCAAATTTGACCTCAGATACTTCCTAGCTGTGTGACTCTGGGCAAGTCACTTAACCCCAGTTGCCTACCCCTTACCACTCTTCTGCCTTTGAGCCAATACTTAATATCAATTCTAAGACAGAAGGTAAGGGTTTTAAAGATTAAAAAAAAAGAATAAATGTACGAATAAGTGAATGATTTAAGTGTTTGCTGTGTACCAGAGACACAAATATAAAAGCAAGGCAGTCCATGCTCTCAAGGAACTCATATTCTAACTGGGAGACCACACAGATAGAAGTCTCAGCTCCAAGTCAAATGGAAAGGTTCCATGGTCCTTGGGCTTCAGGACAGAAGTGCCCTTATTTTGTATTCACTTGGGCTTCAAAAAGCATAGAGTCTCTAAAAGTCTATTGGAAAGCCAAGCCCTACCACAAGTCTTAAGGACAAGCAAACTCCACTGGACATACTAACTCATCTTTAGTTTTCAATATCCTGCGAATTGATGCATAAGGTAACGAGGTCCCAGATCACTTGATCGATCTTGTTCTAATTCAAAGTCTATGTTGGGTCAAAGAGGGCACTGCTCTAGGATGCCTTTAAGTTGGCAAGATGAAGGGATATGTCCCATGTTGCCATGGCACCCCTCTCCTGGAGCTCATTTCCTCTATCCCTTACCTTCCTTCTCTTTCTGCTACCTTCTACCCATCTCTTCTAGGGCTTGGGAGATCAGGGACTATACACGGTGACTTGGGAACAAGGCTTTCCTGACACAACTGTGGCAGAAGGGAGGAAATTACTGATGATGTTTGAACCTCCGTCTTTGTCCCCTCCAACTAATTTTGCCCTGAGGACAAGAGTTTCTGGTTCTGGCTCTGCTAATATTGAACCAAGGGACAGAATCCTTTGCACATCTGGACCAAGTACAATGGCGTCAGGTGATCCTGTTTCACATATAAAAAAGAGCAAAAATAGGCAGGGAAAGAAATCCTAACAGAATTTGAAAGCAGCTTGGTTTTCCTTAGCTGATTTTGCACTCATATTTTCCACTGCCAGAGAGGCAAGAAATGCACCTAACGACTTGCACTCCATTTTCCGAAGGTTCCTCACTAACTTCATCTGCCTTACCCTACCTACCCTTCCTTCTTTCTCTTAGGCTCCCTTTCCCTTCTTCACCCTCCTTCACCACTCCCCTTGGTCTCTTTCTCTCTGAAACATATTTTCTGTCTATTCTTATTTCCTCTTCGATTTGCTTAAAGAGGACAATGGGTATAATGCAAATTGGTTGTGTTAATGGGGCCATTATATCTCATGCATAGTGCATTCAGTCTTGAAATCACCCTGTAATGTTTCCTAATGTGAGCATAGGCACTAAAAAGATACTCAACTCTATTTAATTTATGACTTCCAGGCAACTCACAGAAGTCAATGTACTCAACAAATTACAAAATCTGAGAAGGATTAATTTCAAGAAAGGACTCTGGGGAAGCTTAATCTCTGAATTCCAAGGCTGCCAGGGCCCTGAAGAAGTTATCTCGCTCCTACACCTGTATTCAGGTAGGGTCACATCAAAACCAGTCCAGATGAATGAGATTCTATGCTATTTTTAAATATGTCGAGAAGAAAGAGATTCATCAATTTCTCTACAGTTCGGAATGACAACATTCAGCCCAGAATATTCTCTGAAACAATGAGAAATACCTCCAGCATGTGTGCAGCTCTGTTTTATGTCTTGCTTGATATTGGCAATCAGAAGGTCATTGAGTCCCATTATCTCTGTGGTTATACTTGTCAAGAAATCATGTATGCACTTAACATGTTAAGTTATTGATTCAGTTTTTGAATGAGAATCTTTAAGGAAGTATGTTGCTTCACTAAGTCAAGTTGCCTTTCTTTGGGTAAGGACTAATTATAGTAGGATTGCATATATCTTAACATTTCAGGAAGTTCTTTGATTTTGGAAATATAATCTGATACAGAAAATCATCTTCAAAAACCTACCAACTAGCAACTAATGTATTGTTGGTAGACCTGTTAATTGATAACAACCATTCCGGCAAACAATTTGGAATTATGTAAATAAAGTTACTAATTTGTTTATTACCTATATAATCCAGAGCATCTATTATTGAGATTGTACCCTGAGAAAGTTATTTCCCTTAAGAAAAGGAGTATTATATAAAGATATACATACATACATATATGGGTATTTCATAAAAATTTTATTTATAAAAGTAGGGAAAAATTTATGTCAAGCATTTGAGAGCCTTTCTAGCTTGGTAAATCCTGTCAGAGATTGGGATTTGTTCACATGGGAACATAGACTCACTGATTTAGAACTAAAAAGAACCTTAAAAGCTATCTAGTTCAATTCTCTCATTTTGAAGTTGAGGAAACTGAGGCACAATGGGTTGTGTAGGTGAGTATGAACATAAGGTCTCTTAGCTATGTTTGAGAAACTTGGCTTACATTCATACCACAAGGAAGTACCAGAATTGGACTTTTCTAGAAGAATTAAATTTATAGCAGTGAGGTAGTGATGCCAGTAGTGATAGTTCTGACCTGTAATTATACTAGTATGGGGAAAACTATTGTATAAACTCCTCTCACCATTGCAGATGCAATAATGCCTCTTTAATGTATAGTTTTAGAGTGTTGCCTGGGATCATCATGGGTCAAGTCATGAAGCTAGCAAGTGCCCAGGAAGTCCACCAAGCTTATTCTAATGCCAAGACCAGGTCTCTATCCACTAAGTTAGGCTTCCTCTCATAAATGGAATTAAATCCACTAAAATCCTATTTCATTGCCTCATCATAGCATAAACATGACCTTGGTTTCTTTATATCTATTCCAGAAGGACAAGTTCTGGTAGGTTAGAAAATTAGGAAGACTTAATTATAACCTCATGATTAATGTTATGCCTATTGCCCAAGATCTATCTTAAATACATCCAGGAAGCTCATTGCCAACTGATGAATACTTTGGGCATAGTGACTCATTAAATTGACAATTAGGATAGTTGCAATCTGTGTCAGTGGAGGGAATTCTCATATTTCTTTAAGTACCATAATAAGTGAATTAAATTGGCTACAAAGAATAATACATATTGGACATCCCCTTACCCCCAGTTTCTAAAGGTAATTTATTTATCTTGGTTCTCTTCTTTTTTCAGAAAGAGATAAATAAATAACCTGTAAGGGAAATGCCAAAGGGATAACAATGTGGGTACAAGGCAGAATGGAAAGATAAGGGTTGAGAATTCAGTGAGAAATTTTAAATGATCAATGGCCTTTCAGTTATAATTTTTTCCTGGCTATGAATACATTTTTAAATGAAAGCAAAAAAGGATCATTTGTAAAATTGGTTACTCTTACAGGACTGTTTGCAATGAGTGACTTTCATGTTCATGGTGCCACAAAAATAGTAAAAATAAACAGCAAAATGGAAGGGAAAGAGAATACTTCCACTTCCTTCTTTCTACCAATATTAGTGTCATTCAACATTAGGCCATAGATAATTTAAATGTTTGTTATAATTGATATTGATTTATAACTCAGGAAGCCAGGGAAAAGGGATGTTGAAATGCTGAAGCCTACCGAATGTTTTCTACCTCTGTCAAGTTAACTCAAGAAAACGGCCTGTTTTGGCAGCTTGAAGATGCCAACTATGTACTATTACTCAAGAAACACTGGAATACCAACAAATATGAATAATATTTAGAATGAAGTTTAGGATTTTCCTTATGCCCAGATAATCACCAGAATGTGTGTTGCAGGTAAACAGAGAAATAAATAAAAATTGGGCCCTGGTATACGCGAGTGGGATGCCTTGAAACAAAAGGGGTTATTAGCAAATATTAGTTTATTTCTGTAGAATTTTTGGTTAATTTATCTTTATTTTATTTAATACTGTACACTTACCAGGATAAAAATTTTCAGTTAACTTTTTAATTGAGATTTTCAAAAGAGGGAAGCAATGTGCATTGGGGATAGACTGAGGTACCCATATCAAGAAGCCCTCGTTTAAAATCCTGTCTCTGACACTTACTAATATGAAGATTAAAATGAACTCTCCCCTGATTATGAAGATTAAAATTGTAAACTCTGCCTATTTTTTAGATTTAATCACCAAAAATATAAACACCCTACTTAAAAGTTAAGTATGGAGATCTGCCTATTTTTAGATCTAATCACCAAAAGTATAAACATCTCACTTAATTATTGAGTGGGAGGTCTGTGACCCAAATGTGTGATAGTGGGTGAAAGATTAGAATTGACTGACTGCCTTCTGGGCAGTCCTAGAGCAGAGCATCAACTGTGATTGGTAGAAGTAAATTAGGGGAAGACACAGGAAGTGACATAAGAGAAAATGTCTTTAAAAGGGAGTGGCAACTTCCTGAAAGGAGTTAAATTCTTCATGTTTTTGAGTTGAGACTGGTGAAGAGGGGCAGAAGGATCTGATGACTGGACCTGAGACCCTGTTCCTTTAGACTGATACGTGGTGAGTGAAAAGCTGACTCTTAACCACTGAATATTCAGAAGAGACTAACCTCAGGAGAGACCTATCCTCTTGAAAGAGATTCCCTACATCCCCATGGCCTCGGCTACAAGGCCCAAGGCCCCTCCAGTTAAGAACTAACTCTCCCTCCCCAGGGGCTGGGAGTAAATTTCTTAGAGTTTAGGCTAGATATCTTACCTTTTCCTGTCTCTGATTTCTTACTTCACTCTTCCTACATTTTGTAAATAAATTATAAATAAAATTTCTTTGGAATTAATTAAATTCCTGGTGACTATACTCTTAAGTAATAAAGTCCAACCCTTTAAAAATAACCCCTTCTTCCCCTTACACTAGGCATGAGATCTTGGAAAAATCACTCTCTAAAATCCAAGTCATAAATGTGTGACATCAAAATCCTTAATGTACTGATGTAGGGATATTAAAGATTGAGAATTGTGTAGTTCAGCAAGCACTCTTAGGCATCTTCTATGTGCAAGGAAGGCATCATGGTACAAGGTTAAAACAAGAAACATCTGCCCTCAAGAAGTTTATATTCTCTTAGCCATACTAACTTGAAGAACTAACTTGAAGAAACAACATGGAAAGCCAGATGCATGAAGAGGTGCAAAATATGTTAGATTATGTTTTTCTACATTTTTGACCTTTTTATTTGAAATTTTATGTTATACTCTTCTATCATGGTTTTTTTAGTTCCATTTGAATATATAAATTGAAAAATTAGTATGCAAGTTCAAAAAAGGTATTTAATCTGGCAGTCTTGATTCTGGGTTTTGGGAACCAGGAAGATATATTAATATAGTCTTACCTGAGTCTCTGTTTACCATTGGTATTTTTATGCAGAACTACTGAGCCACAACATCAGAAAAACTAGGATTTAGCCCAAAGCATCAATTTCTGTGGGGGAACCTCTTTGGATTGGTCTAGAGACTATCATCTCTGCCTTTCAGGATTCTTTGATGACCTATATTTCATAGAATGCTATCATTCCCTCTCCTGACCATGGACTGCTATCTCCTATCCCTGTGACACTCTTTTCCTGAGGTTTATCTTCTCCTACAATGCTTGAAGGACTGTAGTTCAGGCTTTCTAGGGAAGGCTGTCTTCTCTATACTTGAAAAAATTCTTTAATTAAAAAAAGTTTTTTTTTATTTTTTCTCAATTACATGTAAAAAGAATTTTAAACATTCATTTTTATAATCTTTGAGCTCCAAATTCCTTCCTTCCTTCCATCCTCCTTCCTCCTTGAGAAAGCAAGAGCTTTGATACATATATATGTGATTATATATGTGCAATTAGCCAAAGCATAATTCTATATTAGCCATGTTGCAAAAGAGAACACAAACAAAAAAATTAAGAAAAATTAAAAAAAAAACTTTAATCAGTCTGCATTCTGACTATCAGTTCTTTCTCTAGTGATGGATAACATTTTTTCCATCATAAATTCTTTGGAATTGTCATGTATCAGTGGATTGCTGAGAATTGCCAAGTCATTCAGATTTCATCATCATATAATAATTGCTAATTCTGTGTACAACATTCTCCTGGTTCTTCTCACTTCACTTTGCATCAGTTCAGGTAATTCTTTCCAGGTTTTTCTGAAACCATCCTATTCATCATTTTTTATAGCACAATAATATTCCATCACAATACTATACTACAATTTGTTCAGCCATTCCATAATTGATGGGCATCCCTTTAATTTCTAATTTTTTCCTACCACAAAAAATAGCTGCCAATTTTTTTTTGTAAATATGGGACCTTTCACTTTTTATTTTATCTCTTTGGGATATAGACTTAGAAGTGTTATTACTGAATCAAAAGGTATGCTCAGTTTTATAGCTATTGGGGGATAGCTCAAAAATTGCTTTCCAGAATGTTTGGACCAGTTCACAACTCCACCAAGAATTCATTAGTGACCTAGTTTTTCCACATGTACTCCAATATTTGTTGTTTTCCTTTTCTGTTATATTAGCCAACGTGATAGATATGAGGTGGCACCTCAGAGTGATTTTAATTTGCATTTCTCTAATCAATTTTAATTTAGAGCATTTTTATAACTATAGTTTTTATTTCTTCTTCTGAAAACTCTGTTGTGAGAATGAGACAATATTTATAAGAAATGGGAATGATAATATTTGTACTGTCTACCTCATGTGTTGTGAAGAAAGAATTTTATATAAACTTTAATGTTCCATAGGGCCATATGCCATATTTTTATAGTTCTGCGGATAGGTACACACTCATGGATTTCAAATGACAAAAGATGAGAGAGATACTTACATTTTTCTATGCTTCTTGCTTTTTCAATAGCCTCTGATAATTTTTCATTTGCTAGTTGTCTTTGTTTAGAGATAAAATGTTGTTGATGCTGATTTTGGCCTTTAGGGAAAGAACATAAAATCATTTTAAAGTCATGTTGTAGACACCAATGTATTATACTCCATAACCATAAAATCTGGCTATATGTTACTTTATCATATACAATGAATATTAGAACAGTGATTTGTGGATGAATGATGGGGATGCTCTCCACGTCTGGACCTAGAAAAAAAAATGTGGAGAGACATTTCTAATTTAGAGTAGCATAAAAAGGAAAATATTGTTCTACATACCTTTTTTACATATATAAAACTTTACCTTCCTTCTTGGAATCAATACTGTGTATTGATTCCAAGGCCGAAGAGTGGTAAGGGCTAGGCAATGGGAGTTAAGTGACTTGCCCAGGGTCACACAGTTGGGAAGTGTCTGAATCCAGATTTGAACCTAGGACCTCCCATCTCTAGGCCTGGCTCTCAATCCACTGAGCTACCCAGTTGCTCCCTACAAACCTCTTTTAACATCAAAAATATGTTGTAAACTTCTCCTAATAAAACTTAATGTGCTACTCATAATATTCTTTTAGATTTGTTTATTAAGTGCTTATAACTACAATCATATCTTTTGCCTCCAAAGTCCCTAATTAAAGTTTACATTTTAATCATAATTATAAAATTATCAAATATGAAAGGATATCTTAATTATAATTATGAAAACTCTAAATCTAAAATGCTTAAACTCTAATACTAAAGTTACTATGAATACTTGATGGGGACATCTTGTAAAGATTAAAATAGATAATTTAGCAAGACCTTATATGCTTATTATTACCTATAAGACTTCATGCTTAATTTCTTTTTAAAAATAAATATTGTTGAATATAAATAACACTTTAAATGAAATAAGTTATGACTGGAAACATGTCTAACACAATATGAACAATCACACATAAACTTAATATTGATGTTGGGCTTTTTTATTTGAATAAAGATTTGTAATACTTGGCTCAACACCAGTTAAACAGTCTTAGATCTGGTTCTGCAATTAGTTTATTTTTGTATTTTAATTTAAAATAAGAATAAAATAGAAATGTTTGCCTGCCCAAATATGTAATAGGAAATTTTAGCTAATGTTATAAGTTCTCTTGCTGAGAGATAGAAATTCATTTTAAAAATTTTAGTCACTTAATCAATTGACAAGCATTAATAACTAGTTATTACATAAAATGTTTACTTTCCTACTAACTCTACAAATACTATGGTAAATGAAAAATATACTTACATCTCAATTGCATATATTACTTACTTAAAGAAACCATTAACTCATTACTATAAATTTTATAAGGAAAGAAAATCTGTAGACATGACTTTTTTCTTGTCTACCAATGGCCCAACAGTTCCCTTTCCATGATAACTCTCCTAAATGGCTGACCATGTGGCTAATCAGTTCATTTCAAAAGTCCTCCGAAGAAGAACCATGATATAAGTGGATAGCATTTTATAATGAAAGGTGATATAAGGTTTATTTGTGCAGGTTTGTGATGTTCTACCATGATTTCAAGATGGCTTATCACATATGTGATGACCTCAGCTTTCAAACAGCTCAACATTTGATTCTATTTCCTCTTTTCCAAAAGTGTTCCTTGTCCCAACAGCCATTTTGCTGGGCACTTAAACTTGGTGGGAAAAGATAGTTATATTTTGTTGCTAAAGACAAGCCTTTGTGCACAAAATAGTCAGGCAAAATTTCTCTACATTTTAGAAGAAAACCAGTTTTGAGTTATCTTGCACATTGCATTGCAGGATTTGGGGTATTGATGGGCATTTGGGGTGAAGGATAAGGTAGACTAGGTCTCTGGGAGAGAGATGGAAGATTTGATGAAGCTTGGGGTTGTCACTATAGAGAATAGAGTTGAGATTGGGAGAACACCCAGTAGGGGTAGAGAGGAGACACAATTTGTCAACCATCTCCCTTAGCTTTACTCCTCTACTGCTGGCTTGTCCTGTTATTGTCCATCCTATCCTGAATGTAGAGGGCCCCGGGGCATGATAGAAAGTAGTGATGGGATGCAAGAGGAGAAGAGAGAGGTCTTGAGTAAGAACCAATGGAATGACCAGAGAATAAAGAACAAGACCATTCTAAGGGACAGTGATGGCGATAGAGGAGGCATTCTTGACTTCCCGATATTTCTCTTTTTTTTGTATTTAAAATGATGATTTCGAGTTTGTCATACATCCATCAAAGAGTGAATATATGTAGTACAATGTAGGTTATCTGGATGCTAAAGATTAGACTAATGAAGAGTTTTGTGTAGTCATTTTCTTGTCCTTGCCTAAGGAGTTCTAAAGGTTTGTGTTCCTTCTGTGGATATAGAATGAAGCTGCAGTTTTGATCAGAGGGGAAAAACATTGACTCAGTGTAGGTTTATTTTTCTAGCTAAGAGACCCAGAAGGAACTTGAGATTGATATTTTTATCACTAATTACTTTAACAAGCAGTTTCTACCTGCATCAAGTACTTTTCATTTCCAAGTATTTCCTAATTACTTTAGTGTCACCTCTACCTTCTTCTATTTCTGCTCAAAGTTCATTTCTGAAATACCTGTCATTTCTTACAAACTTTCCAAGCCTTTTGCTCTCTCCTTGGATGAAACTTTGGAGGATAGATTGTACTTTCCTTCTGGATTTATAGTGCTTAGTTAGAAAGGAAAAACAAACAATTAGAAATTTTAATTTTGTATTAATCGGGCAGGTTTTATTCTACCTACTTTTAGATGATGGAAGTTAGGTCTCTTTCAAAGTTAGTGGGCACCTAGTGTGCTTCTAATTATTCAATCTAATTATTCAATCAATAAACTTTGAGTGCCTACTAGGTCCAAGGAACTGTCCTAAGCTTAGGAGATACAAAGAAAGGTAAAGGAGTCCTTGCTATCAGAAAGTTCGCGGCAAAAAATAACAACAAGAATGTACAAACAAGCTCTATCTAGAATAAATCAGGGATAATCAAGAGATGGAAGTCATTAGAGTTAAAGACCTCCCCCAGAGTGTGGGAGTTTAGCTGGGACATGAGGAAAACTAGAGAAGCCTGGAGGCAGCCATGATGAGGATGGAGAACTGCTTAGGCATGGGGGATGAACCAGTGAACAGATCCTGAATCAGGCAACAGAGTATCTTGTTCAAGATACCAAGGAGGCCAGTGTCACTGGATTTCTGAGTATAGGTGGTAGCAGTCATGGTGTTGATAGGGTGAGAGTTGTTTAAAGGAGACTGGAAAGATGGGAAGAGGAAGATTATGAAGAACTTTGAACTCGAGAGAAGTTTATGCTTGATTTGGAAGGTGATAGGTAGCCACTGTAGTTTATAGACTGGGAAGGTCACATAAGTCAGAATATTTTAGGATGGTCAGTTTGATAGCTAAATGGAGGACAGATTGGAGTGGAGAGGCTTGAGGGTGATACTGAAGGGAGAATGAGTTGAAGACATTTATCTTGGGCCAGCTAGGTGCCACAGTAGATAAAGCATTAGGTCTGGAGTCAGGGAAACTCATCTTCTTGAGTTCCAATCTGGTCCCAGACACTTACTGTGTGACCTTGGACATTTCACTTAACTCTGTCTGCTTCAGTTTCCTCATCGATAAAATGAGCTGGAGAAAGGAATGGAAAACCATTCCAGTATCTTATGAGGTCATGAAGAGTCAGACACAACTAAAAATAACTGAACTACAATATTGCTGTCCTTCTTATCTGTCAAGTTTGGACTATATGACCTCTAAAGTCCCTTCTATCCCTAAGACTATGAATGTATGAAATATAGGTAGCAGATTCTGAAAAGAGTGGCTTCAAAGAAAAGTTCTTTCTCTCCATGTATATACCTTGCCGAGAACTCCCAGTCTTTCCATTCTGGTGGAAAGAGCATTAGGCTTGGAATCAGCAAAAGCCTAAATGAATCCACCATCAATAATTACTAGCAAGGTGAGATGGGCAAGCCAGCTAATCTCTTTGAGGCTTAGTTCCTCATGTATGCAATGGGAATAACAACACGGGTAGCACTCACCTCAAAGCATTATTTGGATGGTAAAAGGAAGAAACAGGATTATTTTTTAAAGCTGGATGAGACATCAGAAGCTATCGGGTCCATCCCCCTCATTTTACACACGAGAAAGCCGAAACCCAGGGAAGTTGAGCAATTTGCCCAAAGTCACAGGGTGTAAGCATCTGAGGGAAGGATTTGAACTTAGGCACTCTGCAGGGGCTATAGTGGCTACTGCACTGGGCTCGGAACCAGGAAGATTCATCATCATTCTGAGTTCAAGTCTGGCCTCCCAAACAGTGGGACTCTGAGCAAGTCACTTAACCCTGTTTGCCTCAGTTTCTTCATTTTTAAAATGAGCTGAAGAAATGACAAACCACCTCGATATCTTTGCCAAGAAAACCCCAAATGAGATCACGAGGAGTCAGATACAACTGAAAAAAATAAATGACTGAGCAACAAACAGCAAACTCTTGTTCCAGGTTCAGCTTCTATCCTCTTACCAGTCCACTCTCATTGTGGAATATATAAATGTTGATTGTTATATTAATTATTATTGTCATCATTCCCACAGTCATTAGTGCCCTCTTCAAATATATAAACCACGTATGGAGAAATGTTATGAGACTATGGCTTCCCAAGTGTCTTAGTCATTGATCTTGTGTGACTTTGTTTTTTAAACCCTTACCTTCCATTTTAGAATCAATACTATGTATTGGTTCCAAAGCAGAAGAATGGTAAAGACTAGACAATCAAGATTAGGTCACTTGCCCATGGTCACTCAGCTAAGAAGTGTCTGAGGCCAGATTTGAACTCTGAATCTCTTGTCTCTAGATCTGACTCTCAATCCACTGAGCTACTTGGCTGCCCCTGGTGTGACTTTTTGAAAGGTTGGAAATTTAGTATTTGAAACCTGAAGAACTGATATTTTCAAGGTTTAGATCATTGAATTTATACTTGCCTCTTTAAGAGTAAATGGTATATTGCATAACCTATTTCAGACAATTTATCACCTCAGGGAGAGGGAAAGGAGGGAGTGAGGGAGAATCACAATTTGGCATCAAATATGCCATAATTGCAAAATGCCAAAAAAAACAATGGTCCAACATTGTTTCTATATGTAACTGAAAATTTTTTAATTTAAATTTAGTTTAAAATTTTAAATTAAAAAAGGGTAAATAATATTGGGCAGTGATGGCAAAACTTTTAGAGATGGAATGCCCAAATGGAAACCCTCACACCTGCATATGAGTGACTCCTCCCCTCCCCCACGCAAATCCCCCCCCTCTGCACCCCAGACAGGGAAGAGAGGAAGCACTCCCATTGGGCTGCTGGACAGAAGAGCAGGTCATGTAAGAAATGTCCTCAAGGCACATGGAGAAGGGGAGGGGAGCAACCCCCTCCAGCATGCTCAGGTATGCAGGTCATAGGTTCACCAACACGGGTAGGGGCAGCTAGTGGTTAGAGAGATAGGCTTGAAGAAGAGAGGTCCTGGGTTCAAATTTGACTTCAGATAAATACTTCCTAACTATGTGACTCTGAGCAAATCACTTAACCCCAAATGCCTATCCTTTATCATTCTTCTGACTTGGAATTGATGCTGAGAATTGGTTCTAAGACAGAAGGTAAAGGTTTATTTTTTTTAAAGAGTAATAGTATTTACAATAAAAATGAATTCTATTTTGCACAGTACTTTTGCCAAGACTATCATACATTCACCAAAGTGATTCAACACACTGCTTCCTTTTTCACTTCCATTTTTTTCATTTTATCAAGGCAAAGGGAGGGGGACACATAACCACTTATTAAAAAATGATGCTTTCACGTCCTTTATCAACAATGTCTAGATGGAAGAACTGGGAAAGCTTCTGAAATATGCTGATCTAATTCTGAAAAGTGGGAAATATTAATGCACTTTGGGTCTCCACATTCCAAGAGACTTAAACCAAGTGGTCTTTACTCATTGAAACCACCCTCAAAGGAAGCATTTTTGCTATGGACATTATCAGGAATACAGAGCCTTCTTGTAGCAGTCCACCCCTAGCTATGGGCAAGGGGAACAGTTGGTATGTACAGATTGCCTTAGAAGAGAGAATGCTCAGTCTTGAGCATGCTCAGTATTGCACATGGCTGGGAAAGCCTCTGACCCTTGACCCCAGCTTCCCCCAGGTTAGGCGGGAACACAGGTTTCTTTGTGCTCATCTGGTTAAGAGAAACCACACCTATACCTTGTCATTAACCAATGATAATCATCCCTATGTACTGTGTATATTTGCATATAAATAGGGCCCAGCCAGCTCCACCTCGCTCTCTTCTGCTCTTGCTCCCTTCCAGCACACACTGATGCCTGTCCTCGCTGGGACCTGGCCTTTGGCCAGGCTCCATCTTTAATCTTTCTCTATCATCTCTCCGACCTGTGTGGCATTGAATCTGGATCTCTGGACTGGTAAAAGCCTTGGAAGGGTCCTTTGATCAGAATTTGGCTGTGGCTCATTGATAATTAATACTCATTCCTGCCACCTCATATCTCTACTTCGACTCTGTCATCCCCCTCGTGGTATCTAAAACTTCTATCCTTTCTCTATCTTCCTACCTTAAATCTTCTCTCTCCCCTCTGAGGAAGCTTTACTTCTGAATTCCAGTTCTGTGGCCATAATATCTGGCTTTACTGGAGTCGTTATCTTCACTGGTATTGATGAATATACATTGTTAATGACACAAATAAAAAGGATCTGATTTTTGTCAACGTAGCTACCTCCTAGGAAGCAAACTCCCTCTCCTCAAGCAGATACACTGCACCTATGATTTGAGGCACCCAGAAAGGAAGTGACTTATCCAGGGTTATACAACTAATAATCTTGGAGACTGGAATGCAATTCTGCCTGATTCTAAATTGAATACTCTAACCACTATACCACACCACATTTAATAACATGCAGAAAATTATAATTTTATAGTCACATTTCACTATCCATAAAATGCTACTCTGAGTCCTCATCATGGCACCCTGCAGACACTAGTTTATTGAAGGTTATAATTTGTAAGTTCCTTGAGGGCCAAACCTGTCTTTTGTCTCTTTTTGTATACCTAGCACTTAGCACAGTGACTATATAACTGCTCAACAGTAGGTGCTCAATAAATGTTTGTTTATTGGTTGACTAATTGATACATTGAATGCAAAGTCTAGGAAGCAATACCATGCTTGAAAGGCTTTGGATACAATCATGGCAAAAAATTTTGTCTGTTTCTGAGAACCAGACTACCTAAATATAGAAAAGCTCGTCACTGGCACTTGGGGATAAATTTCTTTGCCATGGCAAACTGTGAAACAAAATCCAAAATAGTTCTCAGTCTGGTGCAATGCCCCCTTCTGTTTCTATTGTGGAAAAGGGACCCAAGGAAGGGAGTACCAAGAAATCCATTTTAGATCATCTATAAACCTTAACTCTACTGGTGAAACTCTAAATGCAACATCTTTTTCCAGTGAATAACAAGTGGTCATCATACTATGAGAGGCACGAAATCCTATCCAGAGATATGTTGATAAATGTTTAACAACCAGGCTCTCAGGGGGAAAAATGTATACACATATATTTGCAAATTTAATCTGCATTATTCATACTTTATTATCTAGACAATCAACACAACAATATATCAAGCCCTGAATTGTAACTAATACCATTTGTGAACAGTTAACAATGACTTACACAAATCCTTGAATTCATCTCCAGTGTTGACATTAGCCAAAATGAAACCAGAAGATCAAAAAAAATTAATAAGGAAATGGAAGGATAGATTATGGATTCTTAGAGAAGCAAATAAAGAGTTTATTGGGAAGTCCTGGGCTCAAATCTGACCTCAGACACTTTCTAGCTGTGTGATCTTGGGTAAGTCACAACCCCCATTGCCTAGTTCTTACCACTCTTCTGCCTTGGAACCAATATATAGTGTTAATTCTAAGATGGAAGCTACAGGTTTTTTTAAAGAGTTTATTGGGCTTAATTTTATTCTTCTTCTGAAGAAAAAAACCGTCATTTCATGGGGAAATTCTTTGCCTTTCACTGCAGGGATCATGACAAAAAAAGGCAAAAAAAGATAAAACATGAAGATAATTGTTGCTTATGCAACAACCTCTCTTTCAGAGGATGAAATGGCAAAGAGAAACTCGATCAAGTGATGGCTTGTAAATTATTCAAAAACCCTATGCTCAGAAACAAAACAAAACAAAACCCCCAAACCCAAACCCCTATGCTTGTACTTTGTTTGAGAAGGATGTTAGAAGGAATTATATCTGTTGAGCATCAAGAAAAATCACAAAATGAAATTAGTTATATTTTAATAGATAGGAAATGAAGGTTTAATTAAGACAGAGTAATTTTCAAATTAGATTTCTATGCAATATTAACTTGTTATAGTTCAAAATTAGTATCAAAATAGAGAAATCAAGTGAAGATGACATATAGTTGAGGCAACTCCAGCCTTGACCTATTTAAACAATTCATTGGCACCAGAAAATGGGAAACAGATAAAAGAACATATCTCATGGGAGACCATTACCATTTCCTAGGGAAGTTTAACATATATAAACCAATCACTGCAACAAGGAGATCAAAAGAGACCAGAAACCACTTTGACCAGGAACACAAGGCAACATCAGATATGCTTTAAAAGAAAGCCCCTTTGTAAGTTTCTAGAGGCAAAGATGATTGAAGATTATGTTTTGCCATAAAACAATGAGTGACAATATGAAGAAAAATAAATTTGCAGAAAGCTGGGAAGAGACTAAACTAAGAAAATTCATCCTAAAGGCATTTAAAAATAAAACCAGAAGTAGTACAATAAATACTCAAAAATATATATTTTAAAAACTATACAAGTTTTTAGAAAAGTAATAGGGATTGGGGTAGGATAGAGCCCGAACCTGTGATTCCTTTGGTATAGAGAACTCTCTTTCTACCAATGAAGATCCTATCTTATTTACACTGTATAGTTTTAGTGAATTGTCTAGGGCAGCTAAGTGGTGCAGTTCACAGAGAAAGGGATCTAGAGATAGGAAGCCCCAAGTTCAAATGTGGCCTCAGACACTGTGTGACTGGGCAAGTTTCTTGATTCTATTTGCTTCAATATTCTATTTGCTTCAAACAAAAAAAACTGTCAAACCACTCCAGTTTCTTTGCCAAGAAAACCTCAAATGGAGTCATGAAGAACTGGACGTAATTGAAATGACAAAAGAAATTAAGTACCTCACCAGAGTCATGTAGATAATATGTATCATTAAATTAACATAGTAGTTAATTATATTGCACATTAAGGATTTCTAAATGCTTTACATGCAACCTTATTTCATCCTTGCAGTAACCATGTAGGATAGATACTAAAAATAATATTTATGACCATTGTACAGATGAGAAAACAGAGGCTCAAAGAAGAGACATTATTTTACCCATGGTCACAAAGCTAGTAAGTATTCAAATTAGGATACAGATGTAGTTCTTCCAAATTCTAGTCTAGCACTCTGCTATGATGACTTTCTAGAACAAACTCTTTCGGGACAATGGAGCCACCATATCTGAAATTTTAGTATTGAAGTAACTCAGGCATTACATGAAATAAAGGATTCAACTAAATTGTACCAACACTTAATTTAACAAAGGTAGAAAGAACAGCTTATCTGGACAGTCAGACAGCTTGGTGGTGAAGGAGAAAGTCTACATGGCCAACAGTCACTAAGATCTGAGTTCAAATATGACTTCATATATATCCAAGCTGTGTGACCATGCACGTCACTTAATTTCTCTTTGCCTCAGTTTTCTCTACTATAAAATGTGGACAATGGTTGCACTGCTGTGTGAATCAAATGAAACACTATTTGTAAAGTGTTTAACACAATCACCTGGCACATAGTGCATATTTAAATGCTTATCCTCTTCCTTCTTCATGTTGGAAGTAAGTTAATTTTAAAGCACTCAGAACTTTATTTTTAAGATATCAGAAAGAGGAAAGAATGAAAAAAGTAAAGAGACCAGGAGAATATTAACAACTGGTCCACACAACTACTTTCCCATCTCTACAAATATTTTGTGAGAGTAGTCTACATCAGAGATTGTCAACATATAGGTCATCACTGTAGACAGCTCACAACACTCCCAAGTACAGCCCAAACCACATAAATATGTAATTGACAAATATTTAACACAATAAACAAATAAATAAAAATACACTAAAACATAGATAATGTTAATATGTAATTTCCTAAGTGTTAGGTTCTTAAATGCAAAGCCTCAAGTGAAATCCATAGAAATATTAGAAAGATCAATCTCACAATTCACATGAAGAAACAAAGTGGATAAGAAATGGATCTAGCCCAAGCTGGGAAATATAGAGAAAGGGTATTCTGTCTAATTAGTCCATTAATTATCCGATAATATCTTAGAGTTTCATTAAAATGAATGACAATGAGGTCCTGGACCTTGCTTTTTTCCTTATCTATGCTACTTTGTCTTTGTTGAGATATTTTTATTGATATGATTTACATTGATATCACCTCAATTTTGGAATGTATGTCCTTCCCTATTCAGTATATCACACCTTTCAACAAAGATTAAGAAATTTTAAAAAATCAATTCGATAAAACCAGTCAATTCATGAATTACATCTAACATTTTCTGCAAAATTCTACCCTTATAATATCCTCAATTCTCCAAAGAGGGGAGAGTTTTGCATCTTTCATGGATTGGATCCATTACTTGGATCCATAATGGCATAGTAGGAGCTGATCAAAGAATCCTGAAATGAAAGCAAGTAGTAACCTCAACCCATCGCCTTCATTTTGTGGACAAGTATACTGACTGAGCCCCACAGAAGTGAAACGACCTAGCTTAGGCCACTCAGCAATGTAGTGGCAGAGGACCCGGGTCCTCACGCTCTGTAATCCCCTAACTCTTACCTCGACATTTTTTGGTGCATCAAGATGGAGGGCAGCCTTTGTATTTTGTACATTGTCAAGGCAAGTGGACCTCAAAAGTGCTGCTTGGTGAGGCACAAAGCCAAGCTTCCAAGGGCCCCAAGCACCTACCTGCTCTGAGCAGCACAGTATATTCAAGAAGTACATTCCCAGAATCTCAAGTTCCAACACTAAACCAGTGACAAAGCTGATTTTCAAATGGTTTTAATGACAGACAATCTGCATACCAATTGACTCATTTGCGCACATGATGGCTTAGAACAATACAGAGAAAATATGTAAAAAGGTCTGTAATGGTGTATGACAATTGCTTCCAAGTATGCTGACCTTTGGTAAATGAAACAAACAGAAAGTACAGTACTCTTTTGATGAGACATTAATGAATGATTAAGAATGGATACAGCTGCATCATCGGCAAGCACTTTGTTAAAAATATTCTTTTCATTTCTTGTCTGTCCCGTAATTATAATGGAAGCATTGTGCAAGTCAGCCAGTAAGCGCATGCAGTAAAATATTTATGTTTTATAATAGTTGTATGGTTTCCAAGAGTGCATTGTTGAGTATAGACACTTTCCCCTTTTCCCCTTGTCACCTCATCTTTACCAGTAAAAATGCCCTACACCCCTGGGCAAACCATGACACAAAAGCCTATCTCAACATCTGTGGATGGTGCCCTGTCCAAAAGGAAAGGTGTTCCTGCTTCCTTGCATCATTTATATGCAGTCTATTTTGTGGGGGCGAGTGGGGGGGTAAAGATAATGATTTCCCAAATTTTCTCTCTGCTTCAATTGGGGTTCTGTAGATAGAATCACAGAGAGACTAGGTGATAGGATAAATAGGTAATCAGGCCTCAGACAGTAAGCACTGTGACTCAAGAATGTGGTGAAAATGCAAAGAAACATTTCTTCGAAAAGCAAATCTATATTTTGGGGAGCTTTGGGGAAATGGACAAATAATTCTCTTCCAAATGAGCTCATTTCATACAATTTTAGAACTGAAAGCAACCTTGGAGATCACTTATAATCTCAGAGCTAGAAAAGACCTTAATTACCATGTACATGAATTCACGCCCAGTTCAAGAACACTTCTAACATCCTGAAAAAAGTGATCATCTAGCCTCAGTTTGAACTTTGAAGACGAAGAAAGAATGCTAGATTTGGGGTCAGAGCCCAGGCATTTGCATACATTTGAATGGATCTACTAACCAGATGTGTGATCTTGGAGACGTCACTTGATTTCTTTGGGCCTCAGAGCCCTTATTTATAAAAATCTAAGTTGGGTTAGTTGACTTCTAAGGTTCCTTCCAGATCTAGATCTATTTATAACGGACACTGTTAGGGAAAGTAAGTCTGACTGCCTCATGAAGCAGCCCATTCCATCTTTGAACAGCCCTAATTATTAGAAAAAGTTTACTAACATTGAATTGACTGATATAACTGTCTTAATTTAATATCCACCCTGAAATGAATTATACATTCTGGAGACAACAGATGAGGAAACTAAATACTAAGTTATATATTTTACTTAAGGCTACCCAGATTGTGATTTAGTGATTAAGCCAGGACAAGAACTTAGCTTTAGGACCTCGCTCTTGGATCTCATTCCAGTGGTCTTTCCATTGCCCTGCCAGCTACTACCTCCTAGGAGTAAGGATAGCTGCCCATAACTCATCAGTGATTCAGTTCTTCTCATAGCCAACGTTTACTCAAATTTGTATTGCTAAAGAGAGCAGGATGAAGCCCTGACATCAGTGGTGAGCTTTAGGAGAAATCTGCCCTCCTTTACTTCCTATCCTTTCCTCCCACAGATACCTATTGAAGGAAGAGAGAGAAAGGGAAGTGTAATCAGATAAATAGACTCAGACATATATGTGTGTATATACACTACATCTTTGTATACATCTACCTACCCATCGTCCATCCATCCATCCCCCTCTCTCTATTCATCCACCCACCCATCTATCTACCCAACTCATCTATCTATCCATCCATCCATCCATCCATCCATCCATCCATCCATGAATAAGATATGAATGCTAATCTCTAATCTAGTATCAATTTGATAATCTGATTTGATAATCTAATTTGATATCTAATATCAAAAGTATCTATCTGCCTATCTATCTATCTATCTATCTATCATCTACATAACTATAGGAAATCTATGTCAACCAGAAAATAGAAAGGGGAGAGGACCAAATAATGAATTCTATGAAAAGATTAAAAAAAAGCTTTATATTCTAATTTTGAGCTTTCTGACTGTACCTGGGTCATTGAGGACTGTCTGGGACTTTGTAATTCCCCAACAGTAAAGAAAGAGGACAAAGAAGGAGATACGAGTCACGTTTGCTCTAACCCCTGACATGTTCAGCACAGGTGACAAGAGCAGGAGGGTCCTTCATTTTCACCTGGAAGAAGCCCCTCTTCCTGAAGTTCCGTCAGATTCCTGGGCTTTGGTCTCCAGGATACTGTTTCATTATGGAATGCACAAAAAGCTTTGTTATGTCATGGGTGAGATGCAAAGTTCTCCAGGTGGTGAAGGAGGCAAATCTCTTATGATGACCTTTTACTTATAACTCTCCATGAAATCCTGTAAACCTACAATTTCTGCATTCCTTAGTCTTTGCCAATTCTAAAGGAAGAGGAGAAGGGTACATGACACACACAGATACAGACACACACACAGACACACACACACAGACACACACACAGACACACAGAGGGTTTGGCCAATCAGGCACTTTAAGGATTATTATTCTGCTTGCCCCATTTTCCATTTTCTACTACAATATGTACCTTTGCATATTTAAAAAAATTGTTTTTCATTTTGACAGATGTAGTAGCAATCTAGGAAGTGAGGAAGATCTCAAATTTTCTGATTGGATATGATTGGATTTTACCGAGTGATTTAGATAACTCAGGAAGACTTCTTTGCTTTAAGAAATATTTTATTTTATGGTAATTTCTACATCCACAGAACTTTTCATGTCTGTCCCTTTCCCTACTCATTCAGTCACCACCCTGAGCCAACTCCTCATCACCTGTCTGCTGGATAATTTCAAAACTCACCTAATTAACCCTTCATCCCAATCCATCTTAAACACTGCTGCCAAAGTGACTTTGCCAAATTACAAACCTGATCCCATCATTTTCATTAAGCAAACTTTAATGGTTCCCTGTTGCCTCTAAGAAATATAAACTTCTCTGACTAGCTTTTTTAAAGCCTTTAATTTCTATTTTAGAATTGATATTAAATATCAATTGATACTAATTAAGGGCTAGGCAACTGGGGTTAAATGGTTTGTCTGATGTCAAATTTGAACCCAGGACCTCCTATTTCCAGGTCTGGCTGTCCATTCAGTGAACCACCTAGCTACTACCTCCCCACCAACTACCTTCTTAAAGACCTTCATAATCTGATCCCTACCTTTCTTTTCAATTTTATTTAATACATTACTCCCTGACCTGCACTCTAGAGTCTTAAGTTAACCTCCTTGCTGTTCCAAATAAATGATATTCTATCTCCTAACTCTGAATTTTTGAATTTCATGAACCCCATTCTTGCGAAACATTGTCATCTCATCTGATACTCTTAGAATCCCTTGTTTCCCTCAAAAGTCTGCTCATTGGTCTATCAGTACCAAATTTTAAGCTGTATTATAAAGCAATATTATAAAAAAATACAAAAATAAAAATATTATCAAAAAAGTTTTCAAAATTATCTTATACTGGCTAAGAAATGGAAAGATAGATCCATGGAAGAGAACAGGCAACAAACAGTAGTGAAAAACTATCATAACGTTATATTTGACAAAAATATAGATTCAAAGTTTTGGGACAAGAACTTACTCTTTGTAAAAATTGCTGGGACAATTAAAATGTAGTTTGACAGAAACTAAGAATAGACCAACATCTTACACCATTCACTAAGATTAATATGGATATATGACCTAAACATAAAGGGAGATAGAAGAATGGGAAACATATTAGCTAACAGATTTATGGATAGAAGAGGAATTTATGAGTCAGCAAGAAATGTAGAGCACTGTGAGGTATAAAATGGATAATTTTGTGACATTGTACAGAAGTCTGTTCATGTATACTTTCTCCATTAAACCATTCCTTATTTCCCAGATGCTAGTAATCTCTCTCCCCAGATTATCTTGTGTTTATTTTGCATATTGTTTATGTATACTGGACTTATTTATGTATTTCCTATCTCCCCAAATAGAATATAAGCTCCTCAAAGTCAGAGACAATTTAATTTCTCTCTTTGTGCCCCCAGAGCCTAGAACAATGGCTGGAGCAAAGTTGGCACCTAATAAATTCTTGCTGATTCACTAAATGGTTCGTTTTTATTGGCATAATCTACGTTTATATCTCTCTCTTTTTTTTTTTAAAAAACCCTTGTTTTCCATTTTAGAATTAATACTATATATTGGTTCCAAGGCAGAAGAGCAGTAAAGGCTAGGCAATGGGATTAAGTGACTTGCCCAGGGTCACAGAGCTAGGAAGGATCTAAGACCAGATTTGAACCCTGGACCTCCTATCTCCAGATCTGGCTTTAAATCTAATGAGCCACCTAACTCCTCCCTACCTCTTCTTTTACATCTCCTTTATCTCCAGCTACATGCTTCCTTACCTCTGCCATTTTTGTTTTTGCCATTCTCCAAAACAAAGAACAAAAAAGGAATACAAACAAACAAACTAGCAAATATATCAGTTGATAACATATGCAATGTCTCCCCTGCTTCCTTCACCCCCACTAAGTTGCCCATCTCTCCAACAAAGGATGAGAAGTATTTTCCCCATCCCTTCTTTGGGCCAAGCTTGGTCAATATAATTAGACAACACTCAGTTTTTATTTCTGTTTTTGTTGTCTTTTCCTTAATATACTTGTTGTCATCATTATTATCGTTGTACATAGTGTTTTCTTGCTTTATAAGAGGATTTGAAAGAAAGAATCAAGACTGATGAGTACAGGTGTATTGGTTTTCCTCACAGGACATTTCAGGGGATCGACTGGCGGCAATCCTGCTTTGAAGATAAAGGTTCATTGGGCCAGTGATGAAGTCCAGAGTAAGTAAAAGGATTTTCTGTAACAGTCTGGTACTCAAAACCAACCAATCTTAGAAGAAGTTTAAAAAAAGCATTTAGTAGAGCTGAGTTGTGGGGATTTTTAAGGAGTGCATTGAACTGACATCTTCCTGCATAGATGTTCTCTCGACTCCTAGCTTAGGCCTCTCCTCCAGCAATGCTGATGCCCACTAACTGGCTTTAAATGGATGATGAAAAGCGAAAGTGACAATCGTGGCCCTCAGTACAGAGCTGGGGGCTCTGGTGGAAGAAAGCAGATAGCATTTTCATTTTAACACCATGGGAAACAAAGGAGGAGAAATCCATCATTGGCAAGAGTCTGTGGGTGATATTAGAATGGAAAGGGATTTTATTTATGACATGCTACAGATAACTAAGCTTTCCTTCCTCCTCCCCAAAGCCTCAATCTATAAAACTGTCCCTTTAAAGACATGTGTCCAAGCCAAAGGGCTTTTCGGCTTCTCTGATTAATATGACATTGATTTAAGCTCGGCTTGTTAGCTTTACAATCCTTGACTAGAGCTAAGGTTTGAATCACTAAGTAAGCTTGTGATGAGCCTGCTATATCATTTTTGTTTTCTTAAGATCACTCTTAATGCATGGAGTCAGCATGAAATCACTGCTGTCCTTTGGTTTATTACCCACCAAAAGTGACACTACAGCAAATGTCTTCCCCAAGTTTTGGGGGACAACTCAAGACTTATATTCCAGGTCCATTGAAACACCTTCTTAGAATCCTGGCATTGTCTAAGGTTTTTGCTTCTTCTGACACGTTTGCAGTTTGGTACTGATTTCCTCCTCATTTTTTTCCCTTCTCAACTTACAAAACCATAGTCTTGTTTCCTCCTTACTGCTCATGTTCAAATACCAGTGTTTCTACACTAGAGTCAAAGATGATCTACTACAGGCAGGAGATAAAGTTTTATCTTAAATGATTTCCTTCTTTTCCCTCCATCTTCACTTCCATCACTTTCCTTATTCTCTTTCTGAATTTAAATGTGTATTTCTTATTCTCTTAGGACAGTGATGGTGAACCCTTTAGAGGAGATGGGGATGTGAGAAATGCCCTTAGATAAGGGGGAGGGGAGCAGCTCAACCCTGGATCCCTCTAGCTTTCTAGTAACAAACTCTGGCAAACTCTGTGCTGGGATGATGACTCAAGTGCCCACAGAGAGGGTTCTGAGTGCCCCCCTCTGGCACGAGTGCCATGGGTTCACCACAACATCCTGAGGGCTTTGCCTTGCAGTGAGATTACATCTGATACACTAATTCACAATAGGTATTAATAGCTAAAAATGATGTATTCATAGATTATAGGTTATAACTGAAAAGCTCCTTATCATCTAACTTTTCTCAGAATAACATGTTTAAATGAATAAAATAAAATACAGGAGATTATAAAGGAAATGTATTCTACCAAAATATAGAAATACAGTTATCAAAATATTGTGTAGGATTTGTGTGTTGCCTATGTAGGTTATGTATGTATATATAAATATATATATATGTATATATAAATATATATATGTATATATATAAATATATATATGTATATATAAATCTCCAAAATATACATATATGACCATATAGTTGTCTAAATGTAGCTCACAAGGAAGCATGGAGACATATCTCTGGAACCTTGCCCACTCCTCACTCAGGGAAATGTATTTGTCTCTGAAGGGGAGTAGAGCAAAGGGCCATTAGGCTGGCCTTTTCTCCCACCTCACAGAGAAGGTGCCAGGCTCGACTTCTATCCATCTGACCCCCTAAATGTGACTTATTTAGGGGAATGACCTTTTCCTCAGGTTCAGGTCATTTTCATGATAACTATCCCTTAAGGAAAAATGCCAGGGGGTGCTCCCACTATACAGCGCAAACCTGAGCCCTTCCAAATGTAAGCTACATAAAAAGACCATCATCCAATAGTGAAGAGGCAATAAACTCACTGGTATAAGTATATAGCAAACAGAGATCATTGAAGTTAGAGAAATTCAAATATACAAGAGCAAATGAGCTTTTCCACTGGGAACCAGATACTTTAGCTCAGCTAAGAGAGTCTCCAGGCTCACCCAATTCAGAGAATTTCTCTGAAGTCTCCTGGGAAACACGTTAGAAATCAGGGCCATGTTGAGGAGCAAGTTTCCCCTGCATGTCCACCTTCCCAAAATGTCCTTTCTCTCCTTAGCACTGGCCCCAAAGAGACCCTGGAATCTCATGTGTCCTTTCTCTTGAAGCAGAACGAAAGAAAAACACCGCTTTGCTCCTAAGCTCTTGGTTTCAACGCTGCCCTTCATGCAAACACATCATTTAGTCATTGTTCTCTCCACCTGTGAGAAAGTAACTTACACAAATGTTCTGGGGTGAATTTTTAAAAATGGGTCCATGGCCCCAATGAAGGGCCCTCAACTAGACCGGCCTCTTCATTATAAACATGGGGACACCGAAGCTCAGGGAGGGCTGATTCTCTTTTGCTCTGTGTTTGAACCCAAGCTCTCTGACTTCAAACCAGGGTTCTAACCAGCCACATGCACGATGCTGGCTTTGTATTGTTATGCCACTCCTTCACAGAAAACAACCAGATTATAACAAATGGCTTTCTCTTGGAGCTCAGAGGAATAGCTCAAAAGCAGGAGAAAAAAATAACTAAAGGAGAGAATTCACCTCTTCCTCCCTCTGCCCTCCCCCACCTCCCAGTATGGCAGATCAGGGAAGGAAGGAAGGCCTTTCCCCCTCAGCTCAGACCATGCACATATAACGTGCGCTGTCTTTGTTCTCCACTATTTTCTCTTGCTGACTTTTGCTTTTATCCAGGATCCACTGACAAAACAGAGGCTTTTAGTCTCCAAGGCTTCATTATAGGATTTCATAGAGTTTAAGCTGGAAGGGATCCCAGAGTCATTCTAGTAGGATTTGTGAGTTGTCCATGTAGTTATGTTTTTAAGAACATTTATAGAAGTGAGACCCCATAATTGAAGTGACTTGACCAAGGTCATACAGCTGGTGTCAGAGGCAGGACTTGAATCCTTTTTCAAGCAGACCTTGCTACATCTTCATTAGCAAGTAAAGAAAAGTCACCAGTTCCTGGTCCACCTTGGACAGTGAAGAGAAGATGCAATTTCTTGGAGGTGCTTTGTTTAAAATCATCCTTATTCTCCCAATCGTGGTTGCATTTTAACCTGCCACCTGAAGACCTGAGTCCTTTCTTTTTGGAGGTAATTAAAGCTCCCCGAATGTTTGACTTTTAAATTTTAAATTTTCTTTTGTTGTGCCTTGGATATTCCCTGAGTTAAATATGAGCGGAAATTGTTCTGAAGTAGTGAGAACAGGGGAGTGAAGATGTGAAAGGAGCAAATAGAGTGTGAATGGCTAGAAGAGAGGAAAGACAGCTGTGGACTTGCTTTTCACAGCTCTGGTAAACATGGTTCTTATTGTTTGGTATTTATTGAGCACCCGCAATGTGCCAGGCCTGACACAGAATACAGAGAGCGTCACACACACACACACACACACACACACACACACACACACACACACACACTACAGAGGCAAAGAAATATATAGAGATGGAATCAGATAGAGACAGACAAAAAAAGAACAGAGAGGGAGGAGAGGAAAAAAGAGAGAAAGAGGATAAAGAGAAAGGAGAGAGAGATAGGAAAAACAGAGAGAGGGAAGAGAGGGGGAAGGGAGAAAAGTAGAGAGAAAGAGGAGAAAAAGACAGACAGATAATCAGAGACAGAGCTAGAGAGATAGAGAACCACAAAGACTCTATCCATCAGATTAATGCCTGTTTGACTCTTAGGGTGCTTTGTTATCCCAATGTGGAATTTTCAGCAAAGGGCAGAGGAGAGTTTTTTCATCTTTTTCTTCCTATAGTCCTCTGCCCTAGCCCTGCAGTAATAGGAAGAGACACCAATCGATGGTCATGAGATCTTGGGATTTTAGGGCTAGAAGGGACCTTAGAGATTATCTTCCCTCTCTTAGGCCCAAAGGAACTTAGTAAGGAACTTGCCCAAGATGACCCAGCTGGGAGGTGGCAAGAACAGGTTCCAACCCTAGGTGCTCTGATTCTAAATTCAGAGCTCATTTAACTATACCATACTGGTCCTTGGAGTCTATCATGACTTATGGAATCTCCTTAGCTTTCAATGTCCTCCATTCCAGAGACTGCATTAAAGGTCCCTCTTTCTAAGGGCTACGGCTTTCTAGTATCTCTGCTATTTAAAAGAGGACCCACTAAGGACAGTTGGGGGGGCTCAGTGAATTGACAGTCAAAGAGACAAGAAGTATGGGTTCAAATTTGGCCTCAAATACTTCCTAGCCATGTGACCCTGGGCAAGTCACTTGACCCCCACTGCCTAGCCCTTACTGCTCTTCTGTCTTGGAATCAATACATACTATTGATTTCAACACAAAAGGTAAAGGTTTAAAAACAAGACGACCCAGAAAAATGAGTTAATAAGTTAATAAGCATGTGCCAGGCAGGCTAAGTGCTGGGAATACAAAGAAAGATAAAAGAGAGTCCCTACATTCAAGGGTCTAATGTGGGAGAGAACAGGTAAACAACTGTGTACAAGGAAATCATATACAAGACAAAATTTGAAATAGTCAACAGAGGGAAGACATTAGAATTAAGGATAAAAAAAAACCCAAAAATAAATTAAAAAATTTTTTAAATTAAAAAATTAAAAGAAAAAGAATTAAGGATCTTCAGAAGTCCATGCTGCTGATTCAAGTGTGACCATTCACAAAGCAGAGGATTAGCCATCATATATTGTTCCCTGGGACAGGCTGTCCGCAACTGGGCTTCCTCAGCTCTCTGTGTCAGGGAGCTTGCTACGTTTTTTTCTACTACAGAAGCCTGTGGGCAGGGCAGGCACAATCACTCTTTGGAAACCAGGGACAAAAATTCTTATCAGCCCTTTGCCCCCTTCTAGCAAAGATGTTTGATATTCCTCGCTTTGTAGCCTGGCTTTCATACAGCATTAGAACCAGATGGAAATTTAACAAATTAATCTATTTACACCAGCTTTTTCTGAATGCAGACTTTAATTCATTTGAGCAACTGTCATAGCAATAGAAAATGAGCTGTAGGGGTTTTTACAAGAGTTGCACAGGCAGTGGAGAATGTGTCTCTATCAAACCCAGGGGGCTCATCAAACAGTCCATGCGTGTCTGGTCACAGAGTTTCTATGGGTAAAAAAATCCTTTACCTTCTACTTTTAGTTTTTCGTGTCTTTTTGGGATGGTATTTGTAAGGAACAGGTTACCCACTGACCAGCCTTTCGTGTGTGCTGCTTAGCCAAGAATTTTGATTCTTGGGTTTTCAGAAAAGAAAAATAATCCCATCTAGGATGAGAATTGGGAACTGGCTCCATTTACATTCTTTTAAAGAATTTTGTGAGGATAGGTTCTATGACATTGTTTAGTCTCTGGATATTCCAAGGGAAAGATGGCAGGCTTCGAGTCAGAGACCCCTGGTTCAACTCCTAACTCAACTCCTAACTACATGTGTAACTTTCAGCAATTCCCATAACCTCTTTAGACCTCAGCCTCCCCAGTTTTAAAACGAGGAACTTGGACCAGAACATTTTTACGAACCCTTCAAATTCTAAATATGTGATCCCATGACTCGCTGAAGGGATTGCCATCATCCTCTGTGACTCCTGGAAGGGAGTTCCGGAGCTCATTGGCGATGGGCCAGTTTGCTTTTCCTTGACTCAGCCCCAATCTTGAGGACCAGTGATAGACTAAAAAAGTCTCTAACACATGTTTTGCTTTTATTACTGATAGGGCAGAGGGTTAGTTAAAATGAGTACTAGACTTTGAATCCCAAGATCTGGGATCAAATCTCACTTTCCTCCCTGATTCCTCCCTGATAGGGCTTTGGGAATTTCAGTTCAGTTCAATAAGCATTTATTAAATGTCTACCACATTAACCTAACCCAGACCTCAATTTGCTTATTTGTTAAATGAAGGGGTTGGCTTAGATGACCTTCGAAGTTACTTCTGGCTATACTTCTTGATCCCAGGTTCAGGGGACTGTGTTTGACACTGGAGATGCAGAGACCCCAAGAGGGTCTTTATTATTTGTGGGGAGACAGAGAGTATCACAAATATTCAGACAGTCCTGGATATGAGCTGTTACCTCAAAAGATGTAGATTGCAAGCCTGCCCAGACTGGAAGTGCTTGCCTCTGTTATCCCATAAGTTCAACAAAGCATGTTGGGGGACTTCTTTCCTTTCCCCGACATCATGAAGATATCGATGGAGCCCTTCTTGGTTTGTCATATGTTTCCCTGATGACATTGTTTGCCCTAACAAAAGTCCCCAAAGTCTTCCTCTGATGCATCACCATGACACAAGAGGTGACCCTGAGTTCTCAGAAAGTAACATGGCAATACAAATTTCATCAGGTTTTACTATGCTGGGTAGGCATGGATGATGTGGTCCCAGCAACAGAGTTAGGATGCTATTCAAAGGCCAGCCTGGTTAGGGACAGAAGGGCGTGTCACTATTAGGTGAAGAATTCCTTGGCCAGGGAAACCCACGGAAACAAAGAACACCAATTAAGTGAATACTATACCTATATACTAATCCATATCTATATCTATATCGACATCCTTCCTCTGTCTGTCTCTCTATACATACATATATGTACACACATATTTGTTGTTATTGTTTGCTTATTTCATTCATGTACAATGCTTCATAACCTCATGGAGGGGATTTTCTTGGCAAAGATATTGTAATGATCTGGCATTTCCTTGTCCTTATTTTATAAATGAGGAACTAAGACAAACAGGATTAAGTGACTTACCCAGGGTCATATAGCTAGTGTCTAAGGTTGGATTTGAACTCAGGAAGATGTCTTCCTGATTCAAAGCCCAGTGCTCTATATATCACATCATCTAGTTGCTCTCTCTCTCTCTCTCTCTCTCTCTCTCTCTCTCTCTCTCTCTCTCTCTCTCTCTCTATATATATATATATATACATATATGTGTATGTACATACATATATATACATATATGTATGTACATACACATATACATATATGCACACATTTATACATATTAACTTATTCCTTTACCTTTATCTATCTGTATGTCTATCTTTCTATCCATCTATATATCCATCTATCTATCTGTCTCTGTCTCTGTCTGTCTTTATCTGTCTGTCTGTCTGTCTATATATCCATCCATTCATCTCTCCCTCTCTCCTTCTCTCTCTCTCTCTCTCTCTCTCTCTCTCTCTCTGCCTCTGCTTATTACTGTGTAATTTCAGGGTGTCCTGAGAGCATTACAACCTCTTGGGGAGACAGGAAGAATACAAAACAGTCTTGGGTAGGAGATAGCTCTGGAACTCAGCCTTGAATGGCATTAGGGATTCTGAGAGGCAGAGATGAAGAGAGAAAGGATTCCAAGTATGAAGGACAGAGGCATGAAGGCCACTTAACCATAACTTCTCTCAGCCTCAGTTTCCTCATGTGTAAAACAAGGGATTTGAGTAGTTGATCTCCAAGATCCCTTCTAGTTTTTAACCTCAAGATCCCATGACTCTAAGATTTTTATGACACAAAAGAGGGCACAGAAACTACCTGTCTGAGGTTTGCCTCGGTTTCCAGAAGCGAAATAAATGAACTTGGGAACAAGCTCACATTTTCTGTGCTCTGACTCCCACAGAACTTAACTTAAAATAAGCTAGCCTGCCCCCCAGATAATCTGAGAATATAAATGGGGAAGTTTCAGAGAGCTAGGCAGGCTGGGAAGGGTAAGAAGGGATGACCAGAAGAGCACATATTTTCTCTTCCCACAGAAACCCTAGTTAAAAATCATTTCCTCTGCACATTTTCAGTTGTACTCACTTATGAAAATATCCTTGTAGACCCATAATTTGGCAATATGCATGTAATCAATTGTTTTAAAACAGAAGTGATGTTGGCTATTATAATGTAAACTGTTTTCTAAATGAAAAGAATTAAAGGAATGTAATTGGAGAAGCATACAAACAGTGGTTAATATGCTGTTTCTCGCAAAGACATATTACAACTTATAATCTTCTTTTATGGGTTTATGTTGTTAGTGTTTAATCAGGCATGTGAATGTATTCAGGTGTTAAACCATTCTATTAGCTGGGAAACTGCACTATTATTTGCTGAGCTGTTTGTGATATATTGTTGTTAGCTCTTTGAGTTTCTTTTTCTCTTGCTCCTCTTTCTCTGGTCTCTGCAATCTGTTTAATTGTCTTCTTTACTTTTGTCTTTATAAAGCTTTAAATAGAGTAACTGGGAACGATTAGCTGTGTCAAAATCACATAAAGTTCTCATGTGTTTTACAGACTAATTGTAGAGAGATATTCTGCTGATGCATTAAAGGACACATGGGGTGGGAAAGAGGCTCCCCACAGTAGACACGGATGTCAAGGAGAAAGGGAGAGCCTGATAGAGGGCAGGATTCAGGCAATCTCCCAATGGCTACACAGAGCGCCCAGCTTTGCACAGTAATACTAGGGAATACAAGTGGGGGTTCTTTCATGGGAAATGCCACTCATCAACAGTCATAAGGCCAGGGTCTGGAGTCCCACCATCCTATTGGCTGGGCAACGACATTATTATTTGCTCGATTTCATGTTTTCTTGATTGTCTGGACTTGAGAAAATAATTTAGAAAATGTTCAAAATGAAGATTAAATGTTAAATGTGTGCTTTCCCCAAGATAGCCCCCGGCTAAGGCCTGTTGGAGGTGCTCTCTATGTTCCTGTTGATTTCAACCTTTCCCCTCAGCTCATGTCTCTTCTCCTTTCCTTCTCTCTCCATTGGGAAATTCTACTCAAAGTTTATTGTGAGAGTTGGTTGAGAGAACCAAAATGACTTACGGGAATGGCATCTCTTTTGGAGAAACATGAAGGAGAGCTCCTATGAGCATGATGATGATCATACAATTTGTATTTTTTATCCGTTGTTTTCATTGAGAAGCATCCTATGAGAAGTGCTTTTCTTTAAGTCTTGTTATCTTTCAAATCAACTTCATTTCTGAATAGATTTCTCCCCTTTTCCTCTCAGAGCATGTTGTCTTTTGTAATAAATAGTAGAGAGAGATGGTTTATACACACACACACACACACACACACACACACACACACACATATGTACATGATAGAGATAGAAGAGAGAGGAATAGAGAGATAGGAGGGGGGAGGAAGAGCGAGGGAGAGAGATAGATGATAGAGCGATATGAGAGAGATAGAAGAGAGGATAGAAAGAAACAGAAAGATAGAAGAGAAATAGAGAGATAGAAAAGAACATAGAGGGATAGAGAGAGGTAAGCGAGAGATGAAAGAGAGATATAAGATATATATATATATATATATATATATATATATATATTCTTACAATATATGGATCGTTCCACACTCATAGTCCCCCAACTCTGCAAAGAAGGGAGGATATGCATTTTCTCAATTAAGAATAACTTTTCAGTGCTGTTGTACTCAGGAAATAGCAAAGTGATTTTGATCTGCTACACTTAAAAAAAAATCACTTTGCTTTTTTAAATCATTTCCTCCTTCTTGGTAAAAAAAAAACAACAAACAACTAGTATTTATATAGCATCTACTCTGTAAATTCAAATCTAGCCTCAGACGCTAACTGTTCAACCTTAGGCAAGTCACTTAACCCTGTTTGTCTCAGTTTCTTCATCTGTAAAATGAGCTAGAGAAGGAAATGGCAAACCACACCAGTTTCTTTGCCCACACAAGCCCAAATGTGGTCATGGAGTCAGACAGTATGCCAAATGGGAGATAGTGCTATTATTATAATTCTCATTTTTTAGACAAGGAAGCCTTACCCAGGTCATGTATTTAGTAAGCATCTGAGGTCATATTTGAACTCGTCTTCCTGATGCTAGGCCTGGTATTGCTGCCTAGCTACCTCATTTACATAAACTCATTGATTTAAGATTAAATTAAATTTAATTTAATTTTAAAAAAAGATTAAACCTTTGAAGGTTTAAATTCTTTTTGGCCTCTTTCAATTGTGTGGCTTCGAAAAGATGTAATAATATTGGAAGAAAGTGGTTTATCAAAAGTTGAAGAATAAAAATTATAACTATCATTATTATAATAAAATATTTATCCAGTGTTTTTGTTTATAAAATGCCTTTCTCATAATAAGGCAGTGCAAGTATTCTTAGATATATAAAAAAATAAGAACTTATTTTAAAAAGTATTCTTTTTTATTTTGGTGGATTAACTTTTAAATAATATTTTATTTACCCCTAATTACATGTAAAACAATTTTTCACATTTATTTTTTAAGTTTTGAGTTCCAAATTCTCTCCCTCCTTTGCCACTGTTCTGTCTGATTCCCCCCACCTTTCCTCTTTCCCTGAGACTATCTGATATCGATAATTATGTAACACCTTTTTCCATATTAGAAAAAAAAGTATTCTTAGGCCCATTTTACAGATGAAAAAATTGAGGCTAAGAAACAGTGATTTGCCTAAAGTCGAAATGCTAAAATAAAGTAACCCGGCAGGAGGATCAAACCCAGATCCTCTTACTATAAATTCAGTGCATTTTTTACTAAATAGAAAAGATGTATTATTGACTAGAAATTGAATTTCCTTGAGATTAAAAGGGCAAACTCTTAAGCCAGTTTAGTAAGCATTATCTGAAAGATGAAGAAGGGAAGAGGGATGAGAATAAACAGAAACTAGCATTATCAGGAAAGAATCAAGCATAACACCCTCTATGTGCTAGGCATTGCGTTAAGCTCTTTGTCAATATCTCATCTGATTCTCACCCATAACCCTATGAGGTAGGTACAGTTAATATACTCATTTACAGATGAAGAAATTGATGTTAAATGACTTACCTAAGGTCAGACAGCCAGTAAGTGTCTGAGGCTAGATCTGAACTTGGGTCTTCCTGACTCCATTGTTTCGACTGTACCAACTAACTTTAAGTAAATTTATTAAAATATATTAAATTTATTTAAGTAAATCATTAAATGATATCAAGTTGGCATATTGTTGTGAGCTCTGCTATTTTCTTTTTTTCTACCCAGTGAACAAAAGGCTTTGGGCTATAGTGTAGGAATTTTAAATCTTATAGGATTGGGGGCAGTTAGGTGGCTCAGTGGTTATAGGGTCAGGCCTGGAGATGGGAGGTCCTGGGTTCAAATTTAGCTTTAGACACATCCTAGCTGGGTGATCCTGGACAAGTCACTTAACTCCAATTGCCTAGCCCTTACCATTCTTCTGTCCTGGAACCAATACATAGGACAGAAGGTAAGGGGGTTAAAAGTAAATAAATAAAAACAATGTATATCCGTCCTAGTTTCAGATTCAGTTTGTGTCAGAGTTGAAACATTTTAATATATTAGTGATTTACTTGTTTTCTCTAGTGTATCAGTTATTTAGTAGTGTTTCTATTTGTTATTGTTCAGTCATTTTTGAGTTGTGTCTGACTCTTTGTGACCCCATTTGGGGTTTTATTGGCAAAGATACCGGAGGGGTTTGCCATTTCCTTCTCTGGCTGATTTTAGAGATGAGGAAACCGAGGCAAAAAGGATCCAATGACTTGCCCAGTGCCGCACACCTAGAAAGTGTCTGAGGCTGGATTTGATCTCAGGAAGATGAGTCTTGCCTCCAGGTCCAGCATTCTATCCCCTGAGCCGCCTTGCTGCCATCAGGATGTATACTGATAGGTATTGGTTAAAAACAGAATGAATAATATTCACATGTACATAATCACAAGTGCATTTATGTCACACTTTAAGGTTTGAGAAACATGTTTGCCATAGTTGTCCCCACTTTACAGGTGATTAAACTGAGGCTGAGAAAGATTAAGTGACTAACTTAGACTTGTACAGCTGCATAATGATCTGAGGTAGAATTTGAACTCGAGTCTTCCTGACTCAGTCCAGAACTCTCTTTCTATTGCACTGCCTAGCTGCCAATCTTTTATGTGACACAAGCTAGGGATCTAAAAGAATACGATATTAGTTGAAGGTTATACAGCAAGCTAGCTGATGGTGGAGGGAGGGCTAACATCTGGCTTCGGACTCCGATCTAATTGTGCCTTTTAGAGTACTGGTGTTCACAATTCCTACAGAACACACATTATAAAAAGAGCTTTCAGGGGGCAGCTGGGTGGCTCAGTGGATTGAGACAGGGGGGTTCTGGGTTCAAATTTGACCTCAGACACTTCCCAGCTGTATGACTCTGGGCAAGTCACTTAACCCCCATTGCCTAGCCCTTACTGCTCTTCTGCTTTGGAACCAATCCACAGTATCGATCCTAAGACAGAAGGTGAGGCATTTTCTAAAAGAGGAACTGTGAATTCTTTATGTTCTACAGACTTCCTCAATCCCTGGCAAAATCCCCATAAAAATTAATGTGCTTTGGAGAAACTGAGTCTCAGGGGGAGTAAGGAGTTAAAACAGAAAGCCCTCCCAAGCTAGGGCATGTGGGCAAGTTTAACATCCTAAAATAGTGGAAAGAAACCAAAGCGTTCAATTATCGCCCATGGCTGAAAATAGTCGCACGTTGCCAGTAGGATGGAAAAATGATTTTTACTAAACATGAACTATTTCAAGGATGGGATGGTGCCCATGTCATCCTCTACGAAGCCTTTTCCCGGGGTGACTTCTGCGAATGTTTTCATAGAAATAAAGATCAGAAATGAGGACCCCAAGTGGAGCGCAGAGCAGAGCCGAGCCCAGACGCTGGGCATCATATCACACCAGTGGTTCGCTCCATAAAAAGGGGATAGTGTTGGATCATGACAAAGAAGAGAAAATTGGTGCTACACCCTGTAGTTAATGTGACAACATGCAGCTAATGAGCACTTAATGATCCCTAGTCGGCTCATTTTTGTCACCCGTTTGAGGATGTCACTTGTTTTATACTTAGCCCGCTAGTCTAGGATTAACTTCAGGCTGAAGTGAATTAGTCAGGGCGCTTTAAAAACCAAATCAATGGAGCAAGCAAATGTGTACAGATATGACCCGACTGAACGTGTCTCCATTCTCTCAGATCTCGTGGGATTTATTTAAAGATACTGATCCCGGAAATGGGGGAGACGGCGGCCCAGGTTTAGTGGGCATTGCCAAGACCTTTAACTTTAATAGGAAATAGTTGATCAAGCCATTTATTCTACTATGAGCTGGGGGAGGGAAATAGAGAATTTTCGAGCTGGAAGAGACTTTAGGAACCATCTATTCCAAGCTCTTTATTTTACCACTAGGGTGACGGACCGAGACCCCTGGGAGGACAATGGACTTTGCCAAGGTCACGCAGAATGGAGACAAGAGCCCAAGTCTCCTGAATTTCAGCTGGGACAATCTGGACCTTAAGAGAATTTCTTTTCTATCTATAAACCTTGGGGTCTCCAAGTTAGGGTTGAGATTTGGTGGGGCTAGAATGAAAGGACCAAGTTCATTTAATTCTGCCCTTAATGCCTCCCCATTATATTTCCAATTAGTCAGAGAAGGTGGTATTCAAGCCTTGGCCTAGGGAAGGGCTCTCTTCCTAGGTGGCTCCCAGAGCTGACTTGCGCCCTCAAGTGGCAAACAGAGAAAGGAGGAAATAGCTAGGTTAAGGTTAACTACAGGTTTGGGGTTTTTAGTGAGAAAAAAGAGGAGATCAATCAGATGTAATCTTTTTTTTTTTTAATTCTAGTAAACCCTTACCTTCCATCTTAGAATTAATACTGTACATTGGTTCCAAGGCAGAAGAGCAGTAAGGGCTAGGCAATGGGGGTTAAGGGACTTGCCCAGGGTCACACAGCTGGGAGTCCAGATAGATGTGATCTTTAACATAATTAATGAACATTGTTAGATATGGGTGCTAGTCAGAGCCAGTTGAAGTAAGGCAGGATAAGGATTGTCAGCTGCTCTATATTACCCTCCAGGTAGATTTTCTCTTCACTTCTCTAGCTGGTAGAGCTAACATTTTTTATTTAAAAACAAACAAAAACCAGAAACGCGTCCATGCAGTCTTTTATAGTCTTGTTTACCCTTTCGTCTTCACCTTTCTTGTCTCTCAGAAGAAGGCAGATACCACACATTGCTGCTCCATGTAGCCAAGGATAAATTCCTTCTCCTTTCAGTCTTGACTCAATACCAAACCCTACAACTTCCTCTCCTCTTGGGAGATGAGCAATGCCCCTCTCTAAATTCCAGAAATCTATCCACATCCAGGCCATTCTTTTTTTTTTTAACCCTCACCTTCCCTCTTAGAATCAATGCTACATATTGGTTCTAAGGCAGAAGAGCGGTAAGGGCTGGGCAATGGGGGTTAAGTGACTTGCCCAGGGTCACACAGTTAGTAGTGTCTGAGGCCAAATTTGAACTCAGGGCCTCCCATCTCTGGGTCTGACTCTCAATCCACTGAGCCACCCAGAGGCCATTCTTAACCCAACCTGGGGAGGTGCTCAGTCTATGCCAAGACTGTCATCATTACCTTGGGATCCAAGATTCTCATTTAATTCCACTATTTAATTTAATTTAATTTAATTTAATCTCCACAATTAAAGGAGAATCTTGGATCCCAAGGTAATGAAACTCTATCATCAACTACAAGATATAATTTTTTCAAAATCAGATTTAGGCCAGGGTCCTTTAGAACAACGATGCCTTGACCAATGAGAAACTCTGCTCCTGGAAGAATGGCATGCTTCATTTTCTATGGCTAATATGTTCGCGCTAAGATCAGCATTCGTCAGGAATAGTCAAGTGAATCTTAGTTACACTCAGTGATGCTCATTTTTTTCAAAGAATGGAAATGGCATTTTCTCATTGGGTACAGAGAGGTTTCATCTTCATGCTTCAAATACTACTAATCTTTGCTTTTCATGAAACTAATTTAGTGATAATATCATACTTTGCTCTTTCAAGATTTCACTTTAGCGAGTCATCTCTGGCTAATGATGGCATAATGTAAGTTGAATAATGATGAGAATTACTTTTTATTATAACCTATGGAAAGTAATGTCAGTCTGAATACTTGGGATCTCAAGTACAGTATTCGACTTAGAGTTAGGAAAGGCCTGAATTCTAATCTTCCCTCAGCCACTTAGTAGATTTGTGACCCTGGGTATGTCAGCTAATCTCTCTGGCCTTCACTTGCTTCATGTGTAAAGTTGGATTTGATGACTGTTAAGGCTCCTTCCAGCTCTAAAACTAGGATACTGTGATTCTATGAAGTTGAGGGAGAAACTTGTTGGATTGGCAGAACTTGAATTTATAAAGGATCATTTTGATTGACATATCTCAAAAGATCTAACACGAATTAGCTCAGATCTCCATTCGGGGATCTTTGAGAGCTAGAATACATTATTGTGGCAAGATATCAAGGAAGGAGAAGACCCTTAAAAGAAAGGCAACCTTAAGTGATGGTGAAACTGATGGTACCTCATCTGATGTGATTTTAGTAACTCAAATGCAGGGTTCCCAAAAGTCTTGTTCAGTCACTTTTTCAGTTGTGTCCCCATTTGGAGTTTCATTGGCAAAGATACTAGAGTGGTATGTTATTTCCTTCTCTAGCTCATTTGTAAATGAGGAGTCTGAGGCAAACAAGTTCAAATGACATGCCCAGGGTCACACAGCTAATAGGTGTCTGAGGCCAGATTTGAACTCAGCAAGATGAGTCTTCCTGACTCCAGGTCTGGCACTCTATCCACTGTACCACCTAGCTACCCCCTTAAGTCTTAGCTCTTATTAACCTCTTAAAGCTTGATAATTAAAGATCAAGCAAGAGCTTAACATTGCATCTAGAATCGTGGAAACCTCTATTCCTCCCCTTCCTTGTTATAGTACCTGAAATCTCACCATGACAGATTAATTTCTTTAATGATGACATTTTGTCTCCCAAATCTTTTAGGTAAATAAGTCTCACCAGGTTTGTATCTGAGTGAAATGACTTTGGAGGTTGCTTTCTATCCAGATGACCAGCTAAAATGTAATCTCCTAAGTCGATCCTTTTAGGGAAGCAAGAAGATCCATTGGAGATGACTCTAATGCCAATTCTCTAGGTCAGGTTTCCTGTTGGGACAAAATGAGGTACTGAATAGTTAACAAAAGAGGACTTTGGTCTTATCCAGTAACGATATGCAATAAGGATTGGCTTTGGATGTAGAAACTCTTATCTAAACCCTCAGAAATTCTTCTGGCCATCAGGGCTGAAGATGATGTAGAGCATGGTGATTAGTAGAGTGACTTTGGATAGACCTGCAGTGAGGAATGGGGCTAGAAGTAAGTTGTAGCTTTAATATGAATATGAAACTATTTGGGGGGCAGCTGGGTTACTTAGTGGATTGAGAGCCAGGCCCAGAGATAGAAGGTACTGGTTTTGAATCTGGCCTCAGACACGTCCTAGCTGTGTGACCCTGGGCAAGTCACTTGACCCCCATTGCTTAGCCCTTACCACTCTTCTGCCTTGGAACCAATACATAGTATTGATTCCAAGAAGGAAGGTAAGGGTTTAAAAAAGGATTAAATTATTTTCCCTTTTAAAATTCAAGGTTACATGAATCATGTAACCATGGAAAATATTTTAAAGATAAAATTATATATATTTTTAAAATCCTATGTTGTCTTGGGGTATCAAAAAGGGGTGTGTGTGTGTGCAGGAAATTAAATTTCTAAACCTATGAGGATTAAATGAGATAATATTTGTACAGTGCTTTGAAAGCCTTATAGTGCTATATAAATGCTAACTAACAATTATTTATGCAGCTAGGTGGCATGGTGGATAAAGCACCGAGCTTGAAATCAGAAGACATCTTCATGAGTTCAAATCTGGCCTCAGGCACTTACTAGTTCTATGACCTTGGATAAGTCACCTAATCCCATTTCCCTTATGTGCTAGAGAAAGAAATGTCAAACCATTCCAGTATCTTTTCCAAGAAAACTCCCAAATGAGGTCATGAAAGCAACTATTATTGGCATGGTCTTCAGAAATCCACCAAGCTAAGGGGGACCCCAGATTTATGTAGATGGGATTTTTTTTACCCTTACATGAAGAGGAAACAGAAGCCACCAAGGTACTGGAACCACGTTGTATTCTTTTGGGGAACACTAATTCCTGTCACAGGAGGAGAAAAGGAGGGATGGGCTTGAACCATATTGTGGGGGAAAACTGGTAGTTATTGGTACTATTAAAGGCTCATTGGCTACTATTGTAAGAGACTGCCACAAGGGGGTGGGGCTGGCCAGCCAGTGGATATTTTGTGGGCTTTGGGGATTGAATATGCCATAAATAAGGTAAAGGGAAATGAATGAAGGGTAAAAGTGAATTCCAGTACAACTTCGGCTTGACAGCCTCACAGTTTGCTTAGGGTGAGTCCTCTTTGTATGTCCCACCTTTGGAATGATGACTGTCATGTTAATGTATGAATTTAAAAATAATTAAAATGAGGCAATCCACCGATCGGAGTTGGGGAATAATGAAGGCTAACTGAGCCAGGCAGAAAACACTGAATTCTCTTCCAATTGGAAATTGGACACTTAAAGTCAATTCAGAATTTTCTAATTTAGTTATCCTACAATTCCTGATAGTGGGTGAACCAACGTTGCATAAGCCGGCTTTAATAGAACTCGTCATTAATGTCTGCCCTTAGAAGAGCTTCATTACATTAATGTATGGGAAACATGAATTCAGTGACCGTGATGGAGTTAGGGAATGGCCAGTTGGTCCAGAGGTTAAATGCAAAGTTGTCTTGCACAAAGAGCCTTACAAAAATAATTCTGGGCTTTTAGTTTTGATTTCCATTCTATTGATTTATACTAGATAAATTTAATTCCAAATCTTGGGGATGGCTGAAATATACATTCAATTTGGGCTTTGTAGTGAAGAAACCATTAGGAAAATAGGGAGGAAAGGGTCACATAATCTCGGCTGGGATGAGGATTCAAGGACCAATTTCACTGAGAGATCAAATTTGTGCCAAAAGCCTCTGATGCATACGTCAGTGCCATTATTGAAATATAAAGAACCTGATGGATCTGGGTACTTGGAGAAAAAGGCAGATCTTATGTTGCCTGCTCTTGTCCAGCAAACAGGAATTTGGAAATAGCATGCAAAAGAACACTAGGAAATGAAGGGAGAAATGAGTGAAGGATTCAAAACAGCATCCCCATTGAAGCCAATTGAAAAAGAACCCATGACTCCATTTCTTTGACTTTCTGGGCTTCAGAGGGAGTAGGAAGAGATTGAGACTTGGAATCAATTTCTTGGGTTCAAGTCTTAGGTATGTCACTCATTTCCTGTGTGACCTTGGGCAAACCACTCACTTCTTTGAGTCTCAGTTTTCTCTTACATAAAACAGGGACAATAATATGTATATCTACTTCCATTGAACTACTTTAAGAATCAAGGAAGATAATTCCTGTAAACTATGAAGTGTCAAATAAGTGTAGGCTATTTGATTAGGCTGATAATTACTGGAAGAGCTCAACTTTTAGAAACTGAATTGTACCTTCAAAAAAATCAGCCAATTAATCATTAAATGACTCCTAAACTCCAGGCTCTATGCTCCGCATTGCAGAAACATAAAAATAGATGCTTTACTGTAAGGCCTTTCTCTAGTCAAAATACAACACCCAGTAGAATATACAAGGTCCTCAAAGGAAAGGACTATTTAAATTTGTTTACTTTTTTATCCTAGGGTACTAGCATAGTGCATTATTTGTATGAAGTAGTTGCTTGTTATTTGATGAGAGGAAAGGGGGAGGAGAGAAAGCAGGGAGAGTGAAAGATAGAGCTTAGAGAGAGGGGGAGAGAGACAAAGATAGAGACAGAAAGAGACCAGGGGAGGGAGGTGCAGGAGGAGGGGGTGAGGGGAGGGGGAGAGAGAGAGACAGAGAGAGACAGAGAGACAGAGAGAGACAGAGACAGAGAGAGACAGAGACAGAGAGAGACAGAGAGACAGAGAGAGACAGAGACAGAGAGAGACAGAGACAGACAGAGACAGAAATGCAAGCTCCTGAGAACACAGAATTCCTGGAGCAATGGAGTCTGAGTACTTCCTCCTCCACTTACCACCTAGGTGACTGAGCAAATTACTTCTCTGAGACTCAGTTTCCTTCTCTTGCAAATAAGACTAGGAATTGCTGTACTGCCGCATTCACTGAGTTGTAAAGAAAGTATTTTGTAAACCTTATAGAACAGATAGCTACTATTCATTTTATGTTAAGTTCTGTGGACATGGGATTGAAGACACACTTTTGTTGATTCACTATTTTGTTGAGGGTTCATCTGGTCTCATAATCAATCAACCAGCATTTATTAATCACTTACTATATACCAGGTATCTTGCTAGGCAGAAAGTTGTGCAAACCCAAAGGAGGAACCAAGCCCTTCCTGAAGACCTTTCCATCAAATTCACATCAGGTTTTGGCTACATCAGGACCAATATCTCACCAAGCAGTCTGTGAAGGAATGTTGTTTTACCTTTGCAAAGCTGTTTCTTAAATAACTTGTAAATAAATATCCCCTTTCCTTCCATACCAATTCAAAAGTGATCTAAAAGCTTCTTTTCTCTTTTGCCTTCTCTTATACCAAATAATTTTTATTTTATCTCCTCCCCTTATGGGGTTCAGCTCCCTAAAAATATCTCTTAGATATTTAAATTCTGCATGAGAGCTCCTTGAATTGCACACAGTAGATTTTGGTAGTCAGTCAGGGTCAGGCTACAGCTTCTTTTAAATATCAGAAAGAAGAGATCCATGAGAGTTCATGCGAAAAAGTATAATCCAGAGGGATGACTAATAAAGGATTTCTGAAACAACTTTCTTTACTCTGGCTGGAGACAATAACTGCTCAAAGAGTTGTGCAAATAAAAAAAATTGATGGTTTCAGGGAAATGACTTCTCATCTTCATACCATTTTTATGTGAATGTTTGGCAGATGTGGTAATTCCAAGGACAAGAGCTTTGCCTTGATGTCTTGAAGAGCTACTCATCTCTTTAACACAGTCAGCTATAATAAATAAGAACCAAGGTTCTAGCCACCCATCCTCTTAGCAAGTTGGTAACCTGAATGGTTTCAAGAAGCAATGAGATATCTGTAAGGGTTGAACTGTAGCTGGCTGCCTGACATTATGGAAATATTATTTCTTCTCTATAAAGAAAGCTATCTATTTTTCCAACCGAGGAAGAGAAAAGTCATCTTATTTAACATATGTCATTTCTAGGCATTTCAAATAGAGAGTAAGACAGTGTTGCTGAGAAGATATGAGAATCACTGAGAATTCAATGAACCCAGGTCACAGATTTTAAAAGAAACCCAAACTCTTGAGGAAATAAATACCCAGATTAATTTTTATCTTTCAATTTTCATAAGCATTTTGAGAAATAATTATTAATATTTTTTGATTAGGCAGTTCTATCTCTTTCTAAAGTGAGTTTATATTATTGGGGTTGTTCAGGGAGGAGTAGTATCTCTGGTATGGAGGGCTTGTTGTGCCCTCCTAAGGCAGCTCTCCAGCCTCTGACCCTCACCTGACACCCAGCTCTCACTTGTGGCTCCCAGTAGCTGCTAGCATGCGGCAGCGGCCACACCCCGGGCAATGGCTTCGACAGGCCTGCTAAACCTTGTGAGGGTAGCCATCAGGTCGTCATGGACCCCTGGTGAACTAGGGCTTTGCTCACCCAGCATGTGAAGACTGCTTTGGCGGAACAGGCGTAAGAAACCAATAAGAAGATTCAACAGCTGAGAGGGCGACACAGCAAAGCACTGTGGAGTGCTTAGGGTGTGTTGGAGCACAAAGGACAACATGGCCATCCAATGCAGCTGAGGACGTCTCCAGGTGTAACAATTTTTCGTGCCACTGGACCCAGGCTTCCAACGCAGAGAGAGTGGGACTGTCTCTGTGCATCGACTTGTCCACTTAAATCTCTTTCACGCACAAGTATCTTTGTGCACATTCATCTATTGTCATTCTCAGACACCGAGAGACAACTACTACAGTATTTCCTAAAGTAATCAGGAAAAAAAGAAAAAGAATCTATATGATCTAAAATATTATAGCAGGGGGGCTGCTGGGTAGCTCAGTTGATTGAGAGCCAGGCCTAGAGATGGGAGGTCCTAGGTTCAAATCTGGCCTCAGACACTTCCTAGCTGTGTGACCGTGGGCAAGTCATTTGACCCCCATTGCCTAGCCCTTACCACTCTGAAGGTAAGGGTTTAAAAAATAAAATAAAATAAAATATTAAAGCAGCTCTCTTTGTGGTGGCAAAGAACTGGGAATTGAGAGGATATCCATCAATTGAGGAATAGCCAAAACAAATTGTGCATATGATTATGATGGAATAATGCTGAATCATAAGAAATAATGAGCAGGTTAATTTTTAAAGTGGAAAGGTCTACATGAAATGATGAAGAATGAAATGAGCACAACCAAGAGAACATTATATATAGCAACAGAAATATTGTTTGAAGAACGACTTGTGTGTGCCCGTGTCCAGAAAAAGCAAGATACAGTACATATTTATATATATATATATATATATATATATATATGCCTAAGAGAGAGAGGGAGGGAGGGAGATAAACAAAAATTTTAATGTAACTAATGAACAAAAGAAAACAACAAAATGAATTAAGTGAAGATAATTCCTAAAAGAACCTCTTTTAAGTGGCTTATAGTAACTGTCCTCTCAGATATTACTGTTTATTTTGCTGTAGATAATTCTTGTTAATTCCTTTTATTTTTACAAGTTAAGTAAATTTGAATTTATTAAGAACCTACTATGTGCTGAGTACTAGTGATAGAAAGACAAAAATCCTCAAGGAGCCATCAAGGAGCTCACAATAGAATTAGGGAGTCATGCAAACAACAATGCAGGTACAAGATGCTTACACAGTAAACTGAAGAAAATTTCAGGGGGATGCCACTTGCATTTTATGATCCTAGACTACCTATAAGACATCTCAGAAAATAGATCTTGCAGCCTTCTTATTTTACAAAAGAAACCAAGGCCCACCAAAATCAAGTAATTGGTCCTCTCCAACCAAAGGAGAGAAGTCTGTATCATAATCTTTTCTTTGGGACCAAGATTAGTTCATCTTTCTTTGAATGTTCATTTATTTTGTTGTAGTCATCACATGTATTGTTCTGTTTCTTCTCACACTTTTCTGAAGTGTTTGTATTTATAGGACCTTGCCATCTAAAACTAACCACATTAGTTTAGGGAATAAGATTTTTTGGGAAGTTGTGAGTTTAAGTAATGAGTTTCCTATCACTATAGTGTTCCAGTAGAAGCTATATATCTGTGTTTTTGCCTGGAGTGAGGGTGGACTTGATGAACTACGTATTTTAATAAAGAACTTATTTTATAGAAGAAGAAAGAGAAAAAGAAAAAGGAGGATCAGGAGGAAGAGGAGGAAGAAGGAGGAGGAGGAGGAGGAGGAGGAGGAGAAAAAGGAAGAGGAGGAGAAAAGAGGAGATGGTGGGAGAGGAGGAGGGTATGGTGGAGGAGAGGAGGAGATGGTGGAGGAAGAGAAAGAAGATGGTGAAGGAGGGGTTGAAGTTATGGAGGAGAAAGTGGAGGAGGAATGGTAAGACTACACTAACATTTACAATACATACTCAAATTCAGTAGTAATGTTGAGTTCTCTTAGTGAGTGATAATCCAAGTTACATATTTAAACAAAGTGGATCTAAAGGGATATTGCCACCTCTTGTGTAAATGGAAATGGCTACTGCAAAACAGCAATGAGACTTCAGAAATATCTCTACATGAATCCACACTTATGTTGCCACTGTACCCTAGAAACATCAGGTCTTTCTATTCACCTTCAAGTTGAGACCTGAAACTTATATTGTCTCTCATATTTAAAATGTGGGCTCCTCAAGAGTGTCAATTATCTTGCTTCTCTATCTTCTTAGCATTTAGAAGAGCACTTTGTACATAGAAAGCATTTCATGCATGGTTTTCATTCATTTGTTGTTTCATCCATTAATTTAAATGAAGCCTCCCTGGGCCAAGATGACAATTCATAGGAAAAGACAAAACCCCAAACAATGGCTTACTATGTTATACAGGTTCCATTCTGTGATGTTTCTCTCTCCTCCCAAACACAGGAAACTTCTGTCTTCATCTCATCTCACCTTGATATCCGAGCAGCCATAATCCTTGCCAGATCCTAGGGCAGGTAGTAGGAGAGGATACTGAAATCCTGCCCTCTGAATTTCATTATACTGAATGTTGAACAATGGTGGTGATTCTGACACTCTTTAATCAGCTATACAAATTCTTTCTCTCTCTGAACTATAATGGACATCAATGCTTTGGAGAGAACCTAAGCTTAATATGTGATCATTGCTGTCTCTTAGGCTAAATATATAGCAAAAGTCAAGCAAAATGATTTTCTGGTATATTTGGATAATTTCATCAGAGACTATTTATTATGCATCTACTATATGCCAAGGGCTATACTAGGTATTGTATATACATAGACAGGAATGAAACAATACCTGCCTTCAAGAAGCTTATATTTTAACAGAAGAAGCAATATGTACTCATCTAAGTCAATATGAAATATGTACAGAATAAAGAGGAGATTGTAAAAGTAGGTAGGGGGAAAACACTAGCAGCTGGGAAATCAGGAAAGACTTTATTTTATTTTTATTTGTTCATTTTTTGCAGTAGAATGACATTATTTAGTTAATTTGGTTTAAACAAACCAGTTCCTTGAAATGAACACAATATTAAAGGACAATATTGCAAGCCAGAGCTTAAAGTCCAAGATGAATGTCATCATCAAGGGCAAACAAACATTTTCATAGCCATGTCTGAAAAAGAGAAAGCGTTTTTTTCCTTTCTTTTTGTGACATGTATCATTATGTTAGTTTCAGTTAGGTATTATTGCTGTTGTTTGTTAATTATGTATAGTTATATGATGCTGTACAATTATGAAATGCTGGATATACTTCATTTTATTTAATTCTAACAGTGGTTTTATGAGCTAATCTCCATTTGAAAGTCAAAGAAACTAAAACTCAGGGAGATTCATTGGCTTCTCCAAGGACTACGGAATTGCAAAGTAATAGAATCATAATTTGTATTAAAATTTTCACTATCTAATTTCATTGCTTTTCCCATGAAATAAGCTGTTAAAACCTTTAAAAATTAGAATATTTAGGTAGTGCAAATAAAAAGCCCTGGGCCTATCATGACTATTACATTAATTATTGTTCACTGAATAAACCTCGCACCAGAATGGTGATGTATATAGCTTACGCTGTCTCTTCTCTACGTTAGTGACTAAAATTACACCGAAAGTAGTTAACACCTGGTGACTTACAGTGTTTTTATTGCCTAAGTCATTCATTTATCATTGTCTTAAATCTGCAACTTTGTTCTAGAATAACTTTAATAATCCCAGCTTCCATCTAGTAGCTTTGGAATGGTACCAGGAAGACCTGAATTTTTATCCTGTCTTGATCTATGTGACCCTGGGTAAGCTCCTTTACTTCTATTTGCCTCAGTTTCCTCATCTGTAAAATGAGGATAGGAATAGCACCTACCTTCTAAGGTTATTGTGAGGATCAAATAAGATAATATTTGCCCTGTGCCTGCAACTTTAAAGTTCTGTATCAGTGCTAGCTAGTATAATAGCACCAAAAAGACTTTATTTTTAAGGCATACTTGAGCTATGCTTTGAAGAAACCTAGGATTCGAAGAGGGAGAAATAAGAAGGGACACATTATGAATAGCAATGGAAAGACTAGTTTGAGCCATGCTTCAGGAATATTTCTTTGGCATCTATGTAGAGCATATCTTGAAGAGAAGGGAGACTTGAAGGAGGGTGCCCAATTAGCAATAATCCAACCCAGAGGTGGTAAGGGGCTAAATAAGGATAGTGGCTATGTGAGTGGATAGCAGGAGATGGATTCAAGAGATGTTCATGGCTAGAATGGATGATAAATGACAAATGATTGGTTATGGAGGATGAAGGAGAATGCAGAGTTAAGAACACTCTGAGGATGAGAATCTGGGTAACTAGGAGGCTGATGGTACTCTTAACAAAACTAGGAAATTTCAGATGGGAAGGGTTTTTTGTTTGTTAGTTTTAGTGGAGGGTGGTGGAGGGACAACAATGAGTTATAGCCATTATAAGGGTTTGTTTTTTTCTTCTTTTCAATAAGGAAGTGGGTAGGATCTAGAGAAGGTAAATTTTTGTTAACTGAACAAAGTAAAGTAAATTTGAAAAGAGAAGAAATGAATTCTCTTTTGGACATGTTGAGCTGAAGGTGTTGGTCTGACATTAGGTGGAGATGTTGAGCAAACAGTGGGAAATGTGTGATTGGTATCCAGAATAGAAAATGAGACTGGCTGTATATATTTGGGAGTTATCTGCATAGAGATCATTCAAATCATGGGAGTAAATTAATTCAGTAAAGGAGACAGTATAGAAAGAGAAGAGAGCTGAGGAGAGTCTTGATGCACACTCATCCACATGGTACAGAAGGAAGATGAATTTTGAAGAAACCCAAGAAGGAATGGCCATATAGGTAGAAGCCAAGAGCAGAGAGAGCAGCCAGCTGGTCAGCATTTACACATATGAACAGGAAATCCAAAGAAGATGAAAACTGAGAAAAGGTTAATGGATTCATCAATGAAAAAGTCATTGCTGGCCTCAGAATATGGATATACTGTAATGAGGTTTACGGGTCTCTGGAGTTGATTATTATTAAAGTTTCATTGTGAGTATCTACACCTTGGAAATTGGCAAATGCTACAAAATCATGGTTTGATGTATTGTTTTGTTAATTGTCTAGACCAGTGGTGTCAACCTCAAATAGAAATGAATATTATATATTGACCTGGAAAATCACAAATTGACATCATCTATGTTGTATTGTACCTTTGTTTATTTTGTTAAACATGTCATAACTATATTTTAAACTGGATTGAGAAGAACTCTAGTTTTGATGGCTGTTTACGAGCTTAGACTTAAGAAAATGATGGGAAAAAAAGTTAATAATGCCGATTAAACTTAAAAATGTGTATGTTTTTATCCCAGAGAGCTGGTTATTAAAATTTATCCGTTTTTTTCCTTAGAAGTTTCAATAGAGTGGTTGGGAATAGAATCCATATTGAATAATATTTATACTCTTTGAGGGCAGAGATTTTTTCATATTTTTATTTGTAACTTCTGTATCTAACACAGTGCTTCAAACATAGTCAAAACCAAGTAAATATTTGCTAAATTAAATTGAAGAGCAAGTGAGTAGAGGCAGTTAGGTGTCTCAGTGGATTGAGAACTAGAGATAGGAGGTCCTGGGTACAAATATGACCTCAGATACTTCCTAGCTATGTGACCCTGGGCAAGTCACTTAATGCCCATTGCCTATCTCTTACCACTCTTCTGCTTTGGAACCAATATATAGTATTGATTCTAAGAGAGAAGGTAAGGGTTTAAAAAAAAAGTGAGTGGGTAGTGAGAGAATATAAGAGGGATTCTTCTTCTTATTTTTTTTTACTGTGGACTTGTTTTGACAGTCCATCGAAAACTTTGGATTTCTCAGGATAATGTTTGTAAATTAATAACCCTGGAATAACCAGGGAATATAGGATTATGGATCAAAGAGGTGGAAGGTTAAGAGGAAGATATAAAAAAATTATAAGTATCTTGAGTACATTTGTATGGATGGGGAAAGGGACAATAGTGAGCAAGAGATTGAAGATAAGGGAGGGTAACCCATTTTTCAGAGTTTTTCAGAAGCCTGAATCAAATCAAAGGATTTGATCTAAGGGCTTGCCCATAAATTAATGGTCTGATGCCTTACCCTTTGAGAATGGAGGGAAGAAGGAAGAGATGAGTGAGGTCTTAGAGGTCTGAGAGGATGGGAAAGCGGAAATGAGCAAATTCACTGAAGTCACCTTAATCTTCTAATTACAATTTGCTAAAATGGTGGTAATGATGGAATTGGGGTTTGAGAAGGAAAGAGTTGGAATTATTATTTTTTTCTTATCAGGGGTCAAGAAGGGATGGATTTGTATATAATAGTAAAAGTCTAGTTGAATTTGCACACAATTGTAGGACTTGTTCCAGCTGAGTTTGGTAGTTTGGGATTAGGAGAAAGTGGTTAGTGCTGATAGGAGGGAGTGGGAGGTAGGATTTATGGATGAAATGAGCAAGATGGGAGCAACCGACCAGTAATGTTCAAGGATTAAAGGGTGCTGGATGGCGACTTGATAAAAATATATAATGTTAAGTTTAAGACTGTCAAGAAAAAGAAGTTCAAGAAGAATACCAATGACAGATTTTTTGGGGAAAAAAGACATCAAATACTAGATGGCTCTGAAGAGGGAGAAAAGTAGATTTAGGAACAAAGGGTAGTAGGAGAGGTGGAAAGAGGTTTTAAAGAAAGAGGAATTCAGAATTCAAGAGCTGTCAGATGAAGGCCAGAGATTTTATTTCTTGGAGCTTTCTGCCTAAATCACCCTGGAATAAAGGAGGATTCAACCCCATTCAGAATCACCACATAGTCTATTTAACATCTAATGAAGGAGATGGAGATTATCAATCCTTCATAGTGTCTCTTGTTTACAAAAAAGAATAACAAATTTCCACGCCAAACTTGGTGGTGTTGGAAGCCCAGAAATTCTGAGTAGGAAGTTCAACTAATTAAAAAAAAGACTACAAAGACTAAGATTTGCCCCTCAAACACCCAAGTGGAAGGGTGTGGCTTGGACAAAAATGATTGCATGTATTAAGAAACTCAATAAATCATTCTTTAGACTGAGACAATAGAACATCAAGCTCTCTTTCTGCATGTGTTTGGGTAAGATTTCCTATCAACTAGTTCCTTATCTGTAGTAACATGGTCTCCAGGCCCTTATCCCTTAGAGACTCAATTAAAAAAAAAATAGCTTTTGGTGAAACTTTGTTAAAGCCTTTTTGAAAGTCTAAATAGATTATGTTTATTGGTTCCCCATTGTTCCCCTGAGACTATTCCTTCAAAGAATTGTAGTGGATTAGTCTGGCTTGACTTCCTCTTATAGAAACTCTATTGCCTCTCCCTAAACTTTTAACCTCATTCAATAGGTTATGTTTACATAAGTGATCCATGATCCTACCTTAAAAAAAATCCCAAAAAACAGATTAGACCAACTTTCCCATTATGAAAGAGAAACTTAGTAGTCGAAGGCTTTCAAGGTCTCCTTCAGAAAGTTTTTTATGAATGGGAAGAATGAGAATGATTCTGCCTGTTCTCTGTATGGTTGACATTTGTCAGGATAGTCACAAAAATGTCTGAAAATTCTACAATTTCATGTCCAATATTTTTCAGATATCAAGAGTTTGCACCAGTCTGCCCTGATCATTCATCCTGAACAAGTGTTTTTTCATGGGTTTTAGCTCCTCTTATGCATTTATCAGCATTAAATGTATTATTTACAAGGTGTCTATTCCAAAAGGTATCAATTCATCAACCAACCAATCAATAATTATCCGACACTTCTTACTGAACCTCTGAAGTAGAAGGGCCATTCCTTTACCTCAAGGAGCTAGTTGGGGGGAAAGGGTTTTACTTTATGTTCGTATTTACATTGTGTAAGCAATTTATATTATGTTGGTATTGGATAAGAAGTGCCAAGTGAGGAACCCAGAGGAAAAAGAGATTATTTTGGATGGGATGCAATGATTGAATCAATGAAGAGGCATTTATGAAGTGCTTTCTGTATACCAAACACTCGGTCTTCGCAGGAGCTTGCTTGTTAGTTACTTATAGCCAATAATCCAGTTGTATGTGTCCTCAGTATCAAAATGATATGCATACTGAACCCAAGACTGCATGTCTCGCTCTCTATGTGGTACTATTTGCCAAATGAGAGATGTGGTAGTCTAAAGCATTATTAGGGGTGTGATAGAGGGCATTCTAGGCAGTGTCTTCTTTTCTCTTCTCACAACCCCCTCCCTTCTGCTGGTTCCATTCAAGAAGAGACAGCGGACAATGCAGACACAGATTTTCTGAACTGTACGTCAATGTGGCACATGATTGATTACCGCATAAAAGGCTTGTGAAGTATGACTATTTGGAAGTTGAAATAATACCTATTTGCTTAATTTAAACTTTTAGGGCTTAATTTAACCAAAGAATGCAGCCAGCTTCCCCTGCAGGTGATGGAAGTTTGATAGTTGAGGGTTTATACATCTCTGTAAGCGGCGCAATGACAGCTCAATAGACTGTTTCTCTGAATTAGCCTCTTAGCAGCAAATAGCTCTGATCTGTTAATGAGCCCGGGTTATAACTTCCTAGGAAGGCCCTTATTTCGCCATTGCTTCTCCAAAGCACTTGGAGATCATCCGATTAAAGGTGCAATCCGTGAAAGGCAGAACGGGTGAAATATGATCATTATTGTTAGTCATCTTTTTTCCATTAGGGTAAATGCAGTGCTTCAGTTCACCAGAGATGTTAAGTGAATAGGCCGTACTGCACCAGAATCGGAGACAAACATATTATGGATGGGCTCTGTGCAGCCTGAAGGAAACACACCATCTGGCTGGCTAAGAGGGCTTGTGGGGAGGTGGCTTCCTTCCCTGGCACAAAGACGTGGCCCGGGAAGGCGGCGGTTAACACAACTTATGGTACAGAAACTGCAGCCCTCATTTCAGCTGGGAATCCATGCTAAAAGATCCCTGCGTTCTGTAGGATAACAAACATGGGGGGGGGGGGGGGGCGGGGGGGCAATCGATTTGGAAAATTCTTAGTTTCGTAACATCAGGCACAAACTACGGCACCTGGGAGACACTAATTACACCCAGTGGCCTGTTTTGCATCACTTCCATTTGAGTGGGAACTTAAAAATGCCTTTTAGTGTGTCAACACATTTTAAATAATGACATATTACATTTAATTTTCCCATTTCGAATTGGGAACTTTTCTTGGACTCCTCCATTGGTTTGTCAGTTATTGCCGCACGGAACTTTGACTAAAATATACAGTAAATTATGAAACAGCTTCACAGTCCTGGACTAGCTGTCATTGATGTCATACCTCTGTCAATAATGGCCAGGAAATGCAGAGGGTCTGTCTTTCCCCCTTATTTTTATTTATAAATTCCATTTCATTATAGCAATAAGACACCACAGGTAGTGCATTTCTACGGAATTGCTGCACTTCTTTTCTGGTTAAAGTCTCTCAGCCTTTAGCCTCCGGCTCACAATACCACCCGAGGGGTTTAGTCATCGCCCAGAAATGTGCTCCATGCTGTGCCCCGGGGCTTAAATATATTTAGCTTGATCATTTGCTAAGAAGAAGGATTTGGGCGGAGTAACTATAATGAAGACTGTCTCTCCCCCCCCCCCCCCCAAAAAAAAATCCTGAATAAGAATTCACTAGTAAATAATGCCTGAATAATAAAAATTCACTAGTAAATAATGCCTGAATAAGAATTCACTAGTAAATAACGCCTGAATAATAAGAATTCACTAGTAAATAATGCCTGAATAATAAAAATTCACTAGTAAATAATGCCTGAATAATAAGAATTCACTAGTAAATAATGCCTGAATAATAAAAATTCACTAGTAAATAATGCCTGAATAATAAGAATTCACTAGTAAATAACGCCTGAATAATAAGAATTCACTAGTAAATAACGCCTGAATAATAAGAATTCACTAGTAAATAACGCCATCCCCCCAGGTTAGGGAACGGGGAGCAAAAATGTGCCTGAAACGTAAAGGCCTCCCTCCTTCTCCCTTCCGGAATCTCCTCTTTCTGGAGGGAGATATTAAACACTAACCTTTTTAATATGATTTGGTTTGTTGCATAATACGGAAATGTAGCTAAATTCTTAGAAGGGTTAAACTGTTACATTCCGCATTCAATTACCACTGTCATTCAATTCATTAGATGAGTTTATGGAGTTACAATATGTCTGTAATTTATAGCCTGCTTACTGACAAAGCTTAATGCTAACATATGCCTAATTTGCCGAGGTTATCTCGAGTTCCATTCATCTCCCCCACTAACAATATGCCTCTGATTCCATGCTTCATGGATGAGGTACATGCCGTTTCATATTTAGAGCTATCAATCACAAGTAATTGCCTCGAGCTACCCGCCTCAGTGTTCAAAGTGATTTCTCTTTAGCAACTGATGATTGATGAAAAGTGGAGGCTCAGCCAGTGGAGGGCGTCATCTTCCATCCTTCGTGGCCAGGGGAAAGCATCGGAGCCAGCCCGGAGCCCTGCCGGAGACGGGCGGCCTCTCTAGATCTAGGCTCCTGTTTGGGGAAGGTTTGGGCTTTCCCATAGGTTGTCCCGAGGCAGTGGGCACATCCAACAGCAGTGGAACATGCCAGGATGGGCATTCTTCCTGCTTCTCTTCCTGGGAATGGTTCAAAGCTCTTGGTTTGATTAGGTTAATTGCTGCACCAACCCATCTTCACTTGAGGAACCTTGGTGCATCTGGGCAAAATGCTGCCCTTCGCTTGTGTGCCAGCCTCTGCAACTTCAAAGGGCACCAGGCTGGAGCATCAGCTGGGCTCTCATGTGTTCCAACATGAGTTTTGAAATGCAACATATGCTATGCCCCCATTGATTCTTCCCTCTGCTGGATGAAAACGTGGTACTGCGGATAGACTAGACTAGACTAGACCGCAGGTTTTTAATGGGGGGTGGGCTGTGGATTAAAATAATAACAACAACAACAACAACAACGTGTACTATTTAAATAGAATTGGTTTCCTTTGTAGTCCTATATATTTTATTTTATACATTTAAAAAACATTCTGAGAAGTGGTCCATGGGCTTCACTTGGTGCTAAAGGCAAAGAAGGGGCAAAGGGTGCATTTATTAAGCACCTATCATGTACCAGGCACTGTGCTAAGTGCTTTTGAGATATTATCTCATTTGATAATGAGGGGATTTATGAGACAAAAAAAAAGGATTAAGAAACCCTTGTGTCTAGACAGTATTCAACTTTAAAATCAGTTTACAATTTTAATTTTCTGAGGATGCTTTGTTCTCTCAAAAAGGACAACCTTGCTGAATTTGAGCCAAATTTTTTAATCTCTTGGTCAAAAATATAGAGCAGTATAAGAACCATACGACGTATTTGAGTTCTCTGCATGAAGGGCATTCAAGAGGATGAAAGGGTTAACGACATAGATCTACCAAATGAATGCCTTAGGTGAAAAACACATACACGCACACCCAGAGAGGGAAAAAGGGTTCTTAAACATGTGTGTGTGTGTGTGTGTGTGTGTGTGTGTGTGTGTGTGTGTGTGTGTGGTAGGGGGGAGGTATTTCTCAGTAACATATGATTCATGCATCTTGGTACCATTTACATTAGCTCATTATGGCATAACATTTTCTAGGGGTTACCATGTTAGGAAATCCTAAATGGGGGGGGGGGGGGAGTATGTTCTGGAAATTATTTTATGAAGAATACATAAAATATCCAGCCACTGCTTGGTTCAGGACCAAAGAGATAAAAAGAAAAAACCCATTAATAACGTTTGGGAAATGCCAATTAGATTCTGTATGAACAAGTAGATCCAAAACAGCACAGAATGATCATGGAGGAAAGGGAGAAAAATCTGTTCCCTCTGTAAGAAATGGGACTTCAGACTCTTGCGGGTGCTTGTTGCTCCTTTTTCAACATGTTGATCCCAAAGATCAGACGGGATCCCAGACAGGAAAGCTGTTCATCCTCCTAAAGAGAGACCACTCTTTCCAGCCACCCCTTGAAACCTTTCTCTTTGGACTTGTTTTCCCCTTCATTTGGTCCTTTCTCTACAGCACTGGTGACCCAAGGATGAGAAGGACTTTTTATTATTTACTGGATTTTCTTTTGGACATGCTTTTAAAAATCGACTCCTTTCTACAAACAAGTTTATCAGAAGTAGGCCCCAAATTTGCAAGATAAAAATGGTGCCTCTCCATTGAATAATGAGTCTAAAGAGCTTATTCTGGAATGATCTAGATGGGCAGGCATAGTCATCAAAGAAATAATGGTGGATTGCTAGAGCCTGCTTAACGTCCCCTGGGAGAAATGTTTTCTTTACAAGGGAGAAAAACACATTCGATAATGACCTGAGCTTCACAAGGAGGAGAAAATCCAAGTCAGGGAAAAATGAAAGTCTGTTGTCAGCCTCCTCCTCTTAAGCCAGCTAACAGGCCCAGGGAAGCCAGGGGAGCACTCTCGCTTCAGAGCGCTGGCTCGGGGAACTTTTATTTCGACAAGTCTTCTTTTGCACTGGGTTGGGAGAAGATTTCTTTGTTAATCTTTCTTTAACTATATTCAGAGAGGGTATAAGGCTAAGTGGGTGCACTCTACATTGCATCGCCTGACTTCTCTGATAGGCAGGGGGTGGAGTGGCGCTGGGCTCCGGTTTGTGGGAATAGGCCCTTTCAGTTCTGCTTTATTACATGGCTAATTAAGCAAGGTCACTGAGCTCTTTTTAAAAGTCTGTCAATAGAGACATCATTGGTACTTTAACAGATCTGTTTATTATCTTTCAGGCTCCAGTAATGTAGGGATGCTCCAGTCCCGGTGGTCGCCAGGGCAGATGACACCTAAGGGCCCTCCCTGGAGATAGAGGCTAGCGCCCTGGCTTGTTCCTGCAGCAGCACCCACCTTCCTTCGAACCAAGCATCACGGCGAAGTGGAGCCATTTTAATTAAAAATGTTGTTTTTTTTTTTTGCCAGAATGGATCCAATGTACATTTAAGTAGGTCATCTTTTTCTCTCACCTGCCATCTGAAAGGATTCTGTTCTATTTGGTTGCAGAGGTTGGAATAAAAAGCGCGCTGAGCAAGGAGGGCAGAGCCCTCGTTCCCAATGATTTTCTGATTCTGGGCTTTTGCCACTTGGTGCAGATGAAAGAGTAGCCTGACATTCTAGACGTGTTCTTGAACTTTGCTATTCGGGAGGTTGGAGCTTGGCAAATCTAAAGAAAAGTTGGAACATGCTTAATAGGGGTGAGCTCTCAGTTGTAGGAGAATTCCCAATTTACTCTAAATAAAACAACCCTTATTTTCTGTCTTAGAATTGAGTATTGGTTCTACGGCAGAAGAGCGGTCCTGGTTAGGCAATTGGGGTTAAGTGACTTGCTCAGAGTCACACAGGCAGGAAGTGTCTCAGGACAGATTTGCACCCAGATCCTCCCATCTCCAGGTCTATCCCCTGAACCACATAGCTTCCCTCATTCACTCTGGGATCCCAAATGAGGGCAGTCATTGGCAAGAGGTAGAAAATTTAAGTGAATAACCAAAAAGAAACTTCAGAATGACTTGTGCCTGACATTGGTCCTTTGTGTTGTTTATTGTTATTAGGGCTCATTCTCATTCTAACTGTTCAGTTACCCTCATTCAAGGCATTTCCATTATTGAGGGGAAGTGGCTTGGTTTAGTTAAAAAAAAAAAAGCACAGGATTTAGAGGAAAGAGATCAGGATCCACACTCTGATACTTGCTAGCTAGGTGACCCTGCCCAAGACACCTATTTTCTTGTGCTCCTATTTCCCAATGAGGGCAAATGCTCACATCACCTTTATCACAGGGTCATTGGGCATTGGAAAAATCAGAGTTCAAATCCTGCCTCAGACACTGACCATTTGTGTGATCCAGGGCAAGTCACTTAATCTTACTTCGACTCATTTTTTGCATCTGGAATGAGGGAACAACTCATGGAGTTGTTCGGATCAAATGAGATAACATATGTAGAGCACTTTGCAAACCTTAAAGCATTTTATACATGTCATTATTACTACTACGACTAATAGCAATAATAAACTGTTACACACAATAGAAATCTGAGCTCATAGAAGCCATTCCTTCCTGACCAAAGCTAGCAGGTGGGATCAGAGCAACTCATATTTCCAGGGTGAAGCTATCTCCAAAGGTAACTGGACACTTGACCAGCAGCCCATGAGAAATTGTTTTTATTCCCTCATTCCAGAGGAGAGGAGAGCAATGAGTCTATTACCATCGGAAGCCCCATTTACTAAGCCGCCTTCATGGGAGTTCATCCAGCTGCTTTTGTGGAGGTAAATGCTAGCTATGATTATGTTACCTGTCCTAATTCCCTAATTACTGCAATGAAGGACACATGAAAACTGCCTTCAGTGGTGGCTGACAACTCAGATATTTTGTACTTTGCAGATTTGCTGAAGGACGAGAACAAAGCTGGCTTTTCCTTTGGCGAGATGATATTGACCCCAAGCTTAAAGAGGACCTCATGGAATGGGTTGCAGGGCCTCAGTAACCCCTAAGCTGGGATCTGGTCTCTGATGCTGAGACAGCCAAGGATCCCAGCCTGGTCCCAGAGTCATCCTTTGTATATGACAAATTGCTAGAATCGCTTTGCCACAGGGCCCCATACCTGGTGTGGGGGGAAAGCGAGAGGGAGAGACAAAGGGATGCTCATGGCAGCTGCAGGCAGAGAAGGCATGACCCAGGAGCTAGAATACAATTCATGTCAGAGTAGAAGATACAATTAACATCAGCACAAAATCCACTCAAGCTCTCAGGTAGCTCCCAGAAGCTCATTTTTGCTCACTTCAACTACTCTTTTTAGAGGTGCTGCTGGGGGAAGTGACCTGCACAATGTTAATGTTCCTAGTTCTACTCCTCCAGCATCAGAAGAAAACACACACATCTGGATGAGTGTGTTCACTTGCGTCTTCATAGGAGGAATAGTAAGGATGCTCTTTTTCTTGGCAATATTCTGTCTGCCAGCTCTATCATACGTTAGTAGGCATGCCCATGAGAACCACCACGTTTCCACCCTCACCCTTTCATCCCTTTTCCAAGAACTTCAGAAATCACATGCATGAACCATATGTTTTCAAGCATCCCCAAAATTCTTGGTGTAGCTTCAAGCCATTAAGTCAAGCTTTTAGAGCTTGCGGCTACACCAAGCCTTTTGGGACCCATTTATGATATATTTCCTTCATATGTTCCCAAGGTTTTAATGCTTCTAAACACATTCCTTGGAGTGGATGAGTAAGAAAAGTTGGAAAGCAGAGCCTAAATTCATAAATATTGTATTTAGCTCATTCTGGCTATATCTTTTTGTTGGTGATCAAGGGAGCCTTGGAAAATGACAGTCAGCAAAGTTGTTTCATTTTATATAAAGGGTGTATTATCATTACCATGTCATGAGTCTAGCTTCTTTGCATCTTAAAGTTGAGCCAATGACTAACATCTGTCCAATACCTGGGTCCATCAGATTAATCTAAAAATGAGTGGAATGTCCCCATAAGTCTAATGATGTCTATATTCAGCTGTTTTTAGTGCATTTCCTATACATTTGTACCCCAAAGAGATAATAAGGAAAAAGACTTGTACAAGAATATTCAGTCATGCTTTTTGTGGTAACAAAAAATTGGAAAATGAGGGGATGCCCTTCAATTGGGGAATGGCTGAACAAATTGTGGTATATGTTGGTGATGGAATACTATTGTGCTAAAAGGAATAATAAAGTGGAGGAATTCCATGGAGACTGGAACAACCTCCAGGAAGTGATGCAGAGCGAAAGGAGCAGAACCATGAAAACACTGTACACAGAGACTGATACACTGTGGTACAATCGAACGTAATGGACTTCTCTATTAGTGGCAATGCAGTGACCAAGTCAATCCAGAGGAACTTAGGAGAAAGAATGCTATCTGCATCCAAAGAAAGAACTGTGGGAGCAGAAACACAGAAGAAAAACATATGATTGATCCCGTAGTTTGATAGGGATGTGATTAGGGTTTTTGATGTTAAAAGATTGCTCTACTGCAAATATGAATAACATGGAAATGGGTTTTGAACAATGATACATGTATAACCCAGTGGAATTGCTTGTTAGCTCCCAGAGGGGGGAGGGAAAAGGAGTGGGAAAAGTCATTAATCATGTAAACACAGAAAAATATTCTAAATAAATAACTAAATTATTAAAAAGTTTAAAAAGCTTCCCATACATCCAGAAACCACAGAATTTTGGAATTTTTAAGGGATCTTAGAAATTATCTAATTCAACATTAGGTGGCACAATAGATAGAGTTATGGAACCTAGAAGACCTGAATTTAAATTAGGTTTTAGACATTTCCTAGCTGATTGACCCAGAGCAAGTCACTTAATTTCTGTCTGACTCAGTTTCCTCATCTCTAAATCAGGCTAATAATAGCACTTCTCTCTAATGGTTGTTATGAGGATAAAAGTAGATAATATTTATACAGTGCTTTGCTAACCTAACCTCAAGAGTGATATTTAAAACTAGATACTATTATTAGTTATTTTGCTGATATTAAAGCTGAATCCCAGAGAAATAACTAGCACTGCAGTGGGAGATGTAATCAGTAGCTGAGCTAGGATTCAAACCCAGATCCTCAAAAAAAACAAAAAACAAAAAAACATCTAGGGCTAATTCTTCTATAGCATTCTATTTCACAGAGGTGGCTGGGGTTTTTTAGGGGTAGAGAGTAGGGAGAAGGAAACAGCTTTTAGAGGAAGAGAATAAACACCAGTATTACTTTCCTAGTCTAAAGAAATGCTATTTGACAAAATTGAAATTTATTTGCTTCATTATTTATCCCTAATGAAAAGAGTAACTGTTAGTGAAATAAACCCTAAGGATAATTACAGATGATATAATATAGGCACAGAATATTAATTTGCCAATAAACATTAGCCATGATATATTCATATATGAACATGCCTGTTCTCTGACTTTCTGTACACATCATTGATGAAGTTTCTGGTTATTTTGAGTGAGAAATCTACTTTCATTGAAATAATTAATGACTTGGTAAATTAAAACATTTTTGAATTTTATTTCTTGTATTTTACAGACCCTAACCCTATAGAGAATAGACTTGGTCAACATTTTTTTTTAAACCCTTAACTTCTGTCTTGGCTACTACTACTGTGTATTGGTTCCAAGGCAGAAGAGTGGTAAGGGCTAGGCAATGGGGGTCAAGTGACTTGCCCAGGGTCACACAGCTGGGAAGTGTCTGAGGCCAGATTTGTACCTAGGACCTCCCATCTCTAGGCCTGGCTCTCAATCTACTGAGCCACCCAGCTGCCCCCTCAACATTTTTTTTTTATGAAAACAAAATAAAAAACTTGATATTGGGGCAACTAGGTGGCTCAGTGGATTGAAAGCCAGTTCTAAAAATGGGAGGATCTGGGTTAAAAAAATCTGGCCTCAGAAACATTCTGGCTGTGTGACCCTGGGCAAGTCATTTGACCCCAATTACCTAGTCCTTTTGTTTCAGAATCAATATTTAGTAAGATAAGGGTTTCTAAAAAATGAAACAAAACAAAACAAGACAACCTGTTGCCCAAACCTGTTATGGAAACATAGCAATCTTAATGAACACAATTCAATTGTCATAATAAGGTAGATATAGAACCTGAGATAAAAAAAAAATCCTTTCTAATTTTTCTTCCTTGCTAGTAGTGTTAAGTCTTTAAACGTAATGGATTTATATCTTTTTGTTGTTTTATTTCAGTCATGTCCAACTTTTCATGACTCTATTCTAGGATTTTCTTGGCAAAGATACTAAAATGATTTACCCTTTCCTTCTTCAACTCATTTTACAGATGAAAAACTGAGGCAAACAAGGTTAAATGACTTATCTGGGGTGACACAGATACTAAGTGTCTAACACCAGATTTGAACTCAGGTTAGATGACTCTTTCTGACTCCAGGTCCATCACTGTTCACTGGGCCACTTGGCTGCCTAGATTTATATATATTTTTGCAAGTATGTTATATATTTAGATTTATATATACATTTATGTAAATGTGTTAATATGTCCAGTTTGAGGGAAAATCTGCCAGAGAACTGTTCTAGGATGGTTGAAAGAGTTGTAATAGATTCAAGTCCCTACAAATTGCATAAGAAATATTATGCCATGCCATCTCTTCCTCCCCCTCCATCTCATTATCAAACCACTCATCATCTCCCAGATAGACACTGGAAGAAGAAAAATATGGCCAAGTTTATCTTTGTTCTGAGCTATAAGGAAAATTATAGACTGGGGATGGATGCCGAGTTTTAATGTTGCCTTTAATGTGTCATTTCTGGAAAGAGCATTCTGATCTCACCATTAATTTGATTCATCATTTACGATTCATCGCCATGAACATATAACAGAGCTCTCTAATATGGGGAGATAGCAAGAGCAAAATATTTGCTCCCAAAAGAGTTTACAATCCAAGGACACATAAGAGATGACAGCCTCATTGGAAATGAGAGAGAAAATATAGGCATCTGGAGTGGTGAAGGGTCAATGGAGCCGGAATGTTTCTTGGAAGAGGTAGACTTATAGATTTAATTGGTTGGAATAGATGTAACATTCTACCCTGTCCTGTCTTATATCTGCAGCTGATTGTTGGCACTGCAGAAGAAGAGAGGATATCGTGATTTCTTGTTACCAGGGAGAAAGCCATTCTTCCAAAATGGAAAAAAAAAAAAACCACAACAATACCATCAGTCTCCCACTGAGGCAAAATTGCTACAGAAGCTGGAGCAGGATGGGGAAGCTTCAACGTGGTCTGAATTTACTTACATTGGTACACACATTTAACTTAGAGGATTTAAATGGCTTCTTAGAGGAAAAGATTAAAAGATTATATGATTTATCCATTTTTAAGAAATTCCAGAAGCTGGCTTCACATGTGACTAGAAAATCCATGGGAGAAGGTCGTCCTATATTCCTTTGGCTGTTTGGCTCCAAAAAAAGATGAATGTGCATATAGGTACCCTCCCCTTCTACACAATGATCTCCAATGGCTTCTCATTACCTCTGGGATCAAATAAAAAATTCTCTACCATTTAAATCTCTTTATAACTGTCCCTTCTGACCTTTCCAGCCTACTTACACGTCACTCCCCTCCACAAAATCCGTGATCCCGTTACACCAGCCTCCTTGCAGTTCTTTTAATCTCTCGCTCTATCTCTAGTCATGTTGCCCTCCAAAGGCTGGTCCCCATGCCCAGGATGCTTTCTCTTCCAACTTCTACCTTTTAGCTTTCTTGGTTTCCATCAAGATTCTGCTCAAATCTCATTTGCTGCAGGAGTGCCTTCCCCTGTGCACATGTTCTATTGTTATCTACTAGTCTCTCCAACCAGAATAGGCTCCTTCCTGTCAGGCACTGTTTTCACTTCCCCTTGCATCCCTAGCACTAGTACATTGCCTGACAAATACGAAACACTCCTGATTAGTACCAGAGTTCCTGAGACTGGAGATATTAGTAAGAAGTCAACGAAATGCCTGGCCTGTAGGTCACACATTACTCACTGGCATGTTCTTAAATCTGCTTGAATTTCAGCATTCTGGTGGGACGGCTAATTGTTTAGGTGTGTCTCTCCTCCCAACTTACTGCATTACTGACCAAAGCAAGTGGCTTCTGGTTCAGCTTCCCTACTTATTATTATTTCAAAGTTTGCTCCTTCCCAAAGAGCAGAGAAAGATCTGGACCAGTTGGATACTCTTTAGAAGATAGTAAGATGCATAATATATGTGTGTTTAATGGACCATCTTGCTCCAAATAGTTTCAAATGGGCGTATTTTCTAGCATTTTTAAACAGATTCCAATCAAATTTTGTGTATGGAAAGAAGTTATTGAAATATTTAGATCTATTTAGGGTTACTGCATTAACAAGCATTAAATAAGTACGTACAATGTTCCAGTATCACAAGGGTTATAATTTTTAGAACTGTATGAAGCCATTGAGACAATCCAAGTGCAGGTACAACTTAATACTTTTCCAAGATGAGGAAACAGGCTCAGTAGTTTGAAGTATTTTGGTTAAGATCAGAATAAGTAACTGACAGTGCTGAGACTTGCATATGCCCACAGATCTTAAGTCTAGAGCCTTAAAAGAGCATGGTAGAGTGGATAAAGTGCTGGGTTTGGAGACAGAAAGTCTAGAATTCAAATTCTTCCTCTGACATTTACTAGTTATGTGGTCCTAGAAAAGTCACTTAATCTCTGTGTGTTTCAGAGTTCCCTGCAAACTGATGTTTAACTAGAGAGAACCTAATAAGATATTTTATCTTCCCTTATGCTTCCTTATATGTATTAAAAATCCCAACAAGAGCGTGGGCAATCATGCAAAGGAAAGACTAACCAATAGGGTCTCTTTCCTACATTCTTAGCTCTCACTGCTCCTACCTGTTACTAGTCAATACATGCTTAAGGATACTACACTGGACTTTCTGATCATCTGGATTCATATAAATCACTCAGTCTTCTCTATCACCAGATAGCCACTCCAATGGCATTGATCATGAAGTTGGTAGGGATACTGGAGAATTCATTGTTTCCTTCATCAATTCATTCATTTATTTTGGTGTTGGGCACCAGGCTACATTAAACCAGTAGATTTTTTAAAAAGATACCAACCATGATGTATCAGAAAGTTGCTTGAGTGGAAGGTATCTATCTTCATGCACTACTATGGTTACAAAATGTTTGGAGCATTCCAGCAGTAGAAGGAAAGGAGATAAGATTTATTTATTAAGTCATAGATAGTTCCAATGTGTATTAGTGAAAGGAATTAACACATCAAACATTAGCCAAAAGATTTTATTAAGCATTTATTTCATATGAGATATTACTTTGGGAGAACAAGTATAGCTTTTGAGAGAGAGAGAGAGACAGAGACAGAGAGAGACAGAGAGAGACAGAGAGAGAGAGAGAGAGAGAGAGGAAAGCAGGAAGCATGAGGAGCTAAGAGGACTCAAAAAGGTTTATTGTAGAAGAAGGTTGGATCTGAGCTGAATCTTGAAGGAAGCCAGAAAAACTAAAAGAGGAAGTAAGGGAAAAGAACCTTCTAGGCTTCAATGGTCATTGCAAAGGCATAGAGATGGTGATGTAGTTCAAGAAATTACAAATAGGCCAATGATGATAGAACTACTGAGTGCAAAGAAGGGAGTAGAGTGTAAGAAGTCTAGAAAGGTAGGAAGGGGAATGTTAAATATCAGAGGACTTAATATTTGTTCCTTAAAGTAATTGGGAACTACTGGAACTCAGTGGATAGGAAGTGACATGATTAAATCAGTGCTTTTTGAAAATCATCTTGGTAAAAATGATAAAAAATGATCTTGAAAAGATGATAGATTGGAGTGGAAAGAAACTGAAGGCAGAGTTAGTTAGAAAGCTAATTAAAATAGTAGAGTCAAAGACTTCTGGCTAAATGGTTGCTTGAAAGGAGACAGAAAACCCTACTCCCACAAATCAATTTTAGTGAAAAACTTAAAATTTGTACAGATTGAATATTTATCAAGAAATCAAATGAGAAACTATAATAAATTATTTATTTTACCCCAGAATTGCATCAAAAGTCAGCCCAAAGTCTATAAGCAATAGAAAAGGGGAGTTCTAACAAAGCTAGCATCAACATGGGCTTGTAAACCAGTAGTTTCCCTGCAGGACCAGGAATAGGCCAGAGACATACAGGAAGTCTGTAATGCTTGGTGTCTGGAGATATCAAGAATGGGGAGATTTCTGAAAAATCCCCCAAGCAGTTACAAAACTTCAGGGTGAGGATTTTTTCCCTCCAGGGAAAGGAAGCAACTAGTAGCTCAGAAGCACTGAGATCAGAATAGCACAAATGCATAGTGACTTCAAGCTACCTCTAGGAGAAACCATAGAGGATGCTGAAGATCTGGTGCTTGGAACCTCAAATACCAGAGGAGACTAATCCTGGGAGGTGCAGGTCAGTAAAATAACCCAGGGAACCCAAAGCAAGGCTAGGCAGAATCACCGCCACAACCAGAAAAGGATAGTCTAGTCTTGGCATAAAATCTCAGTTCAGAAACTAAAGTTGGAGAGATGAACAAATCAAAGGAAAAAACCCATCGGTATATAAAAAGTTATTGTAGTTCTAGATACCCATAAAAAAGGCAAGAGTAACGCCATAAGAATTATAACAAATGTTTATTGTTGTTTCTTGTAAAAGATATTGGAGTTATTTGCTATTTCCTCTTCCAATTCATTCTACAGATGAAAATAAAGTAAATATGGTTAAATGACTTACTCAAGGTCATCCAGCTGGTAAGTGCATGAGCCTGGGTTTGAACTCTTAGAGTTTTTGTTTTTTTTTTTACTTTAAGCCCAGCAATCTCTCCATTGCACCACCTAGCTACCCCATATAATAACAGAATCAAAGGGAAAAAGATTTTCCACAAGGACCATATAGAAGGAATCAAAAGATAAAAATAGTAAATAAATATTTTGGAGGTCAAAGTTAGAAGGAGAATAAATGTCTTAGAAAGTGGTAAATTTAAAGCAATAGACTTTCTGAAACCTGGAATAAAACAAACCAAATAGAAATCAATGATCATGAGCCAGAAAGAATAAGAACAAAACAAAAACTGGAAAAATAAAATGTAAGATATGTTATTTTTTTAAAAATTGACCTAGAAAATGGGAAAAGAGGAGATAATTTAAGAATCTTTGGACTCCATGAAAACCATAATTTAAAAAAGAAAGACCATGGACATTATATATCAAGAAATCATGAGGCAAAAGAAACATAGAAATAACACACCAATTACCTTTTGAAAACAAAACCAATAAAATGACAAGTCCCAGGAATATCAAAGCTCAAATGTTAAGCATTTGCATCAAAGAAAAAAATAATGGAAGCAACCATAAAGAAGCAAATGAAGTACCAAGTAACTACAGTCAGTATCACATAAAATGCAACAGCTTCTATTACAAATATGAAAAGTTCTGGGGATATAATATTCCCCAAATCAGAAGAGACAAGGTCACTATCAATAATTATTTTATAAAGCTAAGTATGATTCTATGGGGGGGGGAGCTGATCTTTAGTACAGTAAAGGCCTTGAAATAATTTCTAATAAAAATCCATGCTGAGTATATCTAAATATGAAAGCTTTGTTGCCAGAAAATTCATCATCAAGAGATAAAATTTTGGCCATGATAAATCATAGGACCATTTAGTAAGATGGAAAAAGGTCACAATATGTCCATGAAGGAAATAGACTTGCTGAAGATAAAGTGACTCTCCGAAGTATCTTTCTCTAATGTATATAATCTATTCCTAATACTTCAATGGAATGTCAACGTGTATTTCTACACATAGGAAAACATAGAAACCTCTGTCTGGCATCACAGAGGGTGAATCAAGGAGACAAACATCTTTAGAAATGGGGCTGAGTTTAGACACCCATCAGCCATGAAAACCAATGGTACTTAGAAAGACCAACAATCAACCCTGCCCTGATGGTCCTTATCCATCATGAAAATGGTCTCATTGGTTGAACTGGTTATACTGCAAGCTATAAGACTGTGAGATCTTAGACCTAGAAGGAACCTTAGAGATCATCTAGGATAGAATGACTAAGACAGAATGACAGCTAGAAAGTGGCAGGACTGGAATTCGAACCCAAATAATCCAATTCCAAATCAAAGTCTTCTCCCTGTAACAGTCCCATGCAAAAATAGTTATGCCATTGCATAGAATTTTCATAGCTACTCATCTTAATAATGATGATAATAATTCACATTACTAGAGTTATTTAAGGTTATTAAATATATCTTGAAGTCACTAAATGAAAAAAATAAAAATTCAATCCACGACAGCTCTTTATTACTTAGTAATCTTCTTCCTCTTTGGAAATGGCACTTCTCTGTGAAAAGAGCTTTGGACCCAGTGAGAAATGGGGTTCTAATCCCAGGGTCATTGGTCATATGACCATGGGCAAATCTCTTTTCCTCTCTCAGCCTCAGTTTCCTTATCACTAAACTCATGCTACCTCTCTCTCAGAACATTTGTGAGGCTCAAATGAGATCATGCAGGTGAATGAGCTTTGAAAATGAATAAGCGCCATAATTAATCCTGCACGGGATTATTATTATTATTGAGATGAGTAGGGCTTTAGGGGAAAGGAGGAAGAGCTTTGATTAACTTTTTGGCACCAAGTGTCAGTATTTTGAATTGCTTTCAATAGACACTCCAGGAAAAGCTGGCATGGTTTGGGTACAGGAAGTATGTACGTGAAGAAAAACAGGTCTGACACTTTTCTTTTCTTTGTGTTTGCTCTAGAATTACAGCATGGGGTGGGTATAGAACACCTCTGAAAATGTTGGGAACTCCCCTAGGGTAAGCGGGCTTCCACTCCCATATTTTACAATGGCCCATAGGGAGGAAAGGTATGCAGTAGAAAGTGGCAGGTGGTATGTGGAACCCAGGAGCGTGGAACAAGGGCCTGAAACAACCGATCCCATTGGCCACTAACTTGTATACCATCACTTTACATTCGACCTGTGCTGGTATAGAGCAATGGCACTAGTGTAATTAATATTGATAAGAATTGGTTTGGTGATTCTTCTTGGTTCCAAAAGATTTACAAATACTTTTTATTCACATTTATTCCTAAAACTCATCCCTGTGGAGAGCAGTCAGTAGTTGCTTTTAACAGACAAAGACCCTGAGGCATATTAGGGATAGATGAGATCCTTAGGATTATGAATCAATTCAGAGGCAATTGCTATTGGTTGACCTGATGTTTATAGAAATGTGTTAATGAGGCACACTCATATACCATGCTAGTCGTGCATTCAGCCAAAATGAGAAGAGAGGAAAAGATAACTTATATAGGCATAAGGGGTAGTGTGTATGGATTATATGGAGTGTTCAGAAGGGACTAGCACTTCTGGGGTGAAGATTTTCAGAGTCCTTTTCAGGGTTGTTTATCCTCCTTTGGTGTCTACCTATCACCCAACTCTCACTTGTGGCTCCAAGAAGCCGTACCATGCGCAGTGGCCACATTCCAATATTGAATTAACTAATTAATTAAAAGAAGGATAGACCTCCAAAATTATCTGTAAAACCGAGGTAGCCTGGAGGAGGTGCTAAAATACTAACATAGAATTTTTAGAACTGGGGGAGACCTTAAAGGTCTACCCTCAGATGAAGGGATTGAACTACAGAAGGGCTACATGAGTTACCAAAGGTCATCTGACAGGTCAATAGGAAAGTCTGGACTTCAACTCAGGTTTCTTGGTTCTTTTTCTAGTGGCTTTCCCAGTTGATTGAGTTGCTTCCTACCTAGTCTTTGATAAACATCTAACTGTTTTACTCTGAATTGCTTTCTTGGAATGCTTATTCTGGCATGCTCCTGAATCATATTTTCTCCAAGAAAACGCCCCAATTTCTAAATTGGTCTCTTTCCTCATTTGGCCCTGTTTCTTAGCAGCGAGGTTCTGAACATTTCTGAAAGAACAAGAGGTCATCCTTTATGCCTTCAGATTGTCAAAGAACTGATAAGTAGAAATGAGCAAGACAGTTTTGTATATACATAGATCTTTTTTCGTCAAATGATACCTATGACCTGGATATTTTAATTAAACAAATGAAGACATTTCAATTTAAAAAAGAATGTAAACTGAAAAATCAACTTTCCAAAGGATCTAGGGTGGAGGGGTTTAATAATCTCATCTTTGTCATTTCTCAGCAGCAAGTAAAATATTTTTTTGTATTTCAGAAGCGGTAGGTTCTTTGTAACCCAGGCTACATAGGCTTCCACAGAAGGTACATTCATGTAACACCCCTGGTCTGAGAATGGAACAGTGCATTTCAGTTTTCCTGTTTTCCTGCCACTGGGTCTTATGATTTGGGTCTCTTGTAAATTGTTTTTTATAGGCAAGATGCTTTTGCAGCAATCCATATTATTGCAAACCTCTTAGGCTAACTAAACAAAGAGAAAGCTCAATGACTAGCCTCACTTGACCCTTTCATAGGATTTATATTTTTGGACAATGGAGGAAAAATCCTATATGCAATTAATCATGGAAGAGTGAGCATGTACCATGTTTTTGCCTATACTCTTGACAAAGTCACATGTCCCTTCCTTTGTAGAAGATGTGATGATGACAGAGGCTGGCCCCTTGCAGATGCTTTGGGTGATCTATGCATTTCATTCACATGCAGAAAGGAAAAAAAGACCTATCTGCTGCTGAGGTTCATTAGGTCATGTGAACAGGTGCCTCCTGTTGAAAGCAGGGCTAGCTGGCACCTTTTTATGCAGCCGCCTCTATTGGAGTTTCATGATAAAGAGAAAGTGGGTCAGTGGTGAAGGGATCAGTCATCTAATAGCAGCAAATTCATTAATTTATTTTTTAAACCTTTACCTTCTGTCTTAGAATCAGTACTAAGCATTTGTTCCCAGGCAGAAGAGTGGTAAGGAACAGGCAATTGGGGTTAAGTGACTTGCCCAGGGTTACACAGCTAGGAAGTGACTGAGGTCACAGTGGAACCCAGGAGCTCCCATCTTTAGGTCTGCCTCTATCCACTGAGCACTAGTAGCGGGTTATGAAGTATATTGGAAGGCTAACAGGAACTGATCTATACTTTATCAAGCTGACTATAAAGTACTCCCGTAAGGCTCTCCCGAGTTCAACTACAGAAAATCCCAAACAAAATCCTCTGCCTCCTCATCTTCCTCTTCCCCTCATCCTCACCTCTGCCTTTACAAGGACCTGGGCTGGATTCTCTACTCCTCTTTTCATTTTCATGAAAGAATATTAATTTACAGATCTTCATGAGAAGTTACTTAACACAATCAATGGCATTCTCAACTTGGAGCCATGAAGACTCAATCTCAAACCCTACCTTACTAGCTACATAACCCTGGATAAATCACCTAACCTCTCCCAGCCTCAATGTCCTCAATTGTAAAATTGGAATAAAAATGGCGCCTACCTCACAGGATATCACAGGCGATGCTCAAAGGAGATAATGTACATTAAGTGCTCAGCATACGTTAAAGTGCTACATAAGTAATTATTATTGTTGTTATTTTTTTATTACCCAATTAACCCTGATTATTTGGACTCCTTAGATGATTGAGACCACTCCCTCCCTCCCCAAACCCTTACCTTCTGTCTTAGTATCAGCTTTAAGACAGAAGATCTGCCAAGGCTAGGCAATTGGGGTTAAGTCACTTGCCCACAGTCACACAACTCAATTGTGTCAGAGGTCAGATTTAAATCCAGACTGCAGATTTGGTTCTTGATCTACTGTGCTACCTAGCAGCCCCAATGCCCACTCTTCAAAGTATGCCTCAGGGAGAGTCCTCATGAAACAAATTCCAGTCGTGTCTAATAAAATAAAATCTTATCCATTCCTAGAACTGATGAGAATGACAGCTCACATTCATTCATTCATTCATTCATTCATTCATTCATTCATTTAAACCCTTATCTCAAAGACAGAGGAGTGCTAAGGGCTATTCAATGGGGCTGAAGTGACTTGCCCAGGATCACACAGTTAAAAAGCATCTGATTCCATACAGCTCACATTTATATAATACTTTGGGATAAGGCTGGATCTGTGATTTCATTATTGCCCAGCACTCTCAAACCCAAAGTTCTTTGGAATAGAGGAAGTTCCCTTCTCCAATGCAGATTAACGTCTTCTTCTCTAACTCATAGCCATAGAGAATTCCTTGTACATTGAGAGATTAGATGGCTTGTACACAGCCACACAATAAGCAGGTGTCAGAGGTGGGACTTGGACACAAGCCTTCCTGGCCCAGGTCAGCCCTCTATCCACTGTGCCATTCTGTCTCTTGCTGCACGCTAATCTCTGAATAGACATGCAGTATCTTCAAGTATTAATGGTATTGTGTCTAAGAAAGATATCCGAGCATCCCTGCTGCCATATTGCTTTACTCCAGTTAGCAGGAAGTAGTGGGACAGGATTTGTGGAAGAAAGAGCAGAGAAGAGCTTATTGTAAGGAGTTGATGTCAGGTTGAATTTTGGAAGCGAAAACTGGTCCATTCTCTTTTTTTCACTTTCCACATTGAAGTTAAGTTCTGGCTTAGGACCCGAGGTGACCAACACTACTCAGAAGGCCTGATTTAAGGTATTCCAAGACCAAGAGTCCTTTGGAAGATTCATGTAATCTGGTCAGTATTCTGGAGGTAAATCTAGGAATCCAAACTACTCCAAGGCCCGAGGGTCTCATCTGAAAAAGGTTAGCTGTACACTGCCCAGCTTGAACGCAAACATCCCACCAGGGCCAGCCAGCCTTCATCAAGGACCCTGGGAAGGTTCCCAGACTGCCAACCCAAGAGGGAAGCATTTTCCAAAGGCAGCAGGCCACATCTGCTCTTGCAGATGCCACAAGGGCAGGTTACCCCAATGGAAAGGCAGACAGATGTCCAACTGTCCGCGGGAGTAGTTCAGCCCAGTGTTTGTACTTCTGGGTACAGTAAGGGAGAAAGAACATAAATGGTAGACAAGAGAATGATTAACAGGCAATCAAGAAAAAAAAATGTAGGTTGTTTTCTCAGAAAGCCTGAAAGGGTGGTATAGGGCCATCAGAGTGCTAGCTGGCTAGGCTAGCAAACTACCTATTTATTCCTTTCTTTTCCCTTTCCTTTTCTTCCCTTCTTCACTTCCTTTCCTTTCCCTTTACACTTTCCCTGCCTCATTGAAGATAGAGGGGAAACCTGTGGGATCATTCGGTCAGCATGTTAATATCCTAAAACTACTTGAATGTTAAACTCTAAAGGGGAAGTAAATTATCTACAAATCTGACGGATTTGAGGATTAAAGATTCTTTTAGCAGGCAGCAAGGATGCCTCAGGAACTTCAAGGAGATGTTGGGTAATGTGGGAAGACCCCCTCACCCCCCCACCCCCGCCAAAAAAAAAAAAAAACCCTTTCTGGATTTCAAATAGGAATTCCACTACAGAGTAGGTTTGGGCACCTATTTGGGGAGGAACTTTCACCCGGGTTTTCATACTAAACGTGTTATTCAGGTAACATCTTTGACGGACTTTGGAATCGTGGTAGAGACCTTTTGTTTGTTTCTCACGAGATAAAACGACGTGACCCACCCAGGGCTTTGGGGAGAAAATCTCCTTGGCTTTTTAATCATTTTTCTTTCATTTTCCGGAATAGAAGAAGAATCCCTCGCAAGGGAATAAGGAGGAGGAGAATAAAAACAATCTCACAACTACTGCTTTTGAATGAACAGGCTTCCGGGAAAGAAAAAAAAGGCAGCTTTCTGGTTGTACTTTATCTGAATGCTAGAACCTAATTACCATGCTGGTTAGGCGGTTGACTGTGCTGCCGCGACTCTCGTTGGGTGATGGGGCTGCCAACTTTGAAACGAGGACAGTTTGCCTAATTATTGGTAAACTTTCCCACTCCTGTCCGTGTTCTTTGGCAGGAGCACATCAAACACCTGTGCACTTAGACCTGGTCCCAGGGAAGTCCCCGTCGCAGATGTCAGAGTTCTTTTGTTGACTTCTTATTAGTGGCCACTTAATAGGCAGGAGCTGAAGACAGCTTTGCCTAAGCGCTTATCAATAGACAGCAAACATTCTTCTTTCAATGGGCAAAGGGTCAAACTGTTTCTCTTGGCTATAAAGCTCGGCCAGATAATTGCTGGTGATTAGCAATTTTAATTACCAGGTGCTAGGGGTCGGTAGATTTTTTTTCTTCTCCAGTAATTGGGCAGGTTGTTAATAGTTATTGCTCACTGGGGCTGGGGAGTATATTTTACCAATATGTTCCAGGTCTTTTAAAATTAATTAAAATAAAGTAAATAAAATCATCTGAGAGTACTTGGAATCTGATGAACTGGAGAGAATTCCAACAGGTTTTTCAAGAAACTTGTCCGAGAAAAGAATCTTCAATGCAACTCCCTAAAGCAGCTTTTAATCCCCTTGTAAACACTTGTGTGTTCCATTGTGCCTGGAGAGTGGCAATGATTTTAAAATCTTTTCCTGCTACATTGGTCATGTTGGAACTAAGCTTGTCAGCATGTTCTAGCTCATTGGTTTTGCATGCAGACTTTTAGGGGGTTTTCATAGGATCACAAAACCAACAGCACAATTAGCAGGGAACTAATCTCTTCCCATAGTCAGCCACAAAATGGGTTAGAAACAGGAAAACGGGGGCTCAAAGAATGGGTGCTACATCATTTCTTACAAGTTTGCATCCCTGACACCTAGAGAAATGGACATTTATCTGAAATTAACAAGTAGCCTCCGTTTCCTTCCAGGAGGGGCTCTGGGTATGTTTAATATGCCTGGCTATGTCTTTGATGGGATTTGTGAATAGACTAAGAAGTTAAAAAGAAAATAATCACGGGTGGATAATTTGATGCGACGTTTGCTGATTCTTAGTTTTCCCTTCTCTGCAATTGTCATCATCTCATAAAACTCCAGAACAGGAAAGCATGATCATCTCTAAGTCCCCCAAGAAACGGTAAACAAAGACAGCAGCAATTAAAAAAAAAAACAGGAGAGATGGTGACTGCACTCAGCAATACACACACACACACACACACACACACACACAGGCATGCTAGACCTGGTTTATTTATATATTGTATATGTATGCATGAATATTAAATACAGCGAGGAAGGGCTAATTGGCTAGGTTTGGACAGGAAAGATTCTTTTAGCTGGAAGCAAAGGCTCTTCAGAAGCTCTAAAAGATATTAGCAAAAATTGGAAAACCCTTTTCTGGAATTCAAATAAGAATTCCATGACAGAGTGTTAGGGAGTCTATTTTGTGGGGAATTTCAACTCTGGACTTTCAACCCTGTATGTATTTAGTACATATATACATACAGGTGATGTAATATATATGCAGTGAATATATACACATATTATATATATAATGCATATATACCCTTACAAGTATATGCATCTATACATATAGATCTATCTATCTATCTCTATATAATGTAGGAAGAAGCAAAGAGTCGGGGAAAGAATGCTTACAATTTCTTAAGTAAATAAACATAAGAGAACACATAATTCATTTGTTTCAGGTTCAGAGAAGTTACACTTATGAGGTAAAAGTCAAATAAAAATCAGTATTAAAATAATACTTTTGTCTTTATTTTGAGCTTTTTGGTTTGATACATGTCTAGGGAAAATATTCAAAACTCTAACAGGAGAAACACACTAATCTGAAATGAAACATGCCAGTTTAAAACAATAATTTAGGCACATTTCTGTCAGTTTCTTTAAGTTAAACATTTTTTCAATTAAAAATTTTAAGAATATACTGATAACACCTTGAATACGATACATGGGGAAATACCACACCCCAATGGACAGTAAAACCAAAACTTTAGGTAGTTTATAGGACTTGTTAAGAAACAATATTATAACCAGCAGCGGGGGACTGCTTGTCTCTTCCTCTCAGGATTCCATGCCCTTAAATGAAAGGAAATCCATAGACTTTGGGGCAAATGGATTAAAGTGAAAGCTTCCTGTCTCTGTGGTCTGGTGGGAAGGTGGGAAGGGTGGAAAAGTGGCAGCCACAGAATCTTTCTGCATTGACCACAGTCATATGAAAAGATGAGATGGAGGCAGTATTGCTAGGGAAGGAGACTGTGTCCCCTTGTATGAGGTGGCAAAGAGAAGCCCTCAAGTTGTGTCAGAATTAAATGTAAAACAACAATAACAACAACTTTTTACAATCACTTTTGGATAAGCTCTTTCTACCCCCCTCACTCTCGCCCGCCCCCTACTGTGTTTTTTTAATCTCTTTAGTGGGATTAAGTTGGTTTATCCTCTTGGAGTGGACCAGTTGGGAACCTTTCCTATTTTTCCTACATTTTCTCATCCCTTTTCAGGAGTAAGGGAAAGCAGACAGGCTATACACATTATATATAGAGAATAGCTATAAAGGCAGTAAATACATACATACGTATATTGTATAAAGCACACATCCCATTTGTAGCAGTAAAGAGGCACTGCCTGGAAAAAGCCACACCAAATGACAAGGCCTCACTTCCAAGAGGGCTACAGGTCCAAGGGGCATGGCTGCAATTCAATCAATTCAATTCAACAGGAACTTATTAAAGTATACTAAGTCCAAGACACTTCATTGGTGTATATGTGTGTGTGTGTGTGCACATGTGTGCACATGCGAGTGTGTGAGATTATCAGCTATTTCCATGCTTTGCTTCTATAAAGACAAAAACGAAGGGAAAAGGTCTGCCTTTGAGAAGCATACATTCTCCTGGAGGGAGGAGCACAGAGGACATGTACCCAGACAAGCCAAGAAAAAATCATTTGAAGATGGAGAGAGCACTGAGATCTAGTGGGGAAAAGGCCCAAAAGACTTCCTGTGGGAAGTTTGCCCAAAGAAAGCTGGGGATTTCAGGGGCCGTGGGTAGCAAGGAAAAATGCCTTCTTGCCTAGAGAAGTAGAGTTCGAAGCGATGGAGTTTATAGAAAAGTTGGTAGGACAGTCTGATTAGAATATCGAATGCTCAAAGAGGAGTCATATGACACGCTTAGAAAGGTAGTTGAGAGCCAGGCTGGGTGAGATTTTAAACACTAGGCTAAGGTTTTGTTTCCTCAAGGCAATAGGGACTCACTGAGGATTTTTTGAGCAAGGGAATGCCATGGCCAGAAGTATACTTTACAAATATGAATTTGACAACTGAAGGAAAAATAGCTATTGCAGTGTTGGTGATGGTGGCAGCTCAGGCGGTTGTGTACTTTTATGGCTGAGAGAATTGTATGTAGAAGCGATAACAAGAGCAAACAGGTGAAAATGACCATTTGCCTCAGGAGTCATGACTGTAGTTCTGGAGCTATTGGATTGCCCCATTGTCATTTTGAGTTGATGGCAGCCCTTGGAGTTGAGGGAGAGAGGAGAGTAAAAGAAAAAAAGTGTTCATCAGGACTGGGAAGTGATTACTAACACATGTGAGTCTCCTCCATGCCCTGTGCGTGATTTGAAATAATTTTGTTGTGATCATTATAATCATAAATAAATATTCTATATTCTGAAGCCTTGGAAGCATTCATTTGTTCACAAGAATTGAATAGGGCTCCTCTAGAAGTGAATCCAAAGAAGTCAGACTGTCATAATTTTTTTCCAGATACTCTAGGCAGAAGCATGAGGCAAAGAGAGGAATCAAGAATTCCTGAGATAAACCAAAAGCTTCTTTATACATAGTATTTCATTGAACCTTAACAACAGCTCTTTATGGTAGCTACTAATATCTCCATTTTACAAATATGGAACTCAGGCTGAGGTCTTATTGACTACAAGTCTAACATTCAGGTGACACCCTCCTTCTCTCATCCAGCTAAGTTGAAATAGTCTTCCTGGGACCTTGATGATTATAACAACAACTAGTATTTATATAACAAAACACTCCAAATATATCTCCCAACTCTGGGTGACAAGTGAGACTCTTCGCTCGATTTTATAGTTGAAGAAACTGAAGTTGACACAAGAAATCAAAGAAGGATGAGCTACTTGGTATGCCTGGCTGGTTTGGTATGAAGCCTGGGCCTGGGATTAAGGGGCAGCTAGGTGGTGCAGTGGATACTGGGTCTGAAGGCAGGAAGACTCATCTTCCTTAGTTCAATTAACCTCAGACACCAGCTAAGGGACCCAGGGCAAGTCACTTAACCCTGCTTGCCTCAGATTCCTCATCTGTAAAATGAGCTAGTGAAGAAAAAGGCAAACTGCTTCAGTATCTTTGCCAAGAAAACTTCAAAATGTGGTTACGAGTTAGATTCACTGAACAACAAAATGGCAACCACTGGGATTAATACCTAATGTAATTCCTGGCACCTTGGGATGGAAAGTCTTTTGTTGTCTAGAGGCTACCATGTTGGGCAGAGAGGTCTGAAGTCTCTGAGACTCACTCACACCGGACTAAACTGTAGGAATGAGATTTTTATGGTTAGACGTTATCAATGGAATTTGAAATTTTAAAATATTGACCACACAAAACTGATCTTGCTGAATAAAGATCCCCCCCCCCAAACTCAAAGAACCATAAAATACCCACCAGGTCAGCTTAACCCTGTTGTCCTGTTATTCTCTAAGGTAACTCAGTCATCCTTAAATCAAATAAAGGGTACAAAACATAATCCTAAAATCAGAAATGAAATTGAGTAGAATCTTGAATCAAGGGCGTTGTTTTCAGTGAATAGACAGGGACGCAGTGAAAAGAGGACCTAGGTTCAAATTCTGCTTCTATCTTACTCTATATGACCTTTGGCAAGTTATTTTATCCCCTTGAGCCTTAGTTTCCTCAAATAAAATGAAGGGTTGGATTAGATGATCTCAAAGGTCCTGTTTAGCTCTAGACCTTTGATAATATGATAATATGAAGAGGAACCTTAGAAAGACTAAGAATGGATGAAAGAAGAGGTGGAGAAGCATCTGAACTTATTAGAGGAAAGTGAAAATAGAAATTCAAGGAATAGTTGTAGCTATTATTAGTTTCTGGGAAAGTATTGGTTGGTATGTGTGAGCCAGGCTTTAGCTCCTCGGGAGGGCATGCATCTGGGACTCCAAAGGCTGGGTTTAAGGCAAATCATTGAGGGCTCTTAATTAAGGGAGGCCAAGGAAGGAGATTAAGTTGCAGCTGGAAGAGATCAGCTAGATAATTGTGATGGCTTCAACTCATAAAAGGGTGTATAGAGGAGCCTGAGATTGGAATTAGTTGCTAGAAAGAATGGCAATGTCTTAGACCAAAGGAAGGATTGTGAGTAATAGAAAATTGTTTTATGTCTAAAATGTTAAAGTTGGAAGGGACTTTAAAAATCAATAGTAGTGGTAGTCTCTCGGTGATCGAGAATGACTATTGTCTTTGTGCAGGTTCATCTATGGTGTACCCTCATGTGGCTTTGCGGTCCAAAGGCTGAGGCGCACAGTTTGTGGCACGTGGGGCACCATCACCATCACCAAGGAGTCCCAGGCTTTCACAGAATTCTCCCAGTGTGAGAATCATTGCTTTAACATGGTACCTAGAAGATTAAGAATCCTCTAGCTAGGGCCAGCCTGGGGCAACATCTGTTTTTGGTCCATCCCTACCGCCTTATCTCTGCTTTTCTCTCCCTCCTAGGTCTTATCCCTGAGGCATCCTGTCCCATTTCTCCAGACTTTTGTTCTCAACTATAGTCACTTTGAAAACAGATTCTGATACATTAATCCTCACTAAGCTAAGGATTTAAGGTGTGAGTTTACCCCCATCCTCTAGTCCCAGGGCTAGTTTACATTTTCAGAGATCCTTTAATAATAACAGTAGGGGTGTAACAGTTACAAAATGTTTTCATAGCCCTGTGTACAAATATTATCCCCATTATACAGATGAGGAAATTGAATGAGTCAGTACTAATCAAAGGACGATAGATTTAGAATTGGGAAGAAAATGTTAGGGGTCATCTAGTTGAACATCTCATTTTATAGATAAGGGACCCAATGCCCAGAAAAGTTAATGACTTGTCCAATTTGTTAAGTACTGGATCTATGACTCAAACTTCAGGTAGGTGTAGGGACTTAATTCAATGCTTTTGAAATTCCTTAGGATTACTTCTCAATAGTAATGAATATCTAATTGCTAGCTGGAACAGTGGATAAAGTGCTAGGAAGACCTGAGTTCAAATCTAGCCTTAGACACTAACTATGAGAATGTGGGGACCTCATGTGACCCTATTTGCCTTTGTTTCTTTATAAAATGAACTGGAAAAGGAAGTGGTAAACCATTCCAATATCTTTGCCACAATCACAAAGAGGCAGATACAACTGAGCAGCAACAACTATTTAATTGTCGTTAGAACATCAGGTACTGAGACATGAAATGGATTTGGAGAGAGAAAATTCTTTTTAGATCCTCCAGAATCACACTGAATTACTCATTTGCAAGTGCCTTTTTTGACAATAACACAGACAACTAAGTATTTGGCGCCATCTTAACATGGTAGTTTGTAGCATGATGTGGTCCACTCAGTCCTAATGTAGAAGCTAACCATTGGTGTAACCAAAAGGAGTTAAACCTACCTTAACATAACCAATTCTATCATACTACATATCTTCCTTTCCCATAGTATATTAAAATTAGAAAAGCAACTGGATGTTGTAGTGGATAGGGTACCAAAGCTGGAGTCATCTTCTTGAGTTCAAATCTGACCTCAGACATTTACTAGCTGTTGACTCTGGGCAAGTGACCTAACCCTCTTTGCCTTGATTTCCTTATCTGTAAAATGAACTAGAGAAGGAAATGGCAAAACCATTCCAGTATCTTTACCAAGAAAATCCCAAAAGAGGTAAAAAAAAGTTAAAAACAACCTAATGACAAAATTAGAACTGGAAAGAACTCTAGAGACCACCAAGTCTTACTATATCTGATAGTTAAGGAAGCTGTATTATTATTATTATTATTAAGAAGTATAGCAACCAATCTAAAGTCACACAGATTGGCATGGAGCTAGGGCTGAGAACCTGTTTACTTTCTTTAAAATTGTTTTTTGATGTCCAGACAGTTATACTATGTTGTCTTTCCCTGATATCATCAGTTATGCTAATGTTTTAAATCACAACTCAGGGATGTGTGTGTTTAATGGTCAAGTTTTAAATAGAGAGAGAGACTAGCATTTTATTTATTCTTTAAAAAAGAAACAGAGAGACTGTGGTATAGTAGAAAGAGCACTGGCAGTTGCAGGCAGAGGAACTGTTTTCAAATCCCAACTCTTCCCTTTATTACTAATGGCAAATCACTTAACCTCCTTAGAAGAATCCCATTGTCCTAATCTAAAAACGAGGAGGTTGGTTTACAGAGAATAAACAACTTTGAAAGCCTTTAGAATTCTGATCAATGGAATGTCAAACCAAATCTAGAAAAATAAAGATGAAACATATCTTTCATCCTCTGAGAATGATGATGATAACCAGCATTTATATATTGCTTTAAGGTTTACAAAATGCATATCTATCTGATTGGATTCTTAGAAAGCTCAGTGAGGTAGGTGCTATTATTATCCCCATTTTACAGAAAGGAAACTGAGGTTAAATGAGGATCCAAAATCACATTGCTAAAAAGGATCAGAAGTAAGAATTGAACTCAGATCTTCCTGATGAGTTCAGTGTTCTTACCCATTGTTCTACATGGCTGAAAGTGATGAACATAACATGCAAAGAAAGAAATCTACTTTGGGGCATGTGTAGTGTAGGAATTTGTATTGTTGAGCTACACATTTGTATTAAGCACTTTTTTTGGCTGATTTTGTCATTTTTGGTCAATGAGGGAATCAGCTGGAAGATACAGATTATAATTCATGTAGAAATAAATTCATTTTGAAATAAACAATTAAGTTGAAAAAAGGTTGACCTCCAGAGAAAGAACTGATAGAGTCTGAATGCAGATTGAAGCATATTTTTTAAGACTTCATTTTTTTGTTTGTTTGTTTTTTGGACTGTGTCTTCTTCCACAACATGAATAATATGGAAAAATGTTTGGTATGACGTCATTACAAAGCATAACCTATATTGAATTGCTTGCCATTGAGAGAGAGAGAGAGAGAGAGAGAGAGAGAGAGAGAGAGAGAGAGAGAGAGAGAGAGAGAGAGAGAGGGAGAGAGAGGGAATTTGGAATTCAAAAATTAAAAATAAATCATTTGAATAATTTTTACATGTAATTGGGAAAAATAAAATATTGAATTAAAAATGGATTGGACAAGATCATGATTGTCTAAATTAAATAGAAATGAAATCACCAAACTGTAAATAAGGATGAATGTAGGCCACATATTAAATTATATATTAACATTATCTATATTCATTACATTATATTGTTGTTAAATATTTCCTAATTATATATTTTTAAAACTTTACTTTCCATCTTGGAATTAATGCCATGTATTATTACCAAGGCAGAAGAGTGGTATGGGCGAGGCAATGGGGGTTTAGTGACTTGCCCAGGGTCACACAGCTAGGAAGTATCTGGGGCCAGATTTGAACCCAGGAACTCCCATCACTGGGCCTGGCTCTCAATTAATTGAGCCACCCAGCTGCCTCCTTATCCCCAATTACATTTTATACTGGTTCCAGCCCTAAGGAGCTGCTGTTCAATACCTCTGGACTAGGTGACCTTTGAATTCCTTTCTCACTTAAAAAGGGTCCACGATTAAAAAAAGAAGAAGAAAAGAAAGGTTAAGAACCCCTACCCTTAAAGACAAGCCTTAAAGTACTAGAAGGCAGCTTTCTTGTTCTTCTTAAATCCTTTCTACTTCAGGGTAAGAAGCTGCCATTGTTCCTTCATCTGAACCTCATGGTGGCTTGATCTCAGGGGCCTTTCATCTTCTCTGGAGGCTCTGCAGCTTATTAATGTTCTTCCAAGATCGAGACACCCAGAACAAAGAAACAGCCAGGCAGCCCATCAATGGGCCCGTGCTTGAAGCCTTTCCAGCTAGGTAGGAGCTGCCCAGGCTGCATTCTACTGTCATTGCCTTTGAGAATTCAGGTTCATCTCTGCACCGGGATACAGTATCGTTGGGTCTGCGAACAGTTACTTACTGAGTTCTGAAAAATACAAATAGCAACACTGTCCGTGAGGAAGAGGATTTGATGAAATATGTCGTCGCTTCTGAGGAGTTTATAATCTAGTTAAAGAAAAAGGATGCCTAACATAAAAAATTAAATAACAAGAAATATTTCAAGGTGGAATTGGATTAACTCCTTTAGGGCACATTGTTCCCACTGGGGACTATCTAATAGTGCTTGGTGCTCTCTTGTGCCAAGTGAATGAAGAAGGAATAATTGTTATAGGACATTAGAAATTCTTGGCAGCTAGGTGGCATGGTGGATAGAGCATTGCTTCCTAGGGTCAGGAAGACCTGAGTTCAAATCCAGCCTCAGATACTTATTAGACATGACTGTGAGTAAGCCACTTAATCTTTATTTCAGTTTCCTCATCTATAATAGGGCACAATAAAAACCACCTGTCTCCCAGAGTTGTGAAGATCAAATGTAAGAATATTTGTAAAGCACTTAGCAGATTTCCTGGAAAATAGAAACTGTTTAATAAATGTTTGTGTTTTCCTTTCCTTCTTTCCTTCTTTCTCTTTCTTTCTTTCTTTCTTTCTTTCTTTCTTTCTTTCTTTCTTTCTTTCTTTCTTTCTTTCTTTCTTTCTTTCTTTCTTTCTTTCTTTCTTTCTTTCTTTCTTTCTTCCTTTCTTCCTTCCTCCTTCCTTCCTTCCTTCCTTCCTTCCTTCCTTCCTTCCTTCCTTCCTTCCTTCCTTCCTTCCTTCCTTCCTTCCTTCCTTCCTTCCTTCTTCCTTTCTTTCTTTCTTTCTTTCTTTCTTTCTTTCTTTCTTTCTTTCTTTCTTTCTTTCTTTCTTTCTTTCTTTCTTTCTTTCTTTCTTTCTTTCTTTCTTTCTTTCTTTCTTTCTTTCTTTCTTTCTTTCTTTCTTTCTTTCTCTCTCTCTTTCTTTCTTTCTTTCTCTCTTTCTTTCTTTCTCTCTCTCTCTTTCTCTTTCTTTCTTTCTCTCTTTCTTTCTTTCTCTCTCTTTCTCTCTCTCTTTCTTTCTCTCTTTCTTTCTCTCTCTCTTTCTTTCTTTCTTTCTTTCTCTCTCTCTTTCTTTCTTTCTTTCTTTCTTTCTTTCTTTCTTTCTTTCTTTCTTTCTTTCTTTCTTTCTTTCTTTCTTTCTTTCTTTCTTTCTCTCTCTCTTTCTCTCTCTCTCTTTTTCTCTCTTTCTCTCTCTCTCTTTCTCTCTCTCTTCTCTTTCTTTCTTTCTTTCTTTCTTTCTTTCTTTCTTTCTTTCTTTCTTTCTTTCTTTCTTTCTTTCTTTCTTTCTTTCTTTCTTTCTTTCTTTCTTTCTTTCTTTCTTTCTTTCTTTCTTCCTTCCTTTCCTTCCTTCCTTCCTTCCTTCCTTCCTTCCTTCCTTCCTTCCTTCCTTCCTTCCTTCCTTCCTTCCTTCCTTCCTTCCTTCCTTCCTCCTTCTTTCTTTCTTTCTTTCTTTCTTTCTTTCTTTCTTTCTTTCTTTCTTTCTTTCTTTCTTTCTTTCTTTCTTTCTTTCTTTCTTTCTTTCTTTCTTTCTTTCTTTCTTTCTTTCTTTCTTTCTTTCTTTCTTTCTTTCTTTCTTTCTTTCTTTCTTTCTTTCTTTCTTGTATTGGTTCCATAGCAGAAGACTGGTAAAAGCTGGGTGATGAAGGCTGTGACATGCCCAAGGTCACCCAACTTGTAAGTGTCTGAGACCACAATTGAAGCCAAGATCTCCCATCTCTAGACCTGGTTTTCTATCCACTGAGCCACCTAGTTGCCCCCTCAGATTTCCTCTTATGATTCTTAGTCAGAATCCAGAGGAAGACCTTCACCTTGATGTCCTTAGCTTTTGTAGGACTATTGTATAAAATGGTGACATTAGTGAGGGTGGTATCTTTGGAGGAAACTCAAGCTTTTTCCTCCTTTTTTTTGGTGGAGAAGCCAAAGATTATGCCACCATATTTGTTTAGGTAAAAGTTATCTTTATCAAGATGCTGGACCTTTATTTTAGTGTTGTTCAGTAGCTTTTCAGTCATGTCTGATTCTTTGTGACTCAATTTGATGTTTTCTTGGCAGAGACACTAGAGTAATTTGCCATTTCCTTCTCCAGATCATTTTACAAATGAAGAAACTTTATTTAGGAGCTGGAAAAACCATGACCAAAAGTATGTATTCATAACTGGGCAGCAAGGCAGTGCCCTGGATAGATCCTGGTGTCAAGAAGCCCTGAGTTCAAATATGGTCTCAGACAGTTATTAGCTGTGTGGCCCTAGGTTAGGCACTTAACTCTTTTTCAGGTTTCTCATCTGTAAAATGAGCTGAAGAAAGAAATGGCAGACTAGGATCTTTGCCGAAAAAATCTTAAATGGGTTCGCAAAAAAGTCAAGCATGACTGCAACAACTGAATAATACCTAAATACACTTTTTCTTCTCCCTTCACTTACTGTCCCTTCTGCTATTGCTTTCACTTATGCAATGCCATAGTATGGGATATAGAATTCTGGGCCTGCAGTTGGGAAGGCCTGAGTTCAAATCTTGTCTCACATACTACCTATATGATCCTAGGCAAGTCACTTCATCTCTATTTGCATCAGTTTCCTTAACAAAATTCTACCTTATAGAATTGTTGTGAGCATCAAATGAGAAAATATTGGAAACCACTTAGTAGAGTGAATGGCACAAAGTAAATGTTGTTATTTGCTTCCCTTCTCACTTAGGGCCTTATCTTCTGCTGGCTACCTGCCTTCTGCTAATTCTCCTGTCTAAGACTGTTTTTAATTGTATTTCATAGGTAAAACTTATTGAAAAATCAAGACTGCCTTATTTTCTCCTATCTCATTAGCACCATGCATATACACTATTTCCTTTCAGTAGCCTAAGTCTATTAAAAAAAAATCAAACATGTCAGATTGGCCTTTATCTCTGACTCTCTCCCTCCCTTCCACCCTCTTTCTCTGTCTCTGTCTCTGTCTTTCCCTATCTCTCTGTCTCTGTGTCTCTTTCCCTCTCTCTCTTTTTCTCCCTCCTACTTTGTCTCTGTCTCTCTGTGTCCCTCTCCATCTCTCTCTCTGTCTCTGTCTCTGTCTCTGTCTCTGTCTCTGTGTGTGTGTCTTTGTTTCTATGTCTCTCTCCCTCTTTCTCTGTCTCTCCCTCTCTGTCTGTCTCTCTCTATCTCTCTGTTGTCTCTGTATCTGTTTCTCTATGTCTCTCTCCCTCTCAACCTTTACTTTCTGTCAGTATCAATTCAGTAAGAAATAGGCAGTTGGGGTTAAGTGACTAGCCCAAAGCAGCACAGCTAGGAAATATCTGAGGTTAGAGGGTACCTAGGACATCGCACCAACCCTAACCTCTCTGACTCTTAATGATATATTAATTGTATTCTAATATATTATTATATATTATTTAGGAAAGATTATATAAGTTTACTCACTTGTCCAACAAACATTTGTTGGATTTCCACTGGATGCCAGGCATTGGGATAGGGCCTGGGAGTATATAAAGATAAAAACAGTCCTTGCTAGCAGAGACCTTACATTCCAAGCACACAGATGATGATATGTATATGTATATGTATATGCATATGTATATGTATATATGTATATGTGTATATGAAGTGTTTTGTGGTCAGTCATTCATGTCTGATCCTTTGTGATCCCATTTTGGAGTTTTTCTTCAGCTCATTTTATAGATAAGGAAATCAAGGCAAATGGGTAAGTCACTTGCTAGCTACTGGCTTCAAATAGGAAAATAGTCTATGTTCCAGCCCTAGCTGTTTAGCTGTTTTAAGTCATGCCCAACTCTTAGTGACCCCATTGGGGGTTCTCTTGTGTGAATTTTGAAAGTTCTCATACTTGTGAATGTTAAAAAATTCCCCAATGGGGAATTTTTTATTGGGACAATTCCCTATTGGAATTATTCCCCATTTTAAACAATGAAGCTACTTAGATCTAAAATGTGAGAACTCTACTTAGATCAGAAATGGGAGGACCTCTACTCCACCCATACTTAAGACTGCTTTAGGGAAGAAAACTCCTTGCAGAACAATGAAAAGTACTTACACCCATACTTAAGCCATGCCTATTTTTAGAATTATTACAAAGGGGTGCTAAGTACCTATAAAGGTCAGGCAACTTGTGAACTTAAAAGGAGCAAATAGGAAAAAACTTATACAGAGATTCTAACTTACTCAGGTGTGGATTACTAAAAGGAGTAATCTACTCAGGTGTGAACTCAGAATGGGCTGTCCTTTGGAAAATGTCTACTGTGATTGGTAGATGGAAGAACTTAGGGGAGGTAACATAGGAGAAAACCCGCTATTTAAGAAAAAGGACAGACTGTTGAGGAAGGTCTTGAGATATACAGGCTCTTGAGAGACAATCTCTAAGGAGGTCTTTCAAGGGAGGCTGACTCTGGCTGAAACTCCCTCTGGGGAGACTCTGTCCCCCTGAATCCTCGCTTGAACAGATCTTATGGTGAGTGATAACTGACTGACTGATCTTTTCCTTTAGGGCTTAGGCCTGGGTTGGCCAGGGCTGCCTAGGCCGGCCTATTCTTTTCTCATTTATTTCCTTTCTCTCTCTCTCTCTCTCTCTCTCTCTCTCTCTCTCTCTCTCTCTCTCTTTCTCTCTCTCTCTCTCTCTCTCTCTCTCTCTTTGATTCCTCATTGTATTATTAATTAAAAATCTCTATAAACCCAGTTGACTTGAGTATATTCATAATTGGGAATATTTCCCTGGCGACCACCTTATATTTGATTTAAAAACAAAACACTGTAGTGAAAACATATTTCCAGCAGTCACAATTTACTCACCCACTCTTATATCTACTACAATTTATATCTTCCACTATTTTAATCACTATAGTTTACAACCTCAACTATTTTAATTCTTACAGTCTATGGCTCCCACTCTTTTAAAAGCCACAGTTTATGACTTCAACTCTTTAAATCTTACACTTGGCAAAGATTCTAGAGTAGTTTTCCATTTCCTTTTCCAGCTTATTTTATAGATGAAGAAACTGAGGCAAACAGGGTTAAATGACTTGCCCTGAGTCCCAAAGTTAGTAAATGTCTCAGGTCAGATTTGAACTCAGGTCCTCCTGACTCCAGACCCAGCACTATCTCTGCCATGCCATCTGTCTGCCCAATTTGAGGGGAGGGTGGGACCAACACAGAAGGGAACAAGAAGGACAACACTGTGGGATAGTTACCTAAGAAGCTAGAGATACTATGAGGCAGAGATGAGGAGAGATGGAGGATCAGCTGTGCAAAAGGTCAGAGATTGGAAATGGAACATTGTATACTTAGAAGATCCAGTTTGGCTGGAATGTAGTGTGTAAAAAGGAGTAAGTCTTAGGCCAAGGCCAGATCGTATTGGGTTTTAAATGACAAACATGGGTTTGTTGTTAAGTGCGGTAGTTTCCCTTTGGGCTAGTCAGGGGTAGCAGCTCCAAAGCATTCTTTTTTGTTACCCAGCTTCCCCCAAACTGCTTTTGTAAGGCAGTCCCATACTGGCTGCATTTGCGACTAAGTTCTTGGACTCAAGTCAAGCCCAAAGCTGATGGGGCTCTAGCTTTTGCACATTAAAAAAAAATCCACACAAAACAGGAAAAAACAAAACAAAACAACCCAATTCTGGTACTATAGGGGAGGCAGAATGAGGGCGAAAGTTTAGTGTCTTACCCTTTCATGTATTTGACCAACTCAAGTAAAAATCCGTCCCAAGGGATATTCTCAGATTTCCCAAGAGTCAGCTTGTACCTGGTCTGATATCACCAAAGACACATGTTTTTGGAATGTATGCTGCACGTTCGATTGGATCTGTGCTCCTCTCCTGGTCTCAGTTGTATTTACATCTGATAAGCACAGACACCCTGCTTTGGGTTGACAATCTGGTAGACAAATCTCTTGTTAAAGGTCCAGCTGAGAACAGATGTGAAGGTTTTCTTTGCTTTTCCTTTTGTTAGTTTATGTGTGACTAGATGATTGCTATCATATTTCCACATTAAGTAACATCTCCTTTATGCAAGTAGGGCAACCGTCCTTATCTATCCCCAATGTTCTTTATTTTTTTTTTCCCATTTGAATAAGTTTATTTAGTCAATTTAGAACATTATTCCTTGGTTACAATAATCACATATTTCCCTCCTTCCCCTCCACCCACTCTTCCCACAGCCAAAATGCAATTTCATTGGGTATTACATGTGTTCTTGATCAGAACCCATTTCCATGTTGTTGTTTACACTAGGATGTTCATTTAGAGTCTCCATCCCCAACCATATCCCCTCCACCCATGTATTCAAGCAGTTGTTTTTCTTCTCTGTTTCTACTCCCACAATTTTTCCTCTGAATGTGGATAGTGGTTTTTCTCATAGGTTCCTCCTAGTTGTTCAAGATCACTGCATTGCCACTAATGGAGAAGCCCATTACGTTCGATTGTACCACAGTGTATCAGTCTCTGTACAGTGTTCTCCTGGTTCTCCTTTCAATCTGCATCAATTCCTGGAGGTTATCAATAAACACATGAAAAGTGTCCTAAATCTGTTATAATCAGAGAGATGCAAATCAAAACAACTCTGAGGTATCACCTCACACCTAGCAGATTGGCTAACATAACAGCTATGGAAAGTAATGAATGCTGGAGGGGATGTGGCAAAGTGGGGACACTAATTCATTGCTGGTGGAGTTGTGAACTGATCCAACCATTCTGGAGGGAAATTTGGAACTATGCCCAAAGGGTGATAAAAGACTGTCTGCCCTTTGATCCAGCCATAGCACTGCTGGGTTTGTACCCCAATGAGATAATAAGGAAAAAGACTTGTACAAGAATATTTATAGCTGCGCTCTTTGTGGTGGCCAAAGATTGGAAAATGAGGGGATGCCCATCAATCAGGGAATGGCTGAACAAATTGTGGTATATGATGGTGATGGAATACTATTGTGCTCAAAGGAATAATAAAGTGAAGGAATTCCTAATATTCTTAAAAAAAACATAACCTTTCCTTCTGTCCTGTAACCAATATTAAGTATTGATTCCAAGGCTAGGCAATTGGAGCGAATTAGAGTTAAGTGACTTCCCCAGGGTCACACACAGCTAGGAAGTATATGAGATTAGATTAGGACCCAGGACCTCCTGACTCCAGGTCTGACACTCTATCCACTATTCTATCTACCTATTCCCCCTAATATTCTTCTTAAAACATTTGTCCAATCTTGTTGTTCATTTAGAGTACTGATGAGGCAAGGAAGATGGGGAGGCACTGGTTGATGAAGTTAGTCCTAGGCTCTGTACATTGACTGTTTAGCAGATTATATTTATTCGAGACTGCCAGAGGGTCGGTTAGATTTAGTATCTATTTGGGTCCACAGCTATGTTAGGAGTTGTGAGAGACACAAAAGAAGTAAAAGATATACAGTAATCCCTTGTGCTTAAAGAGCTTATGGTCTTATTGGGGGGAAATACACACATGAAAAGTTAAGCAACAGTTAAAGTCATCTATAGTAGTTGAGAGAGGGGAAACATTACTATGGGATGGACCAATAATAGAATCAGAGTCTCATAGTCTAGAACTGAAAAAAACAAAAGAAGTTAACCTCCCAATTTTTGAAAATATTTTAATTTTTCCCCATTTATATTTAAAGACAAATTTTAAACATACATTTTTTTAAACTTCTGAGTTTCAAATTCTCTCACTTTTCCTCACTTTCCATCCCTTACTCCTTCCCACTGGTTCCCCCTCCCTTAGATAACAAGCACTTTGATATGGATTTTACATGTGCAATCATGTAAATCATTCTTCTATATAGTCATTTTGTGGAAGAGCTCTCAAATAAAAAAAAAGAAGCAAAAAGCAAGTGAAATGTAGTATGTTTAAGTCTGTTTTCAGATTTTTATCAGTTCTTTCTCCCAGAGCATTTGCCATTTTTCATTATGAATCTCTGGGATAGACTTGGATCACTTTTGCACTGTTGAGAATAACTATAACCTCCATATTTCATTTTTAATTAAATTAGATTTTTTAGTTATTAAGAATTAATTTTTCTCCCTCCCCTCTCTCTTTCTTGGGAAAACAAACAAACCAAAAAACCTTTGTGAATTCTAATCCTGCCTCTGACATTTACTAGCTATGCTTCAGTTTCCTCATCTATAAAATGGTAGGAAGAAGGAAAGGGTAAACCATTCCAATGTAAAGGTTAAAATTAATGGTTGGACCATGATTATATGAAATTATGTGGTCACCAGTATTTATTATATCTTGAGTCAGAAATTTATTTACAAATAGAGAGGAAACAATAAAGAACAGAAATGTGAGGGGGATAGAGAAGCTATCTATCCTATCAACCTAAGTGCTTTGCTCTGGGTCAGCTTCACCCAGGTAGATATTAATTAGCTCTTAAACAGGAAGGCCGGTAGTGAGTAACCATTCAGCCTCCTCCAAGATGGAAGCTAGTCTCTCCAGAAGCTAGGAAAGGGATCAGTCTTTAACTCACCCAATGAAGTAACCCAAGAGTCAGAGTCCAAGTAGAAGCTGAGCTCCAAGCCCACAATTCAAGCCATAGTCTCCAGCAAAGCTCCCTTGAAAACTATCTAAAACTGATTTGAGAAGATAATCTCTTCAGACTATCTTCTCAAAGACAACCTGCTTTGAAGGCATTCGGGACTTTTTATGGTGACTTCTTGTCCCCTCCCTTCTTCACAGGGGCCAATCATAGTTTCCAAATTGTCTAGCACTGCCCAGGGAGCAGTGTCTGTAGGGTTGACTTCTCACCTTCTGAAGGTTAACTTCTCATCAAAAGGATTCACAGCTAAGGGTGGGAATTTTCTAAATCTCACCTAGTACTAAGGAAGGTGTTCAATCTTTTGTTGATTCAATTTAAAAGTAGACAAAGGATAGTTAATTCTGTCTTCAGTCTAGTGAGGTACTAAATAGGAGTACTTAAGTTAGTGTTAACTCAAGATAGGCAATAGAGTAAAGAATTATCTTTCACACCAATATCTTTACCAGGGAAACCCCAAATGGGATCACAAACAATTGACTAAACAACAGCAAAATTATTTTTAATTATCAAGAATTTTTTATTTAATTATTATGTTAGTATAGTATACAATACTTGTGTGTAATCTATAGTCTATATATGATTGTATATAATATAACATATTAATTAGTTAATTATCAAGAATTTATTTTTCCTCTCCCAACTCTCTCTCTGCTGGGAAAAAAGAAAACCCTTATAAAAATAAGCCTAATCAGGACTCATGATGAAAAATGCTATCCACCTCCAGAGAAGAACCAATGGAGTTTGAATACAGACTAAAACATACTATATTTCATATTCTTCATTTTTTTGTTCAAGTTCTCTTCCACAAAATGACTAATATGGAATAATGTTTTATTGTTGCACATGTAAAATCCATATCATATTGTTTGTCATTTCATAGAATGAGGAAGGGGAGAATTTGGCTCACAATTTAAAAAAAATGAAAGTTAAAAATTGTTTTATATATAATTTAGGAAAAACATATTAAAATATGCATGATCAAGCAAAACAAATGACCACATTGACCATATCCAAAAAAAGTGTTTCATTCTGCATATTTAGTTCATCACCTTTATTATCCCTTCATTTATAGATGAAGAAATTGAGACCCAGAGATGACAAATGACTTTGGACAGTAGCATGTAGGGGATGAGAAATAAGAATGAGAAGATTTGACTACCTGGAAAGAGAAGAGGAGAAAGCAGGAAATGAGGCTAAGCACAGACATTAAATAGGGCTTGGATTGTGGAGGTTCTTATACCTGTTTGTATTTGATTTTGTTTGCAAAAGGTCCCATTCATAGAAACGGAATTACACAATATCAGAATTGGAAAGGACCTTAGAAGCCATTTTACTTGAATCCATTTTTGGACAAGAGCCCTTTTTACACCTTTCCTGACAAATGGTAGTTAGATATATCTAGTAGTAATGGAGAACTCATTACCTTCTTAAAGCAAATCATTCTCTTTTTGGGGAGCTCTGATTATTAGAAGGTTTTACTTTATATACAGCTGAAATTTACTCAACAACTTTCATCCTTGGTCCTACTTCAAGTTAATTAGACAAATTTTCTTTAAGCACCTACTATGGTCAAGGCAAAGAGGCAATGTGGTAGAAAGAATGTCAGTTTAGAAGCTGATTTTTGTCCTGGCTTCAAGACCTGTTTCTGACACATAGGTTGTATAGTCTTGGATAAGTCATTAATTTCTCAGTGTCCCAGAACCTGTCTAGGTCTACATTCTTAGGTTCATAGAATCAAACAGAATTAGAAAAGCAATTACCTTCTTTTAAAAGTTTCTTACAAAGCTAAATGGAATTTCCATCTCTTACTCTCAAGTGACAGATGGTATTGTGATACACTATTTAAATACCTGCTATATTATTGTCCAGCTGACCTGGAATCTATTTATGGGTAGTAGACAAAACCAAAACAAAACAGTGAGGTGTGTTTGTGTATGTGTGTTTATGTTCTTTTTATGTATGAAGGACTTGTGCTTGAAGACAAGGCAGTAAGCTCATAATATATTTCTAATTTTGTCTCCAATTTAATACTGAATGGCTGAACAAATTGTGGTATATGTTGGTGATGGAATACTATTATGCTCAAAGAAATAATAAAGTGAAAGAATTCTATGGGAACTGGAACAACTTCCAGGAAATGATGCAGAGTGAAAGGAGCAGAACCAAGAGAACATTGTACACAGAGTCTGATAGACTGATACACTGTGGTACAATTGAATGTAATGGACCTCTCCTTTAGTGGCAATGCAGTGTTCCTGATCAACTGGGAGGGATCTATGAGAAAGAATACTATCCACATTCAGAGGAAAAACAATGGGAGTAGAAACCCAGAAGAAAAACAACTGCTTGAATACATGGGTCGAGGGGATATGATTGGGGATGTAGACTCTAAATGAACATCCTAATGCAAACAACAACAACATGGAAATGGGCTCTGATCAAGGACACATCTAATACTCAGTGGAATTACGCGTCGGCTATGGGAGAGGTGTGGGGAGGGGAGGGAGGAATAGAATATAATTTTTGTAACCAAGGAATAATGTTTGAAATTGACCAAAAAAATTTTTTTAAAAAGTGGTAGAGGAGATTATAAAGTAAAATAGGCCAAGTGTGATTAGCCTCAATTGCCTGTTATACATTTTCATCTTTATATTTTCTTCTAATTTGGTATTAATTTTAATCTTCAACAAAGTAGGTGGTCCAACTGTATACAGACAGCTGATTCAGAAATGACTCCCACATAAGTAATCAATCCTTTCTTATTGGTTAAAATATAATAGATTTCACTTTTACGTAATATTATTTGGTGTCTCCCTACTCTTCTTCTGAAGAATACATTCATGATATTGTGAATCTTAAAACTTCTCAGACTCTACCTTAGAACATTTGGTTAAGGCTATTCCCCATTTAAACAATGGAGGTACTTGATCAGGAATGTATTGGCAACTTTAACATTACTCCATCCATACTTAGACAGTGCCTTAGGGGAAGATAAAGTTGTAAACTCCTGATGGAACAATGAAAAGGTCCCTAACTCATACTTATAGTGAGACCAAAACCTTAAGCTAGGTCTATTTTTAGATCTAATACAAAAGGGTGCTAAGTACCTATAAAGATGAAATTAATCACTAAAAGGTCAAGCAACTTACAAAAGGCAAGCTTAACAAAAGAGGAGTGAAGTTTTAGTCTACTCAGAGAAGGTGATAACAAAAGAAGATGTGAATTAAGAATGGTCAGTCCTGTGAAAAGCGTCTACTGTGATTGGTAGATGTGAAAATTTAGGGGAGGTGACATAGGAGAAAATTCTCTTTAAAAGGAGGTCAGGAGCTCAGAGCAGGGGCCTCTGAACTTAGTTGAGTTTGGAAGCTGAATTGGAGGGTCTCTCTGAACACTAGAGTTTTGCTTGGGACAAAATCTTGTGGTGAGTGGATAAAAGACAGTTTTCTCTCTTAAAGACCAAAGCCTAGGCCATTTCATACTTGGGAATTTTTCCCATGGTGACCACTTATTTTTGATTTAAATCAAGACACTAAAAATTATCTTTACAGTTTTGGCAATTCACAGTCATTGAACCCACATTTTTGCTGTCACAGTTTATGGCAGACCACAAAGTTTGTGGCAAAAACACTCAAAATTTCCATGAAATCTCTTTCCTTTCTCTCTTTATTACTTGCTCTGTCAGTCAGTCTTTTTGAAATGTGCTAACTCTGCTTCAAAACACAGCTACAAGAGCGGGTGAGTAAAAACATTTTGATTACTCCTTAAATTAAAAAGAACACAGCTGTTTTAAATCTTAGCAACAGGGCACTAGGGTCCTGGCTAGGAGAGCTATTTCTAAATATCCTTTCTTTTAGGGAACAACTGCCTAAATTAGGATTAAGGGAAACCTGGGGAAAGCTTTTGGCCTTATCCTGCTCCCCACGTGTTTACTTTAGAAATATGGGGTTAAAGCCAGTTCAGAACTTAGTTAACAACTGGCTTTTCAGTAAATACTTTTTTCTTTTTTTTAGTACAAACATTGTTCTGCAACTTACTTAACAACTGGCTCATCAGCTCCATGACCAATTTTGTAAATACAGAATTCCTTGTCTCTCTGAAAGTGCTCATCCCATGGAACTTATGGCAAAAGCTAATTGACATACTACTTTCCCTTGAGTTTTTGATTGTTGTAGCTGTAATATTGGATCTCCTTGAAGAACTCATTTCTCATCAAACCAAACAATTGCTCCTTCTAATATTCAACAAAATGCAGAACTAAATACTTGGCGAGAGCTTATAGAGGAGCTTATAGAGGAAAGTCATGGGGAGATCGTAACTTTTATGAGAAGCATTAAAAGAGAGTTATGAACATTATCAGAATCTCTGTCCTTTTTGATTTGCATGTCCAATTCATTGACCTCTACCCTCCCTAATAATATATGAACTCAAGGATATAAATTTCCCCCTGAGTACTGCTTTGGCTGCATCCCATAGATTTTGAAACTATGTCTCATCATTGTCATTTTCTTCAATGAAATTATTAATTGTTTCTATGATTTGTTCTCTAACTAGCCAATTGTGAAGAATCATATTATTTAATTTCCAATTGATTTTTTATTTGGCTCTCCATGTATCCTTACTGATCATTATTTTTATTGCATTATGATCTGAAAAGGTTGCATTTGCTATTTCTGCTTTTCTGCATTTGTTTGACCTAGTACATGGTCAATCTTTGTGAATGTACCAAGTACTACTGAAATGAAGCTGCATTCCTTTTTGTCTCTATTTTTCTCCATATATCTATTAACTCTAATTTTTCTAAGATTTCATTCACATCTTTTACCTTTTTCTTATTTATTTTTTGTTTTGATTTATCTAAATTTGATAGTGGTAGGTTCTGGTTTCCCACTAGTATAGTTTTACTATCTATTTCCTCCTTCAATTCCACTAGTTTCTCCTTTAGAAATCTGGATGCTATACCATTTGGTGCATACATGTTGATTACTGATATTTCCTCATTGTCTATACTCCCTTTTATCAGGATATATTTACCTTCCCTATCCCTTTTGATCACATCTATTTTTACTTTGGCTTTGTCAGATATGATTGCGACTCCTGCCTTCTTTCTATCAGTTGAGGTCCAATAGATCTTGCTCCAACCTTTAATTCTAACCCTGTGAGTATCTACCACCTCAGGTGTGTTTTTTGTAGATGACATATAATAGGATTTTGGATTCTAATCTGCTCTCCTATTCATTTATGTTTTATGCGTGAGTTCATCCCATTCATGCTCAAAGTTATGATTGTCACTTGTGAATTCCCTAGCATTTTGATATCCTCTCCTAGTTCTGTCCTTTCTTCTTTTGCTATATCCTTTTAAACCAGTGGTTTACTTTTAATCAATCCCCCTAATCCCCTCATTTAATATGCTCCCCTTTCTGGCCCCTCCCTTTTTGTTCCCTTCTTGTTTTTTTAGAGTCTGTTAAGTTCCCTCCCTCCTCTCTTTCCCTCCCTTTTTGTACTACCTCCTCCCTACTCCCCTTAGTTTTCCCTTTTCACTTACCCTGTAGGATAAGATAGAATTCAAGACCCCAATGGATCTAGATGCTCTTCCCTGTCAGAACTGATTTCACTGAGAGTAAGTTTTAAGTATTACCTATTAGCACTCTCTTTCTCTCCTTCTTATAGGAGTATTCTTCCCCTCCTCTTCCCATGTGTATCTTTGTGTGATAACGATCATCCTATTTATTTTATTTCTTCAAGTATCTCTTGGTGCCATCTTCGATTCCCCCCCCACCCTTTTTCTTTTTATGGCATATCATCTTATAGCCCTTAATGCCCCAATCTCTTACTGTGAGTGATTCTTCTAAATACTATAATAATGAATACAATTTTTGAGAGTCACAAATAACATTTTCCCCATATATTAATATATATAATTTCATCTAATTGTAGCCCTTAAAGAAGAGAGTTTGAATAAAAAACATTTTCCCTTTTCCTTCTCTTTCTTATTTACCTTTTCATGTTTCTCTTGATCTTTGTTTTTTGATATCAAACTTTCCACTTAGTTCTGGTCTTTTCTTTCCAAGTACTTGGAAATCTTCTACTTTGTTGAATGCCCATACTTTCGCCTGGAAGTATATTGTCAGTTTTGATGGAAACATGATTCTTGGTTGAAGACCCAGTTCTCTTGCCTTTCTGAATATCATGTTCCAGGCCTTGCAGGTCTTTAATGTAGAAGCTGCCAGGTCTTATGTGATCCTGATTGGTGCTCCTTGGTATCTGAATTGTCTCTTTTTGGCTTCTTGTAGAATTTTCTCCTTAGCTTGAAAGCTCTGGAATTTGGCAATTACATTCCTGGGAGCTGTCTTTTGAGGATTTAGTGTAGTGGGTGTTCTATGAACTCTTTCAATGTCTATTTTGCCCCCTTGCTCAAGAACATCAGGGAAGTTTTCTTGGATAATTTCTTGTAGTATGATGTCAAGATTTCTGTTTATTTCTGGCTTTTCAGGTAGACCAATGATTGTCAAATTGTCTCTCCTTACTCTATTTTCCTGATCTGTCATCGTCTCAGTGAGTTATTTTATGTTTTCTTCTGTTTTGTTAGTCTTTTGACTTTGCTTTATTAATTCCTGCTGTTTTGCAAAATCATTCGTTTCCAGTTGCCCAATTCTGGTCCTTAAAGCCTGGTTTCCTGCTATAATTTTTTGATTTTTCTCTTTCACCTATACCTCACTGTGCCAGGAGGCTTCCATCTTTTTGATAAGCTCCAATTTAAATTCTTCCAGAGCTAGTGGACAATTTCCATTATTTTTTTGGGGGGGGAAGGTTTTGGTTTTGTTTGAATTTCCTCCTCTACTTCCTCTGTAGCCTAGATTTTTCTTCTGTAAAAATTTTCGAGGGTCAAAGCCTTTTTTTTTTTCTTGGAGGGTGTTTGTTGCTCCTGTGCACAATTTACCATCACTGTTGAGGTTTTTCCTTCCCTTTTTAGTCAGAAATCTGAGTGATATGGGCAGGCTCTCTGTGTATGGAGTTAAGGAGCAAGGATTTTGCCTGAGGCAAGCTTTTCAATCTCCACAGCCTCCGCTTTTTGCTGCCCTTCTCTGTGCTACCTTTCTGCAAGAGCCCATGGTCTCTGCTTCCCAGCCTGCTGGGGTTTCAGGTGTCACTACTCTCAGGCGTAGGTCTTTGGTGGTCTTAGTCAGTTCCCAAGGACCTAGAGGTGCCCCTTTGCTTGCTCTAGAAGTGCCCCTCACTCACTCAGTGATTCTGGCGCATGCTGGCTCTGACTCTGGCTCTGTAGGTAGGGTGGGGGAGGATGGATCAGCTCACATTTTGGTGGGAGCTTTTTCACCCCCTTCTATTGTAGAAATGTCCAAATCCCACTTACCTTCAAAGCTGCACCCTACTATATAATCCCTTAGTTCTTATGAATTTGGGTTCTTTGGTCTTTTGTGGTAATCTATATTGTGGGTGCTGAGGAGAGGAAGAGTCCCACGTCTAGGCTGCCACCATGCTTACCCAGAAGTACACTTGGCCTATTTTTTAAAAATAGAAAATGGATAAAAGAATAGAAGTCAACAGATTATAATCATTTTCTAACGATGTATAACCCAATATAAATCACTTGCCACAATGAAGAGACCAAAAGAGAACAGAAGCCACCTTAGCCATCCAGTACTTCATCTCCTAAAATGAAAAATGAAACTGAGTGATAACAGTAATTTTCAACTCACATGCTTATTTTACCATCTATAGGGAATGTATTTGGCAGCCAAGAACAATATATATTTGCAACATCTTGTAGAAACTGAAAAACTTACTTATTCCATCTTATAGAGGAGGCTAGTATAAGGTTACGGGCAGTATTATTTTGTCAATAAATGAGAAATAGTGGAAGGAAAAAATACAGAAAAGTGGTGAATCCTAATTAAACAAGATAATTTAAGAGTATTTATGTTTGAAATTGGAAGTACACTAAACCAAGGAGAATAAAAGAAAAGATTTATCCATATTTCCATAACATACTATTTGTTATTCATGGCAATGGGACCCCTATTATTGGATTCTAATATCTTGATCATTAATGGGAAACAAGAGGAAGTGGGAATGATAATTAAGACAAAACTAGAAAGAGCAAACTAGGTCAGACCAATTATACAGATACCAATTCTATTTTGAAAGTGTCACACTTTTGGGATGCTAAGGTATCAATTCTTAAGATACATAAAAGATAGACGGATATGAAATATTTGGAAAACATCATGGACTTTTTAAAATGAAAAATGAAACTGAGTGATAACAGTAATTTTCAACTCACATGCTTATTTTACCATCTATAGGGTTTTTATGAGAATAAACTGCACATGTATTAGGGGTATCCTTGATGAAACTAGGAAAAGGAAATAGGCAGGCTTTCACAATCTATATTCTGTTGCACATTATATCCTTGTAGTCATACAATTTCCTGAATTGAGAAGAGAATACAAGATCCTACTGTGCTTATTATTTGTTAACTTGAAAAGTATTTGATTCAGTAAAGAAAACGTTACTCATCTAATGAGGCATGCATATATGCTAAAATCATGCAATATTTCCTGCAAAAATATAACAAAGGAGGTAAGTATTCAAAAGCTTTTTGGTTTTAATGTAAAGTAATCTACAAAACAAAGGTGTTTCCCATGTTCAGAAATGAGGATTCCTTATAGAAGATGATGTCCTACAGATGTCCCTATTTTTGCATAGCATTGATTGAGGGATTACATCAGGCCCTAAAGCATTGAGATCAATATAACCCAGTTTTTTAAGATATATTTTTATTTTTTTAAGACACCCAGTCTTTTTTAAGAAACCCAGGTTTTTTTAAAATATATATTTTTATTTTTTTAAGACATCAGTAATCCATTTAACCAGTGATAAAGGGGAAAAATCATGAATGAAGAATGATTGCCATATTTCAATATATACTTTTCTGAATTGTACATAGAACTGGCCCATTTTTGTGTATATCTTTGGTAGGCATTGGAAATGAATAATGTTCTGAACCCAGAATTTGAGAAGAGTGACCTGGACATCATCTGGCAAACTGAGCAGTGCTGAACCAGCAAAGACCCATTTTTTTTTAACATGACAATTCTTCTAGTGATGCTATGTGGCTTTTGATCATGGAATACCATTGTCTCCAATAATTAGTTACTCAAAGGTCAATGGAGAGACATATAATGAGTAGCACATTATTAGCAAGATATATGTGGGAGAAGCATCATAAAGTGTATCCTTAAAATATTCTATGAATAGAAAAGAAAGTGAGCCAGTCACATAAAAAGAGCTAAGAACATGCAAAGGACAGTCATGCAAAGTCTGTTTTTTTTTATTCTGACATGAACAAACACTAAATAAATCAAGTACTTCCATATACATAGTAGAAAAGAAAAAGAGGGATATATATATATATATACATATATATATATGTATGTATGTATCTTAGTTATGTACAGCTTGCAAATAGAATGATGCAATGGAAGAGAACTAGAGAGGAAGATTTATAGAAGGAAATAAAGAAAAGTTGTGTAGTATGTAGAGATATGGTTATATTAAAAGTTATATGTGGGATACCCACATCAATGAAATCCATTAAAGTATTGAAGAGGCTTAATTGGGGTGTCTTATTTGGGCACAGAAGTATTCTCTACAGACCAGGGAGCAGAGTCCCCAGTGCCATCACTTTGATTAAGTCATTTTTATGGATGCTACTGGAAGGTCTAAGGCACCCATAAAAATAAATAAGACACGGTTAAGTAAAGAGGAGAAGAAAGTAGGAAGGCAACAGAAAGGGAAGAGACCTTTTAGAAAGTAGTTACTTCAGATGCTTTCTCAATAGCAACTATATCATAAAAAGCCAGGTTATTATAAACTCACATTGACCCCGAGTAAGTCCACATGCTTAAGGATGATGAAAATGTTTCCAAACAATGCCAAAATATGCTAAAGGAGAACAACAACATACAAGGGAGCTTCTTCTCTGACTTGTTTACAGTTCCTTGGCCATCAGGGTTGGTTCAGGAAGGAGCTTAGGCCTTTACTCTGTTTTTTGTTGTTGTTGTTTTTTATTATTTTTGTGGGTTACAGTCAGACCCCCACTCTGTCATTTAAACATAATTTTTTGCTACTTTATTGATATTAGTTACCTGTTGTGCCACATAGTACTTGGTGGTCTCTTTGCTGTACTCAGGAAAATGCAGGTATTGTACACCTGAATTATAATCTTGCTGTGATAATATCTCTATATTGATTCAACAAAATGAGTTGTCTATTTTATTTTCACTCAAACATCTCAACAGAGAAGAGCCTGACAATCAGAACATAAACATTTTGGACTTCACATCTTGTGGCATGAAGAAGATAAAAAGTATAATAATTTCAAATGAATTTTTACAGAAAATGCAGTTTCATTTGAACCTGGGGGATGAACTTCTCACAGAAAGCACTTATTTTAGAAGAGTGCTAAAATGTGGCAGTCCTCTAAGGTAGGAAATAAAAAACATATTGCCATATCCAAAGAATGAATATGGAAGAGCTACAAGGCTGAAATTATGATTCCCCTCCCCTCCCTTTCCCTTTCCACCTCTCCTCGTTCAAATTGATGCTTTGTTTCTTACTTTATGTGAAGAGAAACAGAAAGGCTTTCTTTCTTTGTTACGTCTACTGTTATAATTTTAGGCATTATCTTTGGACTCCAAGAGATGAGTTTTGTGATTTTACATAGTGCCATTAAAGACAAAAACAGTGTTCCTGACCTTTACTTTTAATCACAGAGGAAATCTAACTCTAAAATCTTTGTTTAAATTGAACATTGGGTTAATGTATTTGGTGTCTTTTCAAGCTGCTTTTTGGAATCACTTGCCAGTCCATACTCAACTATAACCATTTGGGGGGGAGGTGAATTTTAAGATTACATTAATTAAGCTTGTTGATCAGACTAGGATAAATGAGGGAATAGGAAACTACTCTTTCCCTTAATGAATATGACTGATTGCCCCCCAATACCCACATGTAATTATTCTCATCTCTTTTTTCCCAAAACAAACCCAGAAACTATATACAAATAAAGTCAGTTTTAAACAATTGGAGAAATATTAATTGTTTGTGGTGGGCAGAGCCAATATAATTAAAATGACAATAAATGCTACCTAAACTAAACTACTTATTCTCACCTCTTTTTACTGCACTGTCCAGATCACTAATTTAAAGACCCTACAACTGCATTTTCTTGCAGCAAACATATGGTGTACCCACAATTGTTTAATTCCAGTAAACCAAAAGGGAAGGGAAAGGGAAAAGAGAATAAGAGTTTAAACCACTGAGAGAACGTTTTGACCATTCTTCTTCTTGGTTTTTATTAATCCTTCATAATTTGACTTTTGGACAAGTGGTCTAGTGTTCATGTTCAAGGAAAATTTAGGAAGCATACCTAGTCTATGAATCTTTGCTTTAGTATTTGTGTTCTGTAAACCATAATTCTGTTCTTGAATATTATCAATTTTCTAACCTAACCTAAGTGTCAAGCAAAATATTCAGTCATTCAGTAGTTATGTACTGTGCATGTGCCATTTCCCAAATATATAAAGCATTCACTAAGTGTGAGAGAGACACAGAAGAATAAGATAGATCCCTGTCCTCACACAACTCATTGTGTAGGAAGGTTATAAGACAAGTACAAGTAATGAGAAAAAGATGAAATAATTGAAGAAAAATATGAAAGCAATGCATGCCATTTGATGTATGCCCTCCCTTAGCTTAGATCTGGACTCCTAATAAAGAGATAGACTTTTATACAGTAAAAGCAATTAATTAATTAAAAGGAAACAATATAACATTAAGTAATCTGATTCTAATTGGATGAAATAATTAGGACTTTCCAAATTGGGAGGGAAAGGGTGAACTAGTACAAATCCCTGAATTCAAGAAAAGAGGTGTTCCACTACTCCCCAAGTATCTGTAAACAATCAAAGGAATATGGATATAATAGCTGACTGATCAGTTTGGTATCAGTTTTTATATAAGACATAAGAGTTGCTTGAATTATACAATTATGTGGAAATTTGACACATCAGTCTTAGAATCTGACCGAGTTTCTGGTCAATATAACCTAGATCCTTGGTTAAGGATCTCCAAAAAGCAGATACAAGTGGTCCATTTTCCCAGCCGTGTAGGGCTAGGATCAAATAATGCATTAAGTTTTTCTCCTCATTCCCAATATTTGAATACATGTTTCTTACAAGATGGAATTTGAACTGGATCCTTAATTGAATAGAAAGAGAACTACTCAGTTCCCACAATTGATTACTCACTGTCCTAATCCCCTCAATTCCTTCGACTTTCTCACAATTTTCCTCACATATACAAGTAACTATAAAAGTAGAATGCATACTAGATTTGAAGGAAAAGGATCTGAGTTTGAATCCTGATTCAGTAATTTGCTAGGTGTGAGTTCAAATGAACAATAATAAAAATTCACAAGACTTGATAATGAATTGGAAGAGTCAAAGGTACCTTCAAGGTTGAGATTATGAATGAATGGAAGGATGATTGTCCCTACAACAGGAATAAGGAAGTTGGGAAGACTTATGGGGTGGTCATAGTGGGCCCAAATGCATTTTTGGAAGTGTTTTTTGATATGGAACATTGATATGGAATGTTTTGCAGGCAGTTGGTGATGTGGGAACAGAGTTTAGCCATAGGAATCACCCATTTAAAACTAATAACTGAATCCATGGGAGCAGATTACCAGAACAGAGAGAATATCTGAGAAAAAATTGGGGGAAGGGTACAGATCAAAACTAAGGTAACACTTATGTTAAATGAGTAGGAAATGATTTAGAAAGAAGACAGAAAAAAAGCAAAGGAGAAATAGAAGGGAGAAGTATCAGAAACTAAGGGAAGAGAGAATACCTGGGAGGATGGAAGTAGTCCACGGTGTCAAAAACTGCAGACAAGTAAAGTGAAGAGATGTCAAGTAAAATGAGTACTGAGAAAAGACTATCGGATTTAGCAGTAAAGATCTCATCAATAGCTTTCAGGAAAGTAATCTCAGTAGAACAGTGTGGTTGGAAGCCAGCTTGCTTGCAAGATGAAAAGTGAGGTGACTTTTTCAAGGTTTCTATCAAAGTCATAAGCATTATAGGATTTCAGAACATGTAAAGATACAATCAAACTATTGTTTTTTCCCTTAAAAGATGGAAAAGGCCTGGTCAGGGTTGTAAATAATTAGGAAGAAACAAATAAATACAGAAGATGAGAAAGAGGGATGACCAATAAGGCAACCTCCTTGAGAATATGGAAGAAGATGAGAAATGAGATAGGTAGAAGGGATTTGTAAAACCTTAAAATGCCAAGTAAATATTAGCTATTTTCATTATTTTGGAAAAGTATTCTTCTTATGATGTTTAATGGATTTCAGATATAATATTCTGGGACAAGTTAACAGTTTACTATTATTCTTTTACATTTAATGTTGTGCATATACTACTACCACATAGTTTGATAAACTATATGATTTTTGTGCCTGAATAAAAGTATTAGGATGTAAGTAAGTTCATCTTCCATAGGTCCTCAGAAAGTGTCTTTGGAAGCTCCAACAGCAGAATTTTTGACATCAATCATATGCATAATATTCTGATCCCACAATATTATTATAATTTCTATTACTACTGCTATTTATAATAAATAATAATTTTAGTAAGATCAAGTTATCTCATTCACTTCTATTTTGATGGTATTCTAGTAGAATTAATTGGAGGACAATCGTGCTGTGCTTTTTATTCTCTTGTATTTAATGTTTAGCATATGTATTTAATGTTTAGCATAATGTTTATCTTAGGTGGATAAAATGATTGATTTAAAAATAATAATTAGAAAATGATGTTAGAATGTGGAATCTCTTTTTTAGGTTCACTGAATTAGGTCTTTATGACAAGCCCAATAGTAAATAGGATGACAATGATTACATTTCTTCTTTTGTTCCTAATTGGTTTTAATTTTTTTTCCAGTAGGTACCTATATTTTGAAAACTTTTTATTCCATATAGGTTGGAGATTATAAATATTCAGTTTTGTTATTTTTCTTTTATCAACTTGTCCTAAAACCCTTTATTTTTAAAAGCAAATTTGCATCAATCAACCATATGTGGCATGTCAGCTGGATATATATGATTTTTGAGTACAGAATTCCTTCTGATTCTGTTCTTGAATGTTAACAATTTTATTGGCTTCATCCACTGAGGAAGAAATTTAGTTATATTAAGCAAACACAGTGATATATAAATGTCAACTTTTATTATTGTTTTGTGAAGTAACCTATTTATTTAAAAATATTTCTCTAAGTTTTAAATGTATTTTTTATGTGCTCTGAGAACATCCATTAACTTTCTTCTTCCTTTTGAATGAAGAAATATTCATTTTTCTATGGCTGTCTTGGGGTGATGAATACTGTGCTTTGAGTTTATTTTAAATTTTAAAAATTTTATTTAATTGATTAATTTAGAATGTTTTTCCAGGATTACAAAAATCACGTTCTTTCCCTCCCCTCCCTTAAACACCTTCCCATAGCCGATTCACAATTCCACTGGGTTTTACATGTGCCATTGGTCAAGACCTATTTCCATATTATTGATATTTGTACTAGGGTGATCATTTAGGGTTTAGAACCCCAATCATATCCCCATTGACCCATGTGATCAAGCAGTTGTTTTTCTTCTGTGTTTCTACTCCCACAGATCTTCCTCTGAATTTGGATAGTGTTCTTTCTCATAAGTCTTTCAGGACTGTCCTGGATCCTTGGATTGCTACTAGTAGAGAAATCCATTACGTTTGATTGTACCACAGTGTATCTGTCTCTGTGTACAATGTTCTCCCAGTTTTGCTCCTTTCACTCTGCATCAATTCCTGGAGGTCATTCCAGTTCACATGAGTTTCACATTGTTTCTTTGAGCACAATAGTATTCCATCACCATCATATACCACAATTTGTTCAGCCATTCCCCAATCGAAGGGCATCCCCTTATTTTCCAATGTTTTGCCACCACAAAGAGTGCAGTTATGAATATTCTTGTACAAGTCTTTTTCCTTATGATCTCTTTAGGGTACAAACCCAGCTGGATCAAAGGGTAGGAAGTCTTTTAATGCCCTTTGTGCACAGTTCCAAATTGCCTTCCAGAATGGTTGGATCAATTCACAACTCCACCAGCAATGCAGTAATGTCCCAATTTTATCACATCCCCTCCAGAATTCATTACTTTTCTTTGCTGTCATGTTAGCCAATCTGCTAGGTGTGAGGTGGTACCTAAGAGTTGTTTTGATTTTCATTTCTCTGATTATAAGAGATTGAGAACATTTTTCATGTGTTTGTTGATAGTTTTGATTCCTTTATCTGAAAATTACCTATTCGTGTCCCTTGCATGATTTTTTTTTACAATTGATTTAGCTCTTTATAGATTTGAGTAATTAGACCTTTGTCAGAGTTTTTGTTACGAAGATCTTTCCTAATTTGTTGCTTCCTTTCTAATTTTAGTTGTATTGGTTTTGTTTGTACAAAAACTTTAATTTAATGTAATCAAAATTATTTATTTTACATTTTGTAATTTTTTCTAACTTTTGTTTGGTCTTAAAATTTTTCCTTTCCCGAAGATCTGACAAGTATACTATTCTGGTTCACCTAATTTACTTATAGTTTTCCTTCTTTATATTCAAGTTATTCACCCATTCTGAGTTTATCTTGGTGTAGGGTATGAGATGTTTATCTAAACCTAATTTCTCCCATACTGTTTTCCAATTTTCCCAGCAGTTTTTGTCAAAGAGTGGATTTTTGTCCCCAAAGCTGGGATCTTTGGATTTATCATAGATGGTCTTGCTGAGGTCACTTACCCCAAGTCTATTCCACTGATCCTCCCTTTTGTCTCTTAGCCAGTACCATATTGTTTTGATGACCACTCTTTTACAGTACAGTTTGAGGTCTGGTACTGCTAGGCCACCTTCCTTCACATTTTTTTCAATATTTCCCTCGATATTCTTGATTTTTTGTTTTTCCAAATGAACTTTATTATAGTTTTTTCTAATTCAGCAACAAAGTTTCTTGGTAGTTTAATGAATATGACACTAAATAAGTAAATAAGTTTGGGTAGGATTATCATTTTTATTGTTAGTTCGTCCTACCCAAGAGCAATTCCTGTGCTTTGTTAACATTTGTTAACATGCTAGTTTCTGGGATTGGACACCTTCTAAATCTATTGTCATCCATTTTACTGGCCATTTGTTGTTGAATTATTTATTTGGTTTTTTGACTCCTTGTATTGCCTCAGTTTTTTCCACATTTGTTTGCAATTGTTGACATAAAGGGTATAAAAAATTTCTGATCTAGTCTTGTAGATAGATGGATGGAGAGCAAACTAACTATATGATAGATTACTAGGTGATAGATAAAAAATGATGGATAATTCATTAAATGATGACTGATGCCAGATACCTTGCTAAATGCTAAAGATACAAAAACAAGATCGTTCCTATTCTCTCAAGGAGCTTATATTCTAACAGGAAAGGCAATATCTAAAGGAAATCCACAAAGGGGATGGGAAATGAAAGCCATATGGGGTCAAAGAAGTTGGTGGGTAAGTGGAGCAGACAAGAGTGAACTGGCAAAATTGATGCATTAACTAGATATTAAAGGAGATATAAGGAAATTAGAACAGGGAACATATTGCCTATCAGATTTATGGAAAGGAAAAGAATTTATGAGTCAACAAGAGATGAAGAACATAGTAAAATATAAAATGGATAATTATGAGTACATTAAATTGAAAATGTTTTGTACATATAAAACAAATGCTGCAAAGATTAGATGGAAAGCAGAAAATTGGGGAAAATGTTATAGACAGCTTTTCAGATAGAGATCTCATATCTAAAATATATAGAGAACTTTCTCAGATTTATAAGAATAAGAGCCATCCCCCAATTGATAAGTGGGCAAAAGATATGAAAAGATAATTTTCGATGAATAAATCAAACCCATAAATCATTACTTATTAGAGAAATGCAAACCAAAACAATTCTGAGATATCACCCATCAAATTGACTAAAATGGCAAAAGGGCAAAATGACAAATGTTGGAAGGAATATGGGAAATTTGAGATATTAATACACTACTGTTACAGCTATGAACTGATTTAACCATTTTGGAGAGCAATTTGAAATTATACTGAGAGAGTTATAAAAATGTGTACTCTCAGACACAACAATCTCATTTCTGGATCTCTTTTCCAAGGAGATCAAGGGAAAAGGAAAATAAACCATATATTATAAAATATCTATAGCAGCTTTCCTTGTGATGGCAAAGAACTGGAAACTGAGGAGATAGCCATCAATTGGGGATTGGCTAAACAAATTATGATGTATGATTGTGATAGAATTACATTGTGCCAAAATAAATAATGAACAGGTATTTTGAAAAAGATTATTTATTTATTTAGAATATTTTCCCATGGTTACATAATTCATGATTCCCTACCCCCTTTCCTACTCCCTCCCAGAACTGACAAGCAATTTCATTGGGTTATACATGTATTGTTGTTTAAAATTTTTTTACATATTATTCGTATTTGCAGTGGAGTGATCTTTTGACATCAAAACCCTAATCATATCCCCATTGAACCATGTAATCAATCCATATATTTTTCTTCTGCATTTCTGCTCCCACAGTTCTTTCTCTGGATGTAGATAGCATTCTAAGTTCCTGTGGATTGTCCTAGGTCGTTGCATTGTTGCTAGTAGAGAAGTCCATTACATTTGATTGTGCCACAATGTATCAGTCTCTGTGTACAATGTTCTCCTAGTTCTGCTCCTTTCACTTTGCATCGATTCCTGGAGGTCTCTGTAGTTCACATGAAATTCCATCAGTTCATCATTCCTTCCAGTAAAATAGTATTCCATCACTATCAGATACCACAATTTGTTCAGCCATTCCCCAATTGATGGACACCTCCTCATTTTCCAATTTTTTGCCAACACAAAGAGTGTGGTTATAAATATTTTTCTACAAGTACTTTTCCTTATCATCTCTTTAGGGTACAAACCCAGCAGTGATATGGCTGGATCAAAGGGTAGGCAGTCTTTTAGCGCCCTTTGGGCATAGTTCCAAATTGCCCACCAGAATGGTTGGATTAATTCACAACTCCACCAGCAGTGTATTAGTGTCCCAATTTTACCACATTCCTTCCAACATTTATCACTTTCTTTTGCTGCCATATTGGCCAACTGAGCAGGCTAATTAAAAAAAAAAACACTTGGAAAGAATTACATGAGATAATGAATAGTGAAAGGAGTAGAACCAAGAGAATATCATACATAGTTATAGATTTAATACTTGAATAACTTATGAACATCATCTCTAGAGGATAAACTGAAAAATAGAAATGTGAAAAATATGATATATATATATATATATATATATATATATGTCTCCTAGATGATGTATCTATGATATGGAGAGGGGAGGGATGGACTGAGACCCTGGTAAATAAATTCCATCAATAAAAAAGAGTGAACTGGAAGTTAAATTAGTAGTATAAAATGGAGTTACTCAAAATACAGTGAAACTGCACAAAAATATTTATGACAGCCCTTTTTTATGGTGGCAAAGAACTGGAGGGATTTCCAACAATTGGGGGAATTCCTGAGCAAGTTGTGGTATACTATATATATATATATATATACATATATATATATATACACATATATGTATATGTGTATATATATACAATAGTGCCTTAAGAAATGATGAAAAAGATGATCACAAAAAATATCTGGAAAGATTTATATGAACTTATGCAAAGTGAAGTAAGCAGAACCAGGAGAAAATATTCTATACATAGCAACAGCAATAATGTACAATAATGAACTGTGAATGAATTAACTATTATCAGTAATAAAAAGATTCAGGACAACTCCAAAGAACTCATGTCACAAAAAACTATCAACCACCACAGAGGGAACTGACAGAATCTGAATGCAGATTGAAGCATTGTATTCTTCACTTTATTTCCTTTATGAATTTTTCTCTAGTAAGCAATGTGTCTTGTTTCACAATATGAAAATATATATTGTGTGAGAACACATGTACAACATAAATCATATTACCTGCTGTCTTGGGGAGAGATGGGAAGAAGGGAAAGGATATGGATTACAAAACATCAAAAAACAATGATAAAAATTATATCACTATGTAACATAGAAATTTTAAAAATATGGTGATACCAAGCAAAGACTCAGTTAACAGATCTTAAGGAGGAGATCTCAGGGAGGAGTCATCCTTAGATGAAACAGCTGGTGGGAAGGTGAATAATACAGATGAGTGACCTGGCTTCCTTCCCACTATTTCTGTTTTGTTGCCTTTAATTGGGTGAATATTTTTACTCATATTGAGAACCAAGCCCCTGTTTCCCAGAATCAAGGCTATTTAGGATCATAGATCTAGAAGTGGAGAAAACTCCAGAGGTGATCTACTGTAATTATTTCATTTTACCAGTTAAGAAACCAGCCCAAGGACACACGTGTTGTTTAGTGACAGGATTTGGACCCAGGTCTTCTTCATTCCAAATCCAGTACCCTTTTGATGAACCACTATTGACCAGAAGACACTAGAAGTATTTCTATTTCTCCTAGTTTAAAAGGAAAACTTTAGGTTTTTTAGATGATACTTAATTTGAATTGTTCTACTTAATTATAAGGAAGACTAAAAGCTCTTGTTTATAATTGTCTACAACAGAATAATTAACTATCTAACCCAGGAAGCCATGTTGGCAATCACACAAGGTAGATTAGGAATAATTGAGATCCTTTTTGAAAAACCTGTAAACCCCAGGCTTTTGATCTTCGTTATCTTTATTTATTTATTTCTAAAAAGTTGTCATTAAAATTAATGGCTATATTAATCATTGGATCAACTCCAAACCCATTTTAAAAACAAAAATTACAAAACTTCACATTTTCTTACTTTCTCCAGTTTCTAGCAGGCCTTGGATGTTTTCTCCCCTCTCACAAAGCTCGGCCTCCTGTAGTGAACCACAAAGCTCTGTCATTATAATGGCGGTACCCATTGAGTGAGACAACAGGCTTATTAACTGCACTGGGAGCCTAAAGCTGCTCTGAACATTGCCTTTTCAAAAAATAAAAATAAATATGCTGCAAAGGCCTGCTTGGTAATAGTCATTGAACTGTGGAATTAGAAAAATCAGGGGCTTTCTGAGTCTTGAATCCTAGAACATAGGGCTAATTAGGCACAAACAATTTTGAATCAGAGGTGGAAGAAATCTCAGAATTCATCTGGCTGAATATTCTCATTTCATAGATGAGGAATCCCAGAAAAGTTCATTAATTGCACAAAGTCACCTAGTATATGACAGAGCTGGGATTTGAATCTAGGTCTTTTGATTCCCAAATATATAATACGTTCTGTAGTGGTAATGGTGACAATGAGAATTGGTGAGAAGTACTAATAATTCATTAGAAAAAAAATGTTAAGGAACTTTGACCTTCATCTTTTATGTTTCTAACTCTAAGTTGTGGTCTAGAATCCATTCCTATTGGCCTATGGATACTTTCCTTGTTCTTCATTGTTCAAACAGGTATCTAGGAGGTACAATGGGAAATGTTGGGCTTGGAGTCAGGAAGATTCATCTTTCTGAGTTCAAATCCAGCCTCAGACACATTTTTTAGCTGTGTGATCCCGGGTAAGTCACTGAACCCTGTTTGCCTCAGTTTACTCCTCTGAAAAAAGACCTGAAGAAGGAAATGACAAACCACTCCACTACCTTTGCCAAGAAAGCCCCAAATGGGGTCATGAAGTCAGACGTGACTGAAGAACAACATTGTTAAAAACAAATTCAGAAGCAGGGTAAAGGATCTTGGAGGATCCTTCCATCTCTAACATTACATGAGCTTCTGATTGCTGAATCCCTTAGCACTGGCAGCAGCAAGAAAACTAGCTTCATTGTCTCTGTGCTATAACTGGAAACCTCGAAATTCATTGTCTAACTCTGTTTCCTCCCAGATATCGTTTTTTAGGAAAAGGAGCCCTATTGAATTGACTTCACAAGAAGGAAATAGATCCACAAAGATTGAGAAAAAGGAATTTTCCTAAAGAGCACCCTTTGCAAACACAAGTGAAAATTTGGAAAGAAAAAGGGTTGGTACCAACTGAAAAGTGCTTTTTCGGAGGCCCCTTAAAAGTGGGTGCTCTGTATCCTCCTCCTGACAGAAAGGTGATGACTTCAGATGAATAAAGACATACATTTTTAGATATGACCAATGCAAGAATTTCTTCTGCATATTGCAATGGTTTGTGTTCTCTCTTTTTTTTCCCGTTGGGGAAATGAAAGAGTGTGAGAGAGATTACACTCTTATTAAGTGAAAATAAAGTAAAATAAAGTAAAAGTTTAAAAAATGAATTGCCTTGTGAGAAAATCCCTTATTCAATTTTGGATAATAGGCCTCAAAATCAGTGTGGCTGATAAAGCAGAGGTGAAACCAGACCACGTTGTCCTGTCTTCCTTTTCAGGTGAGAATATAGACAATGGTTTTAAGAAATTTACCCTAGAATGGAAGAGAGAAAGGAGATGGAGTCCCTTACTATTGTAGTTTCCATGGTAACAATGGGGGAAGGGTAAACCCAGGTCACACTATATCTTGTTTTCTTAACCTTTTTTTTTTTTAAATCATGGACTTCCTTGGTAATCTGGTTTAATCTATGGATCTGTTCTCAGAATGATGTTTTTAATATTTGGAGGAAATGTTAACTTTTAGTTATAGGTTAGTGACAATAAAGATGTAATGTTTTCCCCATCTAGGTTCACTGTTTAAAATATCCAGGGTAAGAAGTCCTGCACTATATTTAAACTCTGAGAAAAAACACTGTACCATAATGCTCTCTGCACTCATCTTATTTTTTATTATTATTTTATCTCATTTTTTAAATTTTATTTAGTCAATTTAGAACATTATTCTTTGGTTACAAGAATCATATTCTTTCCCTCCCTCCTTAACTCACCCTTCTCGTACTCAATGCGAGGCTCCACTGGGTATCACGTGTCCTTGATCAAAACCCATTTCCACGTTGTTGGTGTTTACACTGGGACGATCATTTAGCGTCTCCATCCCCAGTCATATCCCCTCGACCCATGTGATCAAGCAGTTTCATCCTATTTTTTAAAAAACTGAGCTAATTTAGACTGGCCAGATGTGATGACATATATCTGCACTCTCTTCTCCTGGACAGGCTGAGGCTGGTTGAGCAGTTGAGCCTGGAGTTTTTGAGATGCAGCAGGGCTAATGCTGAACAGTTGTCCAAATTAAGCCTGTCGCCAGTATGGTGAGCCTTGGAGAGCTCTGGTGCCTGATGAAGGCTGATGAAGAAGGGGCAAATGAGTGCAATTCAGAAAAAGACCACATCAAAGCTTCGGTGTTCATCACAACTGGGACTGATTCATGAATTGTTGCTGTACTTTCACACTAGGTAAAATAGAAATATCCAGCAAAAAAAAAACAACCACTAAAAAAAAGCTAGTTTAAGAAGTTGAACCAGAAAATAACCAAAATTCTGCCTAGAGGTTTGGTGTAAGTGATAATCAGGTTTTAAAAAATTCCTTTCATCTTCAAAGCCCTTCAGTCTGGTTCAAATCTATCCCAAATAATCATTCATTAATCCCTTTTATGCTCTCTCTGCTCCAGTCAAAATGGCCTCCTTGATGTTCCTCAAAGATGACCTTTCCTGTCCTTCTTGGGTCCTTAAAGAGATTATCCTGATCACTGGAATATTCTCTCTCCTTGTTTCTTTCTCTCAGAATCCTTCATGAGTCCAGAACAGAAGTCAAGGGCACAGTATCTCTCTATAGTCATAGGGGACTCCCTAGGATGGGTCCTGGGTGTGAAGACTTCAGGGATGGGGGAATCAGTCCCTAAGATTGCCTGCTTCTCCTGCTCATTTCCTCCATATATGCTGTCTTCAGTCTCTCCTTAGGTCCTACTCACTCATCTCACTTGTGGTCTTCCTTCATCCAGTTCTTCTCATTGCCTGCCTCTGTTCTGCATAATCATAGATTCAATAGCAACTTCCATTTATCTTCACCTGCTTAATGGGAGGAAAAAAAAATCTCTTTCCTGACCATTTCATAGAAATAAAAAGTGAGTACATGTCTCCTCATCCTTGTGTGAGAAATTGAGGGGATTAGGAGAGCAAGAGATCAGTTGTGGGAATTCAGAGAACCACACTGACTCCATCTTATGACTTAGTTCTAGAGCAAGCTTAGTTCCCTTTATATTCAATTATTGGTCTAGTTCAACTTCTGTCTTTTTTTTTTTTAATTTTTATTTATTTATTTATTTATTTTTTAAGACCCTTAACTTCCTTCTTGGAGTCAATACTGTGTATTGGCTCTAAGGCAGAAGAGTGGTAAGGGCTAGGCAATGGGGTCAAGTGACTTGCCCAGGGTCACACGGGATCAACTTCTGTCTTTAAGAAATGTTTATTTAATTGTGGGAATTTAGAGGAAACCTTATTGGATTATTTGGATCTAGCCATGAATGTCTGGGAAAATCAACATTCTATACCTGCTGTTTAGAGACCCTTAACCAAGGACCTGGGTTATATTGACTAGAAATTCAGCCAGTTTTTAAAACTGATATAAGGAGTTTTCTTATAATTGTGCATCTCATGCAACCCATATGTCTATCTGGAAACTGGTCCCATAGGATACATGATCTAGACATAAAAGGAAATATTATAAGTAAATTAGAAGAACAGGGAACATATTACCCATGATAGGAGAGGAATTAATGTCAATAAGAGGTGAAGAGCTCTATAAAATGTAAAATAAATAATTTGAGTACATTCACTTAAAAAGTTTTGTACAAATAAAACAAATATTGTAAAGATAAGGAAAGCAGAAAATTGGGGGGAAAGTTTACAGCCTCTCAAATAGTGGCTCACCTTTAAAATATATAGAGAACTTTGTCAAATTTATAAGAATAAGAACCATCTCCCAACTGGTAAATGGACAAAAGATATAAGCAGATGTTTTTCAGATGAAATCAAAACCATATTTAGGTATATGAAAAAATGCTCTAAATCACTACTAATTAGAAAAAGGCAAGCCAAAACAATTCTGAGATATAAGCTCTCTCCACCCCCTCATCAGATTGGCCCAAATCACAAAAAGGCAAAATGAAAAATGTTGGAAAGAAGGTGGAAAAATGGAGATACTAATACACTACTTGTGGAGCTGTGAACTAATCCAACCATTTTGGAGAGCAGTTTGAAATTATACCCAGAGTAATAAAACTGTGTATACCCATAGACACAGCTAGATATGTTTCTCAAGGAGATCAGGGGAAAAGGAAAAGAACTTATATCTTCCAGAATATTTATAGCAGCTCTCATTTTGATGGCAAAGAACGGAAACTGAGGGGATATCCATCAATCAGGGTTTGGCTAAACAACTTGTTATATATGATTGTGATGGCATACTACTGTGCCATACAAAATGAGGAACAGGCTAATTTTCAAAAAATCTTGGAAATAACTCCATAGAATAATGAACAGGGAAATGAGTAGAAGCAAAAGAGCAATATACACAATTATAGATATAATATTGGAAGAATAACTTGTAAATGTCATCTCCAGAGAAACACACACACACACACACACACACACACACACACACACACAAAATTTCCTGTATGATACCTTCTATGATATAGGGAAGGGAGAGAGGGACCAAGACATTTGAAAATACATTTTATTAATATTGAAAAAAAAGAAAACTGGCCCCATAATGATCAATCGGTTATTGTTTACATGTTACTTTGATTGTTTATAGATACTTGGGGAGGAGTGAGAAACCTTTTTCCCTAAATTCATAGAATTGAACTTGTTCACTTTCCCCCTTCCAATCTGGAAAGTCCCTAATCTTTCATCCAATTAGAAATGATTACCTAAAGTGTTATTGTTTCCATTTAATTAATTGGCCTTATTTGATTAATTATTTGGAATATATAAAATTCTGTCTCCCTTTGTATTTGGGGTCCATCCCTAAGCTGAGAAAGAGACCTGGTGCTGATTTGTTGGGCAATTGGCATGTATTGCTTAATAAATCGATTTGCTCAGGAAGTCAAACCTTTGTTTCCCCAGTCATTTCATACACTTGACAGACAATTCTTCCTCCCTTGGCCATTTCACTGGGCAAGAGAGATTCTCTCCTCTAATTTGGTGGGGAAAACTTCTTCCCTCCTCCTCAATAGATGCCAACATAAGAAGGTTGGGAAAAGGATGGGATCTACACTTAGGCCAGCTCAGGGCTTCAAGGAGCCTTTGGCTTCACAAATGAATAGGCTAATTAAGTGGACAGTATTCAGACAAATGTGTGTCAACACAAATTCACTGCACTAAATTGAAATGGGGGCTATGTGGCTTAAAGCAGGTTAGACCAAATCACCTCTGAGGTCCTTCCCAAATTTCAGATTCTAGAATTCTATATGTGACAAAGAATCTAGATGGAAACTCAACCAAGACAGAATAGAAAAGCTCTATTTCCAGAAGACTCAGAATCATAGAAGCCAGAAAAGTCTTTTCACCAAGAGACATGATTTATTCCAGTTGCCACAGGCTGAGACTAATGAGCAGGTACCGGTGGAAATGCTAGAGTCATTACAAGATAAGACAAGAAGACATGTAACTTTTCAGGATCCAGAGATGTCAAAACAGAAATAGGGCTAGACTTCTTTTTTTCAACTACCAGTAAAACATCCCAGAAGACTTTGGATTGCTTTTATTTTCTTCCTCATGCTCATTAAGCGGGTGCAAGAAAATGATCTGTATATGATGAAGTGCTTTGCCTTCCTTACTGGCAGAAACTTTTAACTGTCACTAACTCAAAAGTGCCATAGTATGGAGGAAAAGAGTGTTGAATGTGGAGTTGGGAATCTAAGTTCAAGCCTCACCTTTCCTCTCATCCTCTTAAAACTTCTGGTGTCCTTCCAGACTCATCTTGAATGTCATTTTAAGCAAGAGGATTTTCTTGGCACCCTCCTCCCAAACCCCTATCCACGCTCGGGTTTCTCATCAGTTCTCATGGATGCAACTAGCATCTTTGTGTATTCTCCCCTTTTTTTGTCTCACCTGACCTGATCACCAACTGTCTATTTAAACTGGATGGCTCACAGATATCTTAAGCTCAGTATATTAAAAAAATGAACTCGTCTTTCCTTCCAAACTGCCCTCTCTTCCTAACTTCAGTATAACTGTTAAGGGCACCAAGATCCTCCTGGACACCTGGAGCTGCACTGAGGGGTCATCTTCAACTGTTCTCTCTCTCTCCCCCACATTATCAAGATAGTTATAACAAAAAAATAGCAATAGCTAGAATTTATATAGCATCTACTAGATGCCAGGTGCTGTGCTAAGTGCTTTAATTATCTCCTTCCTTCACAGGATCTCTTGTATCCATCCCCATCTCTCCTCTATCGCTGCCTCCACAATGCTAAGCACAGAGTAAGCCCTTAAAGATGTTTGTTGATAACTGATCTTTGAAATCCCTTCTTGTTCTACATCTATGAAACTATGAAAATCTCTATATAGGTTTTCTACCCATCTAATGTGTTTTACCTACATTTGTGTATGGAAGCACAGAAGTTATTTCAAATAATCAGCTGGAAGAAAAACTAGTTATGGCTTTTAATGGAAAGTGACTCTGATCTTACTTTTTTCACATGTAATTTACAAAATCTGCTCCCAGAACAAGAAATCCAAGTCCTGGGACTCCAAAAGAATTAGCAAAGCTGGCCAAGTATTTTCTTTTATGGATAATGTATTGATGGCATTTGCTTAACACTTTTCTTGTTTCTCAACCATCCCCAGTCTAGAAGTTTCTCTGACTGTAAAAATCTATGTAGAATGGTAATCTGGGAAGAGATTAAAGCAGTATAAAATTTGAGAGTGAATAAAAACCTATATTATTGAGTCAGTTATTTCATAAATATTTGTTGAATCTTCTGCAATGTACTATATGTGTTGCGTCACACAGAAAATATTATCCTTAGGGGTAATGCCAGAGTTGTACGCACCAATAAGAATGACCAGGTTATATGGAACTTTAGAATCATCTAATCCCTGTTGCTGTTGTTTTATTAATTACTTTGTAACTTATTGCTTTAATATTCTTAAGAAAAATGATCACACTAAGATTAGTTTTGTGTGGTGTGAGGACAGAGGGGATAATTTCTGGAACATCTATTTATAAAGTAAGAGTGATAACTCCTGAATCTGATATTTTCTCATATATTTCAAAGCAACATGACAAAGTAGATACAGTACTAGACTGGATGTCAAGGAGACCTGAGTTCAAATCCCAATACAGATAGATACTTACTAATTGTGTTTTTGTGGACAAGTAACTGAACTCTTAGGCTTTGTTTCCTTATCTAAAAAAGGAAAGTAGTAATAATTGAATTTTGTGAGACAACAAGGAGATAATATTTATAGAATACTTTGTAAACTTTAAAGCTTTCTACAAATGTGAGTGCTTAATATTGTTATATTATGGATCTGTAATTTTCCCAGACTTCTCAAGCTTGAGTTGAGTCTGCTTTTCTGGTTGGCTAGTCCCTAGCTCAGAGCAATATTTCATGAGGGGCCCCAATTATGCTCGTTTCATCACCAGCTCATCTTACTTCCTGGACTTTTCCATCTCCTTGACTGCAGCCTTTCCTTCAGAAGGTAAAGTGCCTGTTTTCGAAGCTCATTGGAGGTAAAGATTTTTTTTTTTGTGCTAGTATTGATGTCCATCAATTACCATAGAGCCTGAAACATAAAAAGCACTAAATAAATAAATTAATCTCTCTCTCTCTCTCTCTCTCTATCCATCCACCCACCCATCATCTATCTATCTCTATCTTTCTCTCTCTCTCTCTCTATATATATATATGTATATATTTATCTCTATCTATCCATTTATCTGTCATCTTTTGTGTGGGTACTATCTCTAGCAACTCAGATCATACATCCCTATATTCTTTGTTTTTAAATAATCTTTACTTTCTGTCTTAGAATCCATAACTAAGCATCAAGTCCAAGGCAGAGGAGCAGTAAGGGCTAGGCAATTGGAATTAAGTGATTTGCCCAGGGTCACATATCTAGGAAGTTCTTGAGGTGAGATTCAATCCCAGGACCTCCCATTTCCAGACTTGGCTCTTATTCCACTGAGCCACCTAGGAGCCCCATTCCATGTATTCTTTAATAAATGATTTCCATGAGTTAATTTGCCTTCACTAACTTTCCTTTGCCCACCCAAATTGATCAATTATTGGCCAACATGCCTCATTAGGCATGTTCTTAGAATTCAAAAATACAATCTTCTACGAAGTCTATATTCAAAGTCCTTCTGCCTTGAGGATATCTGACAGGGCTTGTGCAATGATGGAATAACCTTCAGAACTCCAGGACCAGTTAGCTCCATGCTGTGGTGAAATATCAAGAACTTTAGTATAGAATTATCTTGCATAGGTGTTGAAATTAGGAAACTAAAGTTTGGGAGTATAATATCTTATTCTCCATTTATGATATTTCTCTTTGGTTGTTGAAGAATGACTAGTTTGATCAAATATTGCTATCTTTCAGAAACCATTTGTCTGTCCACCACATTCTTCATTTAACCACAAGTGAAAAAGATGGTGGTTGAGTTGGAATTAGAGATGTTTTACTGCAGTGTGCTCATGGGAATCAAGATCAGGCTTCTTTTGCCCAGCAGGTCAGGAGAATTTACATGCTTCCAGACCATTAGGCAAAGCTTCGGAGCAAAAGTTGCAATGTGATGTCAACAAGAACAGGCTTGGAATTGGAAACTCTAGGACTGTACTCTAGATAGCTGTCAATTCACTTTTTACTCAAGGGGGATAATTTACAGCCAAATTCTCTACCCTTCCATCATATGGCAGAGATTCTTAACCTGTCGCCTACCCTGATTGATTAGTGGATAGATTTTAGGGATCCGTTAACTTGGATAGGAAAGGAAAGGGCATTTTTGCTTTTTTTATTCTCTTTCTAAAATTTCACATTTCTTTCCATTATTAATGTAGGGCAACAAACTATAGTAGCATTTAAACTTCATCAGACTACTAGTCTGTTCATGATGCACAAACTCTGCAAAATGGGATCCTTAATTCTGTTCATTCCAGTTTTGATATCCAAATGCCAACAAAAAGAATAGACTTTTAACAAGGTTTTGGTTAATGTTTTATGTGGAGGGTTCAAAAAGTTTATCCCTCAACCATTTCCTATTTACCAGGGTCTAGCTTGGGTGTAAGGCTTCCTCATTATTCTGTTTCTGTCAATAGTTGTAGGTCTAGCTTGAGATAATATGGAGATAAGCTCTTTCTGAATGGTAATATAATGATGTGAATCTTTGGAACAGTGTCTACAAATGTCTGGAGAGCTTTTTTTCAGGAACCTTCTGTCCATGGAGGCGATAGGAGGTTCAGGAATTAGTTGTGAACTGATATCATAACTGTTATGGTGAGGATAACCCAACTTAATGCCAAGGATGACTCACTGCATGCATCTAGAGACACAGATTATTCTTGTATCATTTCTAAATAATTGCCCTTTCCTTGTGTGAAGTGGCACCCCCCGTTGTTCATCCAAAATATATACAATTCAAGAAGTTTAGAAGGGGGAAAAGAGTCAGAAGGAGGAAAAAAATGTCTTCTGCTCCCAAATGGAAAATACTGTATTTATCATTTAAAGAAAGGACAAAAACTAAGCTCTGTAAACTATGGGGGTTCCAGTGACAGTAATTATCTGCTCTCCCAGAATGAGTAATTACATTATTCCAAACCCCACAGTTAAATGGTGGCTTTGCAGACACATATGCACATGCATGCCTAAAGGTGCCATGATGCCAAGAAAAATGGAAGAAATAAATGTCTGAGGAAATGAGAGAAAGGTTTTCCACTGGTAGAGAATCCATTTGTTTTTTTTTTGTTTTTTTTTTCAGCTTGCCTTCTCATAAACTGAATTCCAGGCAAACAGCCTGTCGATGTGTCCCTAATTAGCAGGATCTTTCCAAAGATATTTGTCCTTTCAGTCTTTTGACAGACCATGGACTGATTAAACATTCTCCCTGGAGGCTACATCAATTAGGGGAGATGAGAAGGTTGGGCTGCTGGTCTTGGGACAATATTTACCCTTGGCAACAGTACTTGCCTGCGTTCTCCTCCTGAAAAGGGTCTCCTTTCCTTATAAAAGCAGGACAAAATGTATATATCCAAAAGGATGTTATGTCCAATTTAATTTAGTATCACATTGCCTATGCCACAGCTAATGTACTTTTCATCATAATATTCAATAATAATAATAATAATAAATAATTTCTGTGTATACAGTGCTTTACAGTTTCCAAAGCACATTGCATTTATATTATGTCTCACTTACTCTGTACAGAAAGTCCACAGGGCAGGGATCTCTTAATTATAAATGTCACCAAGTTTAAGTTTGAAAAGTAAAAAATGTTCAGCTTTTTTTTGTTTGTTTTGGAACAAAGAACAACTCTGGTCTTGGGTGTGTGTGGGAAAATAGTAATGTCTATCATTTCGTAATACTTAAAGGTTTACAAAGCACTTTAAAGATGTCATTTCATTTGATCCTTACAAAAATCCTGGGAGGTAGGTGCTTTTCTTATCCCCATTTTACAGATGATGAAACTGAGGATGAAAGAAGTTACTGTGCTCTTTCTGTTGATTATTTACAATTTATCCTGTATATATCTTGTTTGTGCTTAGTTGTTTGTATGTGTCTCATTAGACTGTGAGCTCCTTGAAAGCTGATATTGCCTTTTGCCTTTCATTGTATTGTAGCACTTAGCATAGTGCCTGGCACACAGTAAGTACTTACTAAATGCATATTGATTGACTGGCTTGCCTAGTGTCATGCTGTTAGTAATTGTCTGAGTTAGGATTTGAATGCAGATCTTCTTCACTCTGATTCAGCAGTCTAGCCATTGGACCACCTCAACAGAGAGCAAGAACTTCTTGGTTCCATCTCTGCCTTGGTCTTGTCTAGCTTTCAAAAAGTTTGGAGATAAACTAAAGATGAACCGATAGTGGGGCATGGCCTCCACTAAAAGTGAAGGTGAAGAGAAGGGCATTTTCATAGGTCAAATGGTTTGGACATTTGGGAGATCAAAGAAGAGGTGGTATAAAATTTGTGGAGATGAGGGATCTCTGCAACTCCATTCTTGGCTAGCCCAAGACTGAAGACTTTACTCTTGTTATTCTAAGCTCCCTATTTAGGACAGTAATGGAAAACTTGACTTGCTTCAAAAGTGCTGGGGGGGGGGGGCATCTAGGTGGCTCAGTAGATAGAGAACCAGAAATGGGAGGTCCTGGGTTCAAATTTGGACTCAGACACTTCCTAGCTGTGTGACCCTGGGCAAGTCACTTAACCTCCATTGTCTACCTCTTACCACTCTTCTGCCTTAGAACCAATACACAGTATTGATTCTAAGATGGAAGGTATGGGTTAAAAAAAATACTGTAAGGAATACAACAAGTGAATGATGGTATTATACTTCAGGATGCTAAAAGATGAATTTCAGAATTTTATGGAATGAACTTGCCTTCCAGTTAGATATGTGCATCCCTACTTTTCAACCATTATAGCAACTTATACTTCAATGGGCATATTGGAATTAGATAAGGGATGTATGGGCTGTGCAAGAAGGACTAGCACCTCTGGTGTGAGGACTTGTGGAACCCTTTTCTGGACTGCTTATCCATCTTTGGTCCTCCCTGTCTCCCAACTCTCTCACCTGTGGCTCCAAGAAGTTGTAGTGCATACGGCAGCCACACACTGGTAAAACTATCTCCACATACAGGTTAAACAAGATAGAGGATAATTGATAGGTGTCAAAGCTGCAAGTGACTTAGGAGGATGTCTACCCCAAGAAAGTCTACCCCAGGAAAAGAAATTCCTGGCAGAATACTCAGGTAAGAACAAATTGTTCTGACAGGCATGAAGGTGGCTGAAGGAACGAATGCTATGGAGTGCCTAGAGCTTGGTCAGATATCAAAGATGCCAAGATCATCCACTGCATCCTGGGCCATCATCAGTCATCCTGACTTTTGTCTTACCATTGGAATTCAATGAGGCTGGTGGCTTTGTGCAGCTCTGCCTCACTTAAGTCTAATTCATGATAAAGTGAAGACATCATTAGTGATGCTACTGGTCCTCTCTGAAAAGAAAGATGAATAACACCTTGGAGTATCTTAATTTCTTTCTAACAGATATATCCTTGAGAAATCAAGCCAATCTTTGCCTTACAATGGAACTTACACAAAAGAAATCTTGAGAAGACTCCTAAGCTCTGAATTAGCATTCAACAAACATTCCTTAGGTGCCTACTAGGTGAGAGATAGTAGGATATAGTAGAGAGAACTGGTCTTGAAATAAGTAAGATGGGGGTTTGAGTCCTGCCTCATACACTGACTTATTAGCTAGGTTACTCTAGGAAGGTCATTTAACCTGTAAGTCTTTTCAGAAGAGAAAAAAATCAGAATAAATAATAGTTCACTTATAGGTTGTTCAATCCATGAGCGTTTTTTGTTTTATTTTGAAATTTTATTTAATTGATTAATTAAGAAAAATTTTCCATGGTTAAATGATTTATGTTTTCTCTCCCCTTCTCCCACTCCCCTCCAATGCACAATTCCACTGGGTTTTACATGTGCCAATGAGCATTTATTAAATGATTATCATATGACAGAAAGTATGCTAAGTCCTGGGAATATAAATTAAAAGAAAGTGTCCTTATTCTCATTGAGTTTATTTAAAATAACTTTAAAGCACTGTATAAAAGGAAGCTCTTTTTACTACTGCTACTAGTGTTGCTGCTACCACCACCACCACCACCACCACCACCACCACCACCACCACCACTACTACTACTACTACTACTACTACTACTACTACTACTACTACTACTACTACTACTACTACTACTATCATTAAAGGGATGCAAAAATTAAAATTGCATAGTCCCTGACCTTGAAGAGTTTATAGTCTTCAGGGCAGAATTCCTCACGTACACAATCGAGTATGTTACAATCCAAGTGCTCTTGGGAAAATTTGAAGAGGGAGAGAAGAATGGTTCTGGATTTGTTAAAGGAATAATGAAATTCCTTTAGATATTTTTTGTCTTCTTGAATTTTAATGAAAAGATTGATTTCTATTCGTTATTTATCTATTGTCGAATTTTAACAAACAGCTGTAGTGATAATTGCTGAATTTCTACTGTATGTTTAGAGGAAACTGTCAATTCACAAACATGGAATTGTGCCATTATCTATGTCTAAGGCATTTTTCTGTAAATATACAGATTTAGTGCTGGTTTTCAATAAATATACAAAGATGCTAATTATCACTAGAACTATTTGTTAAAACTCAAAAATACATAAAAAATAAAGAAAAGGATTGCCATTTTTTCATTAAAAATCCCCAAATATTTATCTTCTGCTGCCTCTCACACAATTTTTCTGAAATTGCACTATCATTATCTTGTGTTAACTTTACCTTCGGTTTCTTCTGTCCTTCAAGACTCCGATTTCTCCAGCTCTTGGCTAATCGGGGCTTGGGCTGCTCTTGTCGTTCAGCCTGGGTTGGGGGGGGGGGGATTCCTCTCTCTCTCCTCCAGAGGCTCTCTTTGAAGTCAGCAGAATATTGGTGGGCTGTTGGGCAGAGATAAGGACCATGAGAACAGTCCAAAGGAGTGCATTTCACAGCATTCCTCATGATACTGCTCAGGTTTTAAATTTCCCTTCTTTCAGTAGGCTTTAGATAGCCCCTCAACAATGATTTTGTCTACAACACGCACTGACAGAAATGCTGGGGATTGACAGCAAATGCCTCGGCTTACCTAGGCCATGAAAAGATAACAAAATGGAATAAATGTTGTTACAAAATTTAGGAGCTCTTAGCTGCCTTCAAAACAAGTCCGTGTATAGACAAAACCAATTGGTCAAATTACTTTAGACTGCACTTCTAGACCATGGGAAGGTGTGGAATTTATATAGCATATCCTCTCACAAAGGAATAATGATGAGGAAAATTAGGACAGCAGTTAGCATTTATAAAAGACCTTAAAATTTGTAAAATATTTTACATAAAATCTCATTTGACTTGCACAACACCCCTATGAAACAGGGAGTATTACTATAACCATTTTACAGATGAGGCTATTGAGGCTGAGAAAGATTAAGTGACTTTCCCAAGGCAAAAAAAGCTAGGAAGGGTCTTAGGCAGGATTTGAATTCAAATCTTATCGACTACAAGGTCAACACTATTCCCAATGCCATCTGGTGGCCCTGCTCAAATATTATCCCTGTTTTGAAGCAATTCAATTCATTGAGAATTTTCCCAAGGGACACAATTGACACCCTGAAACATTTCTGACCTCTTTGCCAGCTCGTATCCTTTTGGGGAGCAGGTAAGGTACAAAACATGTTATTTCAGTGCGGTTCCCCTCCTTTGCTATTGCAGATCACTGCAGGTTTTTGTTCACAAGGCGGATTCCAATCATTGCCTGGATCCAAATGATTCATCACCAGGTGGCTAACTTCTGTTCATGGGTCCATCTAATCTTGCTTAGCTAGACTAATCTTGGGTGGATAGACATACACACATTTGAGCATCGCTTCTGCATGGGATGTTTTGCTAGCTTGGTAGATCTTACCAAAGCTGCTGCTCAGATGCCATAGCTTTTGATCTTGTACCCAAGTTCATCTCTAGACCATAGGATTTAGTGGAGGAAAAATCAGGAATGAATAATTGTCTTCCCTACCGCCATTCCTACTTTGATTATCGCTGCATTTTGGCTTGATTTTATCATTAGAGGCAGAAATATCTCAAAGCTGGAGTAATGAATAATCTGATTCTTTATTCTTTCCTTCAAGACAGATAATTCATTTTCATAAAATGTTCAATAAAGTAATCTTGAACATGAATACAACATGGTACAGTGGCAGGAGCATTAGATATGAAGTCAGATTTGTTGAGATCTTGACTCTGCCATAAATTTCCTATAGGACTTTGGATAAATGACTTAACTTCTCTGGATCTCAGTTTCCTTATTTATAAAATGAAGAGATTGGATTAGAGGATCCTAAAGTCCCAGCTAGCTTTAAGTCCATGATCCTGTTTGGTGACAATAAGTTTATGTTTTATCCCTTTACTACCAAGAATGTGAAAGATGGACTAACCTTCAGTGTCTCCTCATCTACACATTCCTTCCCAATATATTGTTCATAAATTATAACAACTGTCACAAGATAACTCAAATAAAACCCAGAGTCTCATGCTCAAGTTAATACTGTAAATGCATAGATTTGGAAGGTCCTTTTGTTCTTGGAGCAGAATCTCAACAAGTTTCAATATTCCTTAGTCTTTTCAATATTCTCTTTATCCTTCATCTCCATAGAGATCTTTTGAACCTTATAATAAGAAGGTAGATGAATACTCAGATTGGCCCACATCCTTGTAGCTGGCATTATTAATACTGTTTACAGAAAGAAGAATTAATAGTAAAATCAAATTATTGATTGTGAACCTGAATGTTGACTGCCGTCATCTTTTCTCTTAGCCTAGAAACAGATAAGAACCATATACATTATATACATACAATACACATACAGAGGCACACATATGAGTGAGTCAGTAACTAAGGTCCATTTAAGCAAATCTTCAAAATATTTTATAAATGTGAACAAAATTTCCTACTTTATATTATCAAATCTGTGAATAATACATATCCAGAAGAGTAATTAGTCTATATACATTATATATATATATATATATATATATACACATTATATATATATATATTTGAGGTTGATAAAACAGGCATATTTCACCTTAGTTAATGACTCTTTTGGTCATTAGTTTCTAAATATCTCTCAATAATATATTCTCTGAAGAATCAAAGTTTCAGGCAAAACCAAATGCAACAGAGATATGAGGCGGCATAATGGATACCGGGAATCAGGGAGATATGGATTCAAGTTTGGCCTCAGAAACTTACTAGCTATTTGGTCCTGTCAAAATCACTTGACCTCTTTGTGCCTCAGTTTTACCACCTGAAAAACAGAGATAATAATAGCACCTCCTTTCCAGAGTTGTTGTGAGCATCAAATGAGTTAACATATATAAGGCACTTTGTAATCCTGAAAGGAATAAGTAAATGCCAGCTATTATTGTTAGCTATCTTGGTGAGTATAAGTAGTTGATAGAAGGGATGGTTTGTGTATAAGTAATGGCATAAAAGGTATCCTCCGAGAAATGTATAACTGGAATTGGTTGGCTCTATAGTGCCCAAACAACATACTGGGACCCAGAGAATGCTAAAAGTCTTAGCTGCTGGATGGAGCCTCATTGGACAAATTATGCCGGATAAGAATGTGTGGATGTATTGGCTTCTACACCACTGAAGAGAGTGACTACATAATGGTGAGGCTGTGAATACATTGCAAAAGTGTTGAATGATTCTTCCTCATATTTTCTCTAATTGTTGGAGAATACCTGAAGACATGTATAAGGACACATGAGTGTATATTTGTGCTTATGTACATATATATGTACAAATTTTTTCTATGAATGATGCTACTGTCCCTTTATAATATAATTTAATAATATAAAATAATAATATAATAAAAAAAGTTTGGGTATTCATGAGAGTGTCTTTTCCTCTAATGAAATATAATGTATATAGCCCAAATTAATAATTATATATATAAATATTATATTTTTATATATAAATATATTTGTATACATATATACAAATATATTTATAATTATATAATGTATATAGCCCAAATAGTCTCTAATGTATATAGCCCAAAATTAAGGTACCCTTCCATCAGGTGGTGGTAATTGGTTGGTCTTGACTATGTGTTCCAAGTAGTAAAACTTTTCCTATAAGTATGTTTTGCTTGAGATAAACAGGCATCTGTTACCTGTAAGATTAAAAAAAATTAATATCCCAATACTCCAAGCATTATTTTTATAAGATTTAATGATAATAACTTGAAGCACAGGAAAAGAATAGCCTCAGTAAAGAGAAAGCTGCCCAGACCACACATCAAGGAGAGCATACAGAGCTGCCAGAGAGCCCCAAGGGTGGCATTTCCAGCAAACTTATATATATATATATATATATATATATATATATATAATTATTATTATTATGCCTGGTGAACTGAGCTGAATCATGATCAGCTGGACTTTCGCTAACAGCAGTTATAGGCAGTTATAGGGTAACTAGTTAGGTATTAGGCAATTTCTTTCTCTACTTCTTTCCTATATTTCTCTGCTTTACTATATTCATTTTACTATCTCCATTTTAATAAAAACTAAATTGTTAATTGTTAAAAGCTGCTAGAAGTTTTCTTTTCTCTGGCTTAAAGGGATAATATTAGTTTATAACTCTACTATATTCTCATTAAAACGTAAGTTATTAAAAGTTACTATCTTTATTTTGTTAAAACTCCTAATGTAACCTTTACACTTAATTGGTGATCCACATAGGAGTTTGACTAATCCTTTTAATCTTCTGATCATTTTCCTTACTTTTTACTGAAATTATCCCTAAGTCAAGTTCCTAGCAGTTAATTCTGTTACAACACTTAGAACTAGAACTATAGACAAATAAGTTATTTGCGGTTATAAAAAGGTGTTTTTCTACTTTACTCTTAAAGAAGATTGCAACATCCTCTTTTCTCAAATCTTTTTTGAAGATAGATGCCTGTTAGGGGAAACTTGAAAGTCAGTTATTTTTTTTTACTTAGTAACAACCCAGCAATAGCTACAAATAACTTGCCTTGGATAAAGATATTCCAAAATAATTTCACATAATATTTAAAGCAAAATAAATGGAACATTTAACAAGACCAGTGATCATGAATTTCTAAAAGAAATATTCTACTATATAGAGTCACATAGATTCTAAGTAGAATCACACCCCAGAATGCATAAGTTTAAACATCCAGGGTCAGAAATAGGATTTGATTCCAGTTTTTCCTAGATTACAAGTCTAACAGTCTATCAACTATGATACACTATCCTCTGCTACTAGAAATATTTATTTTAAAATCATAAATTTAGAGCTAATAGGGATCTTGGATGTTATCTAGTCCAAACTCTTTCATTATACAGTTGAGGAAACTCAGGTTTCAAAACTGAAGTAATCTGTTCATGATCAAGTAAGTAGCAAAATCAGGATCTGAACCCAGATCATCTGATTCCAAATTTAGCATGCTTTTCATTGAACCCCTTTGTATCAGCGTATATATGAGATTAAAACAATAGTAAATTGCAAATTAAGAGTTAGGAAGAAAAATACCAAATTGTGATAAAATATTTGTCTCTCTCTTTTTTTTAAACCCTTACCTTCTGTCTTGGAGTCAATACTGTGTATTGGTTTCAAGGCAGAAGAGTGGTAAGGGCTAGGCAATGGGGGTCAACTGACTTGCCCAGGGTCACACAGCTAGGAAGTGTCTGAGGCCAGATTTGAACCTAGGACCTCCCATCTCTAGACATGGTTCTCAATCCACTGAGCTACCCAGCTGCCCCCTATTTGTCTCTTTTAAAAAGTGTTTTTTCATAAGAATCATCTACTTCAGTTGTGAGAATACCTAAATAAAATTGTGGTTCCTGAATGTAATGGAATATTTCTGTGTTGTAAGAAATTAGTATGATGAATACAGAGAAGCATGGGAAGATTTAAACAATCTGATATAGGGTGAAGTATGAAGAGTCAAGAAAACAATATACACAATGATTAAAACCCTGTAAGCAGAAAAGAATACTAATGAAACAAAACTAAATATTGTAAAAGCACAAAGAACAGGCGTGGTCCCAAAGAAGAGTTATGGGAAGACCACTCCTCTTTCCTCACATATACCTCTTCAGAGGTGGGAGGTTCACAAACATTGTATATAATTTCAGAATTTTTAATATACAAATTGACCTGTTTATTTTTTATTTTTTTCTCTTCTTACTCCCCCTCCTTAATAATATTATTTGTAATATGGGATGGCTCTCTAGAATAAGAAAAGAAAGAGAAGCCAGGATAAATTCTGTTGATATAAGCAATGAAATAGCAATATGCTCTTTTTTAAAAAATGGATAATTTGCTTTGATATTTAACATGTAAATTTTGCCTTCTCAATAAGGTACTTGGGGGAGAAGAACAAAGTTATGTTTATTTCTGTTGCAAATGAGATAGGTCGATGATGTTAGAATAATCAACTGAACCATGTGTCTGTGATCAAAGATATACCATAATTATTGGAAAGGAAGCTAAAAGAAAAAAAAACACATTGCTTCTTCCTCTTACATACTGGTTCTTGACCCATTTGCTGGCAGAAAGCCAATCTGACTATTATATGCCCCCTTGGATTGTCAGCTGACATTGTTTCTGACGGTCTATAGCCATGCTCTCTTATCTGAATAGATATTTTTTTTACTGAAAAAATCATTCATAAATTAACATACCAAAATGTAAAAATACATGAGTAAATAAGATAATGACAAAGGACGACTTTTGTGAAAAGTGTGTGGTCTGTTTTTTGTTTTTAAAACATCTTTAGAGTTCAGTGCCCAAATGTACCCTGGCACCTCTTAAAAACATAAAGGGCAAGTTCAAAAAACCTAGTGATGGACAAAAGTGACCTACATTTTGATGCCATCTGAAATGATGACTATATTTGGAGCTGATGCTCAGCTATAATCAGGAAAGAACCTCTGGCAAAAATTCTAAACTGGTTTTTAGTCAATAGAATCCCCATATAAATCTGTAAGGGGGCAAAAAGAGTTTGGGAAGGTTGGGGCAGGAAACTGACTCCCATTTTTCATCTGTTCCCTCCTCTTTAGCCTCCTGACGGAGGGGCTGATCACTGGCCCTGTAGAATCCAGGCTGCTAAAATTCCTAGGGATAATTTTGGCTTTTCCTGTGCTGGAAGCTTTTGTTTTTAAAATGAGCCTCTTTTACATCATAAAAAACATACACTTGTCTGTATGTTTTTGTTTTTTAAACAATCGCATTCATTCTTAATACACTTGACTTATGTGATGACTGAACAGTGCAACATTAGGGATTCCGCCTTTATAAAAAAAAAGGAAGAAAGAAACCTGTGGTTGCAAGTGAATACAAGTGATTCTGTTTTATGTAATGAAACAGACCTTTTACAGGTTGTGTCTCAATCTGCTCCCCACAATCAGGTGACACTTTGGGGCAAATATTTTCAAAAGAGAACTTCGTAACTAATAGAAATCAGTTTAAAATCTTGGCTTACACATACATCACCCGCCATACCGAGGATATTTCAATTAAAAAGCTGAAGAGCAAATCAATCCAAAATATCCTTGACCATCACATTAGTACAGTGCTTCCATTTCCAATGCTTAGAAAGGGAGAGCTTGGGGTTAACAATTTGAAATGGCCCTTTGCATTTCCCAAGGGAGAGGGGTGGAAGGGTAAGGGAACAAAATCAAATCTTTATTGCTATGTGCTCTATTACCCAAAATCCCGTGTATAGTGTTCCCTCATAAAGTTGTTGTAAAGCACGTGTGTTCAAAATACTTTTAAAAACATGACAGATTACCAGCTTTCTCATATGACAACCTATAATACCACATTTTCTAGATGCCAGTTGAGGCCCCAAGAGACAAAGAAACAAAAAACCACCAGTCTTGGGCAATCAATCACACCCACACCCCAAAACATGCAACAACAGAAAAAAGAATTCCCACATCTGTACACACTTATGTAAACCATGAAAGTTATGGAAGTAGAAGGCAAACTAAGGCAAATGAGTAAAAGGAAACTATGAAGTACTTTTCAGAGAGGATTCCCAATCACAATATATAAATATACTTTATGTTAAAAAGTAATAACAAATCAGACATTTTGGGAGATCTTTTTGGGTCCTATAAAACTGGTGAGTTGAGTTGTACACACACACACAAAAATTAAGAGACACCAACAAAAATATAATTTGGAATCAGGCCTAATAAAGCATGAGATCTGAACAGTATTTTCACTCTCATACTTCAGAAGTTGCCAATGTATTACTTGGTCAATATTCTCCTTTTCACTGTGCTTTTGCTCACTGACCGACATATTTGCATCATCTACTCCCTGACTGAATTTTAAAGATTTTAAATGTTTATTAATGATTAAAAAAACTTTTTTTAAAGAATAAAGACCAAAGTGAGGAGGAGCCATGGAAGCCATTGGTAATTGAGGAATAAACTTGAGTGGCTAGCATTTTTCCAGAGAGCTGAAACTTCTCTGATAGAGCAAAGATGAGCAATGGTCTCAGAGAGAGTTTGGGGTATGTGCACAAGATTTTGAGAGGGATCTGGCTCTGGGAAGACATAGTCATGTTTCATACCCTCCAGGACTGAGGGGAGTGACTAAGAAAAGGGGTCCACAACAAGAGTCAACATCAAAAGTTGAGGCAAGGAAGGGGAAATGGAGGAGACATCTGCTATAAAAGATATGAAGCAGACAAATCAGATGTTTTGTTCCTTTTTGAAATGTCACCCCAAGAAGCCAGAATTTCAATGATAAAATAATGACACACTGCAACTACATTTAAACTAAGTCTGGCACCTGTCAACTAAAAAAGTGATTGAATATGTAAACTCTCTGCTTGAATCCAAGTCTATAGTAAAATTAAATTTTAAAAAAGAGGCAATTTACATAGCTTATTTACACTTTTGCTTCTTCAAGAAGTGACAGTTATATATCTCTATATACCCTCTCCCTCCTCCCCATAAGTAAGTAAAAACAAAACAAAACAAAACAAAAACACCATATATGGAGCAGGATGGATGAGGAATGGTTCATTTGTTCTTCCAGAAAGGCAGCTGCCCTAATAGTGGGATTGCTTCTTTGCCCTCCAAAAGCAAAGATGAAGATGTCATTCAGACATCTGTGACAGTCTGTGGCAGGACCAGGGCCATGTCTGATCACAGCTCTGGTCCTGGAGATTGTGGCTGAAATAGGATAGGGATTTGGTGGGTAGGGAGGAGGTGCGGTGGAAAGGAGAGCAGGACAAACTCTCATCATTGGAAAATAGAAAGTGAGTCCTGATGAATAAGTCTCCAAACTGGCAACGTAATCCAACTAGACCTGGGGAGTGAAGACATTATGGGAGTGCATTTTGCAGTACTATTCTTCAAACCCTGTGATCCTTCACCAGCCCGTGTATTCTTGTTTTCTTCCTGTGTAGATTCACAACACATGTCACCAAGTTTTCTTGGAAATGGGTAAAGCAAACTGATCTCCTTTCCGCTTAATATTCATTCACCTGAGCCAGCTCTGGTGTCAAGTTTGCAGTTATATTTTTATACAAGGCATCATCATATGCGATGTTTGCAAAGTAGTTCAAGTTATTGAGGCCATCCAGGGCCTGTCTTTCCTTTGATTTCCTCAGGCGTGAGTGCATACCTCCCTAAAAGCTGCACTTCTCCTTGATGGTGGTGATGGACAGATTTATACTTTCCAGTGTCACCTTCTGGTCGGCTCACTGAGTAGCCTGCATTCTGGACTCTGTTCCAGCGGTCATCATCTTCTCCACCCCAGCCCCAGAATGCATTAAGCAAGCCACCAATTTTCTGAAACTGCTCACTCCACCAAAAAAACTCATTATAAGGAAGCAGATACATATACTTATCCAGCTTGGTGGCAAAATGTCTTGGCATTTGCCCACATCCATAATAGTTGTGGTCATTTTCTGGTATATGATCCACATCGTGAAAAATCAAACAATCCCAATGCAAGTCTCTCGTTGCTTCACGAAAGCCAACATTAAGGATCATGGCCCGATTGCAGGGTTGGGTACCGGCTGGTTCAATAATATAGAATGCAAACTGTAGATGCTGGCGTTGTAACATAGGAATCACATGCCGGAAAAAACAGGGAGATGCTCATATCGGTTTCGAAATGGAATAAGAATTGCCACCTTCCAAGGAGGCATGCAATCCCTGGGCTTCCAATGACCTTCAGGCTTGATGGCAGGGTCTCTAGAGAAGAATTCATGGATGGCATCCATTCTGATTTCACTCCTATTTGTATCTATTGGACCCTTCATAGAAGGGCGTCTTTCAGGGCAGGTATGGTTTGCAAAGTATGTGAAGTCTTCAGGAAGAAAAGTTGTGGTTTGCAGGAAGGTCGCACTATGATTCAGGTCAAGAGGATAACCTGAGTCATTTACACTGCTATTCCTCCTGGCAAACGCACTCCGAACCACCTGCTCATACACCTGAGCTCCTATCGTTCTCATGCTGCCTCGGATCAGGATGCCTTGGGCTTGCATCATGAAGCGGTAGGTATTCACTATGCCGGGCGCCACATACACGAAGTACAGAAAGGTCGAGGACAGCGAGAAGAAGAAGAGCGCGGCGCGGGAGCCCCAGCCCTCGCCCGGGCCTGAGGGGGGGCAAGGGCAGGGACCGGGGCCGAGCCGGACCGCGGGTGTGAGCGTACGGACCGCGCCGCTCCTCACATCGGGGCCGCCTCCTTTCCATCCACCTCAGTCGTCGCCGCCGCCGCTGCCTGGCCGCTCCGTGCCCCCACGGCCGGCCGCCACAGGCTGGGCCACATCCATGCTCTCTTATTTGAAATGATGCTTCAGCGAATCCTCACAGCATTTGGTTATTGGTGTAACAACGGTCCTCTGACTACCTCTCAGCTCATTGCATGTCTTAACTTGAAATATAATAGATAGATTTCTTCCCTCTTGAGGAATATATTCAATCTATCCATTTGTTTCCATTAAAGAGGGCATTTTAGTAAATTAATTACTAATATCTCAAGGCTTAAGATATAATCGCAATGTATAATAGATATCTGGACAACTGGGTAGACCATACATGAGCAATGTTTCATGTAGCTGAACTTTAGGCTTTAAGTACACTTCTTTGATGTGCCAAACAGAGTACATCATAAATTTAGCATCAGAAGGGACCTTTGAGGTCTTCCATTAATGCCTGGATGACATCATCAATCTATTCCAATCTAATGTGAGAGCCTGTACAACTAGCTCCTCCCTGCCTTCCTTAGTTCAGTTCCCATGAATGTATCCTGCAAGTATATGAATGTATGTGCCTTCTAGGTTCCATTGTTCCAAGCCAAATATGCATACAAATCCCTCATGCCAAAGATCTTACTCTGCCTTAGTGCTAATACTGACTACTTCGCGCAAGATTCTTATCTCAAAATATAGTTGCATGACTCTGCCCATTACCTAGAGATTTAAGTGCTTTATCACCTTGGTAGGATCGTGTATTATTGGATAAAATAGTTTTACTTGTCTCAAATAGTTTGATGATGAATCATAGTCACAGTGTGGACACTTGTATGTAGTAATATTTTTTCAATGACATGAGGAAACAATTTTTAATAATTGTTATTTGATACTTTGTGATTCAGATTCTTTCCCTCCCTTCCTCCTTTTCCCTTCCTGAGGCAGTTAATACTCTGATATAGGCTTTATTGCTGCCATGCAATTCTTATTTCCACATTCTTCATACTGTGAAAGAAGACATCTATTGCACATACAAGAAAAAAACTCATGAAAGAAATAAAGAAAAAATGGAATGTTTTAATCTGCAATCACACTCCAACAGTTCCTTCTTTGACTGTGGACAGCACTTTTTTTATATCATGAATCCCTTAGGATTATTTTAGAGCCTTATTTTATTGATAATAATTTAGACCTTTATATTTGATCATCATGCAATATTTCTGCTACTGTATACATTATTCTTCTGGTTCTGCTCACTTTACTTTGTATCAGTTCATATAAGTCTTCCCAGGTTTTTCTGAACCTATCCTCTATTTTATGTCTTATGTCACAATAGTATCCCATCACAAGCATATACCACAATTATTCAGTCATTCCTCAATTGATGGGCATTCCCTCAGTTTCCAATTCTTTGCCACCACAGAAAGAGCTGCTACGCATATTTTTATACAAGTAGGTCCTTATCCCCTATCTCTTATCTCTTTGGGACATAATTCCAGTAATGGTATTATTCCTGGGTCAAAGAGTATGTCTAATTTTATGGCCCTTTGAGCATGGTTCTAGATTGCTTTCCAGAATGGTTGTTTCAGCTCACAGTTCCTGTATGTGGAAATATTTAATCTCTTTTGTCTTGGCTGGTTAATGGGTTATCCTGATTGAATAATCACCTTGTGTCAAATATAGAACTAAGGACCATGGGTCGTGACAAATGAAGATAAAGATCCAGTCTCTGTCCATCATGAAATCTGAGATCTATCATGTTAATTCCAGGTGATCAGCTCCATGGAGAGTTCGGGAACAGGCTTTGTTTTATTCTGGTGTGTGTGTGTGTGTGTGTGTGTGTGTGTGTGTGTGTGTGTGTGTGTGTGTATGCATGCACATATTCACTTGTTAACAGGGTTAGTGTCTAGCTTTTGAAATTTCTTCTTCTAAATCTTGAGAGTTTATCAAGCCAGACCTGTCAGAGGGAATTTGATGTTTTCAGCAGCTTCTCAGTCAATCTGACATCAGTCTAGGGGCTGTCAGTTAGTAGATGATACTCTTTGTTGAACATGTAACCATTACTGAATCATTCGCTGACCCACTGAAATTACAAGCTCACGTTCAGGGTCTGATCTGAAGTTCCTGCCAATGTACAAATAATGCCTGTGAGGGGCATCTTTTGCTGCCATTTCACTCCTTACATGTCTTTGAGCTGAGCTGGGAAGGCTATGGACCTCGCAGATGCTGGCTGAAACCTCATTCTTTGTGCCCATCAAGACTTTATTCATGGATAACACTTCACAGAGAGCACAGCGCTTTTAAAAAAGCCTTCAAACTTCCCTTCCCCCCCCCCCCCCCCCATCACAAAGGTCTTCTCCTTTGCTGTGAATCCTGACCACTTTTTTTCCTTTGGCCTCTTGTTAATGTTATCTTTCAAATGAGCCATCTGGGTTTGAGAGAGAAAGATTGACACATTATCATCACCCAACAAAAGACTGTGTCCTTCCCTGGGTCCTCAGGCGTCGGTGTTTATTAGCTGTAAGCTAGCCGTGCATCAAGTGCTCCTTCCACCCCTACATCAGAGTGGGCAGGATGGGGGATCTGAGAGGCCGGACTGAACAGTCTCCTTTGTGTGAGCTCTGCTCCTCCTGCACCCCAAGGCAGCCTGGTAGAATTATGTGATATCTCTGGGCCTACAATATTTTTATTTTCTTCAACACTTGCACGCAAGGTCCTCCAGAGTCTGGCTCCAACTACCTACCTGTCTTATTGGACATAATTCTCTTTTTATTCACTCTAACTTGAGTTACTAGCTATTCCCATTAGAGCATAAGTTTCTCCCAAGTAGAAATTGCTTCATATTTGTACTTATACCTCCAGCATCCAACTCAGGACCTCTTACATAGTTTTCTGTTCAGTTGTTTTAGTCATGTCTGACTCTTCATGACCCCATTTGGAGTTTTCTTAGCAAGGGCATTAGAGTGGTTTGCCATTTTCTTCTCTGGCTCATTAGACAAATGAGGAAACTGAGGCAAACAGGGCTAAATGACTTACCCAGGGACACATACCTAGGAAGTGTCTGAGGCTCAATTTGAACTCAGGAAGATCAATCTTCTTGACTCTAGGTCCAGCATTCAATCTACTATGTGACTTAGCTGCCCCACGGTAGGTGATAAATGAATATAGTTTAATAAATTAGAGAATGTTAGTTCCTTGCTAATAGGAAGTGTTTCATTTTTGGTACTTGTATCCCCAGCATGCTACTCAGAGCTGAGGACATAATAGGTGTTTTCCCCTCCAATGATATATTTAATTTAACTTAAATTTAATGTATTTGCTTATTTGTTTATTTGTTACTTTAAAATACCCACATGATGGGGGCAGCTGGGTAGCTCAGTGGATTGAGAGCCAGGCCTAGAGACCAGAGGTCCTAGATTCAAATCTGGCCTCAGATACTTCCCAGCTATGTGACCCTGGGCAAGTCACTTGACCCCCATTGCCTAGCCCTTACCATTCTTCTGCCTTGGAACCAATACAAAGTATTGATTGCAAGATGGAAGGTATGGGTTTTTATAAAAAAAAATACCCACATGATTCCCTCCCTCCTCAACTCCCCCCATTAGAGAAGGCATCATTTGACACAAAGATCTGTGTCAACATAAAACTATGCCTTTGCTAGATACTTGTTGATTGATTCATTGATCTTTCCCTATTCCGTGATCATATCACCCCCAAGTTTGTGGTTTCTGTTCTGGACTGAGCCTGACATGGGCCAGTCTCCCGGTAGCTTAGGTCTGATATTTGAACAAAATGAAACTCAGAGATCATTCCATTTTTAATTTAAAGCTTGGCCATGGGAGAAAGATGCTCTCAAGGGGGGACATTGAGGACATTTCCATCCATTCAGGTGATGGAAGCTTCCTTTCTTGAGCTGTCCATTGTCCTTACATATCAGAGAACTTTTGGGGGCTGCTTTGTACTTAGGAAATTAGCAGATGATGTCCACAGCCTGAGTCCACGTAGCTAACCATGTCTCCAGAAAGGTCTCAATAACTTTCTTTCTTTTAATCTTTACCTTCTGTCTTAGAGTCAATACTGTGTACTGGTTCTAAGTCCGAAGAGCACTAAGAACTAGGCAATGGAGGGGGGGAGGTTGAACTGACTTGCCTAGGGTCACACACTTGGGAAGTGTCCGAGGCCAAATTTGAACCCAAGCCATTTCAACTCCAGGAATGGTGCTCTAGCCACTGACCCACATAATTGCCCCTTTACATTTAAAAAAAAAAAACAAACCTTACTTTCCATCTTAAAATTGATATTGGTTCCCAGTCAGAAGAATAGTAGGGGCTAGGCAGTGGGGGTCAAGTGACTTGCCCAAGATCACAAAGCTAGGAAGCATTTGAGGCCAGATTGGAACCCAGGACTTCCCATTTCCAGGCTACTCAATTCACTGAGCCACCGAGCTGTCCCTCACCCATAATTTTTAAGGAAAAGTTGGCTTAACTTCCATAGGAAGAAGAGTTAAGATAATTGCTTCTACTACTGTTTCATTCTTGGTTAAATTCTTCTCTAACTTCTAAACCCAGTGAAGTTGCCACCACCGCCGTGAAACCTTCGTTAATTACCCCAGCTAGAAGCAAACCTTCCCTTCCTCATTCTCTTATACTCTTTGTTGGACCCACCTTTTGTTTGACTTCTCTTTTGCACTTAACCTTAACCCAGGCAGTTAGGTGGTGCAGTGGGGAGTGCTAACATTAGATTCAGAAAGACTCATCTTCAAATTCAAATAGAACATCAGACACTTAATAGCTGGGTGACCCTGGGCAAGTCATTTAACGTTGTTTGCCTCAGTTTCCTCATCTGCAAAATGAGTTGAAGAAGGAAATGACAGTATCTTTGTCAAGAAAATCCCAAAGTGTTTCACAAAGAGTCAAATAAGAGTGAAATGACTGAACCACCAGTAAACACTTAATCTTGTACTACTTGCAGTATTTGTGTAGATGTTTCATTTCTCCATGAGGAAGGTCATAAGCTCCTTGAGAGTAGGACCAATAATTTTGAACCTCTAGTGCCCAGCAGAGTTTATTTTACGTTTAGAGGATAGGGACTATAACTATGATTTCATTAATTGGGGGAGCTCTTCTGGGAGAAAAAAGTCTTCTACCTATGCAAGTTATGGCTTTTTCTGCCACTCTAGATAGATACTGGAGTCAATGAGGTATAGGAGTGGCATAGACAGCATATGTCAAGTGAGACCTGAACTCAGATTTTCCTGACTCTAGGTCAGCTATTATGCTAACATACCTGCACCATAAGATGCAACACATATATGACACAAGCACATGACATTGCTAGCATGTAAATGTGGCATACAGGCATGTTATGCTTATGCATGTATGTGTTTGTACATGTATCTGTATGTAATGTCTGTGTATATTACAAATTCATATATATGTATACATACATAAATATGTGCATATTGCTGTCATTCAGGCATTTCAGTCTTGTCTGAGTCTTGGTGACCCCATTTGGGATTTTCTTTGCAAACATACTAGAATAATTTGCTATTTCCTTCTCATTTTACAGATGAGGAAACTGAGGCAACAGGGTTAAGTAACTTTCCCAGGTTCACACTGCTAGTAAGTGTCTGAGGTCAGATTTGATCTCAAGATGAGTCTTATTGACTTCAGTCCTGGAACTCTATCCATTGTGCAACCTATTTGTTCATGTACATACATTAGACGTATAAAACATATACATGTGTACATCATTGTATTTTATTGGTATAGGGAACCCTCAGATGATAAAGCTCTCTCTATCAATACAGTTCAGAACCTTCATCAAATGACAATGTTAGAGCATTAGAAATACATACATATTTTCCTTCCTCTTCAAATCTTGCAAAAGCTTTCTGACTGAGACTTCTGGTCAAGATGGCAGCTTAGAGACAGCTAAAGTTTGGAGCTCCAGAAACCCTTCCTTACCCATCTCAAAAGAATGCTCCTAGGACATCGAAATTCAAAACAAACAGCAGAATAGACCCTGGAAACACTCCTCCTGGACCTGGATCAAAAGGTACGGCCCCCCAAGAGTCTGAGGCTGAGATCACTCGGATCTAAGGGGAAGGCAAAGGAAGGTCCCAGGACCCATCCCCCCAACCCAGAGTGCTGCGTCTGAGGCAGCAGCAGGAACCTCAGGGCAGGCAGGGGGGCCTCGGGAGCCAGCTGTTCTGAGGGCCACCCCCTGAAAACGACCTGAGCCAGTCTCGGGGGCATCCAGACAGCAGGGAGGCAGAGAGAGATGGGGGAGCCTGTAACTCCCTGACCAGATCCTTCCATCTGAGTCTCACCGAAGATCCCTGCCTCAGGGCACATTCAGTCCAAGGTTAATACTATCAGGAGCCCTCAGAGCTCCAGGAAGCCAAGCCCCCCCCCCCTCTCAGAGAGCAGGGTCATCTGAAACAACAGTAACCCTCAGGGCTGGCAAAAGGGACTCTGAGCTGAAGGCTGAATCCTGAAAACAACCTGACCCAGTCAAGGGGGCACCCAGACAGCAGGGAAGCAGAGAGAGACAGGAGGAGCCTGTAGCCCCCTGACCAGATCCTTCCATCTGAGTCTCATTGAAGGTCCTTGCCTGAGGGCATACTCAGTCTGAGGTTAATCCTATCACCAGCCCTCAGAGCTCCAGGAAGCCACGGCCCCTCCCCCCTCAGAGTGCTGGCTCTTCCAGCAGGCTGAGGCACAGAAACAAGGGCCAAGCCATTGAAGGGACAATCTGCTTAGGGCTAAAACCTCTGAAAGCCAGACAGAGATAAGAAAAGCTAATCCTCCCCACTCAGAAAGAGATGGCAAACTCCACAGAAGCACAAAAAAACCCCAAAATTCCAAAAAAAAAAAAAACCAAGAAGAAGGGGGCGACTTTGGACACATTTTATGGAGCAAAAATATAAAACACAGAGGAGATAGAAGAGGAAACACAAGCAAATGCTTTGAAACCTTCCAAAGGACATGGAAACTCTCCACAAACCCATGAAGAATATGAATCAGAAATGATTAAAAAGATGGAAGCCTTCTGGGAGGAAAAATGGGAAATAATGCAAAAGAAATTCACGCATCTACAAAACCAGTTTGACCATACTGAAAAGGAAAACCAGGCTTTAAAGCAAGAACTAATAAAGCAAAGCCAAAACACCAAGAAATTAGAAGAGAACATAAAATATCTCACTGACAAGGTGACAGATTTGGAAAATAGAGGGAGAAGAGATAATTTAAGAATAATTGGACTTCCAGAAAAGCCAGAAATAAACAGCAAACTCGACATCATAATACAAGATATAATCAAAGAAAATTGCCCAGAGATTCTACAACGAGGGGGCAATACAGCCACTGACAGAGCTCACAGAACACCCTCTACACTAAACCCCCAAAAGACAACTCCCAGGAATGTAATTGCCAAATTCCAAAGCTCTCAAACAAAAGAAAAAATCCTACAAGAAGCCAGAAAAAGACAATTTAGATATAAAGGAATGCCAATCAGGGTCACACAAGACCTTGCAATTTCTACTCTGAATGATCATAAGGCATGGAACATGATCTTCAGAAAGGCAAGAGAGCTGGGTCTTCAACCAAGAATCAGCTACCCAGCAAAACTGACTATATACTTCCAAGGGAAAGTATGGGCATTCAACAAAATAGAAGATTTTCAAGTTTTTGCAAAGAAAAGACCAGAGTTCTGTGGAAAGTTCAACACTGAAAAACAAAGAACATGGAATACCTGAAAATATGAAGGAAAGGGAAAAGGAGAAAAATGTTATCTTCTTCTTTTACTCAAACTCTCTTCTATAAGGACTACATTTATATCAATCTATGTATACTACTAACATGTGGGGAAAATGTAATGTGTAAATAGGGGGAAAAGAAAGACCAAATAGAATATAATCTTTCTCACACAAAGATTCACATGGGAAGGGGAGGGGAAGGAAACTCCTATAGGAAGGAGAGGAAGAGAATTTTTACTTAAACCTTAATCTCAGGGAAATCACCTCTGAGAGGGAAAAACACCCAGGTCCATTGGGATCTTGAATTCTATCTTACCCAACCAGGGTAGGGAGAAGGGAAAACCAAGGGGGGAGGGGGGAGGGAAAACAAAAGGGGAGGGAAAGAGAGGGGGGAGGGGGAGGGAACAAAAAGGGAGGGACTAAAAAAGGAAACATATCAAGGGAGGGGACAAGGGGGGCTGATTTAAAGTAAATCACTGGACTAAAAGGTAGAGCTGAAGAAGAAAAGGTTAGAATTAGGGAAGGATATCATAATGCCAGGGAATCCACAAATGACAGTCATAACTTTGAACGTGAATGGGATGAACTCACCCATAAAACGTAGACGAATAGCAGAATTGATTAGAATCCAAAACCCTACCATATGTTGTCTTCAAGAAACACACATGAGACAGGTAGACACCCACAAGGTCAGAATTAAAGGATGGAGTAAGACCTTCTGGGCCACAACTGACAGAAAGAAGGCAGGAGTGGTAATCATGATATCTGATAAAGCCAAAGCAAAAATAGACCTGATCAAAAGGGATAGGGAAGGTAATTATATTTTGTTAAAAGGGACTTTAGATAATGAGGAAATATCACTAATCAACATGTATGCACCAAATAATATAGCACCCAAATTTCTAATGGAGAAACTAGGAGAATTGAAGGAAGAAATAGACAGTAAAACCATATTAGTGGGAGACTTAAACCAACCATTATCAAATTTAGATAAATCAAATAAAAAAATAAATAAGAAAGAGGTAAAAGAAGTGAATGAAATCTTAGAAAAATTAGAATTAATAGACATATGGAGAAAAATAAATAGGAATAAAAAGGAATACACCTTCTTCTCAGCACCACATGGCACATTCACAAAGATTGACTATACATTAGTTCACAGAAATATGGCACACAGATGCAGAAAAGCAGAAATAATAAATGCAGCCTTTTCAGATCACAAGGCAATAAAAATAATGTTCAGTAATGGTACATGGAAAACCAAATCAAAAACTAATTGGAAATTAAACAATATGATACTCCAAAATTGTTTAGTTAGAGAAGAAATCATAGAAACAATTAACAATTTCATTGAGGAAAATGACAATGGCGAGACATCCTTTCAAACCTTTGGGATGCAGCCAAAGCTATAATCAGAGGTAAATTCATATCCCTGAGTGCATATATCAACAAACTAGGGAGAGCAGGGATCAATCAATTGGAAATGCAAATAAAAAAACTAGAAAATGATCAAATTAAAAAACTCCAGCAGAAAACCAAACTAGAAATCCTAAAAATTAAGGGAGAAATTAATAAAATTGAAAGTGATAGAACTATTGATTTAATAAATAAGACTAGAAGCTGGTACTTTGAAAAAACAAACAAAATAGACAAAGTACTGGTCAATCTAATTAAAAAAAGGAAGGAAGAAAAGCAAATTCATAGCATTAAAGATGAAAAGGGGGACAGTACCTCCGATGAAGATGAAATTAAGGCAATCATTAGAAATTACTTTGCCCAATTATATGGCAATAAATACACCAATTTAGGAGAAATGGATGAATATATACAAAAATACAAACTGCCTAGACTAACAGAAGAGGAAATAGAATTCTTAAATAATCTCATATCAGAAAATGAAATCCAACAAGCCATCAAAGAACTTTCTAAGAAAAAATCCCCAGGGCCTGATGGATTCACCAGTGAATTCTATCAAACATTCAGAGAACAGTTAATCCCAATACTATACAAACTATTTGACATAATAAGCAAAGAGGGAGTTCTACCAAACTCCTTTTATGACACAAACATGGTACTGATTCCAAAACCAGGCAGGTCAAAAACAGAGAAAGAAAACTATAGATCAATCTCCCTAATGAATATAGATGCAAAAATCATAAATAGGATACTAGCAAAAAGACTCCAGCAAGTGATCAGAAGGGTCATCCACCATGATCAAGTAGGATTTATACCAGGGATGCAAGGCTGGTTCAATAGTAGGAAAACCATCCACATAATTGACCACATCAACAAGCAAACCAACAAGAACCACATGATTATCTCAATAGACACAGAAAAAGCCTTTGATAAAATACAACACCCATTCCTATTAAAAACACGAGAAAGCATAGGAATAGAAGGGTCGTTCCTAAAAATAATAAACAGTATATATCTAAAACCATCAGCTAATATCATCTGCAATGGGGATAAACTAGATGCATTCCCAATAAGATCAGGAGTGAAACAAGGATGCCCATTATCACCTCTACTATTTAACATTGTACTAGAAACACTAGCAGTAGCAATTAGAGAAGAAAAAGAAATTGAAGGCATCAAAATAGGCAAGGAGGAGACCAAGTTATCACTCTTTGCAGATGACATGATGGTCTACTTAAAGAATCCTAGAGATTCAACCAAAAAGCTAATTGAAATAATCAACAACTTTAGCAAAGTTGCAGGATACAAATAAACCCACATAAGTCATCAGCTTTTCTATATATCTCCAACACAGCTCAGCAGCAAAAACTAGAAAGAGAAATCCCATTCAAAATCACCTTAGACAAAATAAAATACCTAGGAATCTATCTCCCGAGTCAAACACAGGAACTATATGAACACAACTACAAAACACCCTCCACACAACTAAAACTAGACTTGAGCAATTGGAAAAACATTAACTGCTCATGGATAGGACAAGCCAATATAATAAAAATGACCATCCTACCCAAACTTATTTATCTATTTAGTGCCATACCCATGGAACTCCCAAAATATTTCTTTACTGATTTAGAAAAAAACCATAACAAAGTTCATCTGGAATAACAAAAGATCAAGGATATCCAGGGAAATAATGAAAAAAAAACACATATGATGGGGGCCTTGCAGTCCCAGACCTTAAACTATATTACAAAGCAGCAGCCATCAAAACAATTTGGTACTGGCTAAGAGACAGAAAGGAAGATCAGTGGAATAGACTGGGGGAAAGCGACCTCAGCAAGACAGTATACGATAAATCCAAAGATCCCAGCTTTTGGGACAAAAATCCACTATTCGATAAAAAACTGCTGGGAAAACTGGAAGACAGTGTGGGAGAGATTAGGTTTGGATCAACACCTCACACCCTACACCGAGATAAATTCAAAATGGGTGAATGACTTAAACATAAAGAAGGAAACCATAAGTAAATTGGGTAAACACAGAATAGTATACATGTCAGACCTTTGGGAGGGCAAAGACTTTAAAACCAAACAAACATAGAATCACGAAATATAAAATAAATAATTTTGACTAAATCAAATTAAAAAGCTTTAGTACAAACAAAACCAATGTAACTAAAATCAGAAGGAAAACAACAAATTGGGAAAAAATCTTCATAGAAACCTCTGACAAAGGTTTAATTACTCAAATTTATAAAGAGCTAAATCAATTGTACAAAAAATCAAGCCATTCTCCAATTGATAAATGGGCAAGGGAAATGGATAGGCAGTTCTCAGATAAAGAAATCAAAACTATTAATAAGCACATGAAGAAGTGTTCTAAATCTCTTATAATCAGAGAGGTGCAAATCAAAACAACTCTGAGGTATCACCTCACACCTAGCAGATTGACTAACATGACAGCAAAGGAAAGTAATGAATGCTGGAGGGGATGTGGCAAAGTAGGGACACTAATTCATTGCTGGTGGAGTTGTGAATTGATCCAACCATTCTGGAGGGCAATTTGGAACTATGCCCAAAGGGCGACAAAAGAATATCTACCCTTTGATCCAGCCATAGCACTGCTGGGTCTGTACCCCAAACAGATAATGGACAAAAAGTCTTGTACAAGAATATTCATAGCTGCGCTCTTTGTGGTGGCCAAAAATTGGAAAACGAGGGGATGCCCATCAACTGGGGAATGGCTGAGCAAATTGTGGTATATGTTGGTGATGGAATACTATTGTGCTAAAAGGAATAATAAAGTGGAGGAGTTCCATGGAGACTGGAACAACCTCCAGGAAGTGATGCAGAGCGAGAGGAGCAGAACCAGGAGAACATTGTACACAGAGACTGATACACTGTGGTATGATCGAACATAATGGACTTCTCCATTAGTGGCGGTGTAATGTCCCTGAATAATCTGCAGGGATCCAGCAGAAAAAACACTATTCATAAGCAGAGGATTAACTGTGGGAGTGGAAACACCGAGGAAAAGCAACTGCCTGACTACAGTGGTTGAGGGGAAATGACAGAGGAGAGACTCTAAAGGAAACCGTAATGCAAATATTAACAACATAGCAATGGGTTCGAATCAAGAACACATGTGATACCCAGTGGAATCACGCGTCGGCTACGGGGGTTGGGGGGGGAGGAAAAGAAAATGATCTTTGTCTTTAATGAATAATGCTTGGAAATGATCAAATAAAATATTATAAAATTAAAAAAAAAAGCTTTCTGACTGTTCTTCCTCTATATGAGAGATCTTTGTTCAGTGACCAGTGAGCACCCATACTACTAGAGGAATGGATGATACCATTTCTGACATTCTTGCCAGAAACAAAACCGGTGGAGAGAAAGAAAACTGAACAACAGCAAAGATAACAAAGGCATGGGGCAAAAACCCTACACTTATTAATGCTTGAAAAGGAAACTGAGAAAACATCAATAATGACTGACCTATATGTTTACCCTACTATATATATAACAACTTTTATAGGTCATTTATTTACACATGAAGCAAGCATACCTTTGATGAGGGTATTAGGAGGAAACAAGTTGTCTTTTGCAAATGCTGTTAAACAATGGAACTTAGCTTTATCATTGCAGCATGTTTATTAGTTTGTTGATTATTTTTTAAAAAAACATAACAAGATCCATCTGGAACAAAATACCACCTTTACAAGTTCTTTTAAAAGAAGGTGTTTCCTATTCATCCATAAATGTTATTCAAGATTCCTTGGAAAATATAACAACAAATAATGCCAGAATTTAATAATTGTATTTCCAGGTGATTTAAATATAATGGTAAATATCTGGTGCATTCTGTCAGTCTGTATTTTGACGTTTATTTCCAAAGCCGCTGAGTATTTTTCTTGTGTGATTTGCTCAATTATGATATTTAGTATCTCTGTTTATCATGCTTTTTGCCTAGGGAACCCAATATGCCTCAGATTATCTTGCTAGCATCTCTCTTTAAGTCAGTTGCTTTAGTCTGTGCACAACTCAAGTTTTCTAATTTTGCTGTCTTTAGATTTTGCTCTTCTGTTTGTCAGCCCATCTCTGCATGTTTGTATTGTCTTTGCCATTTTCTTTTTCAGTGTTACTGTTTTATTAAGATGTTTCCCCTGTCTCTTCTATGACATCAGTTTTGTCTGCCTTCATGAATTCCTCGTGAAAATCTCTAATTTCCCCCCTAATTATCTCCTTTTAATTATCAATTAAGTTTCTCAGTCACTCTGAAGGTTCTTTTGGTCCTTTAATTTGTATTCCTCAAGGTATAGTTATTATTAGTGCAATTATTAGGTGGCTTTTTGGTTTTTTAACTTATAGTCATTATTCATCATATTGGGGCCTCTTTTTTTAATTACAGATTTCTTTGATTTCTGCTAGTTTTTCTGTGAAGTTTCCCTTATGAGAATGTTCCCCTCTTTTGGGGGGGGGTGATGTTCTTTTAGTTTATTTAGTGCTTTTCTTATTGTTTTGGTGTGACTAAATCAGTGAATCAATAAATGTTTATTAAGCTCCTACAATGTTCTAGGCACTGCTCCAAGCACTGGTAATACAAAGATAGGTAAAAGACAGAAGCTGGCTGTCAAGGAGCTTACAGTCTGATGGGGGAAGACAACATAAACAGAAGCTGAAGGGGGCAGGAGGGTGCCAGACATGGGAGCATGATGCAGTCCTCTAGCCAGGGGGGGAAATGATAAAGTGATGACCCTGGACTTCCTTCCTCAGTGGAGGATCTGGAAGTAGCTCTTCTCCAATGTGTACCCACCACCTTCTCCAGTGAGAAGGAACAGGGGACCTTAAGGGCAAGGGCTGCTGAGGAGGTTTGAGACTGAGTTGATGTAATCTTGCAGGAATATCTACTTTTAGAGACAATCATGAAGTCCTGGAGAGCAAGCAGGTGGGAAATGGAGATAATGGGGTTTTGGCATAATCTCTCTGCTGAAAGTTCCCCAAGCTGTTAGGTTTAAATTCCTTTCTTTAGAATTGGCAAAGATATTGGATATATTATCTAGATTGTTCCTTTATTTTACAGATGAGAAACTTAATCTAGAATAATAAAATTATTTTCCCCATAGTCACATGGGCAGTTGTTTTCAGTGCCTTGAATGGAAATGGTCATTTTAAAAACTGTTATCTGGATAAGAAGATTCCAAGGTCATCCACTGCATTCTGGGTCATCATCAGTAGTCCTGGCTTTTGTCTTCAGCTTCATTTAAATCCCATACATATACAAGTTAAGACATCACCCCATGATGTCATTGGTCCTCTCCAAAAGGATGGCCAAAGGAAGCTAGATAAGGGGCAACCTAAAAAGGAAGGAATGGAATTGTATTCTAAACACTACAGTAGTGATCACCAATCTTCCAGTCCTGATATTATTATTGTTGCTATTTCTTTCTCTTCCCTTTAATGTAAACCTTCATACACAAATTGGTATTCATTCTGTTTTATTACTCCATGTCTTACACAAAGTCATATAATGTGAGAGCTGAAAGGATCCTTAGAGAACTTAAAAAAAAAAATTAAACCCTTTCAGATATAGAAATGTTTGAGGTTTTTGTTTTTTTTTTACATAGCACAGAATACTGGCAGGACCCAGTTACTCTCATATTTCATCCTCAAGGGACATAATACTCAAAGGAGATACAATCACAAGTGCAGTTGGTGCCAAGTTATATTCAACCCTTTGTGCTTTCTGTTGCCACTGTCCACTTCAGTTTCTAAATGATGGTCCCTCGTGTTCTTTATGTGACTTCTAGGGCACTGATTATGTTGCATTTCCAGCTTTATGATGTAAAGGTTCAGGGATAGATGCTATTTGGAAACCTTTACTTTGACATTGCAATAGCCCCACACAATCAATGAGCAAAGGCTCTGGGTACTTACTTCCCCCAACCCTAGCTTAAGATATTGAGGTGGGAAAATAAGGCAGAATTGATGCCCACTGATCAACATTGAGAACAAAACTAACACTACCTTAGATATGTCTAGTGTTTCTTTTAAAAACAAGGGATCTTCAGGTGAGGTCATAGATCTTGTCCTGAAAAATGGAATTTTCTTTAAAAAAAATTTTGTTTTAATATAATTGGCTTCCTTTGTAATGGTATGTATTTTATTTTATTCATTTAGAAATATCACTCTGAGAAGAGTTCAACAGGTTTCATCAGGCTGCCAAGGGGGTCCAGGACATAAAAGAAGTTAAAAGCCCCCATTCTAAGAAGTTCTATGGATAACTTCTCTTTTTCCTCACAATAATCCTGAGACAAAAGAAAAAAAAATCACTGATGTGCTCTGATTCTAGAGGATGATAAAGTGAATAGACCCATCAGGTTACCTCACTTTCCTTAACTCTTGCAGTCTGTAATAGAGTTGGAAGCCTCGTTACCTTGTTTATTTATTTGGGAAATGTGTCAGGGAAGAGTTTTCTCCAGTGTTTAGAGTTTGAAAGTGTCAAAGAAAATTTTCTTTGCAGAATTTACGTAATAGATTCATTATCTTTTGTTCGGCACCAGAAGGTTGTGCAAGATCCTTTCATTTAAGTCCCATTTCTCCTTATGCTAGAGGCTGAGAGTGTATAAGTTTGAATGTTAATGGAGTGATTGCACTGTGCTTTGATTGAGAGACCAACAAAACTTCTTTAAGAAGGATTGATTTTATGCAGGTAAATATAATAATTAAAGCACTCACTATTTTGTGGTATCTTGTTGATGCATTTCTGTTTGGTTGGATATCTAACTTGCCAACGTGCAGAAATGCTACAGTCTTCATGGAAGCAAAAGAAAGTTTCTGGTTGATAGAGAGGAGAATTTTAATGAATCAGAAATCATTTCTACCTTTTCCTATGCAATATTATTGGTCTGGTCCTCTTTTCTTAGAATCATGAACTTTCAGAGCTGGAGGGGACCTTAGAGTTCATTCCCCTCTTAACTTTGCTTCTGATTTTCTTGCCTTTGCCACCCACCTAAGTGCCTGGGACCACGTTGTCCAGCAACTTTCCTACTATGGAAGATCCCTCCAACTTGCTACTTTCCTACTGCCATGGTGTGTTCCTTTTGGGAACTTGATTTTGAAGAGGGGCTCTAGTTGTTTATTCTTCTTTCCCCTTCCATGTTTGCTTCTAACTTTATAAACTGTGACACTATGCTTCCATTCACAAACCTCCTTCCTTCCCCCTTCCACCTCTACTACTTTTCAACTTCTTTTGTCTTCACCCATTAGAGAGTAAGCTTCTTGAAGGCAGGAGATAGCTTTCTATTTCCTTGCATTTGTATCCCCAGTGTTTAGCACAGTGTCTTGCATATACTAAGTGCTTAATGTTTATTATATTACCTAACCTTGCCACTTAGTCAAGCCTCATTTTACAAATGAGGAAACAGGTCTCGAGAGTGAGGTGGCCTGGGTCAAGTGGAAAAATCAGGAGCAGTGCCCAGGCCTCCTGATTTCTAGTCCAAAACTCTTTTTGCATTCTTCTGCTTTTAGTGCCACTGTAATTTGGAAAGAGATCCCTGTTCATGTCAAAGGAATGTCTTTTCCTTGAAAGAGAATTCCATTGTCTTTTGTATATAATAATAATAGCTGCAAATATGTATATAGCACCTACTATGTGCTTGGCACTATGCTAAACCCTTTCTAAAGATTGTTTCATTTGATCCTTACAACAATCTTGGAGGTGGGTACTATTATTATTCCCACTTTATAGATGAGGAAACTAAGGCAGAGAGAGGTTAAGTAACTTGCCCAGGGTCACATAGCCTAGGGATCATACTATCCGTATGGTTTTCTTGGCAAAGATACTGAAATAGTTTGCAAGTTCCTTCTCCAGTGTTATAAGGCTAAAACAGAGGTTAAGTGACTTGCCCAAGGTCATGTAGTTGGTAAATGTTTGAGGTCTAATTTGAACTCAAGTCTGGCTCTCTATCCATTGTTCCATCTACTATACCTAGCTAGTAGGTTTTTAGATACTTTTTGAATGAACAAATGGGACAGGAATTAGAGGAGAAGTATGTAGAGGATATCTATTGCCCAAAGAATGGTATAGATCAGTTTTGCCAAGAGATGACAACCAGGAGTCAATTTTTTATCCTAAGAGACCTTTTAGGAAAATGTTAAAAGCCAACTCTTTCCCCCACCTCCCTCTCCTAGCATAGAAAAATAAACAGATTAACACTCAGGGGTAGAAAGATGTTGGGGCAAAGCTATCTCTTAACCGCCTAGGTCCTCCTCCAGGCACAACCATGTTATTGTCTCCACACTAGCAGTGCCCCTGAAGTTTTCCCAGGTGGCATTGCAGGAGTGGGGGGGGGACTACAGCTTGCCCTCCCCATTGTTCTTTGACTTGGCTTTGAGAGCCATTTCAAAGAAAGGTTAATAAAGACTTTTTATTTGAGTGAAGGCTTGTGATCATTTACTGATAGGATCATTTGTTTTCTGTCTGGCACTCGGGTTGTGGGGCAAGGTCCCTGTGGACCCCTGGGACTGAGTTCTACCTGGCAGGAAGCATCTCCACTCTTTGCCTTGTCACTTGATCTGAGATGAAAGAAGCATGCTTCTTTTCCAAGGAATGCTGAAGAAAGACACTAACTCTAGTCCTCTGGGGAGTAGACAGGATGCCTGCTGTACCTCGGTTTGGGGCATTAACATTGAACTCCTCTCTGAGCAGCTAAAACATTAGGGACAGATTTTTAGTTCTGACCAGGCTGCAGGGAGGAGAGCACAGCAATTGGAGTGGGGAGATGAGAGTGGAGTGAGAGTGTGTGTGTGTGTAGGAGGTTATGCCTTAAAAACAGTTTCAGATGAAAGATCGCGGGAGAAGATACAGTTACCTCTTTTCAGGCTCTCTACAAACAGGTGCCAAGTTCAGCGCCGTGTCTGGATTGCCTGTAAAAAATCCAGTCTTCTATAATTTATTTGGGGTGTAAGAAAATATGTCTAATTGGATAGCAAGTCCTTGATAAGATATTGATAGTGGTTGTGTGTCAATGTTGACTTGAGGCATTTGATCAGGCCAGCCCAATAAAATCAGTGCGCAGTTGGAGTTGCCTTGTCATTGACCTGGGAAGGAAGTTCCAAAGTGAGTCCTCTGTGGGGGCAGTAGGGTTCCCCTCTCCCACCCAGCCACAATGATTATCCAGCTCCCCTGGTTCGCCTGCCTGTGGGGGCTTAACTGGTGTCTGCAATCTGGTGCCATGCTGATTTAGTAATCCTTGATCTTAGCTGAACATGATCACAGCCCTCGCTCCTCTTTAGAAGGGATAGGCTTACTGCTAATTGACAGGCTTTGGCGTCCCCCCAAAAGGATGTGAGTGGTGAGAAGCAGGCACTAATACAGCAACACAGGATGGGGCTGACAAGTTAATTCGGGAAAAATCCTACTTGGCAAAACCATACCAGGAAGGACTTTGTCTTTCTTCCCCCTTTCTTAGAACAGTGGCGGGCAGTGTCCATTTTCACTCTGGACTGGGACAGTTTGAATTTAAGAAAATTAGAAGTCCAGGCCTCTTCGCTGGCCACATCGGCAACTGCCCTGTCTATGTGGACATGTGTAGATTGTTGCGCTTTGCCTTTTCCTCATTTCCTCCTGCACAGTAACCAAGCTGGCCTGTCCTGAGCTCTCCTAGAGAAATATCCGAATCAGAGTTTACAAATTCCTTTAACAGGCATTTATGAAATGCTGGCAAGGTACGTCTTTGCTAGGTGCCGGGGATGCAAGCAGCTTATGTTATATTGTTGTGTCTTTTTTTAAAATATATTTTATTTGATCATTTCCAAGCATTATTCGTTAAAGACATAGATCATTTTCTTTTCCTCCCCCCTCTTCCCCCCATAGCCGATGCGTAAGTCCACTGGGCATTAGATGTTTTCTTGATTTGAACCCATTGCTTTGTTGATAGTATTTGCATTAGAGTGTTCATTTAGAGTCTATCCTCTGTCATGTCCCCTCAACCTCTGTATTCAGGCAGTTGCTTTTTCTCGGTGTTTCCACTCCCATAGTTTATCCTTTGCTTATGAATGGTGTTTTTTTCTCCTGGATCCCTGCAAGTTGTTCAGGGACATTACACCACCACTAATGGAGAAGTCCATTACCTTCGATTATACCACAGTGTATTAGTCTCTGTGTACAATGTTCTCCTGGTTCTGCTCCTCTCGCTCTGCATCACTTCCTGGAGGTTGTTTCAGTCTCCATGGAACTCCTCCACTTTATTATTCCTTTGAGCACAATAGTACTCCATCACCAACATATACCACAGTTTGTTCAGCCATTCCCCAATTGAAGGGCATTCCCTCGTTTTCCAGTTTTGGGCCATCACAAAGAGCGCAGCTATGAATATTTTTGTACAAGTCTTTGTGTCCATTATCTCTTTGGGGTACAGACCCAGCAGTGCTATGGCTGGGTCAAAGGGTAGATATTCTTTTGTCACCCTTTGGGCATAGTTCCAAATTGCCCTCCAGAATGGTTGGATCAATTCACAACTCCACCAGCAATGAATTAATGTCCCTACTTTGCCACATCCCCTCCAGCATTCATTACTTTCCTTTGCTGTTATGTTAGCCAATCTGCTAGGTGTGAGGTGATACCTCAGAGTTGTTTTGATTTGCATCTCTCTGATTATAAGAGATGTAGAACACTTCTTCATGTGCTTGTTAATAGTTTTGATTTCTTTATCTGAGAACTGCCTATCCATTTCCCTTGCCCATTTATCAATTGGAGAATGGCTTGATTTTTTGTACAATTGATTTAGCTCATTATAAATATGAGTAATTAAACCTTTGTCAGAGGTTTCTATGAAGATTTTTTCCCAATTTGTTGTTTTCCTTCTGATTTTAGTTATATTGGTTTTGTTTGTACAAAAGCTTTTTAGTTTGATGTAGTCAAAATTATTTATTTTACATTTTGTGATTCTTTCTATATCTTGCTTGGTTTTAAAGCCTTTCCCCTCCCAAAGGTCTGACATGTATACTATTCTGTGTTTACCCAATTTACTTATGGTTTCCTTCTTTATGTTTAAGTCACTCACCCATTTTGAATTTATCTTGGTGTAGGGTGTGAGGTGTTGATCTATTCCTAGTCTCTCCCACACTGTCTTCCAATTTTCCCAGCAGTTTTTATCGAATAGTGGAGTTTTGTCCCAAAAGCTGGGATCTTTGGGTTTATCGTATACTGTCTTGCTGAGGTCGCTTTCCCCCAGTCTATTCCACTGATCTTCCTTTCTGTTTCTTAGCCAGTACCAAATTGTTTTGATGACTGCTGCTTTGTAATATAGTTTAAGGTCTGGGACTGCAAGGCCCCCATCATATGTGTTTTTTTTTTCATTATTTCCCTGGATATCCTTGATCTTTTGTTCTTCCAAATGAACTTTGTTATGGTTTTTTCTAAATCAGTGAAGAAGTATTTTGGTAGTTCCATGGGTATGGCACTAAATAGATAAATAAGTTTGGGTAGGATGGTCATTTTTATTATATTGGCCCATCCTATCCATGAGCAGTTAATGTTTTTCCATTTGTTCAAGTCTAGTTTTAGTTGTGTGGCGAGTGTTTTGTAGTTGTGTTCATATAGTTCCTGTGTTTGTCTTGGGAGATAGATTCCTAGGTATTTTATTTTGTCTAAGGTGATTTTGAATGGGATTTCTCTTTCTATTTCTTGCTGCTGAGCTGTGTTGGAGATATATAGAAAAGCTGATGATTTATGTGGGTTTATTTTGTATCCTGCAACTTTGCTAAAGTTGTTGATTATTTCAATTAGCTTTTTGGTTGAATCTCAAGGATTCTTTAAGTAGACCATCATGTCATCCGCAAAGAGTGATAACTTGGTCTCCTCCTTGCCTATTTTGATGCCTTCAATTCCTTTATCTTCTCTAATTGCAACTGCTAGTGTTTCTAGTACAATGTCAAATAGTAGAGGTGATAATGGGCATCCTTGTTTCACTCCTGATCTTATTGGGAATGCATCTAGTTTATCCCCATTGCAGATGATATTAGCTGATGGTTTTAGATATATACTGTTTATTATTTTTAGGAATGACCCTTCTATTCCTATGCTTTCTAGTGTTTTTAATAGGAATGGGTGTTGTATTTTATCAAAGGCTTTTTCTGCATCTATTGAGATAATCATGTGGTTCTTGCTAGTTTGCTTGTTGATGTGGTCAATTATGTGGATGGTTTTCCTAATGTTGAACCAGCCCTGCATCCCTGGTATGAATCCTACTTGATCATGGTGAATGATCCTTCTGATCACTTGCTGGAGTCTTTTTGCTAGTATCCTATTTAAGATTTTTGCATCTATATTCATTAGGGAGATTGGCCTATAGTTTTCTTTCTCTGTTTTTGACCTGCCTGGTTTTGGAATCAGTACCATGCTTGTGTCGTAAAAGGAGTCTGGTAGAACTCCCTCTTTGCTTATTATGTCAAATAGTTTGTATAGTATTGGGATTAACTGTTCTCTGAATGTTTGATAGAATTCACAGGTGAATCCATCAGGCCCTGGGGATTTTTTCTTAGGAAGTTCTTTGATGGCTTGATGGATTTCAATTTCTGATATGGGATTATTTAAGAATTCTATTTCCTCTTCTGTTAGTCTAGGCAGTTTGTATTTTTGTATATATTCATCCATTTCTCCTAAATTGGTGTATTTATTGCCATATAATTGGGCAAAGTAATTTCTAATGATTGCCTTAATTTCCTCTTTATCGGAGGTGCTGTCCCCCTTTTCATCTTTGATGCTATTAATTTGCTTTTCTTCCTTCCTTTTTTTAATTAGATTGACCAGTACTTTGTCTATTTTGTTTGTTTTTTCAAAGTACCAGCTTCTTGTCTTATTTATTAAATCAATAGTTCTATCACTTTCAATTTTATTAATTTCTCCCTTAATTTTTAGGATTTCTAGTTTGGTTTTCTGCTGGGGGGTTTTAATTTGATCGCTTTCGAGTTTTTTCAATTGCATTTCCAATTGATTGATCTCTGCTCTCCCTTGTTTGTTAATATAAGCTTTCAGGGATATGAATTTGCCTCTGATTACCGCTTTGGCTGCATCCCAAAAGGTTTGAAAGGATGTTTCGCCATTGTCATTTTCCTTGATGAAATTGTTAATTGTTTCTATGATTTCTTCTTTAACTAAACGGTTTTGGAGTATCATATTGTTTAATTTCCAATTGGTTTTAGATTTGGTTTTCCATGTACCATTACTAATCATTATTTTTATTGCCTTGTGATCTGAGAAGGCTGCATTCATTATTTCTGCTTTTCTGCATTTGTGTGCTATGTTTCTGTGACCTAATGTATGGTCAATTTTTGTGAATGTGCCATGTGGTGCTGAGAAGAAGGTGTATTCCTTTTTATCCCTATTTATTTTTCTCCATATGTCTATTAATTCTAATTTTTCTAAGATTTCATTCACTTCTTTTACCTCTTTCTTATTTATTTTTTGATTTGATTTATCTAAATTTGATAATGGTTGGTTTAAGTCTCCCACTAGTATGGTTTTATTGTCTATTTCTTCCTTCAATTCTCCTAGTTTCTCCATTAGAAATTTGGGTGCTATATTATTTGGTGCATACATGTTGAGTAATGATATTTCCTCGTTGTCTAGAGTCCCTTTTAACAAAATATAATTACCTTCCCTATCCCTTTTGATCAGGTCTATTTTTGCATTGGCTTTATCAGATATCATGATTACCACTCCTGCCTTCTTTCTATCAGTTGAGGCCCAGAAGGTCTTACTCCATCCTTTAATTCTGACCTTGTGGGTGTCAACCCGCCTCATGTGTGTTTCTTGAAGACAACATATGGTAGGGTTTTGGATTCTAATCCATTCTGCTATTCGTCTACGTTTTATGGGTGAGTTCATCCCATTCACGTTCAAAGTTATGATTGTCATTTGTAGACTCCCTGGCATTTTGATAGCCTTCCCTAATTCTAACCTTTTCTTCTTCGGCTCTACCTTTTAGTCCAGTGATTTACTTTGAATCAGTCCCCCTTGTCCCCTCCCTTGATGTTTCCCTTTTTAGTCCCTCCCTTTTTGTTCCCTCCCCCTCCCCCCTCTCTTTCCCTCCCTTTTTGTTCTCCCTCTCCCCCTCCCCCCCCCTTGGTTTTCCCTTCTCCTTACCCTTGTTGGGTAAGATAGAATTCAAGATCCCAATGGATCTGGATGTTTTTCCCTCTCAGAGTTGATTTCCCTGAGATTGAGGTTTAAGTAACCCCCCCCCCCTTCCTCTCCTTCTTATAGGAGTTTTCTTCCCCTCCCCTTCCCATGTGAATCTTTGTGTGAGAACGATTATTCTATTTGGTCTTTCTTTACCCCCTATTTATACATTACATTTTCCCCACATGTTAGTATACATAGATTGATATAAATGTAGTCCTTATAGAAGAGAGTTTGAGTAAATGAAGATAACATTTTTCCCCTTTCCTTAATATTTACCTTTTCAGGTATTCCTTGCTCTTTGATTTTTGGTATCAAACTTTCCACAGAGCTCTGGTCTTTTCTTTGCAAAAAGTTGGAAGTCTTCTATTTTGTTGAATGCCCATACTTTCCCTTGGAAGTATATAGTCAGTTTTGCTGGGTAGCTGATTCTTGGTTGGAGACCCAGCTCTCTTGCCTTTCTGAAGATCATGTTCCATGCCTTACGATCATTCAGAGTAGAACTTGCAAGGTCTTGTGTGACCCTGATTGGCATTCCTTTATATCTAAATTGTCTTTTTCTGGCTTCCTGTAGGATTTTTTCTTTTGTTTGATAGCTTTGGAATTTGGCAATTACATTCCTGGGAGTTGTCTTTTGGGGGTTTAGTGTAGAAGGTGTTCTGTGAGCTCTGTCAGTGGCTGTATTGCCCCCTTGTTCTAGAATCTCTGGGCAATTTTCTTTGATTATATCTTGTATCACCATGTCCAGTTTGGTGTTTATTTCTGGCTTTTCTGGGAGTCCAATTATTCTTAAATTTTCTCTTCTCCCTCTATTTTCCAGATCTATCACCTTGTCGGTGAGATATTTTATGTTCTCTTCTAATTTCTTGGTGTTTTGGCTTTGCTTTATTAGTTCTTGCTTTAAAGCCTGGTTTTCTTTTACAGTTTGGTCAAACTGGTTTTGTAGATGCGTGAATTTCTTTTGCATTATTTCCCACTTTTCCTCCCAGAGGGCTTCCATCTTTTTGGTCATTTCTGATTCAAATTCTTCATGGGTTTGTGGAGAGTTTCTATTTCCTTTGGAAGATTTTGGAGAATTTTCTTGTATATCTTCTTCTATCTGCTCTGTATTTTGTATTTTGGCTCCATAGAATGTGTCCAAAGTCGCCCCTTTCTTCTTATTTTTCTTGGTATTTTGGGGCTTCTGTGCTTCTGTGGAGTTTGCCATCTCTGAATGTGGAGGATTAGCTTTTCTTATCTCTGTCTGGTGATCAGAGGCTTTAGTCCGGGGCAGATTGTCCCTTCTATGAGCTTTCCCTGGGTTAAACTGAATATGCCTCACTGGAACTGGAATGGAAGGGTCGGACCACGAGGCCACACTCTCCCCCCGGCTCGCTTTCTGGAAGTTGCCTTCAGAATCGCTGGCCATGAGGCTGTTTCGTTGGCCTGCGGGGGGATGGGCTGCAGCTTCCCCAAGCTCCGAGGGCAAGGACTTTCACTGAGACTTGGATAGCAGGATCCAGCCTGTGAGGCTGTCTTGCCCGCCCTGAGGGTTGCTGTTGTTTCGACCAGCTCTCTGCAGCGGAAGCCCCAGGCAGACCAGCTCTCTGCAGAGGGAGCCCCAGGCAGTAACTTTCACCCAGACTCGGGTAGAAGGCCCTGAGGGTTGTTGTTCCGAGGACCCTGCTCTCTGCTGGGGGGAGCAATGACTTTCAATGGGACTCGGGTAGAAGGCCCTGAGGGTTGTTGTTCAGATGACCCTGCTCTCTGAGCCCAGCCGGGCTGCGGCTTCCTGGGAGCCTTGGACTCTGCGCTCCTACCCCTGAGGTCCGAGTGATCTGGGTTCTGGCTTTTGAGGGGAGCCGTACCTTTTGAACCGGGTCCAGGTCCAGGAGGAGGGTTCCCAGGGTCTGTGCTGTTGATCATTTTGAATTTCGGCGCCTTAGGAGCTTATAGTTTGAGATCGGTTGGGAAGGGTTTTCCGGAGATCTGAACTTTAGCTTTCTCTAAGCCGCCATCTTAACCGGAAGTCTTATGTTATATTGTTGACCACTTCACATATCTAGGAAATTAAATTCAAACTCTTAAAAAAGTAGATCTACAATGACACACGTAAAATCCAGTGGAATTGCCTTGTTCTAACCACTAGGTTACCTAACTTTTCCTCTCCCCCATTTATTCTTTCAAAAAAATATTCATGATTTTCCAGGTTGGCTCTCTGAGATGGGGAACCAACAGTTACAAGAGGCATTTAGATGATAAAAATGAAAAAAAAAATGTAATTTGCTTTTGGAAGAAAAAAAGACCCAAAGGACTTTGGGGAAAGCATTAGTAATGGAGGGGTGGGGAGAGATATAAGTTTAGTTTTCTTTTAGAGGTGACACATCTTTGAAGGGAAATCAAAATCTCAGAGTTGGAAGGGATTTTACCTAGTTCAATTCATATCTGAACAGAAATGTTGTTGACGTTATAACTGACAAGTGGCTATCTAGTCTTTGCTTGAAGACCTCTGATGAGAGGGACCCTACTGCCACACAAAGAAGTCCATTCTACTTTTTAGTTATTGTTCAGACTCTTCATGACTTCATCTGAGATTTTCTCAGCAAAGATGCTGGAATGGTTTGTCATTTACTTCACTGGCTCAGTTGATAAATGAGGAAACTGAGACAAACAAGGTTAAGTGACTTGCCCAGGATCACAAAGTAAGTATCTGAAGCTGGATTTGAACTCAGCTCTTCTGCTTCCAAGCCCAGTGTTCTCTCCACTGCACCACCTAGCTTCCCCTATGTTTAGATAGGTCTAATTGCTAGGCAACAGTTTCCTTATACCAAGCCTAAATGTTCCCCTTTGCAATTACCTCTCATTCTTATTAGTTTTGCCCTCAGAGTCTGAAGTCTTTTCTACCACCTTTTTCTTGAGTAAATTATGCATATGTTTTGGTCCTCCCTTTTCATTGTCTCTATCCAATTCCATCTCAGATATTCCACCTCAGGCAAACTTTTTCTCACCTGGAACCATCATAGAGTTGTCATTTCCCTTTATCTTCCAAACACTTATTCAGTTATCATAGGAAAATGTTTTTTCTTTCCTCCTTTCTTTTTTTCATCATGTGTAAATCCTCCAGATGATCCTGCCATGACTGAAAAGTATGATGAGGGCAAAGATTCTATCTTTCTGGAAAAAGAAAAAAAATTAATTTTGACATGAAATTAGTCATGATGAAGAACTCTAAAGCCTTTGAAAAGGACTTTAGGATCTCCATATACGAAATAAGATAAAAATTATACAATTTATTTTTCAATTTTACTCATATTGCCTCAGAATATTATTAATTGCAAACTATTGTATTTCAGTTATTTTTCCATAAATTAAACTTTTGTGGGCTAACCTGGGAATTTAACAATCAATATTAAAGTATTACTAGAGGGAAAAAGTTCCAATTTCCAAATAACAAATTGGCTTTTGGAAGTAGGGAATTGCCTAAGTTGGATGATGGAGAATAACATAGAATAGGCAATGCTATTTGCTTTGAGGATTTCTTAGCCCATTAATAAGCTTTCCTCTCTAGGTTGATGTACCAAAGGCTGGGCATACATTCAACTCTGGATTATCCACAAATAGATTTTAAACACATGGTTTATTATAAAATGTGATCTTTGAAGTCATCTCGTCTAATTTCCTCATTTTCTGTTTGAGTCAACTAAGTCCCAGAGAGATAAAATGACTTGCCCAATGTTAACCAATTAGTCACATCGTTAGTTACTGGCAGAATCCAGGCAGAGCTTCAGCCTTGTGTTTCCTAGGCTAGTTCTTTTCCCATTACAACACTTCCCATACTTCCTTCCTTCCTTCCTTCCTTCCTTCCTTCCTTCCTTCCTTCCTTCCTTCCTTCCTTCCTTCCTTCCTTCCTTCCTTCCTTCCTTCCTTCCTTCCTTCCTTCCTTCCTTCCTTCCTTCCTTCCTTCCTTCCTTCCTTCCTTCCTTCCATATCTGGTATTTAAAATCTGTGCCTATGTATGATTTAGCCCATGTGTACATTGCATATAACCCATGCACAGACACACATACAATGCACCACACCCACGTCTGAGTCTGAGAAGCAGCACATCATGGGTATAGGTAGAGAGCTGACCTTGGAGCCAGGGGCCAGGGCCAGGACAGGTCCTGCAACCTGACCCAGCAAATTACTTAATTTTTCAGTGCTCCAGGCAACTCCCTAAGAGGGTCAGTCACAAAGAAAGTGCAGGTCATTATTGATAGAGGAAGCAATTCTCAGGGCAGATCTCTGAACTGGTGACTCACAGGTCTAGTCCCTGTTGGCCTCTAGAACTATCTGTACATTTTTTGGTCTCAACTTGAGATTTCCTTGGTGTAGGGAATGTCTGGTGAGAGAATTCTTTCTGCCAGATTTTTAGGGTCCTGAAGGTTGTCAATCAATTATTCCTTACTCTTTCTGCCCTGCCAGTTCACCTCCATTTTTCAGCCCTACATCTCTCTGATGACATCCTGTACACTTACTTCCACTATGGATTTCTACTATGTCCCTCCCTATTGACTTTTGTTCAACCTATCAACTTCATTCTTTGAAGCTAATAATATTCTATAGCTTGCAATTATAAGAGAAATAACCCAAATAATATAAATGCTTAAAAACAAGGGCCTCTCTGGGGGAACCTTGGGAATCATTAGGAGCATTGTTTAATTTCCCAAAGGCAATGCAGTTCATTCCCATCTTGTTGAGAACGCATCTCCCTGTTTTATGCCTCATTTACTATGAATAATCAGAAGGTTGTACTGTAGCTTGGTATTAAATATTTTAAGGCATCTTCTTTCATTTTAACATAACATTTTAGCATTTGAGAGAGAGAAAGAGCTCAATTGGAGGACTACATTTTTAGATAGTTTTACTTTAGTTAGTCAAATGTGCTTTGCTTTGGTAGTCAACAACTAATAAGCACAATGGGATTTTGTATCCTCTACCCTTTTCAGTTAATTGAATATGTATTCTGGGATATAATATAATAAATCCATCTTTTGCCTTCTCAAGGATCATTGCGGTGATGATGTGTATAGAGTGTGGGGACCAGAGCAAGGAAGTCCTGAGCTCAAATCCAGTCTTAGATAGCTGTGTGGGTCTGGGCAAGTCACTTTATCTGATACTAATAAATAAATAAATTTTCCCAATGACTTTGACATCCATTCCTCTTTCAGGTATCTTTAGAATTCATCTCTTAGGGTCCTCAAAATATTCTATTCCAGTATGGAAATTCTCTGGGTATTCTTTCACTGCTCCAACTCTTCTTCTCATCCTAGTTTTCTTTAGTGTTATTACTATTTTCTCAAGAAAAACATAAACAAGTGTCACATCATAGTCCAAATGTGGTAGCTGTTCATGGGGAGAATATTTTTCTTAAACCCTTACCTTCCATCTTAGAATCCATACTATGTAATACAGTAATGACTAGGTAATGGGGGGTAAAATGACTTGCCTGAGGTCACATAGCTAGGAAGTGTATGAGACCAGATTTGAACCCAGGACTTCCCATTTCTAGGTCTGGCTCTCAATCCACAGAACCATCTAGCTGTCCCCAGAGAGAATATTTTTTATTACAGTTACTTTCTTTTTTGTATCTGTTATTTGCTCCCCATCAGTTTCATGTTTAAAATTCCTGGGATAATCAAGTCAAAAAGCATTTATTAAGCACTCACTGTGTGCCTAGCAGCTAGGTGGCAAAATAAATAAAGTGCTGGACCTGGAGTCAGGAAGCTCTGAGTTCAAATCTGGTCTCAAATATTTACCAGATTTGTGACCTTGAGAAAGCCACTTAACCCTGTTTGCCTTGGTTTCCTCATTTGTAAAATGAAATGGAGAAGAAAATGGAAAACCACCCCAGTATCTTTACCAAGAGAATCCCAAAACAGGTCATGAAGATTCATACACAACAGAAATAACTGAACAATAATAACAATATATGCCTGGCACTGTGTTAAACATTGGAGATGCATAGAAAGCCAAAAACAGTTTCTGACCTCAAGGAGTTCAAGATTTGACTTAGTTGAATCTCTTGAGAGGTTTACTATAGGCTTATTTTTTTCTCCACTATTTCTGTTTTATAAGCAATACTGTTCATATTCTTCCATCTTCTTCCACCATAAGATTTCAAAATAAGTTTACATTATTAGAATGCAATCTCTTTTTGAGTATGTATTATTTCATTATTTGTGCTTATTTCTTCAATGCCTACCTACAGCAGATAATAGGTACTTTAAAATACTTATTAATTGATTGATATTTTAACATGATATTGTCCTTGGAAGCGCTCTCTCTCTCTCTCTCTCTCTCTCTCTCTCTCTCTCTCTCTCTCTCTCTCTCTCTCTCTCTCTCTCTCTCTCTCTCTTTCTCACTAAAGAAAGAAATACTGGCTGACTAAGGCAGTCCTTGGGCTCCTTTCATCTCCTCATAGAGTAATTTATTTACACCTCTTAAATTTCCTATGAAAGTGGTGATGTCTATATCTATCTCTATTCTTTGACCTATTTCCCATTTTTTCCATTAGCAACTTATAAATAGGTCAAGTTGGAGTTGCCTCAAATGCATACCATATATTTTCATCTTTATTCTTTCTTCTAGCTCAGTATTGATTTGTATTATCCTGCTGATAAATATAGTGATATAACTGTATATAAATAGCAGATTTGAAAAAGAATTCTCCAGTCAATAATTAGTGGTTTCTTTATTTTTAAAATAAACATTTTTGGTGAGTTTTCTGTGATGTTAGTGATGTCCATTACTGTTTGACTGCTTCTCAAAGAAACTATTCATAATGTATAGTCATGCAACTTTGGGGTTTTTTTAAGCCTTAGACTTCTCATTTGTTCCCTCTGAACTGTTTGTTCCAACATATTTTAAGGAGACATCCTGTCCCATGCCTACCTTTGCAATAAGGCCATGAAATATGAAAGTGCATGCTGATTTAATGTGAAGGGTCTTGTGGAGCTCCCCATAAAATTTCTCTACCTCTCCATGCTATGAAACAGATGTTGGCACATGAGTGGCAATTATTTTAATTGTGGTCTGCAATTCAAGATGACCAAATGTCCTATGAAATTATGTGTCTTGTCTAGACCCACAATAAAACCAACTTCATCAACTCCTTTATTTGTTTCTCCAAGGAGAACCGGTGAGCCATCCTTCAAGTTTGCCACAACTTACTTTTGTCTTTTGGTTTTATTTTTAGTGAGAATGTAAGGATGGATGTGATTTAGTTCCTCCAACAATATACCCACTTTTTGGGTAATCAAAAAGAATATTATATTTAGAGCACCAACAGCTAAGTTAACATTTATAGATAAGCTGGAAACTGTGGTTTTATCAAAGCATTTTCTTTCCCCTTTCCTGCCACCCTACCAATTCTTCTGACCACATCTTTTAGACATATAATTGTCTGAGAGATACAAAGAAGAGAAGGTGCTGTTGTGTTTGTTATTTTTAACTACAGCAACAATATTTATTCTGGGTAAAGCAAAATACTACTGTAATGTTTAAAATTAGGTTTGACTCAATATGAGAGTTATAAAAATGAAATTGTGGTTGCCGTTTATAAAAATAAACTTAAGTAAAAAAATCTGTTAGTAGCTCTTAATAATTTAATACAATGTAAATACAGCAAAAGAGAGAAATGTCCCTGGTTAAATATCCTAGCTAACTACCCTATAATTGCTAATCTGAAGAAATTTAGCTCAACTCTGCCAAAAGCTCCCTCAGGTCCCAAACTCCACACAGAAGTTCGATAACCTCTTCAATATGGGTCTCACCAGTGTAAGCCTCTTCCTTCAGTTTAAGTCATCCACCCAGAAAGCCTCAAGCATAGAATCATGCAGAATCATCCTTACCCAGGAGAGTCTCCTCGTCGAAGAGCCAAGGAATGAATGGCCTTCAAGGAACCAGTCTCTCCAAAAACCAAGGAAGGAAAAGACACCCAGACCATATTGGTCTCTTCTTTTATACCCCTTTTCCCACATCATTTCCTGTCTCTCCCTCTGTTCACAGAAACCAATTACAGACATTCAATTTGCCTAGCATTGTCCAGGGCTGGGCAATGCCTGTTGGAGGTGAGAGTTTTCTCTAGTAAGTGACTTATGAATTATCTTATTTAAGTGTTAAGTAGGGCTATTTTGAGTTCTTGATTTGATTAGCTAAAAATAGACGAAGGGAAAGTTAATTCTGTCTTCACACTAGCTTAATGGTTCTTCTTCAACAAGGTATATTCTATGAATGTTCCAAACAAGTAGAAGATTCCTTGAAATATATAAGAGAAATAAATGTATTTAATGGCCCACTGATAGTTAACATTTAATCAAGAAGATGCATGGTGGTGAGAGTTGTTTATCACCATCATGAATAAAGGTCAGAGCAAAGATCAAGTAGAAAAAGTATGCCCCTAGATTGTAAAGTCATCAAAATGTTTCTGTTTGCAGGTAACTTTAATACCAGAACATTGCTGAAACTCCTAAATAAGATCCATAGCCACTCAAGAGTTCAGCCTCACTATCCCATGCAGAGAATACTAGATGGATGAAGAGTGCTAGCTTATTATATGTAGTTGGTTAGAAAAGCAATAGAACTGCTCCATTAGTAGATAGATCTTGGGATGACACTTTGGATGGACAAGGAATTTTGCCAAGGATTGAACAGGGTTGAAGGCAGACACAATTGCCTGTAGGAATAGAGAAATGTTTTCAATGATCACCAAGTTTCTCACTAAAATCAAAGCCTGTCTTTTTATTGACAATATTCTTCCACTTCTACTGAATAGCTGAACGTCTTAGCATGGCATAGTCACTGGAGAGCCAAAATTAAGGGCAACCCAAAAGACAATGAATAGATTCAGTGTGGCCATGAATAGGCAGCAACATGTTACTGAAGAAAGAATTGTACAGGAGAATTTGTGGAAAGGGTATGATCAAAGATACATGTGACTGGGAAAGAAGAAAATGTGCTGGTCATGTAGAAATAAGGAAGAAGAATTGAAGGACAGCCCATATGCTCCATTGACACCCAAGCTATCATGAGTTTTTTCAGGAATACTGCAATCCAATGGAAGTTTTATGCAAAGATGTGAATAGGAGTCATGCAGATTGACAAAATATAGCCAAGTTGTGAGGTGTGCCATTGACAGAAGCACTCACACCATTGACATCATAGATCTATGAAAGTATTAAAGTATGTGTGGTGGACAGATGAAGCTCTTTGTCTGTATTCTTGAAATTTTTTTTTTTTTTATAAAAACCCTTACCTCCAATGCAGAAGAGTGGTAAGGGCTAGGCAATGCGAGTCAAGTGACTTGCCCAGGGTCACACAGCTGGGAAGTGTCTGAGGCCAGATTTGAACCTAGGACCTCCCATCTCTAGGAGTGGCTTTCAATTCACTGAGCTACCCAGCTGCCCCCTATTCTTGAAATTTTAAAGGAATCATAGTAAGGTCCTTAAGTAAGGGTATGAAGTTGATGATCTATGGAAAATTTATGGAAAGACAAAATTGAGAATTTCACCATATGGGAAAGTCTGGAGAGGAATATCTGCAATGAGGTACTTATAGATATGCCAATTGATTAAAATATTTATATGAAATTTCTGGAGTGTGTTGGATAGAGAGCTGACTTGAACTAGAAATATAGAAATTTAAATCATGATTATTCTGATCCATCCTGTCTGTGTGATTCTGGGCAAATCACCTAACCTCTCAGTGTCAAAAATAAAAGTTTTCTGAGAGTATAATTGATAGAAAAAGGTCCGATATTTTTTGTTAGAGGAAATTCCTCTTACGGTGATGACTCTCTGCACCAATGAAACCACAGGTCTAGTCACCATGTATCTCTGCAAATGTAGTTATGTTTTTTGTCTGAACTTATGAATTTGCTGGAATAGGAAACTCATGGGTATCTTGATGGAATAGTAAATATTCTAGAAGACCTACGTTTAAATCAAACATTTGCTGGTAGGTAAGTCATTTAACCTCTATGTTACTCATTTTCCTTATTTGTAAAATGGGAATAATAACGGTACCCACCTCACAAGGTCATTGTAAGGATCAAATAAGATATTGTGACAAGGAAATCACTTTAAAAGACTGATATATATTAATTTAAGGTCGCCAAGGAATTCAGCTATGTAATTCCTAAATGAAAACTCAAGTCAGCCGTCAACCTTTTATGGAGTTTAATTACAAACAGGAGGAAGAAAGGAATTAGAGATAGAGAGAGAGAAAGGGGAGAGAAGGGAATAGGGCTTAAATACCCCCTCTGTTTAGGGTGGGCCAAAAAGGCCCAAGCCCTTAGATAGCTGGGGCAAAGAAAAGAGATCAGTCCCTATTACTCATGTGACCAAAATGGAGAAACAGTCTCCGGGGCCCCCACCTTCAGCTTCCTTCAGAGCAAGCTTCTCAGAGCACCTCTCCAACCACTCCGCCAAACTCTCCAACCACCCCCCTGAGTCTTCAGACCCCTCTATCTTTAAGGAAACCATCCAAGTTCCCTCCCCTCAGTTCTCACATCTACCAATCACTGTCCATCAATTTCCCTGTGCCAATGGAGGCTCTAGCTTAACCCAGGACCGCCCAGAGGTCTCTGGCTTTGCACATGTCTGTTGAAGGTCATATTCTCAAATAATTAAATCTTTGATCCTTTGCTACAGCCCTTCCTAAATCCTGTTACCCTGAGTAGGGTAGAGATTGGAATAATTAAATTTTGATCTATGCGGCAGCCCTTCCTCAATCCTGTTAGGACTGAGTAGGGTGGAGATTGATTCCAAGTATCTCCCTTGTATCAATTCTAAAATCAATCATGACTCAAAGAAATTCCTGTTCTATGCTTAAGCATAGGTCAAAGTCCTTTCCACTGTTCAGCAAAAGGTTTCTGTCCTAAAGTAATCTTAAGAAGGGAGGAGGAGGAACCTCCCATGCCAATGGGGTTCACATTCCAATAGACTATCAGTAAGACATTTTCCAAGTATGAAATTTCCCAATGGTGAAATTTCCAACATTTATAAGTCTAAGAAATTTTAAGGTTTACAATCCCCCCTGATGATCATTGGGAGACTAGTCTCCCCATTGATCATTTAACATAATCATTTTGTAGTTCTAAATTCACTTCTAACTAAAGATATACACAATATTCAATTTTCTAAGAGAAATTAGAATAGTGAGAGAGGAAATAGAAAAGAAAAGAAAGCAAAACCAATGTTTGCTAGGCGCATTGACAGAAAGCCAAATTAGGGGCAGTCCCTTTTGGCATAAATGTGTACAGTTACAATAAATGTTCAATCAAAAGTTCAGTCCAATCAATCACATCCAAAGTTCATTCTTGATCTTCTTGATGAAGTGTAGGTTTTCGGCATCTTTCTGCAACAGTTCATTCTCTGGATATAAAAGTTTCAAGCTTCTTTCTTGAAGATCTTTTCTCAAACAGAATCAAAATCTTTGAATTTTTTTATAAAAGTAAAATCTTAAACAAAATTCTTGGATTTTTATAAAAATACAATCTCAAACAAAAAAAATTCAAAAATTCTTAGATTTTAAATTAAAATACAATCCCCCCTGAAGTAAGTATTAAAAAAAATATCAAGTTTAGCTCAGAATGCAATGTTCAGTTATGGGGGTGTATGTGTCAATTATCAAAAGAATAGAAAAATAATCAAAAACATAAGAAAAATTCAAAATAGACCTTGTATAGGTCCAGTTTAAAGTAATTTCTATCCCACAAGTATGTAGGACAGAATGCAGTAATATTTCACTTAGCCATTTGTAGCCAAGACTACAGAAGTTGCCATAATATAAGAAGAAAAGAATTAGAATTCTATTTTGATGGGGAAATGTCATTCCCTTGTCTGATTTTTTCCTCAGGGATATAGGGAGCCAGCATGATAGTCAAGCTTTGTACTTGTTTGAGTACTTCGAAAAGAGTGTAGATACAAGGAAGTCCTACGACTTAAACATAAGTTAAGCATCGCAACCTCAAGTCTCACTTTAATATTTCTTGTGTGCTCTATTGGCACTATTCAGGTTTAGTCTGTGCTCCTTGTTTTTATCCCTTTTCCTGGAATCAGACACAAACATTAATCACAGTCCTATAATATTTTATCAATAAATGGCAGGTTCCCATAGTTTAAAGCTTTTAGGCATATATTGATATTATAGCAAGAGTATATATATTAACTTGTATTACTGCAGGGAAAAATAATATTAATATTAATTATGTGTACCTTCAGTACAAAAAATGAGAAAAAAATCAAATATTCTGATCAAAAAATAAAAGAAAAGAAATAAGAAAAAATAAGAAAAAAATCAGTAATTCAATATATTCTTGAAAAAAAACAGCATCCATTTGTCTATGGATTATTATCTCCATTTCATATGATAAGATAGAGTCATAATTCATATGATAGGATAGAGTCAATCAGTCTCAGCAGAAGATGCTTTCTTCACATGTGAGCAGTGAATCCAAGAGTCTCTTTCTCCAATCTTTATAGATGTTGGAGTAGTTAATAATATTTGGAATGGTCCTTCCCATGAAGGTTGAGTTGCTCCAGTTCGCTTGAAATTCTTGATATAAACTTTATCTCCTGGGTTCAGGTCATGCAGAGAAAAGTCTAATGGTCCAGCTTGTACTGCAGCTCCGGATTCATGAAGTTCACGTAGTTTGTGCTGTAACTCCTGTATATAGGAAGCAATAGTAACATCTCCCCCTAATAGCGATGTATAAGCTGGGGAGAAAGGCTTAGCCTGTATAGGCGGATGTCCAAAAAGCATCTCAAATGGTGAAATATGTAAGTCTCCTCTAGGCTTGCTTCTAAGATAAAATAGGGCCAAAGGGAGAATTTCAGGCCATTTTAAATGGGTCTCAGTGCATAATTTGCCAATCATAGTCTTAAGTTCTTTATTCATCCTCTCCACTTGGCCTGAGCTCTGGGGGTGATATGGAACATGGAATTTTGGAGTTATCCCCAAGCAAGAATATATTTGATTTAAGACAGAATCGGTAAAATGACTCCCTCTATCGGAGTCAATACGTGCTGGTAGGCCAAAACGAGGAATAATTTCTTTTAAAAGTATCTTTGCAACAAAATCTGCTGTGGCTCGGGTCGTAGGAAATGCTTCCGGCCATCTGGTTAGTTGATCTACAATTACTAGACAAAATTTATAACGTCCAGCTTTTGGCATTGTAATGAAATCTATCTGTAGATGTTCAAAAGGTGTGTAAGCCAGAGGACGTCCCCCAAAGGCTTTTCCACGATATGCATGTTGGTTATATGCCTGGCAGATAGGGCAGGATGAACATACTTTAGAGGCTACAGTAGTTATACCAGGGGCTATCCATACTCTCTTGACAGAGTCCACGATGCCCTGGGTGCCAAAATGACCATTTTTATGAATAGATTGGCAAATTTGGTGATAGAAACTTCTAGGGAGCAGGGGTTTTCCTTCAGGTGACACCCATACTCCATTAATTTGTTTTGCTTTAAATTTTTGTTTCCATTTTTCCACTTCCTTTTCATTATAGGAAAGTGATAAATTTAAATTATCAGTGGTTGTTAATGTTAAAATTAATCCAGGTCCTTCTATGGCTGCTAGTTTTGCAGCGGCATCTGCTCGGTCATTTCCTCTAGAGACAGGGTCAGAGCCACCTGTATGGGCAGAGCAATGAACTACAGCTAGGGCTTTAGGCAGTTTGAGAGCAGAAAGAACTTCATTAATAATTTCTGCATTAGCTATGGATTTTCCAGCTGAGGTTAAAAATCCTCTTTGGAGCCATAACATCCCGACTGAGTGAGTTTAAGGTTTACAATATTTGTAAAGAGCTTGAAGAGTGCATGAAATATAATAGATGTTTTAAAAATGTCTGTTTCTTCCCCCACTTTCCCTCATGGTGAAGAAATCTCCCCAAACAATTCAGATTAACTCCTTACACCAAAGAAATCACAGTTTCAGTCCCTATCTTTACTACCTACTAAGTTATACTGGAGAATTTCTACCTATGATTTGGGTAATAAAGACAAAACTTCACATAAACTTTTTCAGTGACTAAAAATTAGACAGCTGGGTGGAGCAGAGGATAGAACACTGAACCTGGACTCAGGAAGACACAAGTGCCAGTTTGGCCTTGGACACTTAGTAGATGTGTGACCTTGGAAAAGTCACTTACCCTCTATCTCAATTTCCTCATATAAATGGGAATAATGATAGCACCTACCACCCCAGGGTGGTTGTAAGGATCAAATGAGATAATATTTGTAAAGTACTTTGCAGTCCTTAAAATGTGATATAAATACTAGTTGTTATTATTACTATCAAAAGAAAGAATTTCTTTTATATGGGCATTGTATTAAGGAATAATAACATAATAACAGCATGGGAAAGGGTAGTAGAAATGAATGAATGCTCTAATGAAAGTTCTGAATTTTTACCAAACTTACCAAAATAAGATTAGACCAGCAATTATTTTTTCAATACAGATTTGAGATAAAGAATTTCCCAGATTTTTGTTGGTTAGTAGTTTCAGTTGTGTCCAACTCTTCATGATCCCATTTTGGGGCTTTCTTGGCAAAGATACTGGAGTGATTTACCATTTCTTTCTCCAGCTCTTTCATGTACAAGTCAAGACATCACAGAGTGATGTCATTGGTCCTCTTTGAAAATGAAGGACAAAAAAATAATAAATAAGGAGACTGAAGCAAAAGGTTAAATCACTGCCCTGAGTCATGAGCTAGTAAGGATCTGAGAATGGATTTGAACTCATGAAGACAAGTCTGATGCCAAGCCCAGTTCCATTCAGTGTGCCATATAGCTCCCCAGATTTGCTCACCTTTGATGTAGTCCTCCCTACAGTCTTCATCAGCTTTCTAGAGCTAAGGCAGGAGAACAAAAACTAGTTGAAAGGGTTCCACTGTTGAAAAGATAGAAGTGTGCACACAGATTTGTGCACAAACCAACATCACTGATTTGATCTTTTAACCCTTCTATAGACAAAACTTCCCAGACTGAGTTATGAGGAATGCATTAGTCGAGGACTTCTGAAAAAAAAAAATAACCTAACCTTGGGAAAGTTGACTTCATTTTAAGTGCACAACTATGTCAATATTCTGTGCAATTCTATTATGACCTCCCATGTCAGAAGCCCAGGCTTCTTTCTAAAGATTTCTAGGTTTCAGGAATGTTAGTTACATGCCACTTTAGTAAGATATCCTTCTTCTATCCTTAATTAGGAAGATAAAGAAACATGGTTCGCAAGAATAAATGATGCTATTGGTGAAATTATTGCATTGTATAAAACAGAACATTTCTGAGTCCCAAAGTATCATAGTATTCTCAGTGTCTTTCTATAGTTCTGAAAAAAGGAAATATCTTCATCCAAGTCATATTTTTACTGGCAAAGATACAAATAGCAGATCTTTAAGACAGTATCAAAATACGGAGACCGCTCCATATTCTCACATATCTATTAAAGGTATTATCACAAAACACTTACCGATTTTCAGCCAATCAGCTTGCTCTATTAACTAAGCCTTTTGGCCCTCTAATGTTTCTACATAGAGTACACTGCACTGCTGAGATAGCTGGATTGGACTGGAGTTTCTTTGGAAATGTTTAATATAGAAGACAAAAAGCCCCATAATAATTTTGTTTTGAATGAGTTGTGCCATGCAGCATTAAGCACAGTGTCACAAATACTTTTGGGGTATCTTGTATTAAAGGAGAAATATTTTTATTATATTCAATGCAGGGGTCCTTTTGTATCATAAAAACATGCAACGATTGGAAAAAATGTTACAAAACCTCAAACAGTTTGCAATCCAAACTTCATTTCTCTATTCCTTTGTGTGTGTGTGATCCTTATTTACTTATGGTAGTCTACTGATGTCTCTCCCTTTTTACATAGGCTGATCCTTTGAACAAACAAGATATATAAGGAAGAAATTCATACTGGTAACCCGGAGGCAGGAAAATGTGAGTTCAAATCTTACCAAAGACATTTTCTTGCTGTATGATTTTAGGGAAGTAACAACTTTTGTTCACTTCAGTTTCCACATTTCTGTAAAATGTGAATAACACTTGCATCCCAGAGTTGTTGAAAGGATCAAATCAGATAATTGTAAAGCACTTAGCATGGTTCTTGGCATATAGTAAATGCTATATAAATGTTAGCTATTATTGGTATCCTCTGTCTGCTTCATAAAAAAAAAAGTGGAACCTAAGACCTCCTGTCTCTAGACCTGGCTCTCAATCCACTGAGTTACCCAGCTGCCCCCCCAAAGAAATATTTTTAATTAAGAGTGATAATTATGATAATGATCTTAGCTCAAATGCAAATAGTATTATAAAATGCTATTGTCATATAAACAGTTTCTCAATGATCTCTTACCCAACCCTATGGTTTTGGGGGGGATCAGAATGGATAAAATCTTATTTTTATTCAAGAATCTTAGCATGCTACCAGGTTAGAAATTACTTTGATGAATTTGGAATTTAATTTTAATTTAGAAATTAATTTAGAAAACTATTTTAGTGAGGCAGCTGGATGGCTCAGTGGATTGAGAGCCAGGCCTAGAGACAGGAGGTCCTAGGTTCAAATCTGGCCTCAGACACTTCCCAGTTGTGTGACCCTGGGCAAGTCAGTTCACCCCTATTGCCTAGTCCTTACCACTCTTCTGCCTTGGAACCAATACACAGTATTGACTCCAAGATGGAAGGTAAGGTTTTGAAAAAAAGGTTTAAAAAAAGGGTTAAAAAAAAAGAAAACTATTTTAGAAATTTCTATCCAATAACTATTTCAGCTACCCTTATATCCATGGCACTCATCTAGATAATACAAAAAAAATTTAGTTGAAAAATTCTCAATCTTTTTAATATGGCATAGATAGTTTAAAAAGTGATAGAATGATAAAAACAGACTATACATAAGACCCAAAAGAGAAATAATATTTGTACTACCTATCTAGGGAAAATATCCAAGTGCCACATAAATGTAAGACAATATTTTGAACCCATCAATATAAGGTTGGTCCAAGGTGTTAATCGTGTGATTAAGCTAAGAGTAATAGAAACAAAATTATCCCTAAGGAAGTCAACACTTAGGGGTTTGGGGATTTTAGTAACCTTACTCCAATCTAGTTTCCATGAGAAATGCCTAGATTCTCCTTGGCAACAGAAATGCAAATAAGTCATAATTCATGAACTTATTCATTTTCCTTTTTTTTTTTGAGAACATTTAATACTTGTCTTGATCAATGCCACATCCATGTGGAAAATACATCAGGAAACCTATTAAGAAATGTAGTTTCCTAAAATACTTAATTCACTCCTGTTCTGCTTCAAGTCACTTAAAGGTTTTCACCAAAGATGCAGATCAAACAATGAATGCTGAAAGCCATAGGATTTTATTAAGGGGAACATTTTAATCCATTCAAGGGATAGCATGAGACCTAATTTGAGACATCCAAGAACAGAGGGAGGGAAGTGTGGGGAGAGGATCCAAAGATAAAGCTGGGTCACAGGGACCCTAGAGAATAAATGAAACTATTCTATCCAGAGGAGACTAAATATACTTGTGACTGTCAACAGAAGGGAATCTGAGCCTCAGATGAGAGAATCTTCAGGCCATAGTAGGAAGGGAATCTATGGTTTGTTGAGATGGATATCCAACTCAGACTTTCCTCAAACCTCTGGTTAATAGAAGACTAAGGTGGACCTGGGTCATGTTATGGAACAGAATGGCTTAAGGATGCCCATGAGGACAAGGTTAGTGTGTAGGTAGGGAAGGGTACATCTGATTAGATGCTCTTCTATGAGACAAGAGCCAGAAGTTTCTAACATGGCAGATTCTACATATGGGAGATTCCAGAAACAAAGGGGAACAAGTATATCAATTAGGAAAAGGGAGTTTGTTTAAAATAGACAGTCTATATCCCAAGAAAGGATAGATCCTCCCAAACAGATCTTTCATGCTAGTATAACTCTATAGACCTGCTTTGTAAAAAAAAAAAAGGAAGCTACATTTGTGACAAATAGATGAACTTTGGAGGAGCTTTGTTAACTAAATTACATTCTACTTGCCAAGTTGCCTTAGTTCTCCATTCAATTCCCAAGGCTCTCTGATGAAGTATAGAGTGCATACAACCTTGAAAGTGACTCAAACTGTTTTCTTTCTTTCACTGACACCATAGTGGCTCCATTAGGACTGTAACAAAGGATGTCAACTTTTTCTGAAAATGTCTCCAGTATACTTATTAGACAATGATGCAAAATCGTGCTTATAGGGATCAAGCACGCAGAGCTATGTAACTATGGATGATACCATATTTTTGCAATATCTAGACATTAACATGCAGAAATATGGCATCAGAAATAATGTCAATGCTTAGTAACATAGTGTTTCACTTGTTGAGTAGTAAGAATATGCTCCTTCATTATGATGCACAATACAGTTAACCTATAACATGAAATCGTCAATAAACAGATCTTTTAATGCTCATAAGCTTAGGTTTGAAGCAAGAGCACCAGATGTCAGAATAATACAATGTGTGCTTTGAAGTCACACTGAATTTGCAGTCTAGTGTGCTATCATGGCACCCTTAATACACAGGCAGAAGGAAAACATTATAGAAGAGAATTATCTCACCTGACCAATAACCTTTCACAATTATATAATTTGTTTCATTTTAATTTTGAGAAATTTAGGATAAAATGACTTTTCTCTTGTCAGACCTTGACAAAGTGGAAAATGTTTTTAAATGAAATATAAATCACATGAAATAAGTTAGGCTACAGCTGTCCTTGACATACAGTTGTAGAGGTAAAATCACAAACACTAATTCTGGAAAAATAGCATTGTGCTAAGCATTTAGATAGTAGGCACATGGAATCATAGAACCACATAATTTCATCATTTTAAAGGGGCATCTAAGTCTATCTAGGTCAACCCAAACCTGAACAAGAATCCTGTGTATAACATACTTAACAATTTATCCTCCCCAGCCTTCACTTTAAGATTTTGAATGAGCTGGAATTAATCAATTAGCATTCAACAATTAAATGCCTGCTATGTATTGTGTGTGATTTTCTGTAAGTAAAATTTGAAAACCAACATCTTCCCTATCCCTAAGGAGTTTACATGCTATAGGATGATTCCATCACCTCCTCTTTTGGGTAATTCTTTGGAGGATTGGATGTTAAAAGTCCCATAAAGATCATCTCTCCCAATACTTCATTAAATAGACAAGAAAACCAAGACTCAGAGAGATTTAAATGGTTTTCCCATGGTGATGCAGTTAGGAAGTGTCACAAGCAGAATATGACCCAAGGTTCCTTGACTTCGTGTCAAGCATTCTTTCTTCTGCATACCATTTGCTGGCAGATAGATGGACAGATAGATTGCTATGATAATTTGTGTACTTTGTATAAAAGGGAAAATTGGTTGTATATTTTATATTAATATTTTGAGCAAAGTTATCCCCTTCATCAAATGAAAGCTCTGTGAAACCAGATCTTCACTGGAAAAATAGAGGGGATAAAAACATACATTTCCAAGTAGCTGGAGTGTAGCTTGTTGAATCTGTCTGTCTGTCTTTTCTGTTCCTTTAGACCATTTAAAAAATGTCCATATTGTTTAAAAAAGTCCTGGACAAAATAGACAGTAAGGCATAGAGCTGAACTTGTGATTTCATTGGTATGATGAGCTTTTATTTTACCTGCAGAAATTCGTATTTTGTCTGTAATTTATAGTTATAGAGAGTAGCCTCGGGCTCTAAGATGTTAAGTTATTCACTGATGGCCACATAATGTCAGAAGTAAGATTGGAATCCTGGTCTTCCTGACTTCAAGACTGACCTCTACACTACTATGACAAGCTCTGTCTCATTATAAATCCCAAAACAGAAAAAGTAATATATGTGTAAGTATTTTGGCACCAATACTATCTCAGTGCTGTTCTACTGACTTTCAATCAATCATATGATATATCATGGTTTTAGAAGAATACAAATTTCAAAGGAAAAATACAAGGTGGGAGTAAGTAGGCTGCAGTATATTAACAAAGAGCTCTTGCAAGAAAAAAACTGAAATAAGAGACTCCAATATGTGTAATTAGAAAAGGACGATTTTAAAAAGGAAGAAAAGTCATATAGCTAGGATGAATGTCAGACTAAGCATCATACTAGTACTCCTGAGTCATTAAAAGGACCAGAGAAAAACCTCTATTGAGTTAGGAGAATTTAGATGAAGGTATGGATTAGAATTAAATAAGATTGGCAAAGCAGTGATCTGTACCAGCATATGGAGCACTTATACAACTTAGATCACAGATTCATTTAAGATCTAAATTACCAACATTAATGGTCATTTTCTGTATGTCCTTGTATTAGATGTTGTGTGTATCACAATTAGTACAGTATAACAAACTCTGCATGTGTAAAATCTACAGTTCTGTCTTGAGCTCTTTTTTCTCTCTAGTAGTTTTGTTTTTAAAAATTTAATTCAATTTTATCTGATTTTCATTTTCAAATTCTTTTTTCCTCACCAATTCTATCCCTACCCATTGAAAAAGCAAGAAAAAGCAAAGCCTATCATAAATGTGTCAAGAAAAAGAAATTCCTACACTAGCCATGGCCTGCCTCTCTCTCTCTCTCTCCCCCCCCCCGCCCCCTCTCTCTCTCTCTCTCTCTCTCTCTCTCTCTCTCTCTCTCTCTCTCTCTCTCTCTCTCTCTCTCTCTCTCTCTCTCGGCATGTGTGAATATATACATACACATATATCTATCTCAGCATATCTATATCTATATACAAAATGAGTCTTCTGGAGTTGTGCTTGGTTTTGTTGTGTTGATCAACATTCCTAAATCTTTCAAAGTTGTAACAATATCGTTATTTTGTAAATTTTTTTTCTGAATCCACTCATTTCACTTTGTATTAGTTCATGAAAGTCTTCCCAGATTTTCTAAAGCCATTCTCTTCCTTATTTCTTTTTTTACATAATATTTTATTTGATCATTTCCAAGCATATTCCTTATTTCTTATAGCACAATATTATTCCATCATATACATATACAATAACATATATTCATATATATACACCTACACACACTACCTCCATAATTCCACATATGGATCAAACATTTTATTCCTTTGATTTCTTCATCTGCCAAATGGGATTAATAATTATATTCACTTCTTGCAATCAGCTTTCATGTTAGGGTTATTTTATCTAATTCAGTTCTCCAAACATTTATATTTTAAAAATTAAAATCTATTCTTTCTGTATTCAAGTTGATGCTAAGTATTGAGTCCAAGGTAGAAGAGAGGTAAAGGCTAGGCAAATGCTCAGGATCACATCGCTAGGAGGTGTCTGAGATCAGATTTGAATCTAGGACCTCCTATCTTCAGACCTGGTTCTTTAGCATTTGTTTTGTTTTTGTAAAGCCAGTGTAATATTTATTGAGAAAAAGGGGGTTGGATTTAAAGAACAGGGGATACTGAAGGTTTTATAACAGGGAATGGAGCAGTTGAAGGGAGAGAGGGAATATGGCTGCCAGTGAGGTAAAAGGACAGAGATGCCCCCTGCTGAGAGGCTATTTTTGAAAAATGGGGTTCCTGAGAAATGGGTCACTTATGATAGCTTGAGGGCATATGTTCTCTATAGATTGATGTTGCAGATACCCCAGAGTAGGTAAGCATGGACCCTCCTAAGGGACAAGCCTCCCCCCAGACTTAGTCACCCAGCAGAGATCCAATAAGGACTATTTATAGTTGAGTGGCTGTCCTGAGGTTCAGCTCCCTCTATATCCCCTGAAATGTTAGTCCTCTTATCTGACTGTGATATTCAAATAAATATAAATTTTAATAACAAGTTTGGATTGGGGAGGTATCAGGGAAGAGGGAATAGGTATTTCCCTAGATGAGGTTTGAGTCTCTCTCAGCTTTTGAGCTGGTGGAGGGTTTCTCTTATTGCTGTATATGCTATATCTGTGCTAACTTTCTTAATTTCAAAAGTCTTAGCAATAGACAGCAAGCAACAAGAAAAGTTCTGACTTTCAGAGCTGGTTGGGCCTGTCTCTTCAGGCTGATGCCCTAAAGACCAGCCTTACAATCCAAACTGCTTCCTTTAAGTCCTTTTGTCCGATGAACATGATCACATGGATCCAGGTAGAGCACACAGTTGGGAAATTCAGGAATAGAGCCACTTCTATCCAGAGACAGGGAGAGAGAGAGACTCTTTCCATTCCAGAGTCGGGAAGAAAGTGCTCATCACAAGACCAACTGCCACTCCCAGTTGCCCCTTTCCCCACCAACTGTCAGTCTTGTCAATATCTTCTCTCCAACATTCCACCTGCTGTTTGTTCCGACTCAGTGGCAGAAAGTCCAGAACTTGCTTTAGTTTTCCTTTCCACACCAGAGGTTGTGCACTCTTGAAGAATTTTTCCAGAAGGAATTTTAAAATAGCCTATAAAAACCCCTCTATCCACAAGCATTTATTATGTACCTACTGGGTTCCAGGATCTGGGACACACATTGGGACCTGTGCAGTTTAGGACCCCTTCCTCAGTTTTCAATTCTTTGCCATTGCAAAAAGAGCTTGGTTTTTTGATGAGTCCATTACCTCCTAGGGGTTCAAGAATAACTTCTATACATGATCCCTATATCTACATATCTCTCTAATTCTGAGTTGCTAAACTCCTTCACCTGAATATCCCACCAGCATCTCCACCTAAGCAAATCTAAAACCAAACACATCATCTTTCCTCCTAAACTTTTCATAACTTCCTTACTTTAAAGCATCCACTATTTAAGCAGTCATCTAGATTCACTACCTTAGGCTGTCCTCTTCAACTCTTCATTCTTCCTCAAAGTGCATATGTTTACATATTTTGCATATATATTCATACATATAAACTCTCTGATATCTCTTGTATCTATCTCCTTCCATCCATTCACACCAGAACCATCTTCATTCTGACTCTCCAATCTCTCCTTATTCCAAACCATCCTTCACAGAGTTATCAGAATGATATTCTTAAACTGCCATGTCACTCCTTTGAGAGCTTCAATGGTTTTGTTGCTTCTGAGATAAAAATAAAATCCTTCTGTCTGACATTTTAAATCCTTCACAATTTTATTACATTCCATCTTTCCAGTCCAAGCTTGCTTTGCTTCTTCCTTGTATATCCTACACATTAGCCAATTTGATCTATTTTGTATAACTGATACTCAACATTAAATCTCCCACCTTTGTACTGGCTGCTTCTTGCTCTTCCACTCTCAACTTCTACTTCTTGGAATCCCTGGCTCTATCCAAGGCTAAGTACAAATGAATCTCTTTCAAGTGGCTTTTACCAATCCCCCTACCTTATCCCAGTTTGTTAGTATTTTCCATCAGAAATTATTTTGCTTTTTCTTTTTTACTCATATTTTGCATTTCCTTCTCTGCCTACACTTTAACACTTCCTTCCAATTCTTCTTTGGGATGTAAACCTTGAGGGAGGAACAATTTAAATTTTGTTCCTCCTCCATGGCTACTGGAACACAGTAGGTAATTAATATATGCTTGTAGAATTGAATTAGATGCAAGCTGATTGCAAGAGACCAGTATAATTATTAATCCCATTTTGCAGATAGAGAAACCAAAGGAATGAATGCTTAATTCATGAGTTGAATCATGGCCAAACTAGAATTAAGCTAGGTCATTTTATGTAACCATTTTATATCCAAATGATCAAAATCTCTCCATGCCAGCAACTTCAACAATATTCAGCATTATTAATAGGTAACTAGGAATTCTATTATTGAAGATTGACATTTTTTAAGAAATGAACCAAAGAAGCAGAAAATAATATTTGTTCAAATGAACGTTAGCTCCCCCTGGAAATGATCACAATGGAAGAGTCCAACGACCAGTTAACTGTGGCATACGGGGCCCCCTGTATGAAAAATTACAGGGTTAGGGACATTCAGCCAATCAAGGAATCTGATTGGCTGAACAGTCTTAAGTGCTTTATAATTGTGTTTTTAGAGGACTATAGTTTAATGCCAGCCAAGGTTCACTATTTTAAACTGTGTCACAGTTTAAAAGGACTGCCTTATGGTCCTCTCTTTCAACCCTCACATTATGTAAATTGGTAAGAGTGTTATCTTGGGAGTTCCTGGTATTTGCAGGCTGTTTTAAAATTCCTTCTGGAAAAATTCCCCAGGAGTGCACAACCTCTGGCTATGCAAAAACCAAACCAAACCAAAAAGCAGGCAGTCTGCTTTCTATAAGCTGCCTTACATCCCAGGCTTTGAATCTGAGTTCTCTGGGAAAGACCACACCTGAACCAACCATCTTAATCTGATACATTATGGTGTTGTGGTTAAAGGATTATTTTGCAACACCTCACCTGTTATCTACCCTTGTTTCTCTGCTTCTTTTAGAGTATCCTCCTGTGTTCATGAAAGATGAATTTGGGTGGTGGTTGAATTATAAATTCATTTGGCATTATTATCACCATTGTGAAGATAGCCCAGACAGGTGGCTTGCCTAAGATTACATGACTAGTCAGACGAGTTAGTGACAAATTCTTTCTATTTATTTCTTTTTTATTGTCTTGCAAAGCCCACTTCCATATTGGTTATTGTAAGAGCACACTAATATGTAACCAAACCCCCCAAATAAAACCATAAATGCACTGATGTGAAAAATGACTCCAACAGTTCTTTCTCTAGAGATGGAGAGCATCCCCCATCTTAAATCTACCTAGATGTCAAAGATTTCTCCACGAAATCTTGACTATCCAAGGAGAATCTCTTAGAGCAAAACCCCTCCTTCAGCTTGATGGAAATTAAGGCAGAGTCAAAAATCTATTTCCAGCTCAAAGTAAAATCCAAGAAAGAAGGAAGTTTCAGTTATTTTCAGTTCAGACTCCCACAATTCCCTTCCTATCCAGAATCCTCTCCCAAGACTTATCTCAAATTTCCCTTCTTGAAACTAACCCTAGAAACCAGACTATCCTTAACTATATTCCTACAATGATTATGATTCTTTTCCCCCTTTATCTTGGAGTATTTTCTGTGAGCCTATATTTGAAAAAAGATTGTCTTACAGGGCAAAACAACAGATGAGTCAATCAAGAAGAATCTTCTGTATGCCAGACATTGTGCTATATACAGGGCTCCCTGGGGGAAAGGTAATGAAGGGACCTTTCCCTTCACACTCCCCTCCCCAACACACATTAGAACAGGTGCAGATATGGTCCAGTTTGTTGTTTCCTTTAGTACAGGGTCTTATAGGGAGGTAGACTCATCATAGACATAGGCTTACCTGGGGGCACATGAGCTAATGGCTCATAGCCAGGTAGATGGAAATTAATCTCTCTACATGATGCTTCTGAGCTCAGTGAGTCATCTTTACACTTCAAGGCCAATAGAAAGAAGCAGACTTCCAGGCCAGGGATCACCCTTATAACATATCCATGCAGTTTTAGCTTAGCCATCAATTAGAGTCATTGTGGCTGACACAAAACAGTCAGAAGATAATGGTACCTGCTCTGAAGTAGAGAGGGATTAGAAGCTTCCTCCCCCCAAAATGAATTGTCTAGGGGGTACTCAATTAAAAATAAATGCAAAGTAATGTGAGCAGCAGTAAACAACTGAAGGAATTCAGAAAGAATTTCAATAGTAGATGGTCCTTAAGTGTGAAGGAATCTGGGGGAATTAAGGAAACATTAGAGAGATAAGAGAATTTCCAAAAGTAGAGGATAGTTTATGCAAAGAAAAGGAAATGAGAAATATAATGTCATATGTGAGGGAACAATAAATAGGCCAGTTTGGCTTTGCATATAGTTTATGAAGAGGAGAATTATATTTTCCTGAAAAGATAGGGTAGAATAAGATTTGGAAGGTCTTTAAATGCCAGAGTTCATATTTTATCCCAGAGGAATAGGGAGCCATGGAAGCTTTTTGAGCAGGTAAGTTACATGGTCAGAAATTTCCTTTAGGAATATTAATTTTGCAGCTCTATGGAGGATGGAATGAAAAGAAGAGAGCCTGAGTGATGGGAGATCAATTGAGAGATTACTGCAATAGCCCAGAGGAAAAGTGGCAAGTGCCTGAATTAGAGTGGTGATTGTATGAGTGGAGAAAAAGGGACTAATGTGAGAGATGTTGAAGAGACAGAATAAGATAAGCCTCCATGGCTGACTAGATATTAGAGGAATGAAAACAAAGACCTAGGAATGGTTCTTAGGTTGTAACCTGAAATTTCGGAAGGATGGTAAAGACTTGGATGTAAAGAGGATGCTTAGGAGGAGTGGTGATTTCAAGCAGAGATGTCGAATTAATAGGCAGAAAATGGTGTGCAAAACTCCAAGGGCAGGCCAGACAAGATTAAAGTGTAATTGGGAAATGTTTAACAGAATAAATAAGAATACAATTTAACGTTAATTAATGGATTTCTTTTTTTTAAATTTTATTTCTTTTTTTGTTAAATTTCTTTTTTATTTTATTTTATTTTTTTTTGGTTACAATAATCACTTTATTTCTCTCCCTCCCCTCCACCCACCATTCCCGCAGCCTACATGCAATTTCATTAGGTATTACTTGTGTCCTTGATCAGAACCTATTTCCATGTTGTTTGCACTAGGATGTTCATTTAGAGTCCACATCCCCAACCATATCCCTTCGACCCATGTATTCAAGCAATTGTTTTTCTTCAATGTTTCTACCCCCACAGTTTTTCCTCTGAATGTGGATAGTGGTTTTTCTTGTAGATTCCTCCAGGTTGTTCAGGGTCACTGCATTGCCACTTATGAAGAAGTCCATTATATTTAGTCTCTGTGTAAAATATTTTCCTGGTTCTGCTCCTTTTGCTCAGCATCAATTCCTGGAGGTTGTTCCATTTCCCATGGAATTCCTCCAGTTTATCATTCCTTTCAGCACATTAATATATTCTATCACCAACATATACCACAATATGTTCAGCCATTCCCCAATTAAAGGGCTTCCCCATATTTTCCAATTTTTTGCCACCACAAAGAACGCAGCGATGAATATTCTTGTACATGTCTTTTTCCTTATTATCTCTTTGGGGTACAAACCCAGCAGTGCTATGGCTGGATCAAGGGGCAGAAAGTCTTTTAGCGCCCTTTGGGCATAGTTCCAAATTGCCCTCCAGAATGGTTGGATCAATTCACAACTCCACCAGCAATGCATTAATGTCCCAACTTTGCCACATCCCCTCCAGCACCCATTACTTTCTTTTGCTGTCATGTTAGCCAATCTGCTAGGTGTGAGGTGATACCTCAGAGTTGTTTTGATTTGCATATCTCTGATTATTACAGATTTAGAGCACTTTTTCATGTGCTTATTAATAGTTTTGATTTCTTTGGCTGAGAACTGCCTGTTCATGTCGCTTGCCCATTTGTCAATTGGAGAATGGCTTGATTTTTTGTACAATTGGTTTAGTTCTTTATAAATTTGAGTAATTAGACCTTCATCAGAGGTTTTTGTAATGAAGATTGTTTCCCAATTTGTTGCTTCCCTGCTAATTTTGTATGCATTAGTTTTGTTTGTACAAAAACTTTTTAATTTGATGTAGTCAAAATTATTTATTTTACATTTTGTGATTTTTTTCCTAGCTCTTGTTTGGTTTTAAAGCCTTTCCTTTCCCAAAGATCTGACAAATATACTATTCTGTGTTTGCCTAATTTGCTTATACTTTGCTTCTTTATATTCAGGTCATTCACCCATTCTGAGTTCATCGGTGTAGGGTATGAGATGTTGATCCAAATCTAATTTCTCCCAAACTATCTTCCAAATTATCCAGAAGTTTTTTTTTTATCAAATAGTGGGTTTTTGGTCCAAAAAACTGGGATCTTTGGACTTATCATAGACTGTCTTGCTGAGGTCATTTACCCCTAGTCTAGTCTCTTAGCCAATATCAAATTGTTTTGATGACCACTGCTTTATAGTATAGTTTGAAATCTGGTACTGCAAGTCCTCCTTCCTTTGCATTTTTTTTTCATGATTTCCCTGGATATCCTTGATCTTTTGTTCTTCCAAATGAACTTTGTTATCATTTTTTTCTAATTCAGTAAAGAAGTTTTTTGGTAGTTCAATGGGTATGGCACTAAATAAGTAAATTAATTTGGGCAGGATTGTCATTTTTATTATGTTAGCTTGACCTACCCATGAGCAATCACTGTTTCTCCAATTGTTTAGATCTAGTTTTAACTGTGTGGAGAGTGTTTTGTAGTTGTGTTCATATAGTTCCTGTGTTTGTCTCAGCAGATAGATTCCTAAGTATTTTATACTGTCTAGGGTGATTTTAAGTGGGGTTTCTCTTTCTAATCTTGCTGCTGAGCTGTGTTGGAGATATATAGAAATGCTGATGACTTATGCGGGTTTATTTTGTATCCTGCAACTTTGCTAAAGTTGTTGATTATTTCCACTAGCTTTTTAGTTGATTCTCTAGGATTCTTTAAGTAGATCATCATATCATCTGCAAAGAGTGATAGCTTGGTCTCCTCATTGCCAATTTTAATAACTTCAATTGCTTTTTGTTCTCTAATTGCTACTGCTAGTGTTTCTAGTACAATGTTAAATAGTAGAGGTGATAATGGGCATCCTTGTTTCACTCCTGATCTTATTGGGAAGGCTTCTAGTTTATCTCCATTGCAGACGATGTTTGCTGATGGTTTTAGATATATACTGTTTATTATTTTTAGGAAAGGCCCTTCTATTCCTATCCTTTCTAGTGTTTTCAATATAAATACGTGTTGTATTTTATCAAAGGCTTTTTCTGCATCTATTGAGATAATATGATTTTTGTCGGGTTGCTTGTTAATATGGTCAATTATGTGGATGGTTTTCCTAATATTGAACCATCCTTGCATTCCTGGTATGAATGCTACCTGGTCATAGTGAATAACCCTTGTGATGACTTGCGGGAGTCTTTTTGCTAGTATCCTATTTAAGATTTTTGCATCTATATTCATTAGGGAGATTGATCTATAGTTTTCTTTCTCTGTTTTTGACCTGTCTGGTTTGGGAATCAGTACCATATTTGTGTCATAAAATGAATTTGGTAGAATGCCTTCTTTGCTTATTCTGTCAAATAGTTTGTATAATATTGGGGTTAGTTGTTCTTTGAATGTTTGATAGGAATCATTTGTGAATCCATCTGGATGTGGGAATTTTTTCTTAGGGAGTTCTCTGATGGCTTGTTCAATTTCTTTTTCTGATATGGGGTTGTTTAGGTAATCTATTTCTTCCTCTGTTAGTCTAGGCAATTTATATTTTTGTAATTAATCATCCATATCATCTAGATTGCCATATTTGTTGCCATATAATTGGGCATAATGGTTTTTAATGATTTCCTTAATTTACACTTCATTAGAGATGAGGTTTCCCTTTTCATCTTGGATACTGTCAATTTGGTTTTTTTTCCTTTTTTTTTAATTAGACTGACCAGTGCTTTGTCTATTTTATTTGTTTTTTCAAAATACCAGCTTCTAGTCTTATTTATTAAATCAATAGTTCTTTGAATTTCAATTTTATTAATTTCTCCTTTGATTTTTAGGATCTCTAATTTAGTCTTCATCTGAGGATTTTTAATTTGTTCATTTTCTAGTTTTTTAATATGCATGCTCAATTCATTGACCTCTGCTCTCCCTAATTTGTTAATATATGAACTCAAGGATATAAATTTCCCCCTGAGTACTGCTTTGGCTGCATCCCATAGGTTTTGAAAGGATGTCTCATCATTGTCATTTTCTTCAATGAAATTATTAATTGTTTCTATGATTTGTTCTTTGACTAACTGGTTTTGGAAATTTGTATTGTTTAATTTCCAATTAATTTTTTATTTACTTCTCCATGTACCCTTACTAATTATTATTTTCATTGCATTGTGATCTGAGAAGTTTGTATTTATTATTTCTGCTCTTTTGCACTTGTTTGAAATTTTTTATACCCTAATACATGGTCAATCTTTGTGAATGTACCATGTGCTGCTGAAAAGGTGCATTCCTTTTTGTCCCTATTTATTTTTCTCCACATATCTAGTAACTCTAATTTTTCTAAGATTTCATTCACTTCTCTTACCTCTTTCTCATTTATTTTTTGGTTTGATTTATCTAGTTTGGATAGAGGAAGGTTCAGGTCTCCCACTAGTATAGTTTTTCTATCTATTTCATCCTTGAGCTTCATTAGTTTCTCCTTTAGTAATTTGGATGCTATGCCATTTGATGCATACATGTTGAGTACTGATATTTCCTCATTGTTTATACTGCCTTTTATTAGAATGTAATTACCTTCCCTATCTCTTTTAACTAGATTTATTTTTACTTTGGCTTTGTCAGATATCATGATTGTGACTCCTGCCTTCTTTTTATCAATTGATGCCCAATAGATTTGGCTCCATCCCCTTACTTTCACCCTATGCATATCTACCTCATGCATGTGATTTTCTTGTGGATAGCACATGGTAGGGTTTTGGATTCTAATCCACTCTGCTATTCACTTGCATTTTATGGGTGAATTCATTTCATTCACATTCAGAGTTATGATTACCAGCTGTGCATTTCCCAGCATTTTGATTTCTACTCCTAGTCCTGCCTTTTCTTCTTTAACTATCTCCTTCTACACCAATGTTTATTTTTAATCAGTCCCCCTAGTTCCCACCCTTATTTTACTTCCCTTTCTACCCCCCTCCCTTCTTATTCCCTCCATTATTTTCTTTGCAGTCTTTTTAAACTACCCCCAACCCTCTCCCTCTCTTATACTGCTTCCCTCCCCACCAGTCCGTTTGGTACCCCTCTACTCCCCTATAGGGCATGAATTTATTCTGTGCCCCAATGTATTGGATTGTTCTTCCCTCTTTGGGTCAATTTCAATGCACATAAGAGTTGAGTATTTCCTGTCTCGAACCTATTTACCCTTCCAGTGTATTGATGTTCTCCCCCTACCCACCATGAGCTTCTATGTGACATATAAATTTACCTCCTTTTGTTTCTTTTCCCATTTCTTTTAGTATTAACCTCTTTTTTTAGCTCTAGTTGTGTATATATATATATGTATGTATACACACATGTATATGCATTTATGCATACATATATCTATATACCTATTTATGTCTTGTTATTTCATCCTATACAGTTTGTCACTGTTCCCTCTAAGTGTAATTCTTCTAGCTGCCCAGGTGATAACAACAGGGTTTTTTTTTAAACCCTTGCCTTCCATCTTGGAGTCAATACAGTGTATTGGCTCCAAGGCAGAAGACTGGTAAGGGCTAGGCAATGGGGGTCAAGTGACTTGCCCAGGGTCACACAGCTCAGAAGTGTCTGAGGCCAGATTTGAACCCAAGACTTCCCATCTCTAGGCCTGACTCTCAATTCACTGAGCCACCCAGCTGCCCCCAGATAACATCAGTTTTTAAGAGTTACCAATGACCTCTTTTCTTATAGGGATAAATATCATTTTAACTTATTGAGTCTCTTTTTAAAAAGAGTTTTTTGTCTTGTTTTGTTTTCTTTTTCCTCTCTTTTTAAATTACCTTTTGATGGTTCTCTTGAATTCTGTTCTTGAACATCAAATTTTCTGTTCAGGTCTGGTCTTTTCTTTACAAATTCTTGGAATTCTTCTATTTTGTTGAATGTCCACACTTTCCCCTGTAAGAATATATTTGATTTTGCTGGGTAGTTGATTCTTGGTTGTAGACCTACTTCCCTTGCTTTCTGGAATATCATATTCCATGCCTTTAGATCCTTCAGTGTAGATTCAGCCAGATCCTGTGTTATCCTCACTGTGGTTCCATGGTATCTGAATGACTTTTTCTTGTCAACTTGTAATATTTTTTTCTTTGGTCTGATAGTTCTTGAATTTGGCTATAACATTCCTGGGTGTTGTTAGTTGGGGATTAAGTACAAGAAGTGATCTGTGGATTCTTTCAATCTCCACTTTTCCCTCTTATTTTAGAATATTGGGGCAGTTTTCTTGAATAATTTCCTATAGTATCATGTACAGGTTTTTTTCATTTGTCATGGTCTTCTGGCAGACCAATGATTCTTAAATTGTCTGTCCTCAAACCATTTTCTAAATCTTCTGTTTTGTGAATGAGATGTGTCATATTTTCCTCAATTTTTTTCATTCTTTTGGTTTTGTTTTATAGTGTCCTGCTGCCTTGTGAGGTCACTTAATTCTAGTTGTTGTATTCTGGTTCTTAAAGACTGGATTTTATCCCTGGCTTTTTGGTCATCCTTCTCCTTCTGGTCTGATTTTCTGTGGAGGTCATCTTTCATCCTCTTTGCCTCATCTTTCATCTCCTTTGCCTCATTTTCAAGATGGTTGATTTTGACTTTTAAGACACTATTTTCTGTTTCTCAGTGACTTATCTTAGTTTTTAAGTTCTTCTCCCAACTGTCTTCAGCCTCTATTGTATTTTGAACTGCATTTTGAGTTCTTCAAAAGCCTGGATCCAATTCGCTGGGATTTCTGATTTATCCTTTTCTGATCCCTCCCCTTCTGTTTCATTTGCTCTTTGCTCGTTGCCTGTACAGAAGCTGTCTATTGTAATTTCTTTCTTCTTTTTCTGTTGTTTCCTCATATTTACCCCCTTCTTTGCTCTCCATATTTGTCTGTGATCTTGCTCCTCTCATTTTTTTTTTGGTTTTGGGGGTTTCTGTCAGTCTCCCCTCTTGGAGCTTTGACAGAAGGTCTCTCCCTGCGGTCTGTGGGGGAGGGTGTTGTAGTTTGAGCTTCTCTGCCCTCTGGAGGCTTTTGATTAGGTTAAATTAAAGTCCAGCAGTCTTTAAGGGACGGTTGTTGGAGTTTGGGCTTCCCTGACCTCTGAAGACTTTTGATGAAATTAAGTTCAGCTGGGTTAGGCTGGATGTGCCCTGAGGCCAAAACCTCCCAGAAGGCTGGAGCAATATGGAGGGTCTTCACAGCTTTGTCCAGGCTGCCAGCTCTGTGCTCCCTCTCCAGATCCTTCCCTTCCACCTGTGTCGGTGCTCTGAGCCTGGCACAGCCCTGCCCACAAGGTACCCCCTCCAGACCAGTGCCTCTGCCTGCCCAGAGGTTCCTGCTGTCACTGGAGTTTTAGCGCTTTAAGTGTGTGTGGGGGGGAGGGGTCCTGGGACCTTCCTTCTGCTTTCCCCTTAAACCCTAATGTTCTTGGATTCCAGCTTTTGGGGGGGCATACCTTTTAAATTGAGTCCAGCAGGACGGTTCCTTGGCTCTGTCTTGTTGTTAGGTTTGATTTTCAGTTTCCTAGGAGCAGTCAGTTTGTGATCGGTAAGGAAGGGTTTTTGGAGGTCTGAACTTCTGCTGCTTTTAAGCCACCATATTGACTCCACCCTAATTAATGGTTTTCTAAGTCAATATGCTCCCAGAAGGATCCATTTATATATGGAGTTGGACATCACTGGCTAAAAGGAAATGATAATGAGTTCAGGTTTAGACATGATAAATTTGAGTCATCTATGAGACTTCCTGATAGAGATTTCATTGGTGATGTAGGATAGGAATTTAGGAGAGAGACTAGCATTATATGTAGATATATGTTGACTTGAGTTATCTACAGATATATGATAGTTGAATTCACAAAGTTGAAGAAATCACCAAGATAGAGTGTGGACAGAGTGCACAATAGGGCCCTGAGGCACACCTAATGAGGAGGGCTGGACATGGATGATTATCTTTTTTAAAAGTTTATTTATTTATTTGCCCCCTACAGGTAATTCATTTCTATATAAGTTATCTGAAGTTATATGATTCAAATTGTCTCCCTTCCTCCCTTCTCTCCACCTTCCTGGATCTGGCAAGCAATTTGATCTGGGTTATACATGGATTATCATGGACATGGATGATGATCTTGCAAAAGAAAGCTAAGAACAGTCAGACAAACAAGAGAATCACAATAGATCAGTGTTGTGAAAACCCAGAAAGAAAGGAGAGTCAAAATATCAAATGCTGCAGAGAGGTCAAAAAGGATAAAAACTAAAAGAAATCATTGCATATAGCATTATAGAACTCATTGCTGGCCTTAGTGAGACCAGTTTTGGTGGAATGGTGAGGATTAGAACCTGGATTATAAGAAACTGTGTATTTCCACCTCCAGAAACAGAAATGATGAATAGAAATGAGCAAGGCAGTTTTATTTTTACATTTATCTTTTTTTTTGTCAAACAATGCCATCTCTAGTGCAGGGAAGAGGACCAAGGTAACTATGAATTTTACTATAATAAACAAACAAATAGATATATTAAAATGTTTTAAGTGAGTGAGCAGTAAGAAAATGAAGGATATAAGTATATAGAGAGTTTTTTCTAGGAGTTGGACTGTGAAAGGGAAGAGAGCTAGAGAATGATAGTTTTTAAAGATCGCATATTTTTAGGCAACAGTAAAGAAGCCAGTGGATAAGGAGAGGTTGCAAATTGTGAAATGAAAGGTATCACAGAACAGAAAATCTCACTGAAGGGATGGAAGAAAAATGAGTTGATAGGCACAACTAGAAGGGCTGGCTTTAGAAAAGGGAGAGACTATCTCTTTTCCTGAGAGTAGGAACAAAGAAAGAAAAAATGGGAGGTGGTAGTGTTGTGATTTAAAGTATAGAACTGAAGGGGGGAAAAACCTTATTATAGATGACTTCAATTTTGGGGGTAGATAAAGTATGAGGTAAGATGGGAATAGGAGATGGTATAGGTGGCTTGAGAAAATAAGAGAAGATCTGGAGCAGCTGCCGAGAGGGATGCAATAGGAATTCAAGCAGGAAAGGGTAAAAGGCTTAGTGTACAGGCAGTCAACAAACATTTATTAAATACTTTCTGGGTTCTGCAGTGAGGATCACATTGAGACTGGATAAGACACATTTGTAATGGACCCAGTCAGTGTGGTTTTGTGGCTTCCTCCAGAGGCATTGAGCAATATGTAAGCAATAGAGATAATTGATGGCGGGAGTAATCTTCCACTGTGGATTGGAAAGGAATAAATGGTAATAAGTTATTGACAGTGAGGCAAGAGAATCAGAAGTAGAGGGGCAGTATAAAGCTACCTATGGGGTAATGATTTTGAAGAGAGTTAAGTAAGGCCAGAGCAGGGATGCTAGACTGGGGAAACTGGGAGGGAGAGAATACCTAGTGTTTGCAATGAAGTTGGAAAAGAAATTTAGAAAGGATGATGCACAGGAAGAAATGGAAGTAGGGAACGTTAGAGTCAGGTAGAAAGAAATAAGAGGTATTGATTATAGAGGAGAAACCCTTTGGGATGATAATAAGATTTAGAGTATGACCATGCAAGTGCCTAGATGACATAGAATGAACATGGGAATAAAGACTGATGAACTGGGAAGCAAAGGGAAATCAATATGTAAATTGAAATCCCCAAGTTTAAAGATAGGGGTTGGAGAGGAGAGAAAGATTATGATCCAGGTTCTGGACTTCTTGAGAAAGGACAGTAAATGATCTGGGGAGTTGGTTGATAGATAGCAGCTACCAGAACCTGGATAAAATAGCATATCTAGAATAAACTATAAAGAGGGGAGGTATTGAAGAATAGGATAAAAGTAGAGCCAGACGTGTTAGTGAGGAATAAGAAGCATGATCATGCCACCTTCCAGCTTATTGAGTCAGGGGATATGAGAAGAAATATCTTGTTGTGGAGAAGGTGGCTAGGGATGTCATGTCTTCTTGGGACATACAGATTTCAATACTTGCAAGTGGACAGAAGAACTGTGAGAAGAAGATATGTAATGTGAAGGGCAGTTTGGAATCTCCCAAGGAAATAATGAATGAATAGTATGAGAGATTAATAGCTAGGGAGTTTTCAACTAGGTAGCCTGTCATTCTAAATGACAAAGATTATTTTTTTCTAGCTTAATTCTCCATAATTCTGCCAGTGTCACTACTTTTTTATTTTTTTATTTTAATTTTAAAAATATTTTCCCATTTTTACTTAATTCATTTTCTTTCCCTCCACTCTTCTCTCCCCCCCTCCTGGAGTTGAACAAGCAATTCCACTGGATTATACAAATGTTATCACTTGATACCTATTTCCATATTATTCATTTTTGCAATAGATTAATCTTTTAAAATCAAAACCCCAAATCCTATACCCATACAAACAAGTGATAAATCATATGTTTTCTTCTGGATTTCTACTCCCACTATTCTTTCTCTCGATGTGGATAGCATTCTTTATCATAAGTCCCTCAGAATTGCCCTGAATCATTGCTGCTAGTAGCAAAGTTTATTACTTTGAATTGTTCCACAATCTTTCACTTTCTGTGTACAATGTTCTCTTGGTTCTGCTCATTTCACTCTGCATCAGTTTATGGAGGTTCTTCCAGTTCATATAGAAATCCTCTAATTCATCTAAATGACAGAGATTCTGAGTGAGACATAGCTCATATTTTGACCTATTGTTCCCAGAAGCAATGATCTAGTTGATTTTATTATCATTCACTGAGCACTAAGTGGAAGGCAGAGTGGGGTGGGGTGTGCATTGGGCCAGCAGGGCAGATTTTAAGATGCTCATGCTGACTGGGTCCTGGTCTTGGGGAAGGGCTGGAGGATAGATGGGGCAGAATTCAATTGTGGGGCCTAGCTGGTTATAGAGGGTTGAGGTGTGGTTTATTCACTCAAATACTCTTCATTTATTCTGACCCAGGGCCAGAATCCAGAAGCTTTAATCCTAAATGTACTCAGAGACTCACATGAAAAAAAGGCCAAATTCCTTAATATCTTGCTAACCAAGTTTGGAACACATGATCTATGGTTTGAAATTGTATGGCTTTTATGGTTCAGGTCTTTCAAAACAGTTTACAAAGTTTTATTTTGTTAAATTAAGTAGTAGATCATTTGTCCCTACAAGTTTTAAAGGATTAACTAAGAATGAATCGGTAGGGGGCAGCTATACACTGGGAGTGGATAGAGTGCCAGACCTGGAGTTGGGAGGACTTGGGTATATATCTGGCCTTAGACTCTTCCTAGCTGTGTGACCCTGGGCAAGTCACTTATCCCCAGTTGCCTAGCCCTTACCACTCTTCTGCCTTGGAACCAATACTTGTATAAATTCTAAGACAGAAGGTAAAGAATTTTTGTTTTGTTTTTAAAAGAATGAATGGACACCTATATGGTAAAATGGATAGTGTTCCTGGCCTGTTGTCAGGAAGATATCTTCTTGAGTTCAAATCATTTTATTTAATTTGATTCCCACAACAATCCTGGGAAGAAACCATTTTACAGATGAAAAAATTGAGCTTTAGAGGTTAAGGGACTTGCTCAAGTTTTTGAGGCAGAAATTAAACTAAGGTCTTCCAAATTCAAACCTTTATCCACTGTGCCACTTTAGGAAATCATGCTGAACTGAATTTGGTATATCATCCAAAATTCTCAGTCGTGCCCTGAGTTTCAGTTTTCTCCTCCATCAAACCGTTCTCCATAGCTGTTAACAAACAAACAAATAAATGAATGGATTGGAATTTCCCCCTCCTCCCTGGTACTACCCACCATTGACAGAGGTCTTAAAGAAACTGTTAAAGCCTGTGATCCTCAGACTAGAAAAGCTGCTGTCCCCTGCTCCAGTGCTGATTATAGCAAACCCAGAGTTTGGAAATGTACTGAGGTTCATCTACATGTATCTAGTCAGCTCACTTGCTTCTGTTGACTGCCACCTCGGGCTTGGTGTGCCCAGGGCCTTCCCTTCCACCTAACTCTCATGAGCCCTGACCCCAAAGATTTATGAGGCAGAGCTAGAAATCCTAGAAAAGAATTTTTCAATGAGGTTCAGATTGTGGATATGTGCCTGGGTTTTGGAGACAGTAAGGGGAAAAAAAAGTACTGTGAGGAGGATATAATATAATTCTAAAGCTCAGAAGGGTATGCTCTCTGAAGTTATTGATAGGCAGGCTGTCGGGTTTTTAAGTCTTATCTTCAGGGTAGCAGAGCTTAAATGTGTCAAAGGCCTCTTTCCACAGACACTGATTGTATCTCTGCAATGTTCCCCAGAGATTCATGTCCATGCAGAAGGCAGCAGTGGGCATTCCATCTTATTTTTTGGTCTTCTAATATTTTAAATATTTGCTAGATCTGTTGATTACCTAAATGCTTTTCTTCAAAATGCCTCCACTGGTCCCCAACTTTTACTGGTGATGCTGACAAGCTAGATAACAAAGGGCCCCTGGACCTCTGAGCCCTGCGTGAATGAAGCGGGCTGGGAAAAGATTCGGGGGTCTCCTGCTGGCAAAGGGCTGATCATGGCAAGCTGGCAGTTAGTGATTTTAGGTTTAAGGAGGATGTGAGGGAGGTGCTTCCCATGAGACTGTTCTGACAAGGAATATGGATGGCACTGAACATCTAGTTTAATTATCCCTGGAGATGGTCAGGGTTTGACATGATGGCCCATGGAAAAGAAACCCCGTGGTCCTCACCATTTCTGGGACTGATGTTTGGACTGCTCTTGGGGGAATTTGGCTGGCCAGGTTTGTGGAGCCTAAAGCCTTGTAGGGAGAATAGAATAGGAAAAGAGAAATGGATAAGTATTATGTGATTTACTGTCAGGTATGGAGAAAAATCAGCTAACGTGAAAGGTGAATCTTGCCTGTCAGATCTTAGAGAAAAAGAAAACAACTTTGAGAGAATACTTTTGATATTCAGAGATGGTTCATGCTGTGGGGCTTTTGTCTTTTCCAAATCGATCATAGAATCATAGCTCTAAAGTTGGAAGGGACTTTAGAGGCCATCAAGATCAAGTCTTTCAATTTACAGATTAGGAAACTGATGTGCAAGAAGCTGAGGGGTCTTGCTCAGGGGTACGTATATAGGCAGGGTCTAAGGCAGGATCTTAATTAGGGCTATAGTCTTGAAGTCAGATAATCTAGATTAGAGGTCCAGCTTTTCTAGAAACCAGCTATGCAACCTCAGGCAAATCACTCTCTGAATCTGTTTCTTCATTTGGAAAATGGAGAAACAATACTTGCCCTGCTTACCTCACATGGTGGCTGTGAGAATCACAAGGCATTTAAAGCACTCATGCTTTATATTCATCTTAAAACATGTTTTCCCTTGAGAGTCAATGTCGGATAGTAAGACTGCTGGACTCTGAGCCACAAAGAACTGTTTAAAAATTCCACTTCTGGCATTTGTTAGCTATGTGACCCTTTGCTTCAATTTCTTCATCTGTAAAATGGGGATTATAATAGCAACCACCTCATAGGGTTGTCTTTCTAAGGATCAAATGAGATGGAAATATATGGAATATATTTTAAATGAAGGGAAATATATTCCAAACTAACATATGGAAATCCCTTCATCAACTTTCAAGGATTACATCAATGCCAGCCATAATTAATATTATGAGTGACTTCATAAAAATCCTATCAAGGAATTAAAGTATCAGTCTCCCCATTTTATACATGAGAATATCGAAACTTTTAGGATGAAGTGAGTTGGCCGAGATCACACAATAAATTGCACACAAAGGATTCAGACTCGGTGTTCTAACCCCCAAGCCAATGCTTTTACCATTATATCACAATAACAACAACCACAACAAAAGTGATCACTACAAAAATATGGCAATTAGCAGCTATATAGCATTTCATGATTTTCAAAGTACACTGAAAAATATCTCATTTTGTCTTCATATCAACCCTAAGAGGCAGATGCTATTATTATCCTCATTTTACAGATGAGGAAAGTGAGGAAGATGGAGGTTAAGTGACTCGTTGAGACAGAGAGACAAAGAGAGAGACACAGACTTATAAGCTCCCACCCAGCTTCCCTCAATATTAGTTAACCAATTAAAAACTTCTTAATATCAACTAACCAATAACTTTGAAAGATATTTACTGAGATGGCAGAACAAGCATTAAAGTATAACAGTATTGCCCCAAAGTGGAAAGTGATCTCCTTGCTTGGTTCCAGGAGAAAGAGGGCTCAAGTTTAAAGCAATTGTTACAAAACAAGTTCACTTCTGGCTATTGTGTAGACAATTGCCTTTAGGACTGGCTGGCAGCTTGAATCACTGCTGGGCTGGCTTAGACATCCAACTTTTCAGAGCTGGCTGCTTACTAGACCTTTCTACTCTTGATACTGTAGCCTTCTAATGTTGAGGGGAGTTTTGATAGCTTTTCCAATCTTTTGAAGCTCACAAGGTCTTAAAAATAGGTTCATTTCATCTTTGATGCTCATTTACTTAAGATCAGGAAAGAAAGAATACAACAGAAGCAAAAGCTTTTCTTCTTTCTCAACCTCAATACTTGGAAGCCACAGAAAGAGGGAGAGACAGAGAGACAGACAGAGACATACAGACAGTGACACAGAGACAGAGAAAGAAGAAGAGACAGAAGACACACAGAGAGGTTGAGTTCATCTCTTCCAGCTTTTTTTATAGGCACCCCTCAGTCCCAGTTCAGTATCCAATTAAATTAATTTTTACTAATAGAAAATAGCTAGAGGGTACTTGCATATACTCTGAAATGGGCAGGGAAATGTTCTTTCATACATTTTCAGAAGCACACAACTCATCAAGCCTTCATATGAATTGACATCCTATAGAACAGGGTTTGTGAGCCTTTTCCCAGTTTGAGTGCCCAGAGGGCAAATTCAAACTTTCTGTGAGCCCCTGGATTACCAGAGAAAGTTGAAGGAGAACGTTCTTGCTTTGGGAGGCTGTTCAGAGGATGGGGCATGCAAAAAATGTCCTCTGGCACTGAGAAGAGGGAGAATGGAGCAGCTCCCCAAGTGCCAGCTGTGCATGTGTACCATGGCTTCACCAATGAGATTTTGGAGTATATTGTACAAACTCTAAGGACTGGAACTTCATTGACCAATCCCACATTACCAATTGTTGCTGTTGTTGTTCAGTTGTGTCTGACTTTGTCAATGATGTTTTCTTGGCAAAGATACAGTAGTTTGTTTTTTCCCTCCCCAATGTGTTGCCATTTTGCAGATGAGAAGTTGAGGCAACTAAGAGTTAAGTGACTTGCCTAGGGTCACATAGTAAATAAGTGTCAGAGGCCAAATTTGAACTCAGATCTTTCCAACTCCAGACCTGGTGTTCTATCCAGTGTGCCACCTGGCTATCCTTCCCACATTACATTTGGAACCAGATTTTTGAACATGAGGAAGAAAAGAAATAGTATCCGGTAACATAGTATGCCTATGTCAGACCACTATGACCAGGAGTAAAATGTTTGATTCTTCTTAGTGATAGATTTAAGGCTCCTGTTGGATGGACTAGTCCTTATACCATGTTTCACAGAATGATTCTGCAATGGGCCATTCCTTGCAAAGCTGTCCTAATGATAAATTCCAGTTTGGACGTGTGGATTTTGAAATGAGAGTGAGACATTGAAATGAAAATATTCAAAATATCCAATAGGTAGTTGAAGGAACAGGGCTAAAGGATCTTAGGACTCAGTAGGGCTAAGAATTTGAGAATCATTTGTCAGAGGTAAATTTGGGCAAGTGCTTGAGTACACTATGGATAATAACTAAAATTCCTTTATCTTTTAGCTAGAAAAATTGTACTTTGAAGGAGTAGAAATAAAAGCCAAGAAGAGTAGAGTACATCATGGGGGAAAGCCCTAAAATGTAGTCTTGTTATCAGAAAGCCCAAGTTCAAAACCTGGTTCTGGTATTTTCTAACTTTGGAGCCTGAGCAAAGTTACATAACCTTTTTATTTCTCATTTCTCTTATCTGTAATTAAGTGACCAGGGAGGGCCACTGGCTAAACTTAATTCCTAGAATGCTCTTCCTCTTCACCTTCACTTAGAATCACTGGATTCCTTCCATGATTCATATAAAAATAACTCTGCAAGAGCTCTTTCTTATTTCCATTTCCCTCCATTCACCTTCTCATCTGGTTGCTAGTGCCTTCCCCTCAAAGATGGTCTTTCAGCTACTCTGTATGGATCTTGTATGTACACTGTTATAGACAGAACATTTGTTTTCCATATTACACTGTAAGATCCGTGAGGGTGGGGACAGTATTTTTGCCTTTTCTTTGCATCCTAGAGTATGTAGCACAATGCCTGATGTAGTAAGCATTAAATAAATGCTCATTGGTCAGTTGTATGACAAAAGACAAAAATTTTACCTACTTCAGTCACTTTGTTCCTATGGAGGAAAAGATAGACAGGCATCAGCAATCAAATTTTCTTCCAGAAAACCCAGTTATAAGATTCTCTCATTGGAATATAATGTTTTAAAACCCGGGTCCATGGCCGACTTACTTTAATTAATATTCAAGTGCTAAATTCCAAAACTACAAAGGAATTTAGATCATCCCTTGGCATTCCTTGCAATGGTATTTGACATGTGCTTTTGGGGTCAATGCACCACTGAGTTGAAGTTCCAGAATATGGCTATTATTGAGTGGAATGTGTTAAAACTCCAAAGAAGAACATGTGAAAGAGGGACATTCCAATAAGGTTCCCAGGGTCTCTTTGTTAGCTGGGAGCTTGGGATGATGTCCATGAGGAGTCTTGATGTTATCATGGATCATGTTAAATTTGGAAGCTTATTCTTTGTAGTTCATCAACTTGGATGTATGGTGAAATTAGATCAGCATGGAAACATGCTGCTGGGCAATAGAAATCATTAGCTGGTGGATTGTGTGTGTGTGTGTGTGCACATGAGTGATTGATGGAGGAGGAGATAGGAAATGAAGGAAAAGCAAAAAAAAAATACTCTTAATGATTCCAGGATCTTTCTCAGATTGAACAACTCAGAATCAGGAAATCTGGGTTCTTGTAATTGGATTATAGAAGTAGAGCTCGAAGAGACCTTTAAGGTCTCTTGGACATATGGTCCAATGCGCATAATAATGATGATGATGATGATAAAACATTGAGGGGCAAATAAGGTGGTTCAGTGGATTGAGAGCCAGGTCTGGAGATAGGAGGTCCAGGGTTCAAATCAGGTCTTGGACATTTCCTAGTGGTGTGACTCTGGGTAGGCCACTTAATTCCAATTGCCTAGCTCTTATCTCTCTTCTGCCTTGGAACCAATTCTTAGTATTGATTCTAAGATAGAAGGTAAGGACTTAAAAAAACATTTATATAGCACTTACTAGTATGGTTAAACCTTTTATATAGCAATTAATATGTGCCAGGCATTGTTCTAAGTGCTTTGTTCCTTACAACAACTTTCTATGAGATAAGTGCTGTTATTGTCCCCATTTTATAGATAAGGAAACCAAGGCAAACAGGGTGTTTTGCTCAAAGTTTCATGGTATTGAGCAATAGATCCAGGATATGAATCCTATCATAGGATAATAGGAACACACATCTAAAGCTGGAAGGGATCTCTGAGATTACCTGTTCCAACTCTCTAATTTTACAGAAGAGAGAGACCCAGGGATGTTGTAACTTAACCAAAATCAAACAGGTAGTAAGTGTCAGAGAGCATCTTAACCCAGGACCTCATAGTCCAGAGTTGGTATCTTCCCATTGCACCATGTCTCCTCCTAAGAGTTCTCTCCAATGTTTAATGACAAAACTCACTTTAACTCAGTCAAATGAGTCAACAAGCCAACAAGCATTCACTTGGTACTTACTGTGTGTCAGATACTATACTGAGCATGAGGAGTAAAAAGGGAAAAAGCACAATCTGCTTTTAAAGTCAGGGAGATGACATGCTAACAACTATGGCCATACAAGGTAGACAGAAGATAATCTGAGAGGGAAAGTTCTAGAAGTGTGAAAAACTGGGAAAGGCCTTTTAAAGAATATAGGATTTGAGTTGAATCTTGAATGAGGCAGACACAGGAGAGCAGCCTGTGCAAGTACACACAACTGGAAGTTATGTAAGTCTCATGCCAGGAAGAGCAAGAAAACTGGTGTCTCCTCAGTTACCTCAAGTGTAAACAGAAATCACTTCTTTCAATGTCTATCCCTACTGAGTTGTTGCTTGAGCAATGCTTTGCAAAATTAGAAAGAGCAAAAAAGGGGGAATTATTATAACTATTATCAAATATTTATGGAGAGGGAAAGTCACACAGGGGCATAGTTTTTTTCTGACATGACCAATTTTAAGAGAGGGAAGAAGACATTTTGTGGCCCTTAAAAAGAGTTTCTGCTCTAGCCCAACCCCTATCCAACTTGACTCCCTGGTGTTCTTTGTTATGAGAAGGGAGTCCCAGTTGAATTCATGTTTTCGAGGTCAGGGTCTTTTTTTGTTTTGCTTTTGTTTCAGTACCCAGCCACAGAATAGGTGGTTAGCAAATGTTCAGTTCCATGAAAAATTTTGATCCTAACACTATTTTCTCTCTAAAATATTTAATATCCTTTAATGTTTATATCAAAAATACTGATGTGAAAAACTTATCAGTAAGAAGAGGAGCTTGATTTCTTCTATTTTGCTTCCTCCGATCCTCAAATTTTCCCAAGTCTTTTTTCCCCAAGCATATTCCATTCCATTAGTGCTTCTAAGCCAGTCAATTCAAGGCCAAAATGCTCAATGGCCAAAGTAATTTGGGAAACATGGATCTAACTTGAAGAGGAAAGGGTAAGAGAGTAAAACACATATCATCTGAACAAAGAAAAGCTAGAGATGCCCATATATAATTAAACAGGTAGGCATACACACACACTTAAGCACTTAATTACTCGGTTTTGAGGTAATGAGACTGTATACACAAACCCATGAGAGTCAGTTTCATTACTATGTACATCTTGTACAGTACAATCAATCAATCAACAAGTATTTATTGAGTGCCTACAAAGGGGTGGCCAAGTCATGACCTTACAACCTTCTGAAGCTACTGAGAGCTTAATGTGTGACCCTGAAAGTATGAGAAACCAGAAGTGGAGGGGAAGAGTGGAATGCCATGCTGATGAGTTTGACACTGTGTTTTGAGAGTCCCATGTTATGATTATAATAACCTACAGATACATGAGAGTATTTAATCCAACCTACAGCAGAGGAAACCATTTTAATTACAAATGCATGGTTATTTTTGTTCTAACTTATTGTATCCCTAGATCAATGACCCCAGTGAATTCTGGCCCAAACCCCTGGTCAGGTGAACCACTTTGGTCTATTATATGCCAGTGTGCCAGTTTCTGTAGAGAATACAAGAGAGATATAGGAATTAGAGAGAGAAGACAAACTCATAGGAAATGGTAAGAGAATAACATAAGACAATGTAGATTAGGATAAGAATTGTGTTGGCAAATTTTAACAACTGCCTCTAAAAAAATAAACTGGATCCAGAAAACATTTTAAATTCACTATGAATTTTCTCTATTTGTCTAGACAACCAACAAAATAATACATCAAGCTCTTATTTTTAGTAATTCATCAAATCCCAATTGTCAAAATTTAAATGTGGGCGCTGAAAACATAATCATTAACTCTCAAGAGCTATTATGACTGGCTCTAGCACACCCCTGGATTAGAGGATTATCTAGTGTGTTGCTGCTAATAATTCAATCAACTTAATTGAACATACATTTATTGTGTCTACCTTGGGCAAGGAATTGTGCTAAACAGTGGATATACAAAAATGAAAAATGGCACAGTCCCTGCCTTCAAGGAGCTTTACATGTAGTGGGAAAGACAAAATATGGACAAGTATTATGGTGCCATGTAAGAAATAGGAAAGGGATGGGAGGTGAGAAGAGGGAAAGATGATGAATTCAGTTTGAGACATTTTGAGTTTGGGGTATTAGTGGGACAGCCAAATAGAAATGTCCAGTAGATATTTGGGGACGAGAGGTTAGAGCTCTGGAAGAGAGTTAGGTTAAATATACAGATTTTAGATTCATTTATATAAAGGTAATAAAATGAGATTACTAAAGGAGAGTGCATATGGCAAGAGGAAAAGGAAACTGAGGCTGAAGATTTGAAGGATACCCATAGTTTAGCAAGGAAGGGGAGAAGAACCTAGCAGAGGGGATTGAGTGGGAGTGCTTAGACAGGTGGGAAGAGGAACCAGAGAGGGCAGTATCACAGGATTTGGAAGGAAGAATCCAGAACAAGGAAGTGAATGGAATTAAGGGTAAACAAAGAGGGGTTAGACTGGCAAGGGAGAGAAGAGGAGCTGCTTCATTTTCTGCGAAGAGAGCAAGTTAAGAGAATATGGCTTTGAAAATAAATTTCGAAGATGTATAGAATGAATGATAGTGGAGTCCAGGATTGAATGCCTCAGTCTTCTCATAAAGCAGGTGACAAGGTCATCTACTGAAAGAAGGAGATGTAGAATTGAGTTAGGAGATGGAGGAGAAAGGATAGGGTTTAAAAAAACCATTGAGAGGAGTGACAGAAAGACAATTAGAGATGAATATAGAGATTGTTCTGCAGCAGTGAGGCTGCAGTTGGAATTAAATGACATGATTTTGCAGAGGACTAAGCACAATTGCACAATTTTTTTTTTCAGTTAAGTTACTTGGTTATAAAAAGAGAGAAGGTAAAATGGTAAAAGTAACCCATGACTCAAACTTAGCATCTGTGAAAAGACAAAAGAGATGGGTATAAGAGATTTAATTTTGGGGACAGTGCCTTGTTGAAATAGCTATTTATCTCAAGGTCTACATTGTAAGAGAGAAAAGTGAAATCAGAGCAGGTATGATGAACTCAAAGAAGAGAAAGGGATGGAATGATGGAATGCTTGGAGATGGAGAGCAGGGTGAAGACCAGGTCCATTGGAGTGAGGCAATAAGAGAATTAGGAGGGGAAGAAGAAAATCTGATATGGGAGAATGACAGGATAAAACAAAAATAATAAAAGTTTAGAGAAAGAGGCTTGCCAAATGTCGCATGGTAACTTGTTAGGTGCAGGAAGGACTTGGAGCCATGCATCTTATATTTGGTAGTGATTAGAAAGAGTGTACTAAGAAGACTGGCTCAAGCTGAGATATCATATGGGGGGGGGGAGGAAGTAAAATAAAATAAAAATAGCACTGTAGGAATGGGACAGAGTTAAATAAAGTTCTTCCTGAGGTTTTGACCTACTGATCTGACAGTGAAATAGATGGCATTAGCCTTTGTACTTGTATCCTGTTTTAAAGGTAAGACTTTGAGACAAAGATATGGCTTTGAAAATAAATTTCGAAGATGTATAGAATGAATGATAGTGGAGTCCAGGATTGAATGCCTCAGTCTTCTCATAAAGCAGGTGACAAGGTCATCTACTGAAAGAAGGAGATGTAGAATTGAGTTAGGAGATGTAGTAATGCCACTAATAAAGAATGCAGAGAAGGAAAGAATCTAGAACTGAAAATAGAATAAAATTGATTTTTAAAAAATTTGGTGATATTTTCAAGGTCATTGCAGTTAGATGGAACAATGAACCAAGTGCTGGACCTGGAGGCAGGAAAAACCTGAATTTAGATCTGGCCTTAGATACTTATTAGCTTTGTAACCCTGGACATGTCACTTAACATCTGGTTTTCTAATCTGCACAATGGAGATAATAATAGCTTCAAATCTCAGGTAAAATGAGATATTTGTAATGCATTTTGCAAATCTTAAAGCACTATATAGTAGTAGTAGTAGTAGTAGTAGTAATAGTAGTAGTAGTAGTAGTAGTAGTAGTAGTAGTAGTAGTAGTAGTAGTAGTAGTAGTAGTAGTAGTAGTGATAGTAGTGGTAGTAGTAGTAGTGTTAATAGTGGTAGTGGTGGTGGTAGTGGTAATGATAGAAGTAGTAAAAGTGGTAGTAGTCATACTGGTAGTAGTAGTAAGGAGGAAGACAGGTAGGAATGAGGTCCAGGACTTTCAACTTAGTTCATGCTTTCTTCATTCAACATTGAATATCCAAAATGCAATTCTTTATCTTTCCCTTTAGACCCATTCCTCTTTCTAGCTTCCCTATTTCTTTTTTTTTCAATAGGAAATTTCATTTTAATAATATTTTATTTGATCATTTCCAAGCATTATTCATTAAAGACAAAGATCATTTTCTTTTCCTCCCCCCCATAGCCAACGCGTGATTCCACTGTGTGTCACATGTGTTCTTGATTCGAACCCAGTTCCATGTTGTCAATATTTGCATTAGAGTTTCATTTAGAGTCTCTCCTCTGTCATGTCCCCTCAACCGCTGTAGTCAGGCAGTTGCTTTTCCGCGGTGTTTCTACTCCCATAGTTTATTCTTTGCTTATGCATAGTGTTTTTTCTCCTAGATCCCTGCAGATTGTTCCAGGCCATATCACCACCACCAATGGAGAAATCCATTACATTCGATTATACCACAGTGTATTAGTCTCTGTGTACAATGTTCTCCTGGTTCTGCTCCTCTCGTTCTGCATCACTTCTTGGAGGTCGTTCCAGTCTCCATGGAATTCCTCCACTTTATTTTTCCTTTGAGTACAGTATTCCATCACCAACATATACCACAATTTGCTCAGCCATTCCCCAATTGATGGGCACCCCCTCGCTTTCCAATTTTTGGCCATCACAAAGAGCGCAGCTATGAATATTTTTGTATAAGTCTTTTTGTCCATTGTCTCTTTGGGGTACAGACCCAGCAGTGTCTAGCTTCCCTATTTCTATCAAAGATACTATCATCCCTTTTGTCTCACAAATCTGAAATCTTAGAGCCAACTTTAATTTTTTGGCTCACATTCACCTAGCCTGGCTGGTCAGTAGTCATGCCTTTTGATACTTTTCTCACATCTTCCCCTTTCTTCTCCCTCCTATGGACTGCTATTGCTCTACTTCAGGTCCTAACCAGCTAGGTGGGACAATGTTTGGAGCTCCACATCTGGGGTCAGGAAGACTCATCTTCATGAGTTCAAATCTGGCCTCAGACACTTACTAAATGGGTGACCCATAGCAAGTCACTTAACCTCATTTGCCTCAGTTTCTTCATCTGTAAAATGAACTGGAGAGGGAAATGGCAAATATCTTTGCCAAGAAAATCCCAAATGGGGTCGTGAAGAATTGGACACAACTGTAGAGACTCAACAACAAAAATCACCACTTGCCTGAATCTTGTAAGAGCCCCAAATGGTCTCTCTTCCTCCACTGTCTTTGAAAGCTCCACTCTAACCCTGTGACTCCCTTCATCACAGAACATCAGTGGCTACCTGTAAGCTCCAAAATGAAATATATTCACTTCTATTTGATATTTTAAGTCCACAAGCTGAGTCCAAGCTATCCTTCTAGATATTTTTTGCACAATTTTTGCACAATTCCTACATACTTTTAAGTTTTAGCTCTATTGGTCTACTTGTACTCTCCACATGACAACTCATCTCCTGTCTCTGGGATCTTGTTTAGCCTTTCCCTGGGGCTAGAGTGCACTCCCTGCCTCCACTTCTTGGAATTCCTAGCCCTTTTCCCATGCCACCTCCTAATAAAGTCTTTACTGAATGTGAGTAAAAAAGTTAATGTTGACTCTAAAATTTTATCTGTATGACAAAAGGGATGGTAGTACTTTGGATAGAAATAGGGAAGTTAGAGGAATGCGTCTAAGGGAAAAGAAAATGATGGAAAAGTAGTCTACAAATAGCCATGATGAGCATTGACTAATTTTGAATTCTTGTCCTGTCAGTCACACTCTTGCTGGGTAATCTTAGGGGTATGCAGTATTATATCCTCATGCCTACATTTCTGTGCTGCTGAACTGAGAATAATATGCTAACCCACTATGTTAGTTGGTCATGAGAAAAAGTTAATGAAAATGATTGCAATGTAACGTATGAAACCTGAATTACTAGAGAAATGCTCAGTTATAGTCAACAGCCTATGTAATTTGCAGTATTATTAGGGACTATTTGTGACTTGTATATAACATTACTCTAGGGGGTCCAAACATCAAATGAGAGAAATGCCAGATTGCAGGCACATTGGTTAAAACATGCAGAAGTTATATGTGATTTAGGGAATAATAAATCAAAATAGATTTAGGCATTGTGAATATTAGCAATTCAAAAATGTACATTATTTTATTTGTTGGCACATTCCCCTCACATATTCTTTTTTTCTCCTGTCCTCCAGGGTGGAGGAAGGAATATGAAAATTTTGACCTAAGAATTGCTTTAGCAGAAAACAAAGTCAGAAGCCATTCTGAAGGCTTGATCAAAGCAGCTGAATTATGCTCGCTTGCAATAAGAGGTACTCAAAGATATTTCACTAGTTAACTGCTTTGTCTACCTGAGTTTCAAATCTTCTTTGGGGTTAGGGGTAGGGGTGAGGTGGGAATTAGAGGTCTGCTTACAATAGCCATATCTTACAGAGTTGCCTTGATCAAATGAGATATTAATGACATAAAATGTGTAAAAGACATTGCAGACTTGAAAGTGCTATATGAAAGGGTAGCTTGGATATACTACACTGCCTATTCTTTTTCCTTTTTGTTGGGGGGGGAGGGTCAGAGGAGAGGCAGAAAGGTTTATAACTTTGATTTATTTTTATTTCCTTTAACATAGAAGATCCAAGAACAGAGAGTAGGGCAGAATTGTCATTCCCTCAATCTAGATGTCCTCTGAGCCTGCTTCCTGGCCCAGAATCTTTATCAAAGAATGGGAAAGAGGACACACTAATTAATTAATTTTGTCTTGTTGCCCACCTTTGTGCAAGATAGAAAAGGCAGATTAGAATTCCCTTTTCTGTTGAGTGACAAGGATGGCCCTGTGCCAGGAAAATACTGGGTCTTTTGGTGCTATTGGAGAACTGGGAGCTGATTCTTGGTTCCTAGGCTTTGGGCACTAACAGGTAGCACCAGAACCTGCTGATATAGGAGCAATTGGTACGGTTATGAAGCATTGAGCAAACAGGCGCCATTACTGCCTACTCATACCCCTTGGCATATTAGTCTGTTCTTCATAAACATCAATGGGATGAAAGGGATGACCCTCAGTTGGAGAATGGCTGAACAAATTATGGTATGTAATGGTAATGGAATACTATTGTGCTATAAGGAATGATGAACAGGATGATTTCAGGAAGAACTGGAAAGACCTACATGAACTGATACAGAGTGAAATAAGCAGAACCAGAAGAACATTGGATATAGCAACATCAATAGTATATGATGATCAAATGTGATAGACTTTGCTACTAATAGCAATACAATGATCCAGGACAGTTCTAAGGTCTTAAAAAAGAATGTATCCACCTCCAGAGAAAGAAGTGTTGGAGCAGAAATGCAGATGAAAACATATGATTTATCATTTGTTTACATGGGTATATGATTATGGGTTTCAGTTTTATAAGATTATTTTCTTTCAAAAATGAGTGACATGGAAATATGTTTTGAGTGATAATACATGTATAACCCAGTGAAATTGCTTGTCAACTCTGGGAGTGGGGAGGAAAGAGGAGAGGGAGACAACATGAATCATATATCTTTGGAAATATATAAATTTGTTATTAGAATAAAATAAAGATAATTTTTTTAAATCAATGGCTTCCTTAATAGGAAAGAGAATAGGAAATCAAGAGAACATCCTAGGAGATGTTTTTCAAAAATTGTTAAACAAAGAAAAATTCTATTTAGGTCTTGGAAGTCAAAAGGACTCTGACCTCATCTACCAAGAAAAACACTTTTGACCACCTCTACTTCTATTCAACACCAAATGCATAGAGGTTAAGAGGGCAGATAGATCTCTCTATAGCAAATAAAACTTTCTCAGAAAACCCAAGATTCCCATGAACATAAATCCAGGTTATTCACTGCCTCCTCCCAATAATAACCTATCATATTGTTTGTGAAGATATGGACTATTTGAAAATTATAGAAAAAGTTTCCTAAGATATGAAAGAGTATTTTAATTTATGTATCCCAGCCATAAGCCTGAGTTGATAACATAATCTGGAAGATCATTAGATAATAGATTTTATTTTTATTTTATTTTATTTTTTTAATTTTATTTATTTTAAAATATTTTTCCATGTTTATGGGATTCATTTTCTTTCCCATTCCTCTTCCCTCCTCTCTCCCAGAGCCAACAAGCAACCCTAACCCTAAATTCCACTGGGTTATACAAATGTTATAATACCTATTTCTTTATTATTTATTGTGAAAGGGAACTCTTTATTCTCTTTGTCTATTTTGAGTTAACCCTTGGTTAACACTAACTTAAATACCCCTACTTAGTACCTCACCAGACTGTGAAGTGTAAATCAGACACTAAGGAAGAGTGTTTGAAAGTCATTTGCTAAAGTGGATAACAACTCAATCAGTCAGGAAATTGTGAATCTTTTTGATAAGAGTTTACACCTCTAGAGGATGAGAAGTGGATCCTGTAAGACACTGCCCCACTGGCCAGTGCTAGACAATTTGAAAGCTGTAACTGGCCCCTGTGAAGAGGGGAAGGGACAAGAAGTCACTATAAAAGCCCTGAATTTCTGGGGCTTAGAGGTTGGCTTCAGGAGTTGTCCTCAACAGGTTGTTGTCTTCAGCTCGAACTGTCTCTTGGAGGGAACTTGGGTGAGTGAATAGCTGGCTTTCCTTCCTGATTTCTGAAGAGAGATTAATTCTGGTCCAAGGTTAATAAGTTGTGCTGGACTGAGTTGATCACTGGAGCAATTTTTAGTGATATTTAATCTTCTCTACCTTCTTTTTATATTTCTCAACTTTCACTCTCTCCACCTATTTTGTAAATAAAAACTATTGAAAGTCCTTTTGACTTGAGCTATAATATTTTTAATTGGTGACCACCATATTATTTATTTTCATTTATTTTAGTCAAACCCTTATTTTAATTACTTATATCATTTTTCCAATAGAGCAACCTTTTAAAACCAGAATCCCAAATCATATGCCCATATAAACAAGTGATCAGTCACTTGTTTTCCTTTTGTGTTTCTACTCCCACAGTTCTTTCTCTTGATGAGGATAGCATTCTTTCTCATAAGTCCTTCTGGATTGTCCTGGATCATTGTATTGCTACAAGCAGTAAAGTCCCTTACACTGGATCATTCCACAATGTTTCACTTTATGTGTATAATGTTCTCTTGGTTCTGCTCATTTCACTCTGCATCAGTTCACCAAAGTTCTTACAGTTCTGGATCAAGATCAAGATCAAGATCCTAGCCAAGTACCTTGAAGTCATCGTGATTTAGGAGTCTGTTTCCTTTATCATAAAAGTGAAATCTTTTTTCTCCCCTTGTTAGTATATATTCAACAGATAATTATTCTAGTGGCAGCCCAAAGTATAATAGAGCATTTTGACTCCCTTTAATTAGCAGCCTTCTGATGCCATTCCAATTCCCAAAACCAGCTGCAAATACTGGAGACGTTTTGTTTGTTTGTTTGTTTGTTTTGAAAAATAAAACTCAGACTGGAAGGGTTTACCTAGGGACTGTGATGCTATACATTGCTTTTTGTTTTAACTTTAAGACTCCTGATATGTGGGTTGTAGGAGTTGGTTTCAATGTGCTTTGATGTTATTGAGCTTCATTTTTTGCCGTTATTCTTCTTTGGCCTTTTCTATAGTATTTGTTTCATGGATATTCAAAAGCAGCTTTTCTAATTACTTATTTTAACATCGCATTCTATTTTTCAAGACTCCTCTGGTGTTATTGAGCACATTTGCCATTATTAGAGAATTTGACAAAATTTTTAATACTATACTTATTGTCTGTTAAACAGAAAATACTTGTCCTAGCACTATGTACTAACAACGTTTATCTGATAGAAAAAAATAAATGAAATGCTGTCAATTTTTAAAAAAGGATTTTAGAGCTGGAAGGGACCCTAGAGTCCACTGAGTTCAATCCTCTCATTTAAAAATTAGGAAACTGATCCCCTGAGAGCATGAATGATTTGCTCAGGGTTGTTTAGGTAGTGTCTCAGGCAGTATTTGAACCCAGGTCTTACTAATCCAAATTCAATACCCTACATGCTATAATCCCGCTATGTTATTTTACCACTGCAATTCTTGGTTTCACATCACATCTCTCCCTAAAAACATCAAGTTCCAACCCATCCTTTCCCATTAAAGAATCATAATTGTAGCAAAATTACAGTTTTGAAGTAGCCACCACAATAATTTTTTGGTTTGGGGTCACTGCAACATGAGGAACTGTATTGTGGGGTCACGGCATTAGAAAGGTTGAGAACCACTGGCTCAGGTCATTTTAGTACAATTCAGCTAGAGAAAGAGATATAAGTGAGGAATGTTCTCTGAGTTTAGACCTCTCTTTAGCCAAAAAGGAATTATAGGGAAAATATAGTTAATTTCTCCTCTCTGGGCTTTTCTCTAAACCTCTTCTTGTATGGACCACTGATGTGTAGTCAAGCATAGAGAGATTGACTCTATGCTAAGAGCATCACTACTGTTCAGTGGAACTGTTTGTTTGTTTTTTTTTCAGATAAAATGTTCTTCAATTGTGAGGTGCTATCCTCTGAAAATGAAGGGGCAATAAGAGAAAGAGCTGTGAGTCTCCTCTTCAGGAAGGGTACCATGTGGCTTCTGTCCTGACTCTCAGAAGGGGGTGCTGTTACTTCATCCGACTCCTAAGAAGGATGTCTATAAATCGTCAGCATGACTTCAAACCTGGACAGAAAAGGAATGAACTTTCCCCCTAAGTTATTTTGTTCTTTTCACTGATTTGTAACTTTTGATGCTAAAAAATTAAATGCATAATCTCTACATTGTAATATGAATCTGCTTTTATTCTAGCCCTGTTCTGTATTCCTTCAAATGGTAGGAGAATTTTATTTCTCTGATTTCTACAGACTGTAAGGATGGAAAAGCTTTCAGAGAATGAGTAAAGAGAGTTCAGTGATGTCATTAAGAACTTGAACATTGTCAGAGGTCTGGATTTATTAAAATGTCTTTATTATTTCTAATCCTTTAAGTGCAGAGAGACCCTCCTACTTCTTGCCAATATTTTCCTTCTCCTTTTAAAATTTTCAAGTGCATTTCTAAGAAAAATGAGATGCTGGGTGTTCAATATGCTTGCCTTAAAGTTCTTATGTTGCTTGATATTTGTGAAGCCTTGTTTATTCTTATTTTATAAATGTTTGGAAATCAAGGTCCTGAGGTTTTGTTGCCAATAATAGGAACTCTAATTTAAAAGGGAAGTTTGTTTTAAAACAGGAAAATTAGCAATTGCCTGAAGTTGGTACAATAAATTTTTTATTCTGATCAAAGCCCACCATTTCATTTTCATTAATATTAACTTACATGAAACAGGACTTGCATTTGGTATGTGTTTGAGACAAAAAGACCCAATTTCATGCTAACATTTAATTTGTTTAGGCTTCTTAACTAGTAATATCCCTCCAACCGTGCTCACTATTCATTGTCAAAATATAGATTCTTCACTAGTTTTTCTCTTGCCACCTTGTAGCCCATTAGTAGTGGGCTTATTTCCTTTGTCATATCTTTTTAGTAAATATGCTTTTCTTTTTTAAAACCTCTCATTCTGTCTTAGTATCAATTCTAAGACAAAAGAGTGGTAAAGGCTAGGCAATTAGGGTTAAGTGACTTGCCCAACATCACACAGCTAGGAAGAGTCTTAGATCAGTTTTAACTTTCCAACTGTAGGACTGGTATTCTATCGGCTGAGCCACCTAGCTGCCCTAGTATATATTTATATTAAACCCTTACCTTCCATCTTGGAATCAATACTGTGCATTGGTTCCAAGGCAGAAGAGTGGTAAGGGCTAGGCAATGGGGGTTAAGTGACTTGCCCAGGGTCACACAGTTGGGAAGTGTATGAGGCCAGATTTAAATCTAGGACCTCCCATCTCCAGACCTGGCTCTCAATCCACTGAGCTACCCAGCTGCCTTCTGATAAATATATTTTTAAGAAAATTATTTTTGGTGTCACAGATATCCAGGGTTTAATTCCTGTTTTTGTCATATACTTATTGGATTATGTTGGGCAAGTAACTTAAACACCCAACCTCTAATCAGTTCTCTTAGATGAGAAATTATAGAGAAAGTAACACACTTATACTGATAGACAGAATTTTCTCACATGGGAATTCCCTATACCAATTAAATCATGGTCTGTCTTTATCCTCCATTTAGAAATTCATCAGAATATATACCAGATGACAAAATACAACACTCATTCCTATTGAAAACACTAGAAAGTATAGGAATAGAAGGGCCTTTCCTAAAAATAATAAACAGTATTTATCTAAAACCATCAACCAACATCATCTGCAATGGGGATAAACTAGATGCATTCCCAATAAGATCAGGAGTGAAACAACGATGCCTATTATCACCCCTATTATTTAACATTGTACTAGAAATACTAGCAGTAGCAATTAGAGAAGAAAAAAGAAATTGAAGGTATTAAAATAGGTAATGAAGAGACCAATATATCACTCTTTGTGGATGACATGATGGTCTACTTAAAGAATCCTAGAGAATCAACCAAAAAGCTAATTGAAATAATCAACAACTTTAGCAAAGTTGCAGGATACAAAATAAACCACATAAGTCATCAGTATTTCTATATATCTCCAACACATTTCAGCAGCAAGAATTAGAAAGAGAAATTCCATTCAAAATCACCCTAGACAATAAAAAATACTTAGGAATCTATCTGCCGAGACAAACACAGGAACTATATGAACACAACTACAAAACACTCTCCACACAATTAAAACTAGATCTAAACAATTGGAAAAACAGTGATTGCTCATGGGTAGGGCAAGCTAACATAATAAAAATGACAATCCTACCCAAACTAATTTACTTATTTAGTGCCATACCCATTGAACTTCCAAAAAACCTTTTTACTGAATTAGAAAAAAACATAACAAAGTTCATTAGGAAGAGCAAAAGATCAAGGATATCCAGGGAAATCATGAAAAAAATGTGAATGAAGGTGGCCTTGCAGTACCAGATTTCAAACTATACTATAAAGCAGTGGTCATCAAAACAATTTGGTACTGGTTAAGAGACAGAAAGGAGGATCAGTGGAATAGACTTGGGGTAAGTGACCTCAGCAAGACAGTCTATGATAAGCCCAAAGATCCCAGCTTTTGGGACAAAAATCCACTATTTGATAAAAAACTACTGGGAAAATTGGAAGACAGGGTGGGAGAGATTAGGTTTGGATCAACACCTCACAGCCTACACCAAGATAAACTCAGAATGGGTGAATGATTTGAACATAAAGAAGGAAACTATAAGCAAATTATGTGAACACAGAATAGTATACATGTCAGACCTTTGGGAAAGGAAAGATTTTAAAACCAAACAAGACTTAGAAAGAGTCAAAAAATGTAAAATAAATAATTTTGACTACATCAAATTAAAAAGTTTTTGTACAAACAAAACCAATGTAACTAAAATCAGAAGGGAAGCAACAAATTGGGAAACAATCTTCATAAAAACCTCTGACAAAGGTTTAATTACTCAAATTTACAAAGAGCTAAGTCAATTGTCAAAAAAACCAAGCCATTCTCCAATTGATAAATGGGCAAGGGATATGAATGGGTAATTTTCAGTCAAAGAAATCAAAACTATTAATAAGCTCATGAAAAAGTGTTCTAAATCTCTTATAATCAGAGAGATGCAAATCAAAACAACTCTGAGGTATCACCTCACACCTAGCAGATTGGCTAACATGATAGCAAAGGAAAGTAATGAATGCTGGAGGGGATGTGGCAAAGTCGGGACATTAATGCTGGTGGATTGGAACTATGCCCAAAGGGCACTAAAAGACTGTCTGCCCTCTGATCCAGCCATAGCACTGCTGGGTTTATACCTCAAAGAGATAATAAGGAAAAGACTTGTACAAGAATATTCATAGCTGTGTTCTTTGTGGTGGCAAAAAATTGGAAAATGAGGGGATGCCCTTTGATTGGGGAATGGCTGAACAAACTGTGGTATATGTTGATGATGGAATACTGTGCTCAAAGGAAAAATAAAGTGGAGGAATTCCATGGAGACTGGAACGACCTCCAGGAAGTGATGCAGAGTGAAAGGAGCAGAACCAGGAGAACATTGTACACAGAGACTGATACACTGTGGCACAATCGAATGTAATGGACTTCTCCATTAGTGGTAATGCAGTGTTCCTTAACAACTAGGAGGGATCTGTGAGAAAAGCTACTATCCACATTCAGAGGGAAAACTGTGGGAGTAGAAACACCGAAGAAAAATGACTGCTTGATTACATGTGTCAAGTTCGGCTATGATAAGGACAGGGGGAGGGGGGAAAAAGAGGGAGGGAAAGAATATGATTTTTGTAACCAAGGAATAATGTGTGAAATTGACCAAATTTTAAAAACAAACAACTAAACAAAAGAATATATTCCAGAAACTAGTCCTAAAAAAGTAATAGAATGTCAGGATTGTGGTTTCATTATTATGGGGTATTCTCATTCTGACCCTCCTTTATCAAAGCAAATAAACAAGTTATTTGTAATTTATAGTTTTAGCTCCTTGAAAGCAGATTTTAATTATTGTCTTTGTATCTCTAGTCCCTATTTCAGTGCCAGGCAGAGAGTAGACATTTAATATATGCTTTTTGACTAATTGGTTGGAGTTTCCCAGGAGCATTGAGAAAGAGATTTTCCCAGGGTTATAAAGCTAATAGACAACAGAGGTAGAATTTGAATTCAAGTCTTCCTGACTCCAAGCCTGACTCACTATTCAGATACTGCCTCTCATGCATGCACGTGGAGTCTCGAATTCTTTTATTTTTACCTTAAATTTTATTTTATTTTTATTTCTAAATTGTATTTCTCCCTCCACCCCCACTTATTGGGAAGATGAGAAATACACTAATCATTACACATAAATAGTCACGCAAAACATATTTCCATATTACCATGTTCTTTAAAAATATAGAGAAAAAATATTCCTCAATCTGCCTTGAAGCCATCTGTTTTCTCTTTGGAAGTGAACATTTTTCATCATGAGACCTTTGGAATTGTGGTAGATCATTGTATTGATCAGAGTCACTAAGTCTTTCATAGTTGATTATCTTTATAATTTATGACTATGTAAATTGTTTTACTGATTCTGCTTACTTCACTTTGCATCAGTTCACATGTCTTATATTTTATATATATGTACATATATATATATGTCTTATGTTTTTCCTGAAACCATTTCTTATAGCTCAATGGTGTTATCATATTCACATACTACCATAACTTATTTAGCTGTTCCCCAATTGATGGGCATTCTTTCAGATTCCAATTCTTTGCCATCACAAAAATAGCTTGTATAAATATTTTTGTTCATGTGGCTCTTTTCTCTTTTTCTTTGATCTCTTTTGAATATAAACCTAGTTGACTCAAAGGATATTGGCAGTTTTGTAGATTTTTTGGACTTATTTCTAAATTGCTCTCCAGATTTGTTAGACTAATTCACAGCTCTACCAACACTACATTAGTATGCCTGTTTTCCCACATTTCCTTCTAGTATTTGTTATTTTCCTTTTTGGCCTTCTTAGCTAATCTGAGGGGTGTAAGATGATACTCTAGAGTCACTTTAATTTGCATTTCTCTAAAAATGTGTGATATAAAACATTTTTTCATGTGTCTATTGATAGCTTTGATTTCTTTTGAAAACTGCCTGTTCATCACTTAACCATTTATCAGTTAGGGAATGGCTCTTATTCATATAGATCTGGCTCAGTTCACTTAATATTTGAGAAATGAGACCTTTAGCATAGAAACTTATGGGAGCATTTTTTTTTTACAATTGTTAGTTGAATTCGAGGTTGGATTTGAATTCAGGTAGCTAAGAGAAGTAGCATAAAGAGCACTGGACTTGGAGTCAGGGAGCTCTGATTTAAATCTAGTCTTAGAAACATTAGCTGTGTGATCCTGGGCAATTCATTTAAGTTTCCCAAGTCTCAATTTCTTCCTCTGTAAAATGAGTTTTAGGCAGCTAGGAGGCACAATAGTTAGAGTGCCAAGCCTAAAGACAGGCAGAGCTGAATTTAAATGTGGCCTCAGACACTTAGTAATTCTATAATCTTAGGCAAATCACTTCATTCTTGTTTGCCTCAGTTTCCACATCTGTCAAATGATATGGAGAAGGAAATGGCAAGTCATCCCAGTATCTTTGCTTAGAAAACCCCAAATGGAATCATGAAGAGGTAGACATGACTGAAATAACTGAACAACAACAAAATAGGATGACAATAGTACCCACTTCCCAGGGTTATTGGAAAGATCAAATACAATAGCATATGTATTTTGTGCAAAAGTATTATGATTATGGATATTGAAGTATTTCATTTTTTCTTTTCTTAAGGTTTTAAAAATTAATTTATTAGCATTTCTGTTTTTCAGTCCATTTTTATTTGTATCTTTTTTTACAGCACTTATATTTCCCAATAGTTCACTGCCCCCAAGAAAGTCTTTCTTTATAACAAAGAATTTTTTTCTAAATCTTTTACTATGTTAATTTACAAATCAAATCGATCTCCAGAAATAAACTCTTCTGAGATCGCAGTATACAGTAGAAAGTATACTTAATCTGGAATCAGGATTCAAATCCTGCCTCTCATTTACTATCTGTGTACCCTTGGACACAGTACCTAATGTTCATGGGTTATGGTTTCCCCATTTTTAAATAGTGAATTAAAAAAAAAAAACAACAGGGCAGCTAGGTGGTCCAGAAGATAGAGAGCCAGGCAAATATGACCTTAGATACTTATCTATGTGGCTCTAGGGAAGTCATTTAACTTCATTTGCCTAGATCTTACTGCTCTTGGAACTAATATTTAGTATCAATTCTAACTCAGAATATAAGAGGTTTTTTTTTAAAAAAGAAAAGGAATAAAACATTTAGTAAAGGTAATACATCAAAGAAATCTGACATTATCTATAATATTTTACATTTATATCCTCACCCTTGGAAAGAAGAAACAGTAGTATCTTCTCACTTCTCTTTTTTTGTGGTCAATCCTGATCAAATTCAGTTTTAATTCTTTCATTTCATTGTTTTTTCCTTCACATTGTTATAGTCCCCAGGTATATTGTTTTTCTGGTTCTGATTATTGCATCAGTTCATAGAGGTTTTCCCATGCTTCTCTGTATTTAGCTGATGAATACATTTGATTTTTTTCAAGCTTATGTATATTTCTGTCTTTCTAACCATCTCCCATGGTCAAATAGGACACTACCAATGAAACTGTTATTGAAGTATTTGGACAGGACTGAGGGGAATAGGGTATGGCAAAGATACTCCTTAGATTTCATTCTGATGAAGCTGTCATTTCCCAGTGTTTGCCACCAGTATTTTGCTATTCCTAGATGTTCCATGTCCTTGTGGTCCCAGAAAAAGAACAGAGATAGAGCTCAAAGTTTTTACTATTTGCTAATTACAAATCAAATGGATCTTCAGAAATAAAGCCAAAGGGTTTAGACCAAGGAGCATAGACTGAAGAGAAGAAAATGAGCATATTTGGGCAATTGACAAAAACAAAAGTGAATTACTGGTATGTGCATGTCTTTTCTGTTCTTGGAAAAGAGGTGGAGAAGTAAAGATGCATAATTTTGCATACAGCAGAGTTGGAGGAAATCATGATTTTTAGAGGCTGAAGACTTGGGTTCAAATTCTACTACTGATGATGCTTTTGAAGCTTTAGGCAAATTCCATGATTTCACAGGGTTTCAGTTTCCTAATATTAAAATAAAGGAGTTGGACTAGATGGCCTTTAAGGTTCCTTCTGGCTCTACCTCTACAATCATATGATCCCATGACAATCCTAGGATCCCATGGTAATCTTATGCCTACCACCCTATGACATTCCTATAGCTATTGTGTCCATTAATTTAAAAGCTTTTTCTTTGTTTAAAATAGAGAATTATGGAAAAAGAAAAAGAAAGAACACAAAAAATAAAGAATTATGTATATAGGAAAATGACAATGTTGTAAAATAACCAAAATGTAGAAATAAATATGTATATGTCCATATATATATATATATAACTTTCAAGAAAAAAGAAATGTACATATGAATATGCGTGTTTGTGCAAAAACTGTTAAAATTCATTATTTAATTTATTTTCCTTTTTGTTGGCACTGACCAGGTCAGCCATTTTCTGATGCCCTTAATTATCTTTCTCTTACTCACTGTCCCACATCTCAGTCAGAGCTATGATCTTGGCACTGGCAGTGTTTTCAGACTGACTCCTTCAAATCAAGAATGAGATTTAAATACAGCAAGTATCAAAAATTGGAAGATTTTTGCCTATCCAGAGGTAACTCTTATCAGTTTTTACCTTGTGGCCATGGTCAGAGAATGTAGTCTTACAGTATCAGAATGGGTTCTGCCAAGGAAAATATACAGTACTTCATGATGGCACTGGATGGAATTTGCATGAGCATTCATCATGAGGACCTAAGGACACAAATTGGTCATATATATATATATATATGTATATATATATATATATATATACTGGATGACATTTATTCATTATAGTAGCTAATATGTGTAGGCAATTCTGGAGGAAGTCTAAATGCCAACCTGGCACAGTGATAATTGGTTGACGTGCACTTGTAGTACTGGACAACCAGCTAAAAACTCAAGCCTTGGCATCATGGGTCATTGAAGTAACATGAGAGAAGCATTGTCTCATCAATGGATGTATGGCAATGTTGACACTACCATGTGGATCTAGAGATTTCTTGGCTATGTTAATAAAGATCTAGTTGTAGTTTGATCCACCTTCCTTCTTCTCAGAACCTACATCATGCTGTGAATCCTAAAAATGTCTTGTTTTCATCTGGGTTTGACTGTAGAATCAGCCAGATCTAAGATTGGAGCACTGTCCATCCAGATGTTAAACCCAATTAAGGACATAGGGCTAGGATTATACAAGTCAGACATGCTATATATGTAACTTGGTCCAAATAATACTAAACTTGTATTTATATGGTGCTTTGCAAATATTAATTTATTTTTATCTTCATTAAAACCCTGGCAGGTAGTGCTGTTATTATCCCCATTTTACCTAGGAGGAAACTGATACAAGCAGAAGATAAACTACTTTTCTACCATGACACAATTAGTAAATGTCTGAAATTGAATTTGAATTTTCTTGATTCCAGTCCAGTTCTCCATCCCTTGTGCCACTTAGCTGCCACTAAATGTATGCTAAAGGCACACTGGATCTCAGAGGTTTTAGCTGTGGTACATCAGCCCAATTAGAGTTATTCCCATTTGCTAATCTGACACTTTGTAGCTATCTAAAAAGGATGCCAAAGAGAAGTAAGTTATTTTTTTTTTGACATGGCAGTTTAGGGTAGAAGACTTCAAACTTTTTTGGTCATGTACCTCTACCAGTTAAAAACAATAATAGAAGGCAGAAAATAAAAACAGGACAATGTCCCGAAGACCAGAGATATATCTCTAATAGATTTCTATTGGACATTGCACATATAGACTTAGGTACTAACTCAAGTGAGATTTTCTTAATCCAATTCAAAACAAAAATGGAAGTATAGCCCTGAAGTACTAACTCTATGAGTCACTTATGTTCTCAAAGTGATCTGTAGATTAGAAGCAGGAATGCTGGTGATGATAGACTAATCTGTTGTTTTTTTTTTTAAGAGAAAAACCAAATTGTTTAAAAAAAAGTTTAAAAGGAGAATTTATAACAACCAAAGAGAAAATAAGTGAAATGATCAGAAATTATTTTGCCCAGCTTTAGGCTAACAAAACTGGTAATCCATAGGAAGTATATGATTACTTACAAAAAATATAAAGTACTCAGATTAGCAAAAGAAAAAAATTTAAATGACCAAATAACAGAAAATAAAATTGAGGAAAAATGCTTGAGCAAAAAAAAGGTAAAATTATTACTTTTACAGATAATATGATAAGAATTCCAGAGAGTCAACTAAAATTTATTGAAATAGCTAATAACTATTACAAAGGTGCTGGGTATAAGATAAATCCACATAAATTATTAGCTTTACAAATATATAAAAAACAAAGCCCAGGCAGAAAATCTGTAAAAAGCAATTCCACTTAAAAGAACTATTGAAACTATGAACTATTTGGGAACATATATTCCAAGATTCACTCAAGGACAGTATGACTAAAATTGTGTTTGCAGAAATAAAGGCAGACCTAAATAATTATAGAAACATTCATTACTCATGGGCAGGGTTGAGCCAATAAGACAAAAATGATAATACTTTCTAAATCAGTTTACTTAATCAGTACTGTGCCAATTAAATTCTCTAAAGAGTATTTTATAGATATAGAAATAATAATGAGATCCATTTAAAGGATATTAAGATAATATGAAAAGAAGTAAGAAGGAGGGATTCTTTCATACCAGATCTCAAACTATACTACAAAGAAATAGTCATTAAAATGATTTTTTACTGATTTAAAAAAGAGAAAGGTTAATCAGTAGACCAGATTAACAAATCACAGTATAGTGTGTGATAAACTCCAAGATCCCCATTATTGGGGAAAGGTCTCACTATTTGACAAAAACTGCTAGGAAAACTGGATAGCAACCTGGCAGAAACCAGGTTTAGACCAACACCTCGCACCATATAGTGGCAAAAAGTAATTCAAATTTATAAGACTTGGAGTCATTTCCCAGTAGATAAAAGGTCAAATTATATGAAGAAGCAGTTTTCAAAGGAAGACATTGAAAGTATTAGCATTCATATGAAAAAATGATCTAAATTATTAATAATTAATGAAATGAAATTTCAAGTAATTTGAGGTTCCATCTCACAGATATCAGACTGGCAAAGATGACAAAAGAGGAAAAAGACAAATATTAGAGAGGTTGTGGGAAAACAGGTACACTAATGCACTTCTGTTTGAGCTGTGAATTGGTCCAAACTTTCTAGATAGCAATTTGGAACTATACCCAGGAAGTTACTAAACTTTGCATAACCTTTCATTCCCCTGCTAAGCTAAAAACCCAAGATATCAATGAAAGAGAAAAAAGATTTATATATACAAAAATATTTATTATGGTATTTTTATGGTAGCAAAAATTGGAAATAAAGGGAGGGATAATTTAAAAGAAAACCCTTGCAATAATTATTCATAGTCGTATAGTCAAGTAAACAAATTCCCATGTAGATTATAGGAAAAGATAGTTTCAGAGAAACATTGAAAGATTCATATGAACTAGTGTAGAGTGAAATCAGCAAAACCAAGGAGACAATTTTCATAGTAAGAGCAATGTTGTAAAAATCTGATATCCCTGAAGGAGTTTCTGATAGCTTGTCATTTCTTGGGAGTTTTTTGAGGTTTTTTGGAGAGGAGGATGGGGAGGAGTGAGAAGAGAGGTCATTTTTTTCAACCTGATCTAATGAAAATTAGATACCAAACTATGTCATCTTATGCCCTAGAAGAATATAAGGTTGATCACAGTTTCCAAAAAGCTGCATTTGTCATCTCTCTCTCTCTCTCTCTCTCTCTCTCTCTCTCTCTCTCTCTCTCTCCTAATTCATTAACTTATCCATTCATTGATTCATTTCCGTATCTGTACATTCATCTACATATTTATTATGTGTATTCCATTTATTATGGAGTGATTTGAATAGAATGCAAGACTTGCTTGTCCTATATGAGAAATAAATGGGAAAAAAGAAAGATTAATACTTTGAAAATATTTAACATCTTTTAGTATAAACCTTTTCCCTCCTCAACAAAATAATTAGTAACAATAAATATAATGTGAGCTCCTTAGCAGCAAGAACTAGTTGTACTTTTCTGTTCTTTGCATCTCCCGGACTGAACACAATACCTGGCACATAGTAGGGGCTTAATACATGCTTCTCATTGTTCATAATGATATTTTAGTGGGAATGATATAATTAAATATGTATCATAATTTTTACATCCTTCTTTTCACTTTCTGATCCAACAATTTGGATGACTGATTCTAAATTCAGTTTATTTCAATTTTTTTATTTAAGAGCTATTTTTTTAAGAGCTGAAAAGGAATTCATAAGACTATAGAGATCTTAGTGGAAGAAATGGAGCACTTACTGCCCTTACTAAAGAGGATTGTATTTTTCTTTCATTTTCTTTTCTTTTCTTTCCTTTTCCTTTCTTTTTTCTTCCTTTCATTTTTTACTTTTACCTTTTTGTTTTAGAATTGATACTAAGTATGGACTCTAAGGCAGAAGAGCAGAAAGGGTTCAACAATTGGGGTTAAGTGATTTACCCAAGATCACACAGCTAGAAAGTTCTGAGTTCAGATTTTAAATCAGAACCTTCTGTCTCCAGCCCTGGATTCCTGTCCACCTCTATCAATGTCCAGTGGCAGATAAGGGTTAAGAATGACTAAGATGGAGTCATGGGCATTATATTTGGCAATTAAGAGATCATTGGTAACTCTGAAAAGAGCCATTCCAACTGAGGAAGGAATTAAGGAATATAAGAAAATTAAGAACATGGAGACTATAAGGATGGTGGTAACCTCAGTGAAAACTGGGAATGTCAGAAGAGGAGTGTGTTTGGACAGAATGATAATATAATGAGATCTGCAATGCATCCCATTCATTTCTATTCATTGTTTCCTATGAAAACAAAATAAAACAAGATATATGTTATGTTTGGGGCGATATTACTCATTGACTACTATTCTAGAGTACAGTGCCCACTCATTTAGGAGTGACTAGACAGTCAGGAAATGATCTAGTTTGGGGGACAGGGAGAGAGTGGGTCAAGGGAAAAACTGATGGGGTAATGAACCTCATGGAAGGTCATGGAGGGTTCAGGGGATTAGGTCAGTTGATCTGCTAGCTTCAGTTAAGGTTAGGCTATTGCTGGCATGGATGATAGCAGCATAGCCACAGAAAGTCAGAAGGTGAAGTAGGGGAGGGCTGAACAATCAAGGGTGAATGCAATGGCTTAGTTGTGTTGGAGATAAGCCCACAATTAACTACAAAGGGCTTGAAGGTTGAATGAGAACCCATCTCACTATCCTCTCATTAATTGATAACACTCCCCTTGGGGGTCAGTACTTAGATGAGTCGCCTCTAAAGTGTATGTGGTGTAAGTCATGCCTGACCTCAGTGGGGCCAGTTTAATATTAGGGTGATTATAACCTAACCTCTACCCCTGCATAGATAAGTTGCTGTCCATACTTCTTTTGATGATACATAGTAAGATCAAATCAAACCTGAACATCTCTTCTAACATATGTACATTTACCTATTTATAAATTTTAGAATATACTAGAATATACATGGTATGTACATTATAAAACAGACACAAAATAAAAATTAAAAATGATGAAATGCAGATGAAATACTTTAATTTTATTTAATAGGATAAAAAATTTTCACTCAATGTATATATTATTTTTGTGAAATAAATGTAATTGCACTTGTTTCACCCCCCAAAAAATCCTTATGTATTCCCAAGGGGAATAAGACAGAGGAATAATAATTGTTTTTTATAAATTAATTATTCAATTAATTTAATCAATGTACCTAGCCAAGCAGGTGAAATTTCATCTTCATATACTTTTAACTGAAAGGTACATAATAATCATAAGTAATAAGTCAGTGATACACAATAGAAAAACAATAGGTAAAGAGAGTTGTTCCTGGTTTATATATAGCAGAAAGTTTCAGTACTAATTCGTTCTTCTTTCCTTATTTGGTTGTCCTTAATGGATGGTACCAGGGCATTATATCCTATTAGTGTTTATTTATTTGATTTATTATTATTATATTATATCTATCACATATTATTATTATATTTATGTTATGTTTTTGACTGAGTGAGAAGAACAGTGAGCAGTTTAGTTCTGCTGTATTGTAGAGAGCAAGAAGGCAATCTATCAATTTCTAATAAGGCTAGGTTGAAAGGTAGATTGAAACCAGTTGAGAAGGGCTTAAAATGCCAAATAGTGTAATTTATATTAGATCCTATGTTCATTATAAAGAGCTCCTGGAGTTTACTTAGTAGGGGGGTGTTATACTCAGATCTTGCTTTAGGGAAATCACTTTGGCAGTTGATTGGCAGATACAGTGGTAAATGACTTGAAACAGATTGACCAGTTAGGAATCCCATCCAGTAGTACAGATTAGAGATGACAAAGGCTTGAATTAGCAAAGTTGCTAAGAGTGGAGAGAAGGGAATGGAGAAAAAGATGAATGAAAGAAAGAGTGAAAAAAGCATTTAATAAGCATTTACAAAGTACCAAGTTAATGTACAAAGGGTTCAGTTGTGTCCAAGTCTTCACGACCCCATTTAGAATTTTCTTGGCAAAGATATTTGAGTGGTTTGTACTTTCCTTCTCCAGCTCATTTTTCAGAGGAGGAAACTGAGGCAAACAGGATTAAGTGATTTGTTTAGGGTCTCCAGTTTCCAATTCTTTGCCACCAGAAAGAGAGCTGCTATAAATATTTTAAAATGTTCAGTTATTTTCCTTTTTCCCCAATCACCTTAAGTTTATCTAATAGTGGTATTACTTGGTCAAAAAGTATACACAGTTTTATAACTCTCTTGGGAATAATTCTAGATTGCTCTCCAAAATGGTTGGATCAGTTCACAGTTCTATCAACAGTGTATTAGTGCACCAATTTTCCACATCTCCTCCAACATATGTCATCTTACCCCTTAATCGTTTTAGCCAAACTGTGAAATGAGAAATGATATCTCAGAGCTATTTTGATGTGCATTTCTCCAATCAGTAATAGTCCAGACTTGAATTATGAATCTTTCTGATTCCCTGTCTGGCACTCTATCTACTACACCACCTAGATGCCCAGGTGGTAGAGATATAAACACAAAAGAGAAGATAATTCATTCCTTACCTTCTAACTGGAGAATTGGTTACAAATACAGTGATGGTATCTGGTTGAGATGTTTTGGTTTGTAGAGTTAAAGGGACTGTGAGTAAAGGCATGAGGAAGTAGATTTAACATCCTTTGAAATAAATAGTTTTGATTTGATTATGGTTCCAGAACTGGAAGAAGGTGACAGGTAGGATGTAGAGTGCTAGTGAGATGGCAAGGTGGCAAGTGAGTTGATAACCAAGGAGGTGAGTGAAGCAAGGATGAAACCAATTTCAATGTAGTAAATATAATCATATTGTCAGAGTAACAGGGCATGACTTCCCAGATGTAAGTTCTGGAGCCCATTGTGTCTAATATGGATGGCAAGGAGGCAGATATGAAGATGGCCAAGGAGAAAGGGTGTCATGGAGATAAAATGACAATACTTGTTACCTGCCCACCATGAGTAGGCAGTTAGGTGACCAAAAGTGAGGTGTTGATAATGGATAACAGCAAGGATAACATCATGGTTGTGAAGTTGAATGACTGATGGTGGCATCCTAGACAGAAATAGGGAAGTTTGGAAGAGGAGCAGGTTTTGAGGAAAGATTGATATCCACAATGTCAGATTGTAGCTCATCCATGCCTGCTTATCCTGGGTGATTCACTTTTCCCTTTTCAAAATATAAAAGGAGCGAGGTATGGTTTTTCTTTGTTCCTCATATGTCATTGCTCTAAAAAGGATGGTTGCTGCAGCCATAAAATTATCTGGGGATAAGAAATGATTTGTTAAGTAAAGGCAATTTTTCTCCCCAATGCCATCTTAGGTTGAAACTCTTTAGAAACCAATGCCCAACTCAGAAAGTGGTGAAGGGTAAGAGCTTCAGTTTTTGGTTGATCATTGTCCTGCATATTAAAAAGGACCAAAAATAGTGGAATTGGGAGAGTGAGTAGGGAGAGTGGAAGATTGTTGAGGAATAATGGGTAAAGGGTAGGAATGTTTAGTTAGAAGCCTACAATTTTCTATTGATTTTTTTAAACCCTTAACTTCGTCTTGGAATCAATATTGTGTATTGGTTCCAAGGCAGAAGAGTGGTAAGGGCTAGGCAATGGGGGTCTAGTGACTTGCGCAGGGCCACATAGTTGGGAAGTGTCTGAGGCCAAATTTGAACTCAGGACTTCCCATCTCTAGGCCTGGCTCTCAACTGAGCTACCCAGCTGCCCCCCCCCAACTTCCTATTGTTTTTTTTTTAATTTTATAGTATTTTATTTGATCATTTCCATGCATTTTTCATTAAAGACAAAGATCATTTTCTTTTCCTCCCTCCCACCCCCCGTGGCCGACGTGTGATTCCACTGGTATCATATGTGTTCTTGACTTGAACCCATTGCCATGTTGTTAGTATTTGCATCAGAGTGTTCGCTCCGAGTCTTTCCTCTTTCATGTCCCCTCAGCCATTGTAGTCAGGCAGTTGCTTTTCCTTGGTGTTTCTATTCCCTCAGTTTGTCCTCTGCTTTTGGATAGTGTTTTTTTCTCCTTGATCCCTGCAGATTGTGCTGGGACATTACACCACCACTAATGGAGAAGTCCATTACGTTCGATGATACCACAGTGTATCAGTCTCTGTGTACAATGTTCTCCTGGTTCTGCTCCTCTCGCTCTGCATCACTTCCTGGAGGTTGTTCCAGTTCACATGGAATTCCTCCACTTTATTATTCCTTTGAGCACAATAGTATTCCATCACCAACATACACCACAATTTGTTCAGCCATTCACCAATTGATGGGCATCCCCTCATTTTCCAATTTTTGGCCACCACAAAGAGCGCAGCTATGAATATTTTTGTACAAGTCTTTTTGTCCATTATCTCTTTGGGGTACAAACCCAGCAGTGCTATGGCTGGATCAAAGGGTAGACATTCTTTTATCGCCCTTTGTGCATAGTTCCAAATTGCCCTCCAGAATGGCTGGATCAGTTCACAACTCCACCAGCAATGAATTAATGTCCCTACTTTGCCACACCCCCTCCAGCATTCATTACTTTCCATAACTGTCATGTTAGCCAATCTGCTAGGTGTGAGGTGATACCTCAGACCAACTTCCTATTGTTGAAAGAAGGGAGTAATCATTGGTAAATGTTTAACAATAACCAGCTCTCTGGGGGCGGGGGAGGGGATGTACAGATTAAATTTAATCTGCATTATTTTCTCCATTACTTCCTTAAACCAAGACAATCAACAAATCAACAAATCAAGGCCTGAATTTCAGTTTGCTAATTTCCAATGCTCACATTGAAAATTTAGCAATCAATTTTAGAGACCCAAGAAAGTTGGTTCCAGCACACCACTGGATACAACCCTTTTTTACTCTCCAATTTATTGATCATATACTCCTTGGGGTCATTCTTTGCTCTTCCTAAACCTCCATCTCAGGACATAGAAACTACTTTGGAGACCATTGCTCTTTAGGACCATCATTCTGTTCCCACTAACCCTAATAAGTAAATCAGAAAAATCTGAAAGATGCTCCTTGAAGCCCTTTGTATAAATATTGAGATAGCACTGAACCAGATTATAAACTCCTTCTGGGCATGGATCATGCCTTATTATCCCCATAGATACTTCTAAAACCTAGCACAGTAGTGGACACATAAGGGATCCTTAGGTAATGCTTGTTGGTTGACTTATACTTGCTTCTTCCTTTACAGATCAGAAGAAGGAAACGTTGAGCTTACAAATAATAAACTAAATAGTTCCATGTGTGTGCTAATTTCGGAATGAAGATTTTCCCAGTCCTCAAAGTTTATACTGAAAATAAATGCTATTTAATATAAATACACACATGTCCAGGTAATCATGGCTGCAATCTAGACACCACACGCTTCCTCTCCCCGGCACCGAATGAAATAGACTACATCAAAGGAGCATAAAAATCACCTTTGGAGGAACAGAAGGACTCCCCAGTACTCCCCAGTACCCCACAGAGGCTAAGGTACGTGGGGTTTGAACATTTCCACACTATAATAAGAAGGAGGAAAAGCTTGCACAGAAACATGAACTGAGCTGCCCTTCCCCCCCCCCACTTCCCCCACCAAACCAGAGTGAGCTACCGGAGCACTCACTGGGACAGCAAGTGAGTGGGGAACATCTCTGTCTGGGGGGGGCACTCCAGGGTCCTTGGGATCTGGGGACTGCCAGGAAAAAAATGTCTCAGGGTGGTTTCACAGGAGAATTCTGCACTGATCACAGGGGGCCCAGGGAGCCATACTCGGGGCGATTGCGCTGAGCATCTGGGTGGAGCTAAACACCAGGGGCGGACCACGCGCTGATTATCTGGGCAGAGCTGAACACCTGGGCAGTGTGGCTGTGATCAGGGCCCAGCGCTCTAAGAAACCTTGGAGGCTGGGAAGAACTAGTCTGAGGCAACCTAAATTCACAGAAAACCCGCCCATATCACCCAGACCCCAGAACAAAAAGGAAAGGGGAATAAAACCACCAAAGGGATGGCTCACATGGCCCAAAATCAAGCCTCCAGGAAGAAAGGGAAAAAGGTGACTATTGAAAACTTTTATGGTGGAACTACTTAAGGAAAAGAAGAGAATGAGGATGAAATCCAAAAAAAATCAGAACATGCCTCCCAAAATGGAAACTATCAACAAGCTCTGGAAGATCTCAAACTAGAACTTACCCAAAAGATGGAAACCTGGAAAGAAAAAAGGGAGAAAGAGATCAGCAGTCGGGCAGATAAGACTGCTCAATTGGAAAAAAGAGCTCGAAGCATTCAATAGAAGGGCAGACAAAGCTGAAAAGCAAAACCAGTCCCTAATGACCAGAATTAAGCAACTCGAAGAAAGTGAGATCATAAAACAGCAAGAATCAATAAAGTAAAGCCAAAACATTAATGAATTAGACGAAAACATAAAATATCTCACTGAAAAGGTCAGACTTGGAAAACAGAGGAAGAAGAGACAACCTCCGAATTATCGGTCTCCCAGAAAAAACAGAGATAAACAATAAACTCGATGTTATTCTACAGGAGATTATAGAAGAAAATTGCCCACACGTTCTGGAGCAAGGGGGCAAAATAGAAATAGAAAGGGTTCATAGAACACCCTCTATACTAAATCCCCAAAAGACAACCCCTAGGAATGTAATTGCCAAATTCAAGAGCTTCCAAGAAAAGGAGAAAATCCTACAAGAAGCCAAGAAGAGGAGCTTCAGATATAGGGGGGGCTCCCATAAGGATCACACGTGACTTAGCGGCTAACACACTAAGAGACCGCAAAGCATGGAACACGATATTTAGAAAGGCAAGAGAGCTGGGTCTCCAACCAAGAATCAACTACCCAGCAAAACTGACTATATACTTCCAGGGGAAAGTATGGGCATTCAACAAAATAGAAGATTTCCAAGCATTTGCTAAGAAAAGACCAGAGCTCTGTGGAAAGTTCGATATCCAAGCACAGAAAGCAAGAGAAACGTGAAAAGGTAAATATGAAAGAAAGGGAAAAGGAGATAAATCTTATCTTTTTCTTTAAGTCAAACTCTCTTCTATAAGGACTACATTTACATCAAATTATATATATTAATATGTGGGGAAAATGTTTTGTGTAACTCTCAAAAATTGTAGCATCATAAGAGTAGTTAGAAGAAACATGCATAGGGAAAGATTGGGGCAATAAGAAGATTTGGGGAAAGTGGGGGCAAAGAAAGGAAAAGGGGGGGGAACCATCGATAACACTAAGATTTACTTCAAGAAATAAGGGGGGACTTAATAGAATAATCTTTCCCATATAAAGATACACATGGGAAGGGGAGGGGAAGAACTCTCATATGAGAAGGAGAGGAAGAGAGTGTGAAGTGGAATTACTTAAACCGTACTCTCAGTGAAATCAAATCTGAGAGGGAAGAACATCTAGATAGAGTGGGATCCTGAATTCTATCTTATCCAATAGGGCAAGAAAGAAAGAAAAATTAAGGAGGGGGAGGGGGGAGGGAGTATAAAAAAGGAGGGAAGGAGAGGGAGGAGGGGAAGGGAGCATAAAAAGGGAGGGGATAGAAAGGGAAGCATCTCAAGGGAGGGGACTAGGGGGACTGACCTAAAGTAAATCACTGGTTCAAAAGGAGATAGCTAAAGAAGAAAGGTCAGAACTAGGGGAAGATATCAAAATGCCAGCGAACCCACAAATGACAATCATAACTTTGAATGTGAATGGGATGAACTCACCCATAAAACGTAGACAAATAGCAGATTGGATTAGAACCCCAAACCCTACCATTTGTTGTCTTCAAGAAACACATATGAGGCGGGTTGACAGTCACAAGGTTAGAATTAAAGGTTGGAGTAAGACCTTTTGGGCCTCAACTGATAGAAAGAAGGCAGGAGTTGCAATCATGATATCTGACAAAGCCAAAGCAAAAATAGACTTGTTCAAAAGGGATAGGGAAGGTAAATATATTCTGTTAAAAGGGAGTATAGACAATGAGGAAATATCACTAATCAACATGTATGCACCAAATGGTATAGCATCCAAATTTTTAATATATAAACTAGGAGAATTGAAGGAGGAAATAGACAGTAAAACCATATTAGTGGGAGACTTGAACCAACCATTATCAAATTTAGATAAATCAAACCAAAAAATAAACAAGAAAGAGGTAAAAGAGGTGAATGAAATCTTAGAAAAATTAGAGTTAATAGACATATGGAGAAAAATAAATAGGGACAAAAAGAAATACACCTTCTTTTCAGCACCACATGGCACATTCACAAAAATAGATCATACACTAGGTCACAGAAACATGGCACTCAAATGCAGAAAAGTAGAAATAATAAATGCAGCCTTTTCAGATCACAAGGCAATAAAAATATTGATCGGTAAGGGTACATGGAGAGCCAAATCAAAAATTAATTGGAAATTAAATAATATGATACTCCAAAATCATTTAGTTAGAGAAGAAATCATAGAAACAATTAATAATTTCGTTGAGGAAAATGACAACAGCAAGACATCCTTTCAAACCTTATGGGATGCAGCCAAGGCAGTACTTAGAGGAAAATTCATATCCCTGAATGCATATATTAACAAATTAGGGAGGACAGAGATCAAGGAATTGGAAATGCAAATCAAAAACTTGAGAACGAACAAATTAAAAACCCCCAGAAGAAAACCAAACTAGAGATCCTAAAAATTAAGGGAGAAATTAATAAAATCGAAAGTGACAGAACTATTGAGCTAATAAACAAGACTAGAAGCTGGTACTTTGAAAAAACAGACAAAATAGACAAAGTACTGGTCAATCTAATTTAAAAAAGGAAGGAAGAAAGGCAAATTAACAGCATCAAGAATGAAAAGGGGTATCTCACCTCCAATGAAGAGGAAATTAAGGCAATCATTAAAAACTACTTTGCCCAACTATATGGCAATAAATATACCAACCTGGGTGATATGGATGAATATTTACAAAAATACAAACTGCCTAGACTAACAGAAGAAGAAATAGAATTCTTAAATAATCCCATATCAGAAAATGAAATCCAACAAGCCATCAAAGAATTTCCTAAGAAAAAAATCCCCAGGGCCGGATGGATTCACCAGTGAATTCTATCAAACATTCAGAGAACAGTTAATCCCAATACTATATAAACTATTTGACATAATAAGCAAAGAGGGAGTTCTACCAAACTCCTTTTATGACACAAACATGGTACTAATTCCAAAGCCAGGCAGGCCAAAAACAGAGAAAGAAAATTATAGACCAATCTCCCTAATGAATATAGATGCAAAAGTCTTAAATAGGATACTAGCAAAAAGACTCTAGCAAGTGATCAGAAGGGTCATCCACCATGATCAAGTAGGATTTATACCAGGGATGCAGGGCTGGTTCAATATTAGGAAAACCATCCACATAATTGACCACATCAACAAGCAAACCAACAAGAATCACATGATTATCTCAATAGATGCAGAAAAAGCCTTTGATAAAATACAACACCCATTCCTATTAAAAACACTAGAAAGCATAGGAATAGAAGGGTCATTCCTAAAAATAATAAACAGTATATATCTAAAACCATCAGCTAATATCATCTGCAATGGGGATAAACTAAATCCATTCCCATTAAGATCAGGAGTGAAACAAGGATGCCCATTATCACCTCTATTATTTGACATTGTATTAGAAACCCTAGCAGTAGCAATTAGAGAAGAAAAAGAAATTGAAGGCATTAAAATAGGCAAGGAGGAGACCAAATTATCACTCTTTGCAGATGACATGATGGTCTACTTAAAGAATCCTAGAGATTCAACCAAAAAGCTAATCAAAATAATCAACAACTTTAGCAAAGTTGCAGGATACAAAATAAACCCACATAAGTCATCAGCATTTCTATATAATTCCAACACAGCTCAGCAGCAAGAACTAGAAAGAGAAATCCCATTCAAAATTACCTTAGACAAAATAAAATACTTAGGAATATACCTCCTGAGACAAACACAGGAACTATATGAACACAACTACAAAACACTTTCCACACAACTAAAACTAGACTTGAACAATTGGAAGAACATTAACTGCTCATGGGTAGGAGAGGCAATATAATAAAAATGACCATCCTACCCAAACTCATCTATCTATTTAGTGCCATTCCCATAGAACTTCCAAAAATTTTTTTACTGATTTAGAAAAAACCATAACAAAGTTCATTTGGAAGAACAAAAGATCAAGGATATCCAGGGAAATAATGAAAAAAAAATACAAAGGAAGGGGGCCTTGTAGTCCCAGATCTCAGACTATATTATAAAGCAGCAGTCACCAAAACAATCTGTTACTAGCTAAGAGACAGAAAGGAGGATCAGTGGAATAAACTGGGGGCAAGCGACCTCAGCAAGACAGTATATGACAAACCCAAAGATCCCAGCTTTTGGGACAAAAATCCACTATTTCATAAAAACTGCTGGGAAAATTGGAGGACAGTGTGGGAAAGATTAGGTTTAGATCAACACCTCACACCCTACACCGAGATAAATTCAAAATGGGTGAATGACTTGAACATAAAGAAGGAAACTATAAGAAAATTAGGCGAACACAGAATAGTATACATGTCAGACCTTTGGGAAGGGAAAGACTTCAAAACCAAACAAGACTTAGAAAGAGTTACAAAATGCAAAACAAATAATCTGGAATACATCAAATTAAAAAGTTTTGTACAAACAAAACCAATGTAACCAAAATCAGAAGGGTAGCAACAAATTGGGAAACAATCTTCATAAAAACCTCTGACAAAGGTTTAATTACTCAAATTTACAAAGAACTAAATCCATTGTACAAAAAATCAAGTCCTTCTCAAATTGATAAATGGGCAAGGGACATGAACAGGCAGTTCTCAGCCAAAGAAATCATAACTATTAATAAGCACATGAAAAAGTGCTCTACATCTCTTATAATCAGAAAGATGCAAATCAAAACAACTCTGAGGTATCACCTCACACGTAGCAGATTGGCTAACATGACAGCTATGGAAAGTAATGAATGCTGGAGGGGATGTGGCAAAGTGGGGACACTAATTCATTGCTGGTGGAGTTGTGACTTGATCCAGCCACTCTAGAGGGCAATTTGGAACTATGCCCAAAGGGTGATAAAAGACTGTCTGCCCTTTGATACAGCTATAGCACTGCTGGGTTTGTACCCAAAAGAGATAATAAGGAAAAAGACTTGTACAAGAATATTCATAGCTGCACTCTTGATGGTGGCTAAAAATTGGAAAACAAGGGGATGCCCATCAATTGGGGAATGGCTGAACAAATTGTGGTATATGTTGGTGATGGAATACTATTGTGCTAAAAGGAATAATAAAGTAGAGGAATTCCACGGAGACTGGAACAACCTCCAGGAAGTGATGCAGAGCAAAAGGAGCAGAACCAGGAAAACATTGTACACAGAGACTGATACGTTGTGGTACAATCGAAGGTGATGGACTTCTCCATTATTGGCAATGCAATGTCCCTGAACAATCTGCAGGGATCTAAAAAATACTATCCACAAGTAGAGGATAAACTGTGGGAGTAAAAACACCGATGAAAAGCAACTGCTTGACTACAGGGGTTGAGGGGATATGACTGAGGAGAGACTCTAAATGAACACTCTAATGCAAATACCAACAACAGGGAAATGGGTTCGAGTCAAGAACACATGTGATAACCAGTGGAACTGTGCGTCGGCTATGGAGAGGGAATGGTGGTGGGAGGGGGGACGGGGAGGAAAAGAAAATGATCTTTGTTTCCAGTGAATAATGTTTGGAAATGACCAAATAAAATAATGTTTAAAATTAAAATATATACATATATATATAAATACACAAATTCACGTGTCATTTTAAGCTTATTGAGAATAATAAATACTATTTGCTATATATATTTTTTATTTTTATGCTTATTTTTTATTTTATGCTTAAGATTAAATTAAGAATACTATTATGCATAATATACACCAAATAGATATATAAGATCATAAAACTTTCTGAGGCAGTTATATATGTAATTTTAAAGTGCAAAAGCAAAAATAATTTCTCAGAAAGTAAGTGTACTTGATGCACAGTCCTACTTTAGAAATGAATTTCCTAAAGCTCCGGTCTGATCATGTCACTCCCCTACCCCAACTCAGTAAACTCTAGGATCAAATACAAAATGCTCTACTTGGTATCAAAGATCTTCATTATCTAGCCCCATCCTACCTTTCCATGTTCTGATACTTTACTCCTCAACACATGCTCTTCAATCCAGCATCACTGGACTCCTGGCTATCCAGTGATCAAGACATTCCATCTCTTGGCTCATTTCTCATGTCTTAGGCATTTTCTCTTTCTGAGCCTCATGCCTGGAATGCTCTCCCTTCTCAGTTCTGCCTACTGACTTCCATATTCTTTAAGCCCCAGCTAAAGTCTTGTCTTTCCTCAGAAGCTGCCACACACCTCTCTCAGTTCAATTGCCTTCCTTTTGTTAATTACTTCCTACTTATTCCTCAGATAGCTTGCTTTGTAAATTTTTGTTGGTCAGTCATTTTTTAGTTGTTTCCAACACTTCATGACCGTATTTGGGGTTTTCTTGGCAGATACTGGAGTGGATTTGTCATTTTCTTCTCCTGCACATGAGGTAAAGCTACTGTGTCCAAGGCAGATTTGAATTTCTAAAGATGAGTCTTCCTGTCGCCAGGCTTGACACTGTATCCACTGAATCACCTTGTTGCAAATTGTTTGCAATTTGTCTCCCCCATTAGATTGTATGCACCTTGAGTTGAGAGCATCTTTTGCTTCTTTCTGCACTCCCAGTGCTTAGCATAGAGCTTGGAACACAGTAGGAATCTAATAAATATTTATGGAATGATTGATTGATCATACGAGCACAGAGCTAGAAGGAACCTCAGACGTGATTTAGTGAATTCCTTCTACAACATTCTAAGCAAGGGCTCATCTAGCCTTTACTCAAAAGTTTCTAGTAATGGGAAGCTTACTACTCTCCAAGGGCATCCTTTCCAGTTCTGCATAGTTCCAATTATTTCAAAGTTTTCCCTTGTGTTGGCTGAAAAAAAGCTCCCTATAACTTCTGTCCATTGTTTCCATTTCTATCTTTTTGGGCCAAGCAGAGCAGGTCTATTCTCTCTTTCAAATGGTAGACATTAAAACATTTGAAAGTAGTTGTTGCTATCCCTTGTCTTCTCTTCTTTAAACTCATCACCTCAACCAAACTTCTTTTGGCATAGGCATCCTTTTTTGCACATCTTCCTGCCTATCAATGTCCATTCTATAATATGTTCCCTCAAACTGGTCATCATAGTACTCTAGATGTGATTTGACTAATTACTAGCCATCATTCACATAGTGCTTTAAGGTTTGCCAAGCAGTTTACAAATATCCTCTCATTCTTTCCTCACAACAATCCTGGGAGGTAGGTGCTATTGTTATCCCCATTTCACTGATAAAGAAACTGAGATAGACAATCAATAAATGACTTACCTAGGGTTACAGAGTTAGTAAGGGTCTGAAACCATGTTTGAAGCCAAATTTCCTGACTCCAGGTCCATTGCTCTCTTCTTGGGAGACACCCTAATTGATTAGAACAGAATACCCAGGTACTATCTCTTAATACTTTCTATTAAAACAGCCAACCTTTTGTTTTCATTGGTGTCATGTTGTATTGTTGGCACATATGGAGCCTCAGTTTACGTGGACTTTTAAAAAATGAACTACTTTTTAGCCATATCTCCCCTAACCCTGTACTCAAGCTGTTTATTCTTTTATAATTCAATCCATTACACCAGCCTGTTGAGATTTGGGGGGATTGTCACTGCACTATTGGATCCTCCCTCTCTTGGATCCCCTACAAATGCAAACAAGCTTTCTCAGACCTTGTACATAGAGTTAAATAAATAAATGTCTGCTGAAGACCTTCTAGAATAGTGCTAAATATTAAAGAGATGCTAACTTTGGCTTAAGGCTTTGAATTATTTGGATGGAATTTGCATGATAAAGAAGCAGAATTATATAGTCAAACAATTGGTTGGAGAAGTCTTTGCCTCACCCAGAATTTAGTCCTCCTAGTCAGGAGTTTGGAGGGAGCATCTCTTCCAAACACCTTATTTTGCAAAAGAGATCTAGAGAGATAAGTGGATAGCAAAACAAGGACTAGAAACCAGGTCTTCTACCTCCTAATTCCACTCTTTCTTTCCAAGAAGACACACAGCAATTAATTTTTCTAAGTACAGCAAAAAGCCTTAGTTCAAACTACTCTGAAGGAGTGCCCCTGAACTGATAAGAATGTCATTGTCTTTATTTGCACCAATAAGAGGAGATGAATCTTTCCTCTGGCATAGCTATTATATGCTCTACACATAATTGAATGACAGTGATTGAATAAGGAGTGAAACCAAGAGGACTTCAGTGACCAAGGAGCATGGCTATTGCTTAAACACTCCAAACACATTCCTAGGTTTCAACTGAATGCTAAAAGTGATGTTTTTATTCCTCCTTTCTTAGTAACCCATTTCTTTCACACATAACTTTGCTCAAGTGCCATTAAAAGTGTCCTTTAAGTTTCATGGTTAAGAAGTGGGTCACTTACCCTTTGAATGTCAAAAAACAATACCTTGTTGGGCACTAAGAAAAAAAAAAGGAGAGGGGAGAAGCATTGGGGAAGGAGAATAATAACACGAAGACATATTTTTATATAGTGCTTTAAGATTTGCAAAGTGTTTTTCTCACCACAGTCCTGTGAGGTCAGTGGGTTATGCATTTTTTTATTCCTGACTAGATCTGGGACTTCATTTGTTTAGGGCCCTTCCAACATACAAACTCCTTCCACCAATACATACTGCATAAACTCATTAACAACTTAAGGATTAAGAGAGTTGCCTCCTGTCTTGAGAAGTTAAGTGGCATACCCCACCCAGCTTGTATATGTCAGAATAGGATGAATAATAATCAATGCTTATGCTGTCTATCTGTGAGATCTTCCAAAACCAGCCTTTGGTCTACCATGATATATTGGCTCCCAGTATTTATGTTATTTTAATTTTATAGATGGGTAAATTGAGGCTCAAAGAACTCAAGTGTTTTATCTATCACCATTCACCTCTTAAATAGAACTAGGAAGCAAATCAAAACTCTTAGCTAGGGTACTCCAAAGGCAGCTTTGGCTTTTTTTTTGGGTCAAGATCACTGGACTTGGAGTTCAAAAGACCTGAGTCCAAATCCAGCCTTAGATGCTTCCTAGCTGTATGACTCTGAACAAGTCTCTTACCCTCTGATTGCCTGACAAAAGGATCCACTGGAAAAGAAATGCTAAAGCACACCAGTACCCTTGTCCAGCAAAACCCCTGGATAGCTATGGTCCATGAGGTCACAAAGACTCAGAGTGACTGAATTATAACAAAGATGGGGTACTAGACTTGGAGTTAGAAAGTCATAGATTCCTATCTTGTCTCAGATATTTACTAATGGAGTAAAACTGGCCACATTATTTCGTTCCTCTGTGCCTCCGTGAGATTCTTATTTCTTAGTTAAGGCCATGGAATTCAATGTCCTTTAAGGTACCTTCCACTTCTAAATCTGTATTCCTTTGCTGGTCCTGGTTTGGTCTACTCTACTACAGCACAAGAGTCAGAGGATGTTTTCCTTACAGTAGGGTTTGTTCTGCTGCTATATATCTTATCTCAGAATTGTATAGTCCTTTACAAGCATTATCCTTTTCCTTTCTGCTGAATATGTGTAAACAGAAACAAATTTATTATGTGCTTATTCTGAGTGAAAGAGTTACTAGGTTCTCGAACCCTTTGACATGATTGATATTTCTGTTACTTGGACTATTTATAGAATAGTCATTGCTCTGAAAAGCCCAAGGTGCTATTTAGAAAGTCTAAATAACTATACGAGCACAAATATTCATTACTTTCAAGTTAAACCCAGAAGCAAAGGTGGCACCCAAAAGATAACAAGGGAACCCTAAAGAAAGTTCTTGCCAAGGTATGAAATCTACTATCTCTGAACTTGCTGAAAGACTACAGGAAGGAGATGGTAAGAATCTTTTTCATAGGATCTCTGCAAAGTGAAATAAGCAAAGGGGGAAAAGGGGCAAAAATCCCACAATTCTAGGCTAGACAATCCAAAGCAAATGATGTGTACAAACATAAATTTAATAAGTTGGATTTAATTTAGGCCCATTTTGGATGAATCCTGGCATACACAGTTTGCTTTTACACCTTCTTTGTTCCTGGATTTGTGAAAGAGAAATAAATTAGGTTATTTCTGGGCCTGACTGTTCCACAGATTTCTCTCTTCCCTGTGAGGCTGAATTTGTTCTCTGATTTTCCGTATAAGTTGGATTATACGACGTTATAAAACTCTACATGAGACTTGGCAGCAACTCGTTTTCAAAATCTACCAGACATCCTAGTGGAGCATAAACAGTTAGTGACAATTGGGAATTCCACACTATAGAAAACAGGAGATGGGGGCCTCCTCGGCCAAGGATTTAAAATTATAGGATCATTGACCTTAAATGATTTACGTAGCCTGGGAATTCTACAGCTAAGCAGGGCTTGGAGAACCATGAAAGCAAATGACAAGGAGGGAGGATTGAAGCCTTCTTCTGGTTTTCCTGCTGATTTCCAGTGTGGTTTCAATCAAAGTACAGGTAGCAGCTTGAAGAATGACAGCTCATCGGCGCTGTATGCCTTTGTATAATGAGATTATACTTCACGACAGTGGTGAATTTGACTTTCACATTATGGGATATGAAGCATGCATTGCAATTTGAACAGGGAAGAAACAAATGAGAAAGATGGGAAAAGTCGGGGTCTTTTATATTAATTTTCCCAAGGAATCAGCCTCTTTGGAAGACAAAAAAACAAATCAGAAATTAAAAAATCCAAGTACTAACTCCCCATAAGTATTGTTGTCCATTAGGGGGAGGGAATAAGCTTAAAAAATATCATGAAAATCTCAGATAACTATTTTCCTTGCACAAGACTTATTCTTATAATATTACTGCATTTCAAAAAATACAATTTTAGAAAAAAATGAACTATAGCTTTTTGCAGTGATAGGCGACAGGTCAGAAAAGCATTTCAGAATAATTTTACACCTTTTAACCTTAAAAAATACTTTGCTGACAATTGAGAAAAGGCCTTAAAAGAAGCGCTGATAGGCATTCTCACAGCAGGGTTGCCATGTCCCATCACATAGCAGAGGGTTTCTGCATAATGTATCCTGTAATAAAAAGTGTACTGCAAATCACAAAGGTTGAGTAGCAGTTTTAAGAAAGTAATCCTTGGCATGAACTGCCATTAGTCATGACACTGAAAGTTTGTTATATAAAACTCTTTAGAAGACATCAAGAAGGTAAACTGCTTAAAATTTTGATTTGAGCCGGTGAAATAACTACTTTGTCATCAGAATTTGTCTGCATTTAAATATATATTTAGTATTCTCTGTTTTTCATTTTCTTACATGCTTGGACAGTCTCATTAAATGAAAACTCTACACAGCTTAGTTAAATGAATGGCACTTTCCCTCAGTCTATTGCTGGAAAATGGTAATTGTTAGAAAACTGGTGTAACAATTACCGGTGATAATTATGAATGCTAATACGATGGTTGATAACTCCACGTTTTTCCCAGTTGTGAATCCTATTGAAAATTCAGTAGAAATTCAACAATATTGCAGTATAACAAAGAGAAAAACCATCCATCAAGAAAGGGCTCCCTCTAATTCATCTCTTCATGCCTGTTGGAATGGGAGCTAGTGTTTAGGCGGGCAAAACTCAGTCTCCCCTCTCTGCAGATAGAATTGGGAGTGGTCTTTATGCTATTTTCACCAATATATTACTAAGGGAAAAAGACGACAGAGGGTCATTTCCCAGCAAGCTCATTTTCTGAACTCACAGGGCAAATCAGTGATGTCTTCAGTGAAGACTGCTTTTAAGCTCTCCTTTCATTAAGAATGAAAATGTTTCCAAATGGAATTTGTTTAAAACTAGAACAAACTCTCAGATTCAAGTCATCTGCTTGACCCACTATCAAAATAAATTGCATTTATTTATTTATAAGAGATGGGCTAGGACATCATATTTTGTATTTTTTTAACTTGAATATTCCTGCTATAGGATGTAAAGCTAAAAGTTCAGGCACCTCCCTAATTACTCTATCCCTTCTGCTCTCCTTCCCTCTATCAATGCATTCCCACGTTAGATCATTTTTTATTAAGAAATCCTAAGGATGTGTTACAAATTTTCTTCATCATTGCTCTGTATACGCCTCTTAATGCCCTGCTTTTTGCAAACATAATGTTTCATCCTAATGGCTTTTTAGCAAAGAGATTTTTCTTTTCTTCCCTCTAAAGCAACCCCCTCCCCTCCAAAGTATTTGTTAAACAAGAGAGAAGCTTCAAGCATGCGTGTAGAACCTGCCTGCTGGAGGACCATTGCCAGAGTTAGGCTAACTGCATTCTATTAGCTAGTCCTCTCAGGAATTAGAAGCCTTTCTTTCTTTTGTGATTAATTCATTTCATGGATGGCTCTGCCCTGAAACTCAAGAAATAAGAGCTGAACTGTATGTGCTTATGGTGGTAGTAGATGGGCTTGTAGAAGGGAAAACAGATAATTGTGTGTGTGTGTGTGTGTGTGTGTGTTCATAGAGGATATTTTTTGTTATTTGAGATTATGCTGTATAGCTTTCTTCTTGGGTAGGGAGTTATTTTCTAGGGGGCTTGCTACTAAAAGATCAAACTAGTTAGTTAGATTGCCTGGGGATTTATAGTAACAAAACAGTCAATGTACTAGCATTTATTAAATATCTATTTTGTGTGGGCACTGTGCTAAGTACCAGGGATAAAAAGATAGACAAAAATAGTTCCTGCCCTCAAGGAACTCATAGTTTAATGAGGGAAAGACCATGCATACAACTGTGCACAAATGATAGATACAGGAGAAATTGGAGATAATCAATAGAGAGGACTGATCTTTATTCTTCAATTGAATAAGGCAATTTGATTTGCTATTTCAAGGAATTGTGTTTCATCTTGTATAATAGAAAAAAAGTTAGATGAGTATAAAGCTCTTTCCTCTTATTTAAGTCTAACCCCTCACCACCACACATACATGCTAGGCATATTTACCCAATTTGAAGTTTGCTTATTTATTTATTTATCTTTAGTTTTTATACATTATTTTATTTGGTCATTTTCATACATTATTCATTAGAAACAGAGATAATTTTCTTTTCCTCCCCCCCCCCCCCCGCCATCCCTCCCTAGACGATATTTACCCAATTTGGAAACTGGTAAACTTCTTGTTTATTTTTTCCTGGACAAAAGATGAAAAAGATAAAAAATATTTAATTTAAAAGTAACATAAAATTGCCTATGATACAAATAGAAGTAAACACATTAATAAAGTTTTCTGCATGATAATACCTGTATAAATTGACTAGTTTGAGTAAATATATAAAATTAGGTGTTGAAAGGCAGTTTTACTGTTATGGCTGGAGAGCTATCCTGAGTCCCCAAAGCTACTATAAATTATAGATAAGGTACATATCTAAATCAGTGAGTTTCTTTTCTTGGATTTCTCTATACTAATAAAATTATGAGTCTATTCAAATAAAAATGGGTATTATGCCAGTTAGGTGGGGAATTGGAGTTATTTCCAAACAATCTCATTTTAGGTGGGGAGGAAATTCTTGCTTATTCTTACTAAAAATATATTAATGGTTCCTCCTCTTTCTTCTTGTAGAGACTATGGGCTAGAGCCCCCAATATTCCTAACTCTCAATAGAAGAATTACTAATATAATTCCTTTTCCTTGGACTAGAATGTTCTTATCAATTAATATATATATATATATATATTCATAAGCTTCTTCATCTATTTCTCTAGTCAACAGTCTCTTTCATAGCTCCGAAAATCATGTTTAAGTGCCAAGTGCAAGCAAGTAATCAGCCTCAAATTTCCCAGACATTTCTCATTTCACATAATTTGTTCATCTAAACTTTTAAATTGAGACTAATAAGAACCAGTGGCATCTCTCCAATGTTAGTACTTTCTTGATGGTCTAAGTCATTCAACATATTTCAGATTTGTCCTCTTTTCCTGCTTCTTGAACTTGGTTGTTTTATACTTATGTTATGTTTTCCTGGGATTGAGTTACCAACTAAATTGCCAGTACCATGAAGACATCAGGTACTATGTATGTAATAATACTACTACTACTACTACTACTAATAATGTTTTAGTTTTATCAAAACCATATAAAATATTCCAAATCACCACTAATTAGAGAAATGCATGTTAAACTAACTCTTAGCTTTAGCTACATACACATCAGATTGACAAAGATAACAAAAGAAGAAAATGATAAATGTCTTAGAGGGGATTTTGGGAAATGGGTATAATAACGCACCATTATTAGAACTTGAATTAAAACAATATGCAATTACTCCCCAGAGTTATTAAGATGTGTATAACCTTTGCCCCAGAAATACAACTTCTAGATCTACAGCCCAAAGAACTCAAAGGAAGAGGAAAAGGACTCATATGTACAAAATATTTATAGGATCTCATTTCATAGTGCTCCCAAACTGAGAACCTAAAGTATGCCCATATATTATGGAATGGCTAAACAAATTATGGTAATGAGTGTAATGGAATATTATTGTGCTGTAAGAAATAGACAATTTTAGAGACAACTGGGAAGATCACTATGCACTGACAGGGTGAAGTAAGAAGAACTGGGAAGAACAATTTATATGAGAATAAAATTATAAAGAAATGCAATTTTTAAAGTCTTTAGCACTCTGATCAATACAATGATTAAACCATAATGATAAACCAGCAGATCAAAGATAGCACAATACCTTCCTCCTGCAAGGGAAGTGATGGGTTTAAAATACAGAGTGAGATACACATTTTGGGGCATAGGCGATAATTTGTTTTGCTGGACTATATACATTTGTTCTGTAGGTCTTTTTTGTTGTTTAGTTGTTGGGGCAGTGGATGGGAGAGATAATACATGTTAAAGTCAATACACAAATAAATAAAAAGTTGAACAAATAAATAAAAATACTCCAAAGTAACATCACTTTAAAGTTTGCAAAGAAGTTTAATATATTATCTCATTTTATCTTTATAGCAATCTTTTGAAGAGGGTGCTATAATCTCCATTTTACAAATAAAAACTGAGGCAAGGGGAAGTTATGTGATTTGTCTATGATCATATAACTATTATCTTCTAGACCCAAATTCAGTGCTTTCCATTATGCTACTAAGGAATGTCGTTTGGTTGGTAAAAGTATCCTGTTTGGGTATAGGATGGAGAAAGTCTGGGAATTTACCCTGAAGAGGAATAAGACATGATTTGACTTTGGAACCCTCCTTAAATGAAGGTACTTGGGTGGACCCATCCAATCAAGAACCATAGGAGTAGAAAATACTTCCAATGTGTGAATTCCAGGAGGGAAAATAGTTCTAAAATGTGGAATATTGACTACTTGCTAAAGGAAGGAAAAACAAGTATCAAATTAATAAAGTATTATTTTATTCCCACAGTTAATTACATAGTCATATGCCAAGGTTTAATAGTATTGGAGTGGAATTTTAAATGTAAGATTTTTGAAATTCAATATTTTCTATAAAATCCAAACACAATTCCATTTTTAATCCTCTTAAATAAAGGTAGATCTTCTTATTTTTTGAGAATAGAAATGTAGGCAAGAGAATAATGCTTAAGTTCACTAATTGTTTTCCCAGCCTGATAAGACCATTCCTGATAGAATTCCTTGCTTCTGGTCTCTTTCCCTTTTCCAATCTATGCTGCATAATTACAACAGGTTGATCTCTCTAAAATATAGTTTGCATCATGCCAATCTCTATCGAAAAATATTTTAATGTTTCCTTATTAACTATAAAATAAAGTCTAAACTCTTTGCCTGGCATTCCGGGCTCTTAGCATTATGGCTTTAATTTATCTTTCCAAAATTAGCTCCCATCACTTCCCTACATATACTGTAAAATAATGACACATACATTTCCCATGCCATATCTTTTACTCATTCCCTAGGTATGCCCCAAGCTTTTGTTCTTAACTGTTCTTTCTATCAGTGAATTCTCTCCCTTCATGATCTCACCTACTCCTTTGTTTTCAATTATTATTTACCTATATGCAAATGATTTTCAAATTTACAGACAGTAAATGAGTTATTAGAGCATGTGTACATGCTATGTCATATATTGTGTTTTTCCAGACAGAAGTATTTTGAATAAAATGTCTTTGAAATAAAAAAATATATATACTTTTAGGCTGAACTTTCATCCCATAGTTCCAAAAGCCTTACTCTACATATCTACTTGAAAGTCTTGGTGACAATTCAGAGTTAACATGTCTAAAATTGAATCCATTTCTTCTCCCTAAAATCTGTCTCTTCTTAAATCTCTGCTAATGATGCCATTGTCATCTCAGCCACCAGTTTCAAAAACCTGTAGTCATCTTTGACTTTCTTCTCTCCCCTTCATACTATTAGTTGCCAATTCCTCTAAATTAGAGTTTTGTTCCTTCTTTCCTTTCCCACAACACAACATATGTTGGTCTCTTATTTCCCCTTGACTGAATTCATATAAGCAACTCTTGAACCCACCTTCAGTGCCTCTTCTGTTCAGTTCATCCTTCATACCCTTTCTAACATAATAAATGATTTTATCTAATCAGATGCACATGAATAAATATGTGACCAGGTCTTGTTGATCTGGAGTGGGCCTGACTCAGACCAGTAACCTGGTAGTCTATGTTAGATATTAGAACAAAATGAGAACCTCATAGGTCATTCAATAGTTTAAAAATGGGTTTATTTAGCCATTGCAAGTTGTTATTTAGTTGTTTCAGTCATGAACTCTTGTTTCACTGATCTTTCATTTCATTCTGGATAACCTTGTTTTCATATATTACATTACAAATTGTTTATATATTTGTTGATTTGAAGTTAGGTCTCTTTTACCATTTCCTCATATTATTTCTCTTTTTGTATGTTTCTGTCTAGTCTTCCCAACTAATTATAAGCTCTTTAACTACAAGAGAAAGAATAATGTCATAATTCTTCATATCCTCCTCAATGTCTCTAGCACAATGTAGTGGTTGTATTAGTAATTTTATAAATATTTTAATGAATTAATGATGAAATCCTAATCATGGTATGTGAATGTTATTTTCTGGTACCATGTTATTTTTTCTATTTGGAAAAGGGAGGATTATTATTATTTTTTAAAAACTCTTACCTTCCGTCTTGGAGTCAATACTGTGTATTGGCTTCAAGGCAGAAGAGTGGTAAGGGCTAGGCAATGGGGGTCAAGTGACTTGCCCAGGGTCACCCAGCTGGGAAGTGGCTGAGGCCAGATTTGAACCTAGGATCTCTCATCTCTAGGCCTGGTTCTCAATCCACTGAGCTACCCAGCTGCCTCCTGGGAGGATTGTTTTAAAAGTCAAATAACACATTAGCATTATGGCAAAAATAGTTTGGTATCCCTCTGAAAAAAAGTCCCCTGGACCCCACTTTGAGAATCAGTACTCTAGTAAAAACTCCTTGCCTCTATTTCTTCCCCATTACCCATTTTACAGAGAATAAAACTGAGAACTAAGGAGGTTGAATGATCTTCCCAAAGATACATAATGAATATCATGATTAGGACTTATGCCCATTGACTGGTACCATATTATAAAACAAGTTTGCCATGCATAACTTAATGACAGAAGTCAATGTCTTGCTCATGGTCTCATCATAGAGCTATGGATATATCTTCTACACAGAGGATATCAATTTCTCTCCAATTGTGTGTGCATACATTTTTTAGATGTCTCTATCTTGAATTCAAAGGGAGCTAGATCTAAGGAAAATTAATTTTTGTGACACACTTTAATGATATTTTAAGGAAGGCAGCTCAGTGGCTTAGTGGAGGAGAGAGCCAGGCCTACAGATGGTAGGTTCTGAGTTCAAATTTGACTTCAGATACTTCTAGCTGTGTGATCCTGGACAAGACACTTAACTCCAATTGCCTAGCCCTTACCTCTCTTCTGTTTTGGAATTAATACTTAGTATCAAATCTAAGACAGAAGATAAGTTTTTATTAAATTATATTTAAAGGGTCAATATACATGAAATGAACTCTGATATTATGGCAGGAAGTAGATTGTTAGAAAATAGCTTTTCCTTCCAGATTTCAAAATAGTTTCATGACTTCAGAGAAAAAAGAGAAAGAATGATAGAAGTTGTACTTGTTTTCTTTCCTCCTCCAGAGGGTGGTCATGGTGGTAGGAAGCTTGTTTCCTTCAACTAAGATCAAGAATAGTTCTAAGAATACATTGCAGCTAGAAAAAGAATAAATTAATCAGGGTAATTAGTACTCACCTTGATGGGTATCCAAGGCACTTCATCAATAATCTGCCTATATCCATACACTAACCTGGTTGAATAGATAACTTAGACAATTATCAATTATTAACATAAAAATCATGGTACTTTCTCCTGCAATATCTGAAGAACTGAGGAAAAATTGAGATGTTTTGACCTAAATTGCTTATATATTTACTTGAATTCCTAAATGTAATTTCCTAAAATGTCAAGACATAAATATCAGATCTCAGTCTGATATAATCATGTATTTTCTAGGGCTCTGATTCTGACCTGAGCTCTCTCTGTTTCTGTCTTTCTTTATTCTATCTCTGTCCATCTCTGTCTCTGTCTCTGTCTCTCTCTCCCCTCTCATCTCATACACCATCAGTTCCCATGGCTTCTTCTCAGTTCCAGCCATATACTGCTATCTGCCTCCCATAGGCAAATTTGAATTCTGCATAAAATGTAACAAATTATCTTTCCTGTAAAACTTGCCCCTTGTCCAAACTTGGCTATTTATATTGAATAGAATCTCTTCCAATACCCAAATTTGTAACCTCTAAAATCTTCTTTGACTTTCCCCCTCTCCTCCATAAGTTTATTTTTTATGTTATTTAGTCAGTTTAGAACATTATTCCTTGGTTACAAGAATCATTCTTTCCCTCCCTCCCCTCTCCCCACCCTTTCCATAGCCTATGTGCAATTCCACTGAGTATTACATGTGTCCTTGATCAGAACCTATTTCCAGGTTGTTGATGTTTGCACTAGGATGATTGTTTAGAGTTTATATCCCCAACCATATCCCCTCAACCCATGTAATCAAGCAGTTGTGTTTCTTATGTGTTTCTACTCCCACAGTTTTTCCTCTGAATGTGGATAGGGTTCTTTCTCATAGATTCCTCCAGGTTGTTCAGGATCACTGCATTGCCACTAATGGCGAAGTCTGTTACATTTGATTGTACCACAGTGTATCAGTCTGTGTACAATGTTTTCCTGGTTCTGCTTCTCTCACTCTGCATCACTTCCTGGAGATTGTTCCAGTCTCCATGGAATTCCTCCAGTTCATTATTCCTTTGAGCACAATAGTATTCCATCACCAACATATACCACAATTTGTTCAGCCATTCACCAATTGAGGGGCATCCCCTCATTTTCCAATTTTTTGTCACCACAAAGAGTGCAGCTATGAATATTCTTGTACATGTCTTTTTCCTTATTATCTCTTTGGGGTATAAATTCAGCAGTGCTATGGCTGGATCAAAGGGCAGACAGTCTTTTTAGTGCCCTTTGGGCATAGTTCCAAATTGCCCTCCAGAATGGTTGCATCAATTCACAACTCTACCAGCAATGCATTAATATCCCAACTCCCCCAAAAGTTTTATCAACTCTTCTTCCATATCATCCATATCTCCTCTCCAATCATTTCACTTTCATCATCCCATTTCATCTTTATCACTTTTTGCCTAGGCTACTATAATAGTCTCCCAATTCATCCTTCTCTTTCAGTATCTCTCTTCCCTAATACATTCTCCACATTGTTCCAACATTATGCTCTTAAGGTACAGGTTTCACTGTGTTGCTCTCCTATTCAAAAAAAACTTTTAATGGTTCCCTATTGCCTACAGAAGTGGTTCCTATTTACTAATATACAAAGCCTGTGGGAGTTCATGACAATGATCTAACAGATCCACACTAAAAAATCGTTCATGGTACCTTAAGTAGAATATTAATAATGGTATATTAAATTTCAGGAACAGGGGCGCAAAATACATTTTTGTTGTTGTTTTTGGAAATTCACTGAATAAGAATGTTGGCAACTACTGGTCAACAAGATAAAATACAAATTTGTAGCTTATTAGAAACCCCACAATCTGGCTACCATCTACTTTTTCAACTTTACCTCTTACCATTTAACTCGCACAAACTCTATGTTCCTTTCCCTAAACTGGAGTATTACATATTCCTTAAATCTGACACTCTCCTTCCTGCATTCTCATTCTCATTCAACTCTTCCCCATGCTGGGAATATACTTTCCATCTTACATGTAGAACTCAGATTTATTGTCTTCTTTCAAGACTCAACCCATAAACCATCTTCAGGGCTCAACTGGAACCAGCTCAAATGGTTTCTGAGAGATGGTTGTTAAATTTTCAGTGTGAGCCTTTATACCTTGGAAAATCAGCAAAGGCTACAAATTATGGCTTGATTTGCTACTCTGTTGACTGTTTAGATTTAAGAAAGTGCTGGATAAATATTAATAATGTAGATTAAATTTAACAGTATATTGTGTATAATTTTTCAGAGATCCACTTAAAACACTGAAGACTTCAGGGACTCCTCCAACTCTAAGAACTCTCCCACCTCCTCAATTTCTCTTATACTTATTTCTGTACTTATTATACCCTTCCCTTTAGAATATAATCTCCTTGAGGGCAGAAACTATTGTATTTCTGCCTTCGTTTCCTTAGCACATATGGGTTCCTGGGACACAGTAGATTCAATAAATGTTTATTGATTGATTCATTGAGGGAAGAAATAGGTGTTGTGTTGAATTCATTCAAAAGGTAAAGAATTTTAAATAAAACACATAATAGACATAACATAATATACAAGAACTGGGTAACTTGTATATCTTCTACTCTCATCCATTTGTATGTGTGTCCTTTTCTTCTTAATGGATTTCTCCCTCTTGGAATTCTGGGGAAATTTTCAATGGGAATTATGAATAGAAACCTACAGAGTTCTGAATAGCTTGTATTTTGGTAGTAGCTATGAGAATTCTAAGAGTTCACCTCCTTTGTTAACTGAGAGGTTAGAGGGCTGGATTTAGGTGAATTTTAATCCCACCTCAAATATTACCTGTGTGACCCTGGGCAAATTACTTACCTTCTATTTAATCTCAGTTGCTCCACCTCTCTACTGAGGATGGTAATATCTGGACTACCTGCCTCATAGAGTTATTGCAAAGAGGTAATATATGTAGAATACTTTACAGACCTTAAAATGATATATAAATGTCAGTCAGCATTATAATCTAGAACCTGTTCTTACTCCTTTACTACTTCAGCCTTTAAGATTTGCTGCTCTGCAAAGGGTTGGGGTGGGATGTGGTGTTGGTTGGTTGGTTGGTTGGTTTTTTGAATCTCTACTCTCTAACAGAGGAGTAATTTTCTTTTCTTTTTTTAATTTTATTTAATTAGTCAATTTAGAACATCATTCCTTGGTTACAAGAATCATATTCTTTCCCTCCCCTCCCTCAACTCCCTCCCATAGCCAACATGCAATTCCACTGGGTTTTGCATGTGTCCTTGAACAGAACCTATTTCCATGTTGTTGGTGTTTGCACTAGGATGTTCCTTTAGAGTCTACATCCCCAGCCATATCCCCCTCAACCCATGTGATCAAGTAGTTGTTTTTCTTCTGTGTTTCTACTCCCAGTTTTTCCTCTGAACGTGGATAGTGATTTTTCTCATAGATTACTCCAAGTTGTTCAGGGTCACTGCATTGCCACAAATGGAGAAGTCCATTACATTCAATTGTACCACAGTGTTTCAGTCTTTGTGTACAATGTTCTCCTGGTTCTGCTCCTCTCACTCTGCATCAATTCCTGGAGGTTGTTCCAGTCTCCATGGAATTAGAGGAGTAATTTTCTGGCATTTAAAAATAGGGAGTCACTGCCCTATTCCAATCATCTACTGAAGGTAGCAAGATGGCCCACTGGAAGACAGTAAGATACAAAGGAAGAGAATATATCTTCTTAGATCAAATATAGTTTCTAAGTTTCATCCTTCATTTGACTGAAGAGAAGAGGAAAAAAAGAGCAAGTGAGCAGTGTAGGCTCAAAAGAGTGTTCTGGAAGAAATGGCATTGAGTTATAACTGAATAGCATTAAAGAGTTTGCTTTCTTGGCCAACTCTAAATGAATAGCATCTGTTCCAAGCTTATAATTATTGCCAGTTTAGTTCATCATCTCCAATAGTTTTAGTATGTATAATAAAAGTGAATGGGAGACTCTTGCACAGGTTGGGGAAGGTAGAGTCTGTGTGAGTGGCAGGGTCGGGGGTGGCTGGGATGTTAGAGGCAGAGAAGGGGCTGATGGAAAGGGAGGACAGTCTCTGGAAGCCGCCCCAACATAACATTGTGAGCTTCGGGTGACAGCACGGCAGGCACCTGATTTGGCTGTCTTGGGGAAATGGTACAGTACACACCTGGCAGGGAGCAAATGACTGACATAAGGCACAAGTACTTTTATGTCAAGACTTGATCACGTCATTCATTTGAAATCATATTCTAATCAATGCTATTTAGACATATCACTCACTGCTATTGAGGAATGTGTCAGCACCTTTACACGGAGCTACTTGATGACTGGGGCTAATTATTGGTAAGAAAATGTCACCCCTTTTTCATGCTCCTGAATAAAAGAATTTTCCGTTTTCTCACACAAAATCCACATAAGCTTTGTGTTGTGAGAAAGAGGTTGATGGCTAGCATTGAAGAGCGACTTTCATGCTATGGCAAACTCAGAGCTAAGGAACATTTACACACAAAAGATAATTTACTCTGCCAGTAATTTTCTGTACAGTGCTCCCCTGGTTGAAGATGTATTGCTAAACGAGCTTGCTCTCAGACACAAACCTCTTTCCTGCCTTGCGTCTCCCATGAGACAAGATGGGTGTGGGTGTGGGTGTGCGCACACACACTTCAGACACAGACGACAGAGATTACTTAAACGTGGCTGTAAAGTATCTGCAATGGTGATCTTATGGTCCAGCTTTGTATCCTTTGAAGAGAAGGAAAGCCAGTTTCTAAGTTCTGCACGCATTTGCATTTGCAGTGAGAACTACAGGGACAAAGGTCTTCCTTAGGGTCAGTTAAGGCATTCCCCTGCCCTTTTTCCAGATGGAGGGAATGAGAAAAAGATATACAACGTTACATAATTTAGAAAGCATTTTGAATATATTATCTCGAGAGATGGTACAAAATGTAAATTGTTGTTCAGTTGTATCCAATTCCTTGTGACTCAGTTTTGGGGGCTTTATTGGCAAAGATCCTGGAGTGGTTGGCTATTTCCTTCTCTAGCTCATTTTATAGATGAAGAAACTGAGGCAAATGGGATTAAATGACTTGACCAGGGTCACACAGCTAGTAAGTGTCTCAAGCCAGATTTGAATTTGGGAAGATGTCTTCCCGACTTCAGAATTGGCACTCTATTCACTGTACCACCTACCTGGCTCACAAAATAGAAATAGGAATAGATTATTATATAGCCATCTATTTTATTTTGTTATAAAAAGGCTTACATAAATTTATGGTTAATAACTCCCAAACCAGTTATTAAGAAAGGAAATTGATGAGGGTTCATTCCTAGTTTTTCCAAACTAAAATCATGGAGGACTTTTGTTATGCTTTCCCATATCCTTTGGTGCCATTGACAAAGACCAAATACTGAAATTGGGTAGACTTTTGCTTTGATCCAGTATGTCATTTATGATGTTGTTATTCATTCATTCATTTGAAAAATATTTATCAAGTGACTCTATGTAGGATATTTCTCCAGATAGGATTACATTTAAACTACATACTCCTCTACCTATGTATACATTCACACATAACAAATACACCCACAACTTAAATGTCTCAGCTTTAGCCCATATCCTCTAGTTGTATCCTCTTCAGACAGAAATAGTATTTATTAAATACAGAAATCAGTATTTATCCTTAGAACAGTTTTTTGTGTACTTGAAATTAGTGCCAATCCAACAGCCTCCAAACACCCAACTTAGTCAACATGTGAGTGCCAACATGACATGATAGGTTCAGCATCTAGTTAGGCTGGTTCCCCAAACAGTTGTTAGACTTGGGTGATCTTGGGCAAGTCTCTTTACATCTATGGTCCACACTTTCTTCATTTGTAAAATGAAAGGGTTAGATTAGATGATCTTTAAGGTTCTTTTCCATATCTAAATCTATGATCCAACTAATGCATTCATCCAATGCCATAAATAATCATTTAAGTATTTCTGAGCCCCTCATAGGTAACTTGAACTGTGCAAGGTGCTTCAGGGAATAAATCAAGTTCTAAAAATAATAACCCCCTCTCCCAGAAGCTTATAATATGACTGGGGAAATAAGTCATACTCATAGGAAATAAGGAGTGAAGTATTCATATATATAAAGATATACAAATTATATCTATGTATATATATATATATTCAGTGTAGTAAACTACATGCTTCTAAATGTTTATTGAATGTGTGCCCCTTAAATGGTTACACAGATATGAGATATTATTGTTATATTATCATCATACATGCATCCACATGAGTGGGGAAGGATACTGCATTTAGGCCAGATTTAGTATGCATTTAGTATATACTTATTTAGGTTGGAAATAGTCACTACCCTCTAATACCCTATGAAATAATAGAAATTACCGAATAACTGAAAGCAGAGGAAAGATAGCCCTAAACAGATCAAATATAAAGGATAGGAGAGAAAACCTAAATTATATACTTATAAATCTACAAAAAAGTAAAATGAGGTCTTCTTTTTGTCATTATTTCTTGGGTATGTGGGGGGAATCAATCAAAATGCTTTTTCCATGAAAAGAATTCAGAATGATATTAAGTGAAAATTTTTTTCTCCCTATTTAAGGTTCTGGAACCCAATAATAAGAGCAGGAGCTCTTAGAGGCTTTTTGGTTTTGTTTTCTTTTTCTTTTTCTATTTTACTATTATATTTTTCTTTGCCAAATTGCAACATTTTAAAATAATCATTTTAGGATATTTTGTGATTCATGTTCTCTCCCTCCTCTTTCTCCTTCCCCATTAGATGATATAGGTTATACGCGTGTGATCATAGAATAAATCATATTTGTCATATTGGAAAGAAGATGTAGGTATCTTATACAAGAAAAAAAAAACTCATGCAGGTAATAAAGTGAAAAATAGTTTGCTTCAGACTTCAGTCAGACTCCATCATTTTCTTCTATGGTGGTGGATAACTGTTTTTGTCATGAATCACTTGGACTTGTCTTGGATCCTTGTGTTGCTGATAATAGTTGTCATTCACAGTTGGTCATCATACACTACTAATGTTACTGTTTTGGAAACTATTAAGAAAAGCAGACTTTGTTTTTAGGATTTTATTATCCACAGGCCAATTCCAGAAACATTGTTATAATTATCGAGTGTTTCTCAATAATTTATTCAAATGTATTCCTGCCTCCCCAAACTGATGGAACTCAAACCAATCTCCAGGTTTACTTTTAGTGAACTTCCCAACAACAAAACAAAAAGTGTAAGTCATGAGGTCACTAACAAACTTTTAATAAAATAACTCTTGCTGCTTTCTTATTTAAAAAATCTTCAAAAATTCCAGTTTAAGAAAAAGAAAACAATAGAGTAAAAATATATGATTTAGACATCTCTCTGATATAGTCACCATCATATGCTAAAGAGTTAAAGAATTCTAGAATTGGAAAACCCTGCCAGAAAATATCTTGTTCCATCTCTAGCAAACCCATAAATCCTACCTATAACATTCTCACTCAGTGATTATATGGTCCCCTACTTTAGCACTTCCAGTGACAGTGAACTCACTATTTCCTGAAACTTCTTTTCATTTTTGAACAGCAACACTTGATTCAAATAGAATTCAACTCAGCAACATGCTTCATATGTGCAAGACACTGTGCTTAGGTCATCGGAACTCATAGATGAGCAAAATGGCAAAGAGTTCAAAAATCTTCTGAAGATATGCTTGAGATGGTGGAATGGGAGCTGAAGAGATGGATATAATCAGGACTGTGCCAAGGCTAGCTTGAGCAAGCTCTCAAAAGCTGCTTGTTAAATTTTCAATATGAGCATTTACAGTTTAAAAATAGGTAACACTACAAATCAGAGCTTGATTTGTTGTTTGGTGGATCATATAGACCTATGAAATCAGTGGAAGATATGTTAATAATGTAGATTCAACTTGGAAGTTTATTGTGTACTTCCCTCCACCCACCAAGAGAGCCAGTTGTTAAATACTTACCAACACAACATTGGGTATAAGTGAGTATGAACTGGCAGGAATAATAGTGCGAATGGTTCACTGTAATCCTTTTGTTGCCAGTCAAAAGCAAATGGCACCCTCAGTTTTTGAATGGAAACCATGGGGCAAAATGGTGGTATGACATGGGCAAGAGTGTCTCAGGTTGGGTAGACCTGGATAGATTACTATTTACACCATTGGATGGAGCATCCACATGTATAATATCACAATGTATTTACATATCCATGTTAAAACAACAACAAGAAGGAATGTAGAATCAACTATTCTATCATTTCTTCTCGTGGCTTACTGGAAGGGATTCAAGAGATCAATGGGTGTATATATGTAAATGTGTGTGTAAACATGTGTCTGTATTCATATAATAAATATCAAACAAAATATGTGTATACATATAATTAATAGAAAATAAAATAGAAAATTTAAAACATTATTGGGACAGAAAACAAATAAATAAAAACTGCCAAATCTCACATTCAGTTTTGCCTGAAATAGCTTCATAATTAGGTCAATATTTTTGGCCTGAATTTTCTGGACAATTGCTCCAATTCTTCACTTCTTAGAGATGCACAAACAGAATCTTATTGAATGTGGTCTCTCCTCACCTCCCCATATACATTACATCTTTCTTTTCCTGCCCATGTTCCATTTTATTCTATTGTTCCACATCCAAAATGTAGAAGAGTTGGATGGGTGAAATAAGAAGTGAGAATCAACAAAAGGGAATTTTTCCTTCAAAATCTCCTAAAAATAAACATCACAATCTAGAATACGAACACCCAGGAAATTTTGCACAAATGTACCCTTACAATTATTTCCAAATCTCCATGTAATCCTGGTGAGTATACTAGAGGATGCCACTGATTATGGAGGGATAATGGTTGGACAGCTATATGTCCATCTTTATTGTTGATGAAAAACTGAGGCACAAGACATTAGAAAAATTAACTTGTGAAAGAGCTAGGAATATAGTCTGGGATCCCAGATCCCCATCTGTTCCTCAATACAGCAACCCTAACCCTTCAACATTTCACTTAGCATCTATTAATATAGAAGTGAAATCTTTGAGTGTTTCTGTAGCTTTTTACTTTCTACAAGGTAGCTCATTCAAAGCTGGGTCCATTGTATTAAATGAGGCCATTCTAAATGATTTACCTTGTATTATAACTGTATGAAAATTCTTCTTTATGTTTTCCATATTACACAATAAATTCATTTCTGAAAAAAAATCAGAGCTTAGCTTCAGTTTCAACCTACCCTGTTCCCTTGTACACTGAAACACTGATTTGAAAGAAACCCATACATAATTAATAAGAATCAGATCCATTCTTTTTAACTTCTGCTGCTTGTTTTTATTGTTCTGTTTTTCCTTCCATTTTTTTCATCTTTTGAACATTTTAACTTATTTTCCTGTCTGTAGGAAAATAATCAGGACTAGAAATCTGATTGATAGATAGATGCTGGGGGGGGGGGAAATTAGCAAGATTTCTTAGTGTACTATTTCACTAGGTTTAGGGGTTTATATATTCTGTTTCCAGGCAACATTTTAAACTAATTATAAGTAGGTGCATAAAACAAACATTTGCTAAAAATATGTATTTGTTTTCTCAAATTAGAACAGTGAAAAATTATTTTGGTGGAGTGAATTTCCTTTTTAAAAATAAAATGTTAATGGGAGAGGTATAAATTTTTGAAAAAACAAGTTTAGATAGAGTAATGATATGTTTCAGCAGTTCATATCTAAAATTTCAAAAAGCAAAGAATCAATTGTTTGGTAAGTATATTAAAATACATGTCTAGAAAATATATAAGATCATTTTAAACCTAAATAAAAAATTCTTCTGTAATAGTCCTTTGAGTACCAAATAGTTATAAAATATAGCGTTTTATGCTAAAACATATTTGAGATTATTTTTAAAAATTTTAAGATCATATGAATTGAATTGCAGGATCTGGTTTTTAATTTTAAATGTGTTTGCAAACAGAAATGTATTAAGGTGATCCCAGCTCCCTCACCACCACCCCAACCCCTCAAAAGGAAATGTGAAAGAGAGCCCATCTGACATGCGTTGCTTACCTAAGACATCTGGATGAAATCGGGTTATTTCTTTTGTAACTCAATTTCTCTTTAAATCATACCTGAATGCAGACTAACAGTTTGCTGTTTATCAGCCACACAAAGCACACTTAAATGAAACAGAGCCTGCTTAGCAGAGAAAGTGTGTATGTATGTGTGAACCTAAAATGTAGCATTATTAATATTTTTAAGCATTCATGACCAAAAGATGAATGTTTATTATTTATTATTTACAAATGATGCAGCCAGGACATGGTTTTCCTCAGAAATTATCATTCAGCTAAAGAATCATTTGCCATGACTACTTATGAAGTATTGAGTAGAAATAACTTCTACTTGTGAAAAAGATTCTTTGGGGGGACTGAGGGAAAAGGTAAATAAGGACTCTAATGTCTGACCATGTCTTATCAGAATAAGCCTTTGTCTTCAGAACTTGTACTAAGTGAAACATAGGGAGATTTGTTTAGCTTTTCATTAGCATTGTGCTCCCTGAACAAGCCGTTTTTATTAGTAGCCCCTATAGAAGTTGGGGTAGAAATATGACCTTTTAAAAAGCTGAAATGGCACAGATTAAAAACACACTGAGCAGTTGCTTCCCACTTGTCCAAATCATTGTTCCCAAGCATATTTTCCTCAGCACTTTTTGAGAAATGCTTTTTATTCCCGTAAGAAAACTGATGAGCATTTCTTCTTTGGATCTTTAGGGATGTAAGGAAGAGAACCTTTCTTCAAGAGTGAATTAGAATCAAGGGAAACCTATCAGAGCAAGTTGGGAGTCCAAAGAGTGGTCCTTCTCTTTGGGAGGTAATTAAAAGGAGATGCTCCCTCTATAAATTCTAGCTCAATGCTTTATGAATGACTTTTTTAATATTTTCTTGAAAATTTGCATCAAAAATGGAATTAATCAGCTGCATCAGTTGATAGCCCCAGCTGGAGACCATTGTACTGTGTTGCTTTGTAACAACAGGTCCTTGATCAAGTGCTATTCATTTCCCTGTAACCTGAAATGATCTCTGTGCCCGACAGGTTTGCTTCAGAGTAAAAATGTTCATTTCTACTTATAGAATTCCAAAAGCCAGGAGCCAAGAAAGCACTGACCTTCCAATATTAGAAACCATACTACTTTTACTATACAGAACATCTTTTGCTTCAGAAACACACACACACACACACACACACACACACACACACACACACACACACAGAAAGAGAGAGAAGGAGAGAGAGAGAGAGAGAGAGAGAGAGAGATTCTCCCTTTCACTTGCTCTCACTTAATTCTGTAACAGAACCTATTGTTTTTCATTTGTAAAACATAAAAGAGTTAACTAATGGATTGCTGTGGAGGTGTGACTAGGATGATGTCAGAATATTTGCAGGCAGAAGAATGTCAGCTCTCCCCCGGCCAGGAGTAGGATCTGCCACTTTTGTGCTTTTTAACTCCCTCCCCCCCCCCCATTCTTTTTGTCCGGTTCCCACAGACAGAGAGTGGCGCTGGAGGTCAGAGTGGACGGAAACAAAAGAGGACCCCCTGCTGCCAGGGCCATCGTGCTGAGCTGTCACGACCACTAATTCATGACTCCACCTTTAATCTCACAGATCCATTAGAGGTTAAAAAGAGACCCATTTTACAGCTGACAAGATTGAAGGGGAGCAGAACCTAATGGGGAGGGGGTGAGCAAAGCACCCTAAAGTTTATATGATTAAAAAACCACCTGCTAAAAACAGATATCTGTAGGGTATTTCTCACCTCTATTTTTTAAAAATCTCCCCAAATGATGTAATAGACATTGGAGGAGAGCACATAATAAATAGGCAAGTCAAGATCTGGGAGATATATATGTTCATAGAGTGTTATTGGTGACGGAAAGAAATAAAAACAAAAGCAAAATCTAAGACGATGAAAGAATAAGAATTCATTTCTTCAAAAGAAGATGGCAATGTTTTAAGCAGCTCATCGTGACATCTTGAAATGTTTTATGGTTCAGAGGTGTATTGCATTGGGGATGCAGTATGAGTGGAGGCTAATAACTTTATGAGATTACTGGTGTTGAAATGAAAGCCAATTAAATCTTCATTAACAATATCAGGCCAATAAGTACCACATAGACTTGCCACATTGGCAGTGGATAGAATAGCATAATAAGTGGCGACATATTTCTTTTAAGGAGATTAAATTTGTTGTGGGTTTTCCCCAAGGACACCTCATTTGTCTGCTGCAAAACTAGTGAATGAATGAACTCAACTGCCTTTTGAAATGATGAGGGACACTACACCTTCCAATGTAATTCCACTCTTTTTTAATCAGTAGAAGAATCACCCTCTGTAAGGAGAGATCATCAAAGTATTTCGGTGTGATTGTTTATGCAATTGGAAAGAAGCATTTTTTATAATGAATTCCTTTAAAAGTGCCTTTCCTGAGAATGAAAGACAATTTCTTCTTGCCTTTCCGTTTTTCTGATTTCCTTCTTCTCTTTTTTTCCTTCCCTTTCTCTTTTCTTTAAATCTCATGGGGAAAATGTGTGAATGTTCTGATTTCTGGGTTTCATTGATTTGGGGAGGGGGAAGGCGGAGAAATTTTGAAAACTGACTTTAGGTGTTTTCCTTCATTGAAAAAGACATTATTGTTAGTAATGCATTATCCTATCAGTTTAGGATATTGTTTGAATGCCCTGGGGTGTGGCCACCAACAAGTTCAAGTCACCATTTTCAAAGTTCAGAATGCAAAGACAAGCAGATAATTAAATCTTTCCATTTTATGTACTGACATAGAACTCAATTCACTATTTAGCCTCCTTTGGGAGAGAAACATTAAAAAAAAAAAATGCAAGGTCTAACAGGATAGCAGGTGCAGTAATTCTCCCTGTTACAATCCCCTGTCTTAACGAAGAGATAGACATTTTTGTACAGGAATGTATTTATTGCTGACAAACCAGAGCAGGCTGGAATAGAAAGCTGCCGTAGGAGTCTGAGTGTTAAGCTTGAACTCAGAAAGACTCGGGTTCAAATCCATTGGGTTCAATCTCGAAAGCTTACAAACTGTGTGGCCCTGGGCAAGTCCCTTAAACTTTGTGTTATTTATAGTTTGAATGCCTCCGCAGTCCAAGCTCCAAGCACTGACCAAAAAGAACCATCTTCTTAGCCTATTACTGCGCCTTAAAGCCAGTGCTCCTTCCACTCTTGTCACTATTCATCCCAAGAAATAAAAGTTCCCTTCTTTCCCATTGGTCACAGTTCTCTTCCTCCAGGTTCTTCCTATGCAGAAGTGGTCCTGGTTCATCTTTAATCATCTGAGGCGTATACAACAGCACCTTGCACGTAAAACACTGAATATCAAGCTCGAGATTTCTCTGTATATGTGTGTGAATATGTGTCTGCACATGTCCAGTACGAGATGTAGAGATACACATTTCTATTTCTCTCTAAATGCATAGCCAGTATTTGTATAGAAAGCTCTCTGTCTCCCCTCTACCAACAACCCCCCCCCCCCCATACATTTCAGAATGTAGTAGAGTCAGTAACCAGGGGTCGATATGTTAAAAGAGGATGGTGCCAGGAGGAATGGTAAAGATGAACTAGTCAGAAATTAATGTTTTGGACCAAAGTCCTGGGTTGAACCCCGTGTGTTCCTTTGAGACTTTTAGGGTCTCTGCTGAGCCTGGACTTTAAATTGGGCCAGATTTCTCATGCAGCTCCTTTGTCCAGAGGCAAGGTTCCCTTGCTTGACACAGAGGGCGTGGGATGTGGTACCTTCTGCAGCCCACCCTCCCCCCTTTTTTAAATCAATAAAATCCTTAATGGTTGCTTGGGGCAGCATAGTTTTAGGGGTGAATGCCCAGGGCTTGGATTCGGTGATCTGGAGACTGAAGATCAAAGAAACCTCATGCTGTCCTTTGCTTGCCATCGTCCCAGCAGAGGAGCATTCTGGGGAAGTGATTGTGACCCCTTTCCATCCCTCCACTCCTCTCTCTGTACTATTGCCAGTTCAGACCTAGAGGTTTAAAATCTAGACGCAAAGGGGTGACCAAAAAATAATACTGTTTGGGGAAGTGGCATGCATTGGGAAATCCTGCCTAAAGTACAGGAAATGCTAGGCAGTCTTATTTTTTTAATCCCAATGAAGGATTTTTCAGTGGAATAAGTCTACGCTCTACAGGCAAGCTAGCAAAGTGGGGTGAGCAAAAGACAGAAAGAGACGGTGGCATCTATTGCTAGCTGGGATGACATTGGCTATTACCAGGCAAAGTAAAATATTTCTGTTCCTCAGTTAGTGTATCTGTAAAATGGGACTAAGCAATACCATCTTAGATCATAGAGGTGCCTAAGTGAGAAGAAATAAAATAACTATGACCTTATAAGAATGCAAGACTATGGGAATTCTTTGTTTGTAATAATTATCTAAACATCTAAAAAGCACACATCCTTCTAACCAAATTCATTCTATCACATCTCCCCTAGTGTGCAAAATATTTATTTTGAGGTTGATAACTTCCATTAAGTAAAAAAAAGACTTAATTTTTTTGTCAAAGTATTCACAACCTAAGATAGTAGGATGTCAATTTTATTGATAAATTCCCCACCCCCTCCTTTGGAAAAGTATTTTTCTTTGCTTCAGAACTACAGCACCTTCTCCACCAAAACCAAATAATGCTAAAATAAAAAGGCTTTAAAATTCTTTATGTGTCTAAAGAGAAATAACACGTGTAAAATCAAAATGCTATTATAAAAATTAAATAATATTTCAGCCCAACTGACCCACCTTACCATGGGCTAGATATAACATTGTTGCAGACTTATTCAAAAAGGACCTCCGGTATTAATGCAGAGGAAGAAGAATTGTCATGCCCCCAGCTAGCTGCTTTTGTGTGTCTGGCAGCAAAATACAGGAAGCAAAATGGATGCCTATCAATTAGGGAATGGATGAACAAATTGTGCTGTGTTAGTGTAATGGAGTATTATTGCTTCATAAGCAGAAATATGCTGGTAAATGTTTAACAACCAGGTGTCCTTCCTCCTTACCCCTTAAAATGTATGCACAATACAGTTTTTAAATTTTCTTTTTCTTTTTTATGATACACTTTTGTTTTATCTGCATTATTCTCCAACATTTTTCAAGTTTAGTTAATCAATCAAGCAATATATCAAGCCTAGTTTTTTTTCCAATTACCAATCAATCAAAATAAACTTTTATTAAGGGTCTAGTATTTTGCAAATGGGCAGTTGGATAGTACAGTTGATAGTGTGGTGGGCCTGAACTCAAAAAGACTCATCTCCCTGAGTTTGCATCTGGCCTCAGACTCTCCCTGGCTCTGTGACTCTGGGCAAGTCCTTTAACCCCAAATGCCTATCCCTTCCTGTATCGATTCTGTGTATTCTGGTATTGATTCTAGGACAGAAGGTAAGGGTTTTAAGAGGGAGATGGAAATGGCAAGCCACTCCACTATCTTTGTCAAGCAAGCCCCACCTGGAATCAGGAAGAGTCAGATACAACTAAAAAAAAAAAGACTAAACCATAAACTAAAACAGAACAAAAAACAGTCCCTGCCCTCAAGAAGCAGGCAATCTTATACATTCTCACACTAAAATTTAACAATCATCATGAACCAGATGGAGCTAGCTTCAGAACTCTGATTCAGAGAAACATGGGGGAAATTGTGGATACTGACCTAGAATGAAATCAACAGAATTAGGAAAAGAGAACACCAGGAACAGAATGATATCCAAGAAAATAATGCTTGAAGCAAGCTGGTTCTCAGTAATTGTAATGAGTAATTTTGATCAAGAAGAACAGATTATCAAACACCCCTCTTTTCTTTTAACTTAGTTGTAGTGGTGGCAACTATTGGTACAGAATGTTACACAAACTGCTAGATGTAGTCATTGTATGATTTTACTTGTCTTTGTAAGGGAGGGCTTAATGTAGGGAAGTGACACTGATCAGAAATAACTTTGAAGTTAAAAAAAGTCAATGATAAAACATTTTTTAAAAAAATAGAAGGAATAGACTGCTTACATTCTCTTTAATGACACATGGGTCTCTCATGTCTCATAGAATTCTTCAAGGAAGAGGGCTGATATCACCTCATTGATCTTACTTATTGTCATTTTTCCTTGCCTGGGTCTTACACTAAGCCTATGAGTTATACTCAGGAAAGAGCTCCCTTTTTTTTTTTTCAAAATCTTTCCCTGATGCCTGAAATCCACCAAACCAGGAACAAAACCTTTTATTCTGCCACTGCAAATATGGTGCTATTAACTGATATCAGACCAGGGGTGTGCAGTTCAACATTTGGATTCCCACAAAATATGTGCATGATGCATTTTTAAATTTAATCTGAATTACCAACATTTTGTCCACCATTTCTTAAGTCTAGGCAATGAACAAAACAAGTCTTAATCTGTAGCTCTTAGCAATTTCAGAGGTATGAATATTCACAATGAAAATTTAACAATCAACTTAGCCCTTTTGAGATGGTTCAAATCTATTCCTGTATCAAACCTTTCCCTTAAAATCAGCTTGGACTGTTAGTGAAAATGACAGAACACATGTTCATTGGACACTTGAAAGGGTGCAAATTGCATGACCAGAAGGGGAAAATGACTCCTGGAGATGTAATTTTGTCTTCTTAATCAACTGACCCTGCCAATGTCCTAGAAAGGCTGAAAGGAGCAGGAAGTAACATTCAGTTACTTGCTTTTTATTTAAGCAAAACATTTTCATATCCATGATCGCAAACTTTTGGACAAGGGTCTGAAGAGGTTGGCAAGGCAATTATTATTCCCATTTTGCATGGGAAACTGAAGCTCAGTAAAATTAAATGACAAAGCATAGTGACAGTAGTAGTAGTAGTAGTCTCTCGGTAACCGAGGATGACGATTGTCTCTGTGCGCTTTCATCTGTGATGTAGATGAGTATGCACAAAAACACTTGTGCATGAAGGAGATTTAAGTGGAAAAGTCGATGCACAGAGACAGTCCCACTCTCTCGGTGTTGGAAGCCTGGGTCCAGTGGCACAAAAAGTCGTTACATCTGGAGACTTCCTCGCTGCAATGGATGGCCATATTGTCTTTTGTGCTCCAAGAGTGAAACTAAAACCCAAAGTGCTAAATTCCCACCCTCAGGTAAGAGATGCAGTGTGGATAGAGCCCTGGATTGGGAGTAAGCAAAAACTAGATTTAGATCCTATCAAGGACACTTATTAGCTGTTCAACCATGAGTAAGTTACTATTGCAGCTAAGTGGTGGAATGAATAGTGTTCAAATCCAGCCTCAGATACTCACTAGCTGTATGACCCTGGACAAGTCATGTAATCTTGTTTGCCTCAGTTTCCTCATCTGGAAAATTATCTGGAGAAGGCAATGGCAAACCACTCCAGTATCTTTGACAAAAAAACAAAAACAAAAACAAAAACAAAACAAATAGAGTCGCCAAGAATTAGACATGACTGAAAAACAACGGACTTGGGGAGGGATACATTTGCTGTTTGACCATGAGTCAGTTACTTAAATTCTTTGCGTCTTAATTTTCTCATCTGTCAAATGGTGATAATATCAGTAATATTAATTTCTTAGTGTTGTTAGATTCAACTGGCTTAAATGTGAGTTCTTGTTTTGAAAGCCATGTTACTGTACCATCCGGGCAATCAAAATAGCAGAAAAGAGGCAGAGGAAACTTTCTTCTACCCCAAAATTCAATCAGGAAAGAAGAATATAATTAGGCTTAATACAGGATTATTAAATTAATTTTTATTCTTTATATAGGCATCCCACCTCTTTCCTGTCCCCTTTTTGTTGTTCAGTTGTGTCTTAGCACTTTGTGACCACATTTGGGGTTTTCTTGGAAGAGATAATGGAGAGGTTTGCCATTTCCTTTTCCCCAGCTATTTAAAAAAACAAAAAAGAAAAACAAAAAATTCTTACCTTTTCTATTAGAATCAATACTAAATATCAATTCCAAGGCAAAACTGGCAAAGGTTAGATAATTGGGCTAAGTAATTTGCCCAGAGTCACAAAGTTAGTAAGTATCTGAGGCCACAGTTTGGTAGAACTCCCTCTTTGCTTATTATGTCAAATAGTTTATATAGTATTGGGATTAACTGTTCTCTGAATGTTTGATAGAATTCACTGGTGAATCCATCAGGCCCTGGGGAATTTTTCTTAGGAAGTTCTTTGATGGCCTGTTGGATTTCATTTTCTGATATGGGATTATTTAAGAATTCTATTTCTTCTTCTGTTAGTCTAGGCAATTTGTATTTTTGTATATATTCATCCATATCACCTAAATTGGTGTATTTATTGCCATATAATTGGGCAAAGTAATTTTTAATGATTGCCTTAATTTCCTCTTCATCAGAGGTGATGTCCCCCTTTTCATCTTTGATACTGTTAATTTGCTTTTCTTCCTTCCTTTTTTAAATTAGATTGACCAGTACTTTGTCTATTTTGTTTGTTTTTTCAAAGTACCAGCTTCTTGTCTTATTTATTAAATCAATAGTTCTATCACTTTCGATTTTATTAATTTCTCCCTTTATTTTTAGGATTTCTAGTTTGGTTTTCTGCTGGGGGTTTTTAATTTGGTCACTTTCGAGTTTTTTTATTTGCATTTCCAATTGATTGATCTCTGCTCTCCCTAGTTTGTTAATATATGCACTCAGGGATATGAATTTACCTCTGATTACCACTTTGGCTGCATCCCAAAAGGTTTGAAAGGATGTCTCGCCATTGTCATTTTCCTCAATGAAATTATTAATTGTTTCTATGATTTCTTCTCTAACTAAACGATTTTGGAGTATCATATTGTTTAATTTCCAATTAGTTTTTGATTTGGTTTTCCATGTACCATTACTGATCATTATTTTTATTGCCTTGTGGTCTGAAAAGGCTGCATTTATTATTTCTGCTTTTCTGCATTTGTGTGCCATGTTTCTGTGACCTAATATATGGTCAATCTTTGTGAATGTGCCATGTGGTGCTGAGAAGAAGGTGTATTCCTTTTTATCCCTATTTATTTTTCTCCATATGTCTATTAATTCTAATTTTTTTTAAGATTTCATTCACTTCTTTTACCTCTTTCTTATTTATTTTTTGATTTGATTTATCTAAATTTGATAATGGTTGGTTCAAGTCTCCCACTAATATGGTTTTACTGTCTATTTCTTCCTTCAATTCTCCTAGTTTCTCCATTAGAAATTTGGGTGCTATATTATTTGGTGCATACATGTTGATTAGTGATATTTCTTCATTATCTAAAGTCCCTTTTAACAAAATATAATTACCTTCCCTATCCCTTTTGATCAGGTCTATTTTTGCTTTGGCTTTATCAGATAGCATGATTGCCACTCCTGCCTTCTTTCTGTCAATTGAGGCCCAGAATGTCTTACTCCATCCTTTAATTCTGACCTTGTGGGTGTCTACCCACCTCATGTGTGTTTCTTGAAGACAACATATGGTAGGGTTTTGGATTCTAATCCATTCTTCTATTCATCTACGTTTTATGGGTGAGTTCATCCCATTCACGTTCAAAGTTATGACTGTCACTTGTGGACTCCCTGGCATTTTGATATCCTTCCCTAATTCTAACCTTTCTTCTTCAGCTCTACCTTTTAGTCCAGTGATTTACTTTAAATCAGTCCCCCTTGTACTTCCCTTTCTACCCCCTCCCTTCTTATTCCCTCCCTTATTTTCCCCTGTAGTCTTTTTAAAATTCCCCCCTCCACCCTCTCCCTCCCTTGTACTGCTTCCCTCCCCACCAGTCTGTTTTTTACCCTTCTACTCCCCTATAGGGCGCAAATATATTCTCTTCCCCAATGGATTGGATTGTTCTTCCCTCTTTGGGTCAGTTTTAAAGTATGTAAGAGTTGAGTATTTCCTATCTCCAACCTCTTTACCCTTCCAGTGTATCGATGTTCTCCCCCTTCCCACCATGAGCTTCTTTGTGACATATAAATTTACCCGCATTTGTTTCTTTTCCCATTTCTTTTAGTCATAACCTCTTTTCTTTTTTAGCTTTAGTCATTTTATATATATATATATGCATATGTATATATATATACATACACATGTATATGTATTTATGCATGCATATATCTATATACCTATTTATGTCTTGTCCTTTCATCCTATACAGTTTGTCACTGTTCCCTCTGAGTGTAGTTCTTCTAGCTGCTCAGGTGATAGCAACAGTTTTTAAGAGTTGCCAATGACCTCTTTTCTTATAGGGATACATATCATTTTAACTTATTGAGTCTCTTAAAAAATTGTTGTTGTTGTTGTTGTTGTTGTTGTTGTTTTCCCTCTTTTTTAATTACCTTTTGATGATTCTCTTGCATTCTGTGGTTGGACTTCAAATTTTCTGTTCAGGTCTGGTCTTTTATTTATGAATGCTTGGAACTCTTCTGTTGTGTTAAATGACCATACTTTCCCCTGTAAGAATATAGTCAGTTTTGATGGGTATTTTATTCTTGGCTGTAGACCTAGTTCCCTTGCTTTCTGGAATATCGTATTCTATGCCTTTCGTTCCTTCAGTGTGGATGCAGACAGATCCTATATTATCTGCACCGTGTTTCCATGGTATCTGAATGGCTTCTTCTTGGCAGCTTGTAATATCTGTTCTTTCATCTGATTTTTTTTTTAATTTGGCTATAACATTTCTTGGTGTTGTCAGTTGGGGATTAAATACAGGGAGTGATCTGTGGATTCTTTCAATCTCCACTTTCCCCTCTTGTTCTAGGATCTCGGGACAGTTTTCCTGGATAATTTCCTCTAGTATTCTGTTGAGGCTTTTTCTTTTGTCGTGGTCTTTTGGTAGTCCAATTATTCTTAAATCTTCTCTTCTTGAAAGATTTTCTAAATCGTCTATTTTGTGAATGAGATGCTTCACATTTTCCTCAATGTTTTCATTCTTTTTGTTTTGTTTTATAGTGTCCTGCTGCCTTGTGAGGTCACTAGATTCTAGTTGTTTTACTCTGGTTCTTAAAGATTGGATTTCATCTCTGGCTTTTTGGTCGTCCTTTTCCTTCTGGTCTGATTTTCTTTGAAGATCGTCTTTCATCCTCTTTACCTTGTCTTTCATCTCCTTTGCCTCATCTTTCATCTCCTTTGCCTCATTTTTCAGCTGAATGATTTTGGCTTTCAGGACACTATTTTCTTGTTTTAGTTCAAGTGCCTCTGTTTCCAGATGCCTTATCTTAATTTTTAAATTCTTTTCCCAATTGTCTTCAGCCTCTCTTAGTTGTGTTTTGAGTTCTTCCACAGCCTGTATCCAATTCACTGGGATTTCTGGTTTATGGTTTGCTGATCTCCCCCCCTCTGTTCCATTTGCTGAGTAGTAGCTGTCTATTGTAGTTTCTTTCTTCTGTTTCTGTTGTTTGTTCAAATTCACCCCTTCTTTACTCCCTGTATTTGTCTTTGATCTTGTTCCTCTCATTTTTTTGTTTTTTGGGGACTTCTATCGGTCTCCCCTCTTGGAGCTTTAACATAATCTCTGGGGGAGGGTTGTTGGGGGTTTGAGCTTTCCTGTCCTCTGGAGGCTTTTGATTGGCTTAAAGTCCAGCAGTCAATGAGGATGGATGGGGAGCCTGGGCTTCCCTGTGTTCTGGAGACTTTTGATGGGATTGAGTTCGGCTTAGTTGGGCTGGGTTTACTCTGAGTTTTAAACTTCCTGGACGGCTGGAGCAAATATGGAGGATCTCCAAAGCTCTGGCCAGGCTGCCAGGTCTATGCTCCTTCTAGGCTGCCATCTTGACTTCCCTCTAGGTTTCTGTTTTTTCAGAAGACCCTGCTCCCTAAGGGGGGAGGTGTGTGGCCTCCCTGGGCTCTGAGGGCTCCTGATGGGATTAGGTTCACCTGGTTTGGGCCAAATGAGCCCTGAAGCAAAAAACCTCCTCCTCCACAATCTGTGTTGAATGCCTGGAGACTGGCCAGGGTTGTTTTCAAGGTAAGCCCTTCACTGGCCCTGAGGTTTTTGTTCTTTCAGAAGCTCTGAGGGCTCCTGATGGGATTAGGTTCAGGTGGTGTGGGCCTAATGATCCCCGAGAGAAAAAAAGGAAGAAAAAAAAACAACCTCCTCCTCCACAGTCTGTGTTGAATGCCCGGAGACTGGCCTGGGTTACTTTCAAGGTAAGCTCTTCGAAGCAACCCCTTTGCCAGCCCTGAGTTTTCTGTCCTTTCAGTAGCTCTGAGGGCTCCTGACAGGATTGGGTTCAGCTGGTGCCCTAAAGCTGGGACCTCCCTTGAGACTTAGATGGAAGGACCCAGCCAGGGGGCTACAGGCTTCCCCCTTCTCTCTATGTTTCCCTGTCATCTGTGTTGGGTGCCCCGGAGACTGACTCAGGTTGCTTTCAAAGTGAGTCCTCAGAGCCCTGAGGTTCCCGCTGCTGCCGTGGGCTCAGCACTCTGGGTTGTGGGGGGGATGGCTCCTGGGACCTTCCTTCTGCCTACCCCTTAGATCTGAGTGATCTAGGGTTCTGGCTTTTGGGGTACAGTAACTTTTGATCCAGGTCCAGGAGGAGGGTTCCCCAGGTCTATCCTGTTGTTCAGCTTGAATTTTGGTGTCCTAGGAGCACTCTGTTTGCGATTGGTAAGGAAGGGTTTCCAAGGTCTGAACTTTCCCTGTTTCTACATCGCCATCTTGACCCCTGGCTCTCTTTTTACTGAGCTACCTAGCTGCCCCCTCTCTACTTCATTTTACAGTTTGGGAAACTGAGACAACCAGGGTCAAGTGACCTGCCAAGGGTCACATAGCTAATAAGTGTCTGAAGCTGGATTTGAGCTCATGAAGATGTCTTCCAGACTCCATGCCTGGCACTCTATCCACTGAATCATCTAAGTGCCCTTCTCTTTCCTCCACTCAACTGCCAAACAGATATGCCTGAAATTCAGACCTGACCATAGCACTCCCCCCCTCAGGATAAAACAGCAACTTCTCTATTTGTCATTTAATGCCCTTCACAAACTGACTGCAGCTTCTATGTCCTGGCTGATGACCTACCACTCTCATGTGCCTGACATTCCCTTTGCTCATCTGCCACATCCCTCTGCAAAGCAGCCTTCCATGTCGTTGAGTGGGAGATGCAGCCATGGGAAGCACTGAAAGCCTTAAGCGGCTTTTTTACCAGTCATGAAAGATACAGTTTTCATCTGAGCTCTTTGGGTCCCTGACTCTCCTTTTCTCTTAGCTGTGGTCGTTATTACCTCTATTAACTCTGGTCAGGGAAAATGTGTCCTGGCTTGAGCCTGTCTTTTAGAAAACAGGTGAGAAGGGACAGCTAGTTGGGTTCATGGATAGAAAGCCAGAAAGGACATCCTGGATTCAAATTTGATCTCAGACACTTCCTGGCTGTGTTTGATCCTGGTTGAATCACTTAGCCCCAGTTGCCTAGCCCTTATCACTCTTCTGACTTGGAATCAATTCTTAGTATTGATTCTAAGACAAAAGGTAAGAGTTAGAAAAGAAAGGAAAAGAAAGGCAAAAGGAAAGAGAAAAGAAAGGAAAGGAAAGGAAAAGGAAACATGAAGAATATAGCATTGTCTCTCTGAGCAGTTCCTGGTTCCTCAAGAGGTCTTCTTTGTTTTTGAAGCATCTTCCTGTGCAGGTGTCCTAAGTTTGAACACAATAAAATGCTAGGGATCCAAAGCCTGCAATTTGTTTCTTATTCGGCTTCTTTACAGTGTCTGCGCACAGTAGGCACTTTGCAAATGTCAAAATGACTTGAAGCAACTGACCTTTAAGTGTGTGAGGGGCCCTCACTATTGAGAGGAACCCTATGGTGAATCCCTTTGTCAAGCGAAAAAATCCTTTTGTAATGGGAACAATCGCTCCTAATGTATCTGTTTTGTAAGTTTGGGTTTTCTTATATTGGATTTTCTTAAAGTAGGCCACAGTCATATGGATGTTCCAGAAGAGGGAAGGGATATGCAGGGCTCATATTTTCATTGGCGGGCTTCTTGTATCAATCACAAATGCTGACAGAATTCAAAAATCTCTGATGTTTTTAAGTAAAAGAAAGAAAATGCGTTCACCTCCTTCTCTCCTATTTCCTTCCCCCAGCTTTCATATGCTAAAGGTTAGCCCACATAAATAGTCAACTCAAATCAGACTTCTAATAATGTCACAGTGATCATTTTTGCTCTGGCCATTATACTTCTTCTTTCCCTATTGTCATTAGATTACTTGTTATTTATATAACATCAGAGATGCACACGGCACTTGGCAGCTGATAAAACAGAGAGGAGACAAACATCCACCCAACAGGCATTGCCTGTCCTAGAGGACCTGCTGCCTAGGAGCACCAGAATAGGCTTTTTAGAGATAATGGGATATACAGAAGTGAGGCCACAGGCAGGGCAGAGCAGGTGAGTTATATAGGAGATGTGAAGGGTCAGAGAAATAGAACCTTCATTATCCCAGGTAAAAGAGGAAGGAGCACAAGGAGCCTGTAATTTATTCTTGCAGTTGCCAATACCCCTTCAACTTTTGTGCATCCCTCAAAGATTATAAAGTCCCTTTGGTCCTCTCTGCTGAACCACCCATTGGGCAGGAATACCATTTTTGTTCAACATTTTCTTGGTTTGAAGTAGGTATAAAATTTCACATTTCTCCTTGGGAGATGCTCTTCCCATTTTGGAAAAGGCTAGTTGTTGAAGCTGGTTTTTTATTTTTTACTTTTTCTTACTCTTATTCTCAGCTTGGCCATGCTTGGCATTTTTCTGCAGTCTTCATGTTTCTGACATAACATTATTCTCCAAAGTTTCCTAAAGAATATAGCACTGAATTCCCAAAGGAAGATTAAGAAAGATTGTGAGCGTAGGTTGTTGTTTTTCCTGATTAAATTTTTTATATTAAGATTCAATTATATTTTTAGGATTCTACAGCAAAAAATGAGAGATAATTGGTAGATGACCCATATGGTCCATTTGGATCTATGCAAAAGGTCTTAAGGAAGCCACCCCACCAGTCGCCCAGCATGGCTACAGAATGGAAATGTTTATAATACCAAAGGCTTTCAGAGCTCCCATAGACCATCTACTAAGTCTTGCAGTGTTATTTCATGGAGGGACAACCCACATTGATGCATTGAACCATCATATATAGAAGGAAGAAGTCTTTAGGGAGACAAATTTTTTTTGAGATCATCACAATCTTCAGAGAGAGACAGAGACAGACAGACAGACACACACACACAGAGACAGAGTCAGAGAGACAGAGATAGAGAGTCAGAGAGACAGAGATAGAGACAGAGACACAGAGAGAGAAACTCAAAGAATCCCAGAACTTGAGAGCTAGATAGACCCTAAGATCAGCTCCCTCATTTAAAACTGTGGACCATGATGTTAGTAAAACTAGGGTGGCATGAATTGACCTTCCCCCTCAAATACACACACACCATATACACATTCCCACAATACAATCCAAATTTTAAAGCAGGGATTCTTAACAGTGTGTGTGTGTGTGTGTGTGTGTGTGTGTGTGTGTGTGACAGACTCCTTTGGCAATCTTGTGTAGTCTAAGAACTCTTTGTAATAATATTTTTTAAATGCATAAAACCAAATACACAGGATTATAAAGGAAACTGAATATATTGAAATCAAATTTCATATATTTATATTTAAAAGCCAGGTTCATGGATTCTAGCTTAAGAACCCCCAGTTTAGAGTACTGTGTAGACCTGGGGCAGTGTGGTATACCTTCACCCCCAGGAGATTGTTCTGGAACTATCTTATTAGCCCTTTGATAAAGAAGAGTATGACCCCCATTTTTAAGAACTTAGGCACAAAACTCTAGAAACTTCAAGGAGACTCCATACCAACTGCTTTTAATCTTTTTGTCAGTAGTTTTCATCTTCTTTAGCTTTCTTTTAATGACTTTGGGACCTGTTTCTACCTGAGGTATTAGAATATGTTTTTAATCAATGAATTGTTTGTTTAAATCCTCAGACTTTGGGTGACACATTATATCTGAGGGGAAAAGCAACTTGGATATTAGAGAAAAGGAAATTCATACCCTAATTGGTTAAACCTCTTGTCCAAGGTCACTGCTGAGTAGCACAATCAGGGATAAAACTGTTGATTCTGAAATTGACAAAAAAAAAGATGAAAATTACAAATGTGGATGCATGTTAATGTTGGTGAATTAGTAGGAATAAAAAGCATTTTGAAATTATGTGCCAAAAGTTACTAAACCGGGCTTTGGTCCCAGTGATACCACTACCAGGCCCATATTCTTCCCCAAAATCAAAGAGGGTGGAAAAAGGTTTTATAAGTACAAAAATATTTATAACAGTCCTTTTTTGTAGTGTCAAAGAATCAGGAAAATGCCCATCCTCTGAAGAACTGAACAAATTATGGTATATTAATATAATGTAATATTATCAGATCCAAAAACCAGCATAGAAGACAGTTTCAGGGAAATCTGGGACTATAATATATACTATAACTTCAGTATTTTGAAAAATCAATACCTCTGAAAAACTTAAGAATTCTGACCAATACAATGATCTATCATAATTCTATAGGAGATGAAGATTGCTACCTTCTTCCCGACAGAGAGGATAAATAAGAAGATTCAGACATTTTTGAATATAGCCAATATAAACATTTATTTTATATGACTATTCATATTTATTTCTAGGTTTTATTTATTTGTTTGTTTATAGTGGGGAAGGATGGAAGTGGTAAGCAAACAAATAAATACTTAATAGGGAAAAAACACTTTAAAAATAACTGGGGATTCTGGATTCATATTCTAGCACTCTTCTTTTTAGTTATCAGTTTCCTTGAATTCAGGAACTAGAATTTTTCATTTCTTTCCCCAATACCTAGTGCATAGTAGGCACTTTATATATAATACATAATATATATGCATATATATATAAATTAGGTTGGATTGAACTGAATTGATATCATGTTTTAGCTTTTAAAAAGTAATTCTGACAATCAATCTAGTAATAATAACCTCAGTAACAATAATGCTGATAAATTGCCAAAACAACCTCAAGGGCTCTATAGCTCTGGGGGCCATTCCCATAATTGATTGGTCAAGGCAAAGGTGTATCCTTTACCAGGTGGGCATTTCCCCCCTCTGCTTTCTGCTACAAACCACATTTTCAGTTTTGTATTAATGGTAGAAAAAAAGGAGTCAAAAGGCAGACTGGTGGCGGATGTCCTTCTCTCCCCACCCCCACCCCTTGACAGCTTGCCCCAGTCCCCCTCACACTCTCCAGACCCCATATGCCACCCTGTTCGAGGGGAATTTCCAGCAGCAGCATCTGGCTGTGTGGCAGACTCTGGCAGCAGTTGGTGTGGCAGCTTTGGAGTTGCCGCTGTCTTTGTCACTAGTGTGGGCTGGAGTTGGACTGCCTTGTCAACCTGCAAACCCCTTTCTTTGGGCTCCCCTTGGATCCTGAGAAACGAGTAGGTTTTATGAGTCTGTAAGCTCCTGCTTAAATCCCTCATGAGATCTCGGTCCCGGTCCTTTATGGGAAAAGAATGAGAGAGTTTCTTAATGCTCATGTGTGTTTTTCTGCTGAAATGTGTGTGCTAGATTTAAAGTAGACCCCATCCTGGTCCATACAGGTCACTTGTGTACTGTTTTGTTTTGTTTTTTCTTAGAAACCCCTTGAATGATCTCTACAAAGTCTCTCTCTCTGTCTCTCTGTCTCTCTCTGTCTCTCTCTCTGTCTCTCTCTGTCTCTGTCTCTGTCTCTCTCTCTCTCTCTCTCTCTCTCTCTCTCTCTCTCTCTCTCTCTCTCTCTGTCTCTCTCTCCCTCTCCCTCTCTCTCTCTCTCTCTCTCTCTCTCTCTCTCTCTCTCTCTCTCTCTCTCTCTCTCTGGATGTGTTTCTGTTGTCTCTCTGCCTCTTTGTCTTTTTGTCTCTGTCTCTCTGTTTCTCTCTCTGACTATTCTCTCTGTGTCTCTGTTCTCTGTCTCTCTCTTTGTTTCTGTCTCTGTCTCTCTTTGTCTCTGTGTGTCTCTGTCTCTGTCTCTGTCTGTCTGTCTCTGTCTCTGCCTCTCTCTCTCTGTCTCTCCCCCCCCCCCCCCTTCATGTCCCTTTCTCCAACAGTGTACAAGCTACTCTGGGTGAATAGGATCTATAATGCCTGGAGATATTTGAGATCAAGCATATGGTCCATTGAATATGCATGTAAGCAGGGAGGGAGCCATGAGTGACATTAGGTAAGCAGGGGGTGTGTGGGGTGTAGGAGGGAATGTGTCTTTGAAAACATCAGGAGTTGTGATGTCTTTAAACTCCATACTGGGACTCTCAACTTTAGTTTCATCTCTAAGAAGGGTTAACAAACCACAAAATGTAGAGTTTTTATCACTGTGGAAAATCTACCATGAAGTTAAAAATTGAAATCTAATGGTGCCAAGAGGAATGAAACTCCTCTACTTGTTAGGGAAAAAAAAATCTTTTATTTAATTGAGCTTTAAAATCTCAAGCAATTCTTCAGTAAATCGTTCAGTTTATTGACATTTCTGTCATTACTACCACAACAGGAAAGACTGTCTGATTCCTATTTGTTTTCTAGGTTCAAATAATAAAAACTGTATTGAATGTATCTCTCTCTCCCCCTCCCTCCTCCCTCCCTCCCTCCTTCTCTCTCTCTCCTCTCTCTTTGAAGGAAGAGTGATGAGAAACGTATTTGGTTGGTTGTGAAAGGTGAAAATCATAGTCAGTCTACCAGTAAAAGGGAGACTACAGTAATGGATCTGGTTTACTTAAGAGAATTCACAACACTGAGAAAGCAGAGGAGGGAAAAAAGGAAAGAGCCAAAGGGGAAAGGATAGAGAAATGAAGAAGGGAAGAAAAAAAAAATATGTATTTCCTGGAAACAGAAGAGGTAAGTTGTGGAGACAAGGTTGGTATGTATTGAAAAGAATTTTAAAGAAGCAGAAATGAAAGAGTATTTCTGAAACTCCTCCTGACCACGGATTTCCTGGTGCAGAAACACACACACACACACACACACACACACACACACACACACACACACACACACACCACAGAGCAAACCAGGAAGAGTGGCTAGAATTTAGAGATTTATGTTCTTCCATTAGTTCCTTCCCCACCCCACCTGCAAAATAAGAATAAAATCCAATTATTTGTTTAACTATTTTAAAAGCAATTTTCTCAAGGAAGGGGAAAGAGAGGTGAGATTCTAATGCTATACTTGAAATGTACCTTTTTCCTAGTTTCTTAGGAACTTTTAAGAAGTTCTAGAGTCTTTGTAAATGTGGAATTTATTGGAGGCACTTCTGCTTCCTAACATATGCACAGGAAATAATAGCATGCTACAGCTTTTCTTCAGATATGGAGAGAGCACCCACCTACTAATCCTATTAGCAAGAGTAGGAATGGAAGAGAGGCAAGGCATTTCATCTCTATAGTATGTGAAAGCCTGCAAAAGTGAATTGAAATCAATCCAGCACACACTATAACCCAAACTTCGTGGTGGTTTCATTTTTGCAGAGGCAAAACACACACTCTCACTCTCTCTCTCTCTCTCTCTCTCTCTCTCTCTCTCTCTCTCTCTCTCTCTCTCTCTTTCTCTCTCTCTCTCTCTCTCTCTCTCTCTCTCTCTTTCTCTCTCTCTCTCTCTCTCTCTCTCTCTCTCTCTCTCTCTCGCTTCCCTCTCTTTTTCTTTCTCCCTTTCTCTCTCTCTCTCTCTCTCTCTCTCTCTCTCTCTCTCTCTCTCTCTCTCTCTCTCTCTCTCTCTCTCTCTCTCTCTCTCTCTCATATATACATATATGTATGCATAGATCTGTCTATCTATCTATCTATCTATCTATCTATCTATCTATCTATCTATCTACATCTGCAGGAAGCTGCTCTGATTCTTCATTCTCTTCAAGTGAGATAATCTCTTGTTAAAAAAAAAATCTTGATGGAAAGCTTGTGAACCTCCTGCTGTTTGCAAGAAACTGGAATGAATTGCCTATACTTTCTAAGGCTGCCTAGCCCCGAAGTCACATGTAGAGGCAGAGATGCAGCAGATCCAGAAAGGTCCATTTATCCAAAACAGTGATTTCTGGAGCAAGGGCAAAGATGGCAAGAAATGTGTATTTTGTTTAGATTGTACTGAAGATACTGCTCACAATAGCTGATGTCTGGATGTGTTTCTAAATTTTCTGTAATATTCAGATTTCTGAGATACATCCACATGTCCATGTGTCAGGCAGAGGAGTAGTGCAGAGTTATAAAAGAATGAATGAACATTTCTTTATTAAGCACTTTATATAAAAAGGTTTAAAAAAGGCAAAGTGAATTAACCACTAATATGGCTAATATAATAATATATAAATGCTAATATTTATAGAGCATTTTAAGGTTTGTTAAGCATTTTACAGATATTATCTAATTTTATCCTTTTAACAACTCTGAGAGTTAGGTGTTATGACCATCCCCATTTTACAGATGAAGAAAATGAGTCACATAGAGAGGATAAGTACCTTGACCAGAGTCATAGAGCTAGTGACTAGGCTAAGGATAAGGTCATGCTTTCCCCCCCCCCTATCGATGTGTCCTGAGCTAGTTCTTTTTTCTCACATAATCCACTAGTCTCATTGGTCCACCAAAAAAAAAAAAAAAACCAAACCCAAAAACCAATAGAGTGTCATCTCTAGTCATAACACACTGTCATGATCTCTCTAATCCTTGGCCAAAGGATGTCAGTCATGTCCACAAGTGAATTAATGTCATTGTAGGGTGAGCAGTGGCAGGGTCAGTTTATTATTGCCTCTGATTACTGCCTGAACTTTCCCCTTCCTCCATCATTCCATAAATTTGGTTTCTTAAACTCAAAACTAAAAACTCCTCTAACTGTCTGGCTTTTACAGAGTATTAATCTAGACACATTCTTCTTCTATAGCATAATAGCAAATCACAGATCAGCATCATCAACGACGATGTGTCTAGTGATGGCTGAGAAGCCAGGCAATGTGCTAAACCCTAGGAATACAAAGAAAGGCAAAACTGCCGTCCCTGCCCTCAAGGAGTCCACTTTGTAATCATGAGGAAACTGAGGTTAAAAAAGGCAAAGTGAATTAACCAGTAATGTGTCTAATATAATAATATATAAATGCTAATATTAATAGAACATTTTAAGGTTTGTTAAGCATTTTACAGATATTGTCTAATTTTATCCATATAACAAGTCTGAGAGCTAGGTGTTATGACCATCCCCATTTTACAGATGAAGAAACTGAGTCACGTAGAGAGGGCAAGTACCTTGACCAGAGTCATAGAACTTAGGTCTTCCTGCCTTTAGGTCCAGCACTCTATCCAAAATGCCTCCCAGGTGCCAATAGAAGCTTAATTTATTTGACCAAAGTAAAGTGAACACCAACATAGAGAAGCCCTGAAAAAGGAGCCATGAGCACAAACTCTGAAGAGGGCAGGTAGAACATACTATCTAACAGATCTCTCTGCCCTCCTCAACCCGCAAGTGCTGCTAATGATGCCTTTCCTAGATCATTTGAAGAAATCCTCTGTGGGTCTCATATTGGGTAAGAAACATGGACCACAGCTATTGGCTCCGGCTGCCTCTTTGGGATTGCAGTGTGGAGGGCACCTTCTTTAAAGGAATGCTGCAGATGCTGCTGCAAGAAAAGATCAGATGGGGGTCCCAACCAGCCCTCATCCCGGTCAGTTTCTTTTTCTCAGAAGCCAATTCCACCAGAATCTTTCCTCTTCTGCCCTGCAGGCATTTTCCCCCTTCTTCCCTCTCACAGTTCATGAAGGTATAGCCTGCCCCTCGCCTGAGAGACTGTTATCACTGTGGCTGCTCCTGTTTCATCCTTTTCCTTGCAGTAGTAGAATTGCAAAGGGTTACACATGATCTGACTTTATGATGTCAAAGCCTGGCAGGGGGCTGCCCTGATTTGCTATACCTAGTGATAGCACTAGATAGGATCGCACTTAAAATCAGATCATATAATGAGAATCTGTCCTATTTTGAAAGATTTCAAAAGGCGTTTCTATGTAGACTCCCTCAACCCAGTCCAATCTTCATTTTCAAGAAATAAGAAAGAGTTCCTTTTATGGATGAATATTACAAAACTAATACAAATATTAAAATATTCCTTTAAACAATCAAGTTAATTAAATGAAATAAGCTAAATAAATAATAAATTTAAATAATAAAACAAAGAAATAAAATAGTCCTTACATAGATGAATGAATGAATATAAAAATAATAATAGCTAGTTTGATGTAGTACTTTAAGATTTGCAAAACACTGCAAAAAAGTTATCTCATCCTGATCTTCAAAATAACTCTATGAGGCAAGTGCTATTATTATCACCATTTTATGACTAAGGAAATCGAGACTAAGAAACTTAGTTTTCTTAAGTTTCCAGACTTTATTATTATTTATTTTAAATTTAATTAAAATTGAATTAAATTTAAATTAATTAATTCTTTTTAAATAAAAGATTTCTTAATCACTTTCTACATTCATAGTACATCCTAACTGCTTCCAGTACAATTAGAAAAGTGAAGACAAAAATAGAAGCCTTGCTCTCAAGGAGCTTATATTCTAATGGAGAAAACAGCATTCAAATGCTTAAATACATATAAGATATCTATCTATCTACCTATCTCTCTATCTATTTATTAATCTTTCTCTATTTTTATGTATACATACACATCTATGTAGTGTAAACAGAAGGTAATCTCAGAAATAAGGGACTAGTAGAGAAAGGTAGAAGAAGATTAGAAAAATTGTCCTGCAGAAGGTAAGATTCAAGGTGAGTCTTTTTTAAAAAATTCAGTTTTAGTGTATTTTCATTTCTGAATTTTCTCCTTCTCTCTCCTCCACTCACTGAGAAGACAAAAGAAAACCTATTACAAACATGTAAAGGCATGTAATGTGATATGTCACAATTATCCAGGCTCAAAAAGAAAAAACAGGAAAGGAAAGAAAAAAGAAAAAGTAAAATATACGTCAGTTTGCATTCTGAGTTCTTAAACTTTTGGATATACATAGCATGTTTCATAGAGAGTTCTTTGGAATCAGAGAATTCCTAAGTCTTTCAAACTTGATTTAAAAAAATATTGCTTTCATTATGTAAATCATTATCTGGCCTCTGCTCACTTTGTTTTGCATTAGTTCAGACAGGTCTTCCCAGGTTTTTCTGAAAGCATCTTCATCATCATTTCTTATAGCACAATAGTATTCCAGCACATTCAACAATCAAACTTGGTCAGCCATTTCCAGTGGATAGAAATCCTCTGAGTTTCCAATTCTTTGTCAGCACCAAAAGAGTTGCTATAAGTATTTTTGTACAGAGGGATCCTTTTCTTCTTTCCTTAACGTCTTGGGATAGAAAACGAATAGCAGTATTGCTGAGTCACATTTTAGTAGCTTTTAGGGAATAATTCAAAATTCCTTTCCAAAATGGTTGAATTGGTTCATAACTCTGCCAACACCATATGAGTATACCCATTTTCCCACAGTACCCCTAGCATTTGGAATTTTCCTTTTCTGAAGGAAGTCAAAGAACCTAGGAATTCAAGGCAAGGACAGAGAGCAATCCAGAAATGGGGCGAGAGTAGAGGGTGAAGGACAACCATTGCAAATATATTTATCTCAATCAGAGAATAGGCTAAAGTATAAGAAGAATACAAATGAATACAAAACCTAAAATCCAGAAAGATTGTGCCAAAGATCATACAGATGGTAAACATCAAAGCCAGAAAATTCTGTGATTACTCTGAATCATCTGTGAAAATAATTTTGTTGATGTTGTTGTTGTTCAATTGTTTACAACTCTTTGTGACCCCATTTGGGGTTTTCTTGGCAGAGATCCTGGAATGGTTTGCTATTTCCTTTACAAACTCATTTTATAGAAGAGGAAACTAAGGCAAACAAGGGTAAGTGACTTATCCAGAATCACATAACCAGTGAGTATCTGAGACCAGACTTGAACTCAGGTCTTCTTAACTACAGACTTGGCATTCCATATACTGTGTGTGCCACCTGCCTGCCCAGTGGAGCAGCACATTGAGGCTTAGAATCAGGAAGAATCATCTTCATGAGTTCAAATCCAGCTTCAGACACTTACTAGCTGTGTGCTCCTAGATAAATCACTTAACCCTGTTTGACTCAGTCAGACATGACTGGAAAATGACTGAACAACATTTATCTGTGAGAAAGGCATGGTGGTATAGTGGATAATAAACTGTCTTCTGAATCAGGAAGACCTGGGTTTGAGTTCTACCTCTAATACATACCAGGTGTGAGACCCTGGGTAAGCCACTTAACCTCTAATGTCCCCCAGATACATTTTTGAAGGATTTTCCTCACTGGGAGTTACCGAAACCATTGAAATCATAGTTTGGATCCCTACAAAATAAAATATAATTTAAATTACGCAGTCTAGCATCCACCCCCTTGTAAAGCATACCAAGACCATGAATAACTCTTCTCTGAATGCAAACCTGCAGCCAGTTGTACATTGAAAGCATCTCTCCAGTCTGTTAATGAGTATGTTGTGTGAAAAAAAGAAGAAATGAAAGCCTTATTAAAGTGGAAATAGATGATATCGCTTGCTTCCTCTTGATCTATCAGGCCTGTCTCCCTGTCATAGAAAATTAAATTTGTTTGACAGGACTTAATCTTTGTGATGTCATGCCAGTTGCTATCCAGGACTGCTCTATTCAATGTGCTTGAAAATTAATTTTATTATGATTTTTCCCTGATCTGGACTGCCCCATGTACAAGGAATTTGGATCTTGGTGGGAACATATACCTGTAATTGGGGGAGGGGGGATGTTTTATACTTAGACAAGATCTGTTTTACACGAAATCATGTTCTTCTTCGAGAGAATTGGTCATTATCTTTCTCACTCCCCAAAGGAACAAAAACTTAGTTGATGGCCAAGTGAATGTTTCTATGGCTATCGAAGGAAAAAGCAACCAGTTAAAAATAACATTTTTTTCCTTCCCTTTCACAGCTGAAACTAGGGCACAGTGATGAGGTGCTAACATAGGCAGAGGGGATCCACTTCTTTGCAGGGCTCTTTCAGCCTTGAAATCCTCTAAAACTCCATATCATGTGGGATGACCAACCTTCTCCCTTGTCTAGATCTGGACCTCTCAACACTATTACCCCACTGTTAATCCTTCCACTCTGTCTCCTTCTAGGGATTAAGTATCAGGGATGATGGGTCTAAGAGATGGGCTACACTTAGCCTGCCACATATCCTTCCACCTCCAGCCAAATAAATGTATCCCAGCTATAAAGGTTACTAGGTACAACTCTGATCCCCGACATCTTGTTAACTAAATTGTATGATCATGGAACTCAGTATCATGGCAAGCACGTTGGATTTGTATTCAGAAAACTTGGATTAGGATCCCACCTTTGCTTCTCGTTAGCTGGGTGATCTTGGGCAAATCACTTACAACCTCTGGGTCTTGAGTTCCTCATCTAAAAAAGGAGGGCTTGGACTAGATGGTTACTAAGCTTTCTTTCAGCCCCATTCCTATGATCCTGAATGACTTCATTGTTCTCTCCTTGGGATTTCATGTTTTTAATTATATTTCATGATTACTAGGAAGGAATGCTCCATGAATTAACTCCAAGAATTGAGCTATCTCTTAAAGACAATTCTTTTTTTAACCAATCTGTTGTTGCCACTGTGAGTTTTTCTCATGCTGGCTGAGATGTTTCTATAGCTAGGTAACTCAGTGGCTAGAACACAAGATTTGAGATCACAGAGACCTGAATTCAAATAATGCCTCAGAAATTTATTAGCTGTATAACTCTGGGCAAGTCCTTTTTTTCAACCCTTACCTTCTGCCTTATATATATAATATAATATTAATATATAATAGTATTATAATACTATCATACTACTTACCTTCTGCCTTAGGGTAATGGTATTATTGGTTCTAAGGCAAAAGAGCAGTAAAAGCTAGGCAATGGTGGTTAAGGGACTTACCCTGAGTCACACAGCTAGGAAGTGTTTGAGGTCATATTTGAACCCAGGGCCTCCCGTCTCTAGGTTTGGCTCTCAATCCACTGAGCTACTTAGCTGCCCCCTCTGGGCAAGTCTTACTATTTCTATTCCTCAGTTTCCTCATCTGTAGAATAGAGATAACAATAGCATCTACTCCCCACTGTTGTTGTGAGGGTGAAATGAGATAACTGAAGTAAAAGACTTTACAAATCATAAGACACAATAGAAATGCAATTATTATTAATTATTATTACATATTGCCCTGAAGAAGTCCTTGACTTTTCAATTCCAACCTCAGGTCCTTCTTCAGGCCAGACCCAGCCTGACCCCCAAACCAGGAAAGATGTAATCCAGAAGAAACAAAAGTTTAAGGGGGAAAAAAAAAGATTTTCAGTGACTTGTTCAGAAAATTGTTTGCCCATGGAGACATGTTCTAACATTTCAACAACAATTGAGCTCATGTGACATGTTGGCTGTTTAGGGGGGGAAATCCTTTCAGGTCTCCTCAGAGTGAGGAGAAATCACTGTATTGATGGATGTGTGCTGTGTCAGATATCACCCCTCACCCAGTCATTTCTGTTCAAAAGAAAACACTGGACCAAGTGTTCAATTCCATCCCCCACAGTCTAATGTATTTAACCCACCTGGGGAGAGGGGGGCAAAATGGAGTGGGTGCTTTTGTATCTTTAGGGGAAGAGGTATGTACATAGAGAAGTGCTGGGGAGAAGGAGTAGACAAAAGTGGCCAAGCAAGCCAAGAGACTTCTTTCTCTTGGTAGTGAATGAATTCTTCACCCCATGAGGAGCCTTCACTTCCCAGGAGCAGAGATGTGAGGAAAAGATTTCCCCCTCAATACACAAATGCGATTGTGCATCCACTGAGCCCCAGAAGAGAAATCTTGAGAGGTTACTCCCATCTGACTAATGGCGCTGCCTAGCTGGGAAGCACTCAGCTTCTTGCTTGCTCTGGAATTTGCTGGAGGGGTCTCGGGCTACTGGAGAAAGTGTCAATTACTTCCTAAAAGCTCACCTCAGTTTCCCAGGGAAATTCTTCAGGGTTTTTTGTTGTTGTTGTTGTTGTTTGTTTTTTGGTTTTTTTTTGTTTGTTTTTTTGGCAGCCTGTGAAGCTTTAAAAAGCCAGATAAATACACATCTGCCTACTTGTCTTTCTCTGGAAATTCAATTAATTAAATTCAACAAGTATTTATTGATTTCCTGCTATGTGAAATGATCAACTTGCTAGGGGTAAAATAACACAAAGCAATTCCTGCCCTCGAGGAGATTACAGTCTACAGAAGGGAAAAGCTTGTTCGGTGATATATACATATGTAGTCTGTAGTCATTTCAATGACTTTTGTATAGGAAATTTGTGTACAGTTGTGTAGGAAAGGACACTAACCCCTTTTTCTTGAGGCCAGGAAATGCTTTCTGTAGGAAGTGGCATCTGAATTGTGCTCTCAAGAAAGCCAAGAAATTTAAACCAAGGTGAAGGTGAGATGAATGCATTCTAATTGGTAGGGACACAGCCTGGGAAGAGAATAGACCCCAGGAAGGTTGGTTGATGCATATGGAACAGCAAATAGGCCAATTTGAAAGAGAAAGTGTGAGAGGGAGTAATGTGCTTTCAGTCTGCAAAGAAGTTGGAGCCAGATGCTAATGAGCATCTAAAGATACCAGAAAGGCAGGTAAGGAAGCTGTGTGGTTCAATGTAAGAAAGCTCCAAATTCATGTCATTTAGGTATTTTGAACAAAGCATTGATAGCTTATGGCACCAAACAACAACAACAATCAACCTATTAATACTGAAAAGTGTTTATAGGTGGCTGAAGAATGAAAATAGGGTGCCCCAGAGTTCTGGAGACAGGAGAGTAGAAAATCATTTATGATCAGTTTGTGTATTTATTGAATAAGCTTTGCAAATGTTTATGAACATTAATAACGCCTTTATTGATTATAAGAAAGTCTTGGACTGCATTCCACACTCATGGCTTATTCATGAACTGTGATAGACCAAAATATGGTAAGAATTAGATGTTAACATGGAAAAACAGTTCTCAACTTTCAAATATGTCACTGACACAATAATTTCAGAAAGAATTGATAGAAAATGTGGCATATTTTTCAGGGATAGAGTATAAGCCAATTATGGTTCTGCCTACCTTCAAATCTATTATTATCTGTCCTAAATAGAGTTATATATGGCTTCCAAAGGAAAGAGGGAAGCAAACCAAAATATCTTATTAACAAGTTGATACATATGGATGACGTCAAGCTGCATGGCTCCATTGAAAAATAAATTTGACAGCTTCTTCATCTTGTGCAATCTTTCTGCAATGATATAAAAATGTTACTGGGATTTTATGCATGCAAAATTCTTAATGCACACCAAGAAAAGAGAGACTGAAGGCTTTGAACCTAAACTGATAGGTTAATTTGAACCAATGGATATAGTTACAAATATCCTCATCTCCTCCAGGCAAAAATATCAGGCAAAAAGCTACCTAGGAGAAAGCTATGGATAGAAACTGGTGTCCTGAAATCAAAGGTCAAAGAATATATTTAAATCAGTCAAATCCTATGTAATATCAATGTTAATGTTTAGGGAACTGGAAATAATCATAACAAGTTTTAAAAATATATTAATAAAATCTGTATGATGATTAGTGAAACATGGTACCTCTGACTTGAAAGCAGTTGTACAAACATTAATACTTCCTCTCTGAAAAAAAAACAGAAAAATTGAAGCCTATTGTCAGAACAAATGATAAACAGGTCAAAAAACTTGAATGTTTTTGGAATAATCAGATGCCACTTTACTGAGTAATTAATTAATAATTAATTAAATATTTTTGTTATTGTTGTTTTAAACCTTACCTCCCATCTTAGAATCAATAGTGCACATTGGCTCTAAGGCAGAAGAGTGGACAGGGCTAGGAAATGGGGGGTAAGTGATTTGCCCAGAGTCACACAGCTGAGTTCGGATTTGAATCTCTTGTCTCTAGGACTGGCTCTCAATCCACTGAGATGCCTACCGGCACCCTTTACTGAGTAATGTTAACCAGACTGATAGCAGATGCCACTGGACTTGTGACAAATTGCTTGCCTCTGAATAGGACCAATAAAGTGGCTGAGTCCAGAAGAATTAAAAAATGCATTCACGTGAACTCAATTAAGAAGCATAAAACGAGTAACTGAGTTAGGTGGGTTTGTTTATGGAAATGGAAGATGATGGTGATGCTGCCCAGATTGCTGATGTCAGAAATTAGAGAAGGGTTATTCTTAAGGAGTTTGGAACTAGTGATCAATGCAGATTATTAGAAGAAATATTAGCGACTAGGCAACATATCCCACCCAGCAGGTTGCAAAAAATTAACGCCTTCTGAATACCCAATAAGACACGACTTGATTGAAAGAACTATGCATTAGAAGCTCAGCATCTTTCATGGACTGGCAGATTACAAAGTCCCATACACCAAAAACAGGCAGCAAAAAAGCCTGGAAATTTCAGGCAACAAATGATACTAGAACATGAAAATCATCATAAAACGGACTGTTCTCCATAATCTCTAGGATCTACCTTGGATCCATAAAAACTTAAAAACAATGTTTTTGTGGGGCAGCTGGATGACTCAGTGGATTGAAAGCCATGCCTGGAGACAGGAAGTCCAGGGTTCAAATCTGACCTCAGGCAAATCATTGAACCCCATTTGCCTTGCTCTTCTGCCTTAAAGCCAACATCTAGCATCAATTCTAAGATGGAAGGTAAGGTTTAAAATAACAATAACAAAAATATTTTTAAAAATATTTCCATACCGAATATTTGTATTGACTTGGTGACCCTAGCAAGTGGCTTAACCTTTCAGTGGGCCAGACTGGCCAGTTTGGTGGAGGATATTTCCACACTGAGAGTTTCCTTTAATCAATGAATGTATATATAGTTCAACACCCCCATTTCTTGCCTCCTCCAACAATAGCAAATGCTTCTAATTCGAAAGAAAGTTCTTTGAGGAGAGGGTTTTATTTTGTTTTGGTTTTCTGTTTCTATATCCCCAGAATCCAGCACAGGGCCTTTAGATGTTTCAGTTTCTTGATATAAAATGATATAGATTTGTTGAATGAAAGAGGTTACATGATTTTCTCAAGGTCACAGACCTAGTCAGGGTCTATCTCTTCTTAAAAGCTCTGTGGTGGTCTCTGAACACAAAATTCCCTTGTGAAATTATTTTTTAAATTCTGAAATGGATGGGGTAGCTGGGTGGCTCAGTGGATTGAGAGTCAGACCCAGAGACAGGAGGTCCTGGGTTCAAATCTAGCCTCAGACACTTCCCAGCTGTGTGACCCTGGGCAAGTCACTTAACACCCATTGCCTATCCCTTACCACTCCTCTGCCTTAGAACCAATACCCAATATTGATTCTAAGCCAGAAGGTAAGGGTTTCTATAAACAAAATAAAATAAAACAAAATCCCAATATGGAAATTGGTCTTGTGGGGAAATTTAACATGTTGACCTACATCCAGATTTTTTTTTCATCAAGCCTTCCCATACTTGTCATCTGATGGTGGTACATATTCTAACAACCATATCACTTCCATTTAGGTTTTTCTTAAGTTTTCTTAGTATCTGGGCTTTTGAATCATACAGTTGCATGGACACCATTATCTTTGTGGGCATCAACGTCTTTCCATTATTGTTCTTATTTTTATTATGATTTCATATCCTAAAACATCCTTCATTGAAAAGCCTGTTTGATCAAGGGAAGACTGTTGGGTGGAGAGTTTGGCTCATGCGCACTTTTAGTTTGATTTTTCTTCATTTCAGTTTTTACCATTTCCTCTTTCTTCCTTGCAGCCACCCAGAGGCACTGCATCTTAATTGGCAGGCATGTTAACAGCAACTGACTATCTGGAGACCTTGACAGCTTGGGCAATCCATGTTTAATTTAACATTTTATCTCTTTGGCAGGATCCCAGTGGTGGGCAGCGAGCCTAGTAGTATAGCGCATGGGAAGAGAAGATAAGTCAACTCCTGTAACCAGAAGAGAGATACTTGGATCTTCTGTGCCCAAGGCCAGTGACCCAGTCTTGGGTCATTTCCATGCCCTGAATTCAATAGGTCAGAACAGATTCTCTGAGCTCCATTTTGGCCTTTGCTGGGCAGACTGTGGTCACAGATACAGAGGCACATGAGTCCAATCAGTTCCGCCTCACTTACTGTTGCAGACTTCCAGCCTGGGGACTGTGGGATATGTGTGACTTTCCAATGTGGCAGGAGTGGGGCTGAAGAATCACTGGGCATCCATTCATGAAACAATGAGATGATGGCATTAGCAGCTAGGTATAAATGCACCTCCAATTTGTTTTCTTTTTTAAGCCACTAAGCCACTTTGATCTGGCTTTCGACAGTGGCTGAGATCATTTAGATGATAAACATGGACTATACATCTAAGTCAAATAAAATAAAGACCAATGGAGAGGGGACAGCTGGGTGACTCAGTGGATTGAGAACCAGGTCTAGAGATGGATTCAAATCTGACTGGGATATTTCCTAGCTGTGTGACCCTAGGCAAGTCTCTTGATCCCCATTGCCATTAACCCCTTACCACTCTTCTACCTTGAATATAGAATTGATTTTAAGACAGAAGAAGAGCTTGGGTTTTTTTTAAGTAAAGGAGAGACAGCAACAGTCACTGGTTGTTTGTGGTTACAACCACTGACCTCAGAGTGAAGTGGAAGTGAATTGATGAATGAACTACTTTTTACTGAATGTCGACTCAATCAATTATCATCTATAAATCACTACTATGTATAATATTCTCTATGCTAAGTAATTTGAGATATGGCACAAAATCTTCCCCTTCCTGAAAAATGAATATTCCAACCTGACTTTCTTTTCCACTTAACATATATCATACACCCTGAATTTGGACTAAATAGTCGTCATAGATGTATATAAAACTGTTAGTGTCAAATTATAGATTTAAGTCTGTAGAGTAGGCTAGACCTGCCAAATCTTAATGATAAGCCACTTCTTCCCCTGTATCCCAGTTTATCTTCAACTACTGAATGACCTCTACAATGGCTTAGTGGATAGAGTACTGGGACTGGAGTCAGAAGGCAGGTGAATGCAGATCCAGTCTCAGATTCTCATTAGCATGTGACACTTACCCTCTGCCTAGTCCACTGGGGAAGAAAATGGCAAAGTGACTCCAGTCTCCTTAGGATGCCAGATCACTGGTTAGAAATCCTACGAGCAGAATATAACTAGCATTTCCCCCCTACACCTGCCTTCTCTACCCCTGCCAACCTCAGAAAAGCCATTAAAGTCAAACTATTTTAGGGATCAGTTAATCATTGCCATATAGGGAAGAGGAGCACTGCAATGGGGTATTCTTCCTCAACTCATTCAGTTCTTCAGATTCATTTATCATTTGCTAAACAATAACTATCCAATAGCTTGTTTATTGATTACGTACTGGCCTACTGCTGCTTCTTCTCCTTAAAAGCCTAGCTTGATCTCCATTCTCTCTCATATTTACAGGACTGGCACAATGGATAATATGCTTGACTTGGAATCAAGAAGGCTTGGGTTGAAGTCCTGCCTCAGTCACTTACTTGCTGTGTGACTGGGCAAAATATTTAACTTCTGTCAGACTCCATTTCTTCATCTGTAAAACTGGGATAATAAAAGCATCAACTTCACAGCAGAACAGTGATACAATCACAATCAAAACATATATTTATTAATTAGTTCATTGTTTTATATGGTGCCCCAAAATAATTAGAATAGTAATGTTAAATGTCCCTGATCATAGATTACCATAAGAGATATTATAATAAAAATGAAATAGTTTGGAAATATTGTGAAAATTAACCAAAATAAGACATAGAGACACAAGGTGACACAGAGACACAATGTTGGGAAAATGGAACTGATAGACTCAATCTTCAATTGTAAAAAATACAATATCTACAAAGGATAATAAGATGAAACATAATGACAAGGCATGCCTGTGCTTGGAAATTTCCTAAAATTGCAATATCACTAATGAATTAATTAGCTTTGGACCCTTGTTCTACTATATTAAATATTAATTGAAAAAACTTTTTTCCATAAGTTTTTGCTCATTTCTTTATCTATCTCAAACTTCCCTAATTCCATAAGCTTAAAATAAAGTGGTTCGATAGTTTATTAACAGTGTAACAAATAAACTAACAACAAATAATTATAATGTAGTTACTTCTAACCATCATTACTGCTGATGCTGACTTTTCTTTATTTCTAGAAACATAGCCCCATTATTCTAATGCCATCTATCCTGTTCTTTCTCCCTTCTCATCGCACCTCTCTATCTGAACCACACGTTAATTTAATCATCTTTCCATATCCTGCATTCTCAACCTTTTACACCTCCAGGTGACTCTTGCTTTGGATGGAAGATGTCCCACATTCTAGTCAAACCAGCATGTCCATTGTTTAATCTTCAAAATTGTTCTTCTGAGTGTCAGGAAACATCACTCCAAAACAATCCTGTTATTGCCATTCATAGATAGCATTTTGAAGTGACCCTTCCTAACATGTTTAAAGGTAAAAATTATCACTAATTTATCCACATGGAAGAATTAATCACTAAGACATTGCCATGGAATCAAGGCTTTAGGAAAGAAATTCCCTGCCCCCATCCTCTTTCTTTGATATTTCCTTTAACTCTAAAAAAAGCAAAGTTTTCATAGTTGGAAATTGGATTCAATAGTTACATTTAACCAATTTATTTTCTGAAACTGCAAATTATAGAATATTGTTTGGCCCAGTCCTTTCTGTCTTTAACAGAAAGCTAGATAGTACAAGAGATCGGGTGCAAGACATAGAGTCAGGAATACCTGAGTTCAAATCTTACCTTAAATACGTACTAGTAATGCAACTCTTGGCAAATCGCTTAACCTTTGCCGGCTTGTTTTCTCAATGTGTATAATGGGAATAATAATAGCACCTTCCCTCCCAGAGAATAAAACGAGATAGTTTGTGGAGCACTTTGCAAACCTTAGAACATTTTATAAATGCCTTTTATAATTTTACTTCTGGTACATAGTTTCATCAAGCAGTTATGAGCGTTGGCCACCTTCCCCAGGAGTGCTGGGGGGGGGGGGGGGAGAGGGGAGAATAACCAAAGATCCTAAGCAGAGCCAATGGACATGCACCCAGGAGGCTCTGGGCACAAAGAGTCTGTGCCCCTGGGGCAGGGTTTAAGCAGAAGTAGGGATCTGATTTACCAAACTGTCAGACAGTGACCGAGATAATATCTGAAATCCCATGAACCTCTCTGCCAGCTTTTTGTGTCTCTGGGGTCCGTTGGTTTTTATTTTCATTTTTTGTGTTTGGGGTTGTTGCTGTTTTTCAGGGCAAGAGACTAAATGGATATTATTTACTGGGCTCTTGAATAATTGGGCAAAGCTGGACTAAGTCAGGATAGCAGCTGCTGGCCCTGTCTGCACACACATGCCAACCAATCAGGCTGCTTAGAAACTCAGACACTCTTGGCCTGAAATTGGTCCTGTCCCTAGGTGGGATTCTGGAAACCAACTCCCTGAACACATGAGCTCGGGGCACTGGGGCTGGCAGGGAGCGCTTCGATTTCATCTCCCATGTACAGGTGGTCATTAATTTCCTCAGTGGACAAAGGAGTCCAGCTCAGACAATGGAGATCTGCCTGAGTCCCCTCCTCTTCCTAATGGCTGAATGATCTAATATGGGCTGCACAGATGGAGAAAATCACCCTTATCAGAGGAAACAATTGGAATAAAGACACATAAGGATGGCCCTAAAACTTCTCCAGTGGCTCTGTTTGAGATGAGGGAGGAGAAAAAGCTGGCTGCTACCGATCTCGAGGTCTCCTCTGTCCTGAGTGCATTTCCTTTTCTTCCTTCTGTCACCCATGTTTCGTCCTCCTTTGTTGTATTTAGGATTACCTATTAGGGATTCATGGAGTATTGTGCGCTTTAACATGAAATTGTTTCTTTTCTGCTTTTTGCCCCTTTATGGCTGAGGCAAAGAAAAAAAATGTCCCCTGAGTACTGGCCACTTTAGCAAGATAAATATCTCTTTTGCTTTGACTGCACTGGGGGTGACAGGGCACAGCTGTAGCGATTCCCCCGAGAGGAGGCTGGATTGGGCTGGTATGGATCTAGAAGGAGATTAAAAGGGGAAATTGGCTCATTTTTGTCTCCCGACGGTTAACTGTAAATGTTATCCAAGCCCTCCTGAATTTGTCTTTGGCCTTCTAAGGCTGGGTCTCTACTGGCAATAGAGAACTGGGGCAACTTTCCAGATGATGCAGGCAGTCCTGATATTCTAACTACAATAGACACTGTGTGACCATTAACTAACTGCAAGTCTCCTTTTAGTGTGTCTTCTGTGATGGAAGATCACAAGCCACATATGCCACAGATAGTTCTCTATTAGCACAGGATGTGCCAACCACCTCCTCCTCACTCCATCTATTCTAGTCCAAGTTGTAGTGAATTAAATTTCCCAGGCCCCTCAGCTCCTCTGTCTCAGCTTTCTTCACGGGATTGGTAACCGGAAGGAATCCTCGAGATCATCTGGTCCAAACTTAACCTGGAGATTGTAAATGTTCTTTTAAAAATATTTTGATAACTATATTTTAGCATATTGTAATCCTCTGCATTTAAAAAAACATTATTCTGAGAAGGGGTTTCTAGGTTTCATCAGACTATTGAATGGAAGTTACTGTCCGTTGAGACCAACCTTCACTTCATTACTGTTTAGTAGATGGACTGATTGACTTAGAATCAGAAAGACAGAGGTTCAAATCATACCTTTTCTATATAGCACTTGTGTTTAGTTCAGTATAAGAGGACTGCCCTAAGCAATCTGTATCATTTAAACATTCCTACTTCTCTTTGTTATTTTCAATCTCCTGTTCTCCAACACCACATTAATTAAACTCCTTTATAAGTGCTTTGTTGTTACAAAATCTAGGCAGTTTTCATCTTTTTTGTTTATATAACCCTTAGCTTCCGCCTTGGAGTCAATACTGTGTATTGGCTCCAAGGCAGAAGAGTGGTAAGCAATGGGGGTGAAGTGACTTGCCCAGGGTCACTCAGCTAGCCAGTGATGAAGGTCATATTTGAACTCAGGACTTCTTGTCTCTAGATCTGATTCTCAATCCACTGAATCACCTGACTGCCCATGTTTTTTTTTTAAAAACTTATTCCTATTAAAACATGTTAAAGTACACACATATTTGATGTACATTCGTTATGTTTGTTGAACAATCCAGCATGGATTTAGCTGCTTGTAGTTCATTGCTAAACTAATTGATGGGAGGGTGGGGGATGGACCATCACTTGTATGAAGGTATCAGAGGGAAAAATCTCTCACTGTCTGATCAGTTTAAAATGACAGAATTCATTCCCCCTGTTCTTTGGGGAGGGAGCGTCCTGGGGAGATCATCACCTTATTTTCAGCACTTCAAAGTTACCTGCTGAGCAGAAGGAGAAGGCAGGGCAGGGCAAAGGGGCTGAGAGAAGGAGTTCAGAAGCAGGTATGGTGATGAGAGCTAATGGTGCACTTTTTCAGGAAGGGGAACCTGATGGGATGAGGGTCTCGGCTGGCAGACCATCTAAGGTGGACTCCTCACTCAGCTACTTTTTCCTGCTGTGAGTCAACTGCTTTGCCTTATTTGGCCAAATCATTCTCCTCCTTTATCCTCAATTAAACGAGCCAGGAGGCAGGTACAGCGCAGTACCAGTTTCGCCGCAGGGCTGAAGGCTCATTTGTTGAGTGTGCATTAAGCATTTGGGGATTGGAGAAGGGAGGCTGGCTTTGATCACTATTTCAGGGTCTGCTTATTCATTAAAGCACCCACAGTGTGCTGGGCACTGTACCTATCATTATATGATTATTTAATTGGCATGGACCCTTTAGAGACTTTTTCGAACTCCTTTATCACTATAATAGGAAGTCAGAGCACATGTGGATATACACATGAACATTAAATTGCAGGGGAAAGTGTTTGCACCTTCAAGTTCCGGGCAGGATTGATTTTACAAATGGGGGAGAAAATGTGCCTGATTCATAACCGAGTAGTGCAATTGAGTTGTTTTCCCCCTAGAAGTGATGGGACGTACTGAAGTATTCATATTTTTATTCTTTCCATTAGAACCAATGGTAAGTTGGCCAGCTGGAATTACTAATGGCACCCATCCATGTCTGTGAACAAAGCTCGATGGAATTCACAGACCCATTGAAACCAACCTCCATTTCATTATAGCATGTCGATAGAATGCTTGGTTTGGAGTGAGAAAGACACAAATCCTACCTTTGACATTTATCATCTGCCTGATTCTGGACACAACACTCAATGTTTCTGAGCCTCAGTTTCCTTAGTAATAAAATGGTGAGAATAAGAAAGAGGCAATTTGAAATAGTGGATAGTTTGCCTCAGATTCAGAAAAATCTAGGTTTAAGTTCTGACTGTGTGGCCTTGGGCAAGTCATTTAACTTGTCAATGTGCCAAATTACTCTCTAAGACTATAAATTGAAGAGAAGGGCCAATCCACATTTAGCAGAGGAAGTATTCTAAACTGGAATTCCATAAACCAGTGACATCATAGGTCCAGTTCCAACTCCAAGTCTTCCATTAGCTACTGTACTTTTATCACAGGGTTGTCATGAAGCTAAAATGAGATACCATATGTAAAGAATTAGACAACTTTAGAGAGTTTTATGAAGTCTATTATTGTTGATGCTGTTGTAATAGTGATTATGGTTGTTTCTGTTATTATTATTCTTTATGGAAGTGAATTACTAAATCTATACACAAAAACGAAGTAGCTTTTTTAGGGACTGACATGACTGGAAACCAAGTAATATTTTTTTTTCTGAAAAATTTCCTGCTTAATAGGCAGTCTCCAAGCTGAGGACAATGGGGTTTTATAGGTCCCGTACCACACAGAAATATCAAAACAATGAGATGACTTAAGATTTGTTATATTGTACAACATGCTTCAGGGGAGTGACAGCATATGTCTCCTATCTTCTAGGATGAGCTAAGACGGGCAAATATAAGCCATCGATACTTAGAGATTAGCCTGGCCTAGAGATTTCCCTCTTAGATTTAAGTGTTGTGGCCAAGCCATAGTTCTCAACATGTGGAATGACTGAAAATCCTCAACATTCTTCTGAGTTCTTCTCATCTGAGGCAGAAACATTTCCTAATCAGTTGGAATCATTCAAAAATGGAATGGGCTGTCATTAGTAGTTAATGAGTTCTTTATCATCAGAAGTCATAAACCAGAGGCTAAATGACCACTTATCTGGAATCATACAGTCATAGATTTATAGCTAAACTAGAGAGGCCAACTCCATCCTTTTACAGATGAGAACACTCCTTATGGTAGAGCATAAATGAAGCAACTGGGATTCAAACCCAAAGCCTCTGTTTCTAAAGTTTGTGCTCTTTCCACTGATCTGTTCCACCTTGTCATTGAAGGGCTACTGTTTCAGGTAGGGGTTGTAAAAGCTGACCTCTTCTTAATATCATTTGTTATCTCTTCCACTCTTCAAAGCTGTCACCTTGGATTTTTCAGTTAGTGTAACCACAATTTTATATGTGTCTTTCTCAACTACAGAGCAGAAGATGCCATTCTGACTGATACTTGATTGACTGATACTTGATCTGCCGTGCAAATCACATCTAGAGTCTGCAAGTGAAACCTTTCCTTTAGGCAAAACTCAACCCTGCATAGATATTCTGGCTCTCCTCTTTCCGTCTCCCTCTTGCTTCCTTCACAACGTCACTGTTTTGTAGTAGAAGAACTGCCTTTAATGGATTTGCAGTGTGAAAATAAAATGAAGATTGTGTGAAAGGGAATTCTTTATTCTCTTTGTCTATTTTGAATTAATCAGCCAAAAACTTAAACACCCCTACTTAACACTAAGGGAGTTCACAAATCACTTGAAGAGCTTTTAACTTTTAACTCAATCAGTCAGAAACTTGTGAATCCTTTGATAAGAGTTTACACCCTCAAAGGATGAGAGGTGAATCCCACAGTCACTTCCCCCCACCCACCCCCAGGCAGTGCTAGGCAATTTGGAAGTTGTGATTAGCCCCTGTGAAGTGGAGGAAGGTCAGGAAGTGGCATGGGAAAAGGACTATAAAATGTCCTGAAGTTCCTGTCCAAGGGGTCTTCAGCTTGAATCTGGAGCTTCAGCTGGTGACACCTCTTGGAAGTGATCTTAGCTTTTGGGACTGCTCCTTTGATCTTCTGCTTGAAAGTTCTCCTTTGGAATCTGTTTTGGATGAGTGAGCAGCTGACCTTCCTTTCCTGGCTTCTGGAGAGATAGTTCTGGAGAGGGCTTCCTCTCTTGGAGAAGGTCACGTGGGTGGAACACTGCTGGTGGAGGATTAACAAGCCCTTCTGGCACAGGAACAACATTTAGTGTGACATAGACATCTTCTCTGCCCTCTTCTTACATTTCTCTATTTTCACTCTTTCCACCTCTTTGTAAATGAAGCTACCAAAAGTCATTTTGGCTTGAGCTATAATATTTATAAATTGGTGACCACAACATTAATTAAAATTCTAGTATATTTAGTTAAACCCTTAATTTAATTCCTTACAACTGAGATATGTCAATCATCAACAAGTATTTTCTAAGAGAATATTAAGTGTTAGAGAAGTGTTACAGATACAAAAGAAGGCAAAAACAATTCCTGCCCTGAGGGAGCTTAAATTCTAATGGTAGAGACAATGTGGAAGTAACTAAATATATACAAGTACATATAGAGTAAATGGGAAGTAATTTCTAAGGGAAGTCACAGGTGTGTGTGTGTGTGTGTGTGTGTGTGTGTGTGTACATTCTGTTGTACAGAATGAAAGATCTCATTCAGAAGATGGGGTTTGAATTGAATCACCATGGAAGCCAGGGAAGCTAGGAATCAGAGATAAGGAGAGCAGGAATGGACAAACTGTAAAAAGGCATGAAGTGGAGAGATCTAGTTTCATGTATGAGACATACTAAGAAGTCCAAAATAGGATCATATACTACATGGAGGGGAATAAGATATAAGATGACTGGAAAAGTAGGAAGGGACTAGGTCATGAAGGGTCTTAACTATTAAATAGATATTTTGTATATTTGATAATGAAGGCAACCAAAAGCTACCAGGTTTTATTGAGTAGGAGTAGGATATCATGGTTATTTAAATTTTAAGGACTGCTCCCTTCCTGACCTCTCCTTCCCCCATTTTATTACAACACCTTACTTGTTATTCTGAGGCTCCATTTAAAATTCTTGGAATTAGATCAGAAAACTGCATATGAGAACTACAGCAATCAGTGATAAGGCAGCTGCTGAGGAGAAAGTTTTAGCTCCAGCAAGACCATCATGTCGGTTGTGTCTTTTTCTCTCTTAAAGCAGCCTTCCTTTGGCTGATGGCCCAGGAAGTTATTTATAATTCAATAAAAATTAAGATGACTTTTGGAAATGATTTACTGACACAATGGAGTGGATGTGTCATTCATTTTGTTGCTGATTTTAATTCTTTTGCACTCTTTGAAAATTCTGAAGGGTTTGAGGAAGCATATGTTACTTGAGTGAAGTGGCGTTCCCTCAATGGAGTACTTGGGAAAGATCCCAAAAATGAGAACAGAGTCTGTAGCATCACGCGCAAAGCTCTAGGAGAATGATGGTCATATTTCTAGCAATAATGTGAAGGCTTGAGAGAAGTCCTTTATAGAAATTGAGGATATTGTATTAACAGGAGAAAGAAGAAGCAATGTGGCATAATGGCTGGTGGTCAACCTTAGAGTCATTTGTAACCGGTTTGTAATTCTTGCAACTGATATAATCTGGGTGTGTGTCCCCAGATGAATAACACAACCTCTTAGTTGCTCCCAAAGATGAAAAATTATTTGTTCTCCCTTGTGGAGGTAGTTTCTACACTGGGAAATTCTCTACACTGAAAAAAATCACTATCTGGGACAAAAATAAAGAGAGATGAAGTTAGCTTTTAGAAGACAATATGGCACTAAGAGTTCAGATGACTGCCCATAAAGGCTTATTGGCTTTCAATTTTCCCTCCACTCCCTAATTTTTTATTCTATCAGGATGTATATAGTTTGGATTATATCTGGCAATCTGTCCATTGTACAGTAGCTCTTTGTGTAATGGGTTTGGGTTGTTTTTTTGGGGGGGGGCACTTCAGAGGCATCCTGGTGGCTCTCCATTGCAGTAGGCACCCTAGCTTAGGGCCCAACTTAGTTACAGACACCCAATCAGCTTTGGCCTACTTCTTCAGGTATGGAATAGGCATAAAAATATCAGTACTACCAACTCACAGGATTGGGGTGAGAAAAGCATTTTGTAAAATACTGTAAAATGTGCTTCATTTATGCATACCTCTTCCCCCCTCCTAGACTATATGGTCTTTGAGAACATTATCTATAGTCATTCATTAAACATTTTTGGAGTGCCTAGTCTAAATCATTCAATGAGCATTTATTAAATGTCTACTATTCTATGTGCCACTGTGCCAGGCACTGGAGATACAGAAACAAAAATGGAATAGTTCCAGACCTTGGAGGATTTGCATTCTATCCAATGCACTATGTGAAGCAATTGTTGGGGAGACTAGGTATTCTGACTTAAAAGAACTAATATGAGAAGTGTGCAATCAACTTTACAAGTTATTCAAAGAACCATCCTAGGATTCAGCACTGGAAGAAACATTAGAGAATATCTAACTTAGCATCTTAATTTTTTTTACATTATTTTATTTGGTCATTTTCAAACATTATTCATTGGAAACAAAGATCATTTTCTTTTCCTCCCCCCCCCCCATAGCTGACCCGCGATTCCACTGGGTATCACATGTGTCCTTGATTCGAACCCATTTGCATGTTGTTGGTATTTGCATTAGAGTGATCATTTAGAGTCTCTCCTCAGTCATATCCCTTCAACCCCTGTATTCAAGCAGTTGCCTTTCCTCGGTGTTTTTACTCCCACGGTTTTTCCTCTGCTTGTGGATAGTGGTTTTTAGATCTCTGAAGATTGTTCAGGGACATTGTATTGGCACTAATGGAGAAGTCCATTACTAGCATCTTAATTTTTAAAAGGAGGAAACTAAAGCTGAGAGAAGTGAAATTACTTTGCCAAGGTCATAGGCAGTAAATCCCAGGGAAAAGATTTTCTAATTCCAAATCCAGTACCCTTTCTAATATACCACATTACTCTCTATCATTGATGAGTACTATGAAAGAGTAGGGTAACTAAGTAGCACAATGGATAGAGTGCTGATACTAGAGTCAAAAAGTCTCATCTTCATGAATTCATATTTGCCTCAGACACTAGTCATGTGACTCTGGCCAAGTTATTTCATCCCATTTGCCAGAGGTTCCTCATCTGTAAGATGATCTTGTGTAGGAAATAGCAAATCACTGCATTATCTCTTTTCCAAGAAATCCCCAAATGGGAACATGAAGAGTCAGACACAATTGGAAAATGACAGAACAACAAATGAGACACAAAACAGGGGCCATAGGAGAGCAAAGAAGAGATAAGTTAGTTTTATTTGGGAGAATAACAGCAGACTTCATGGAGGAGGTGTAATTTAAGATAAATCAAAAACAATAAATAGGATTTCAATAGACAGAGATTGGGAGGAGGGGCATTCCAAGCAGAGAGAGCAAGGTGAGCAAAAGCATCAATCAGAAAAGCACAGAGTGTGTTCAGAAAACATTGAAAAGTTTGACTAGAGTATAGTGTGAATGAAGGGGAATCATAGAAAATAAAACTAGACAGATGAATTGAATCCAGATTGTGGAAAGAGTCTTTGAATCGCCCACAATATCTAGAATGAGGTCTGGAACAGAAGAGATGCTTAATAAATATCATCTGAATAGAGGGGAATAGAAGGGAGTGTGTGTGTGCGTGTGTAAATATTTATATAGAACTTACTATATACCAAGCATTGTGCTAAGCTCTTTTTTTTTAAACAAATAATATCTTATTTGATCCTCCCAACAACCTTGGAAGGTAGGTACTATTTTTATCCCCATTTTACAATTGAGGAAATGGAGGCAAACAGAGGCTAAGTGGCTAACCCAAGGTCACAAGTCCTATAACTGTCTGAGGTCAGATTTGAACTTGGACAAGGTTTTTATGCTAATATGAAAGCTCTAAAATAATATTGTGGTTGCTGATTTAAAAATATTATAGCTTAAGTCAAAATTGCTTTTAGTAGCTTTATTTACAAAGAGGTGGAAAGGATAAAAGTGGAAAAATGTAAGAAGAGGGTAGAAAAATGTCTAGCCTATTACCCTAAGTGTTGCTCCAGTGTCTGGCTCAGCCCCAGCAGAGTTCAGTAATCTTCAGTCAGAGGACCCCGTGGTGTCTTCAGCAAGGGTTTCACCAATGCAACCTCCTCCAGGAAGGTAAGGTCTCTCCTGAACCAAACTCTCTAGAAGCCAGGAAAGGTAGGTCAGCTACTCAACCAGCTCACAGATGCAAAAGTCTCTGAAGCCATCCTCCAAAGAAAAAGTCCCAAGGAGAAGTCCCTTGGACAGGAAGTTCAGGTCTTTTTATAGTCCTTTTCCCACATCATTTCCTATCCCTTCTCCACTTTACAGGAACCAGTCATACAGTCTTTCAATTTGCCTAGCACTGCCCAAGGAGGGGTCAACGGCCTCTGGAGTTGTTACCCACTCTGACAAGTGACTTGTGAAACTCTCATACTTAGTGACTAGTAGGGTATTGGTAGGGATACTTAAGTTTTTGATTGACTAACTTAAAACTGGACAAGGGGAGAGTTAATCCTATCTTCACAGTACTTAGCACAGTACTTGGTGCATAGTCAATGTTATGTAAATGTTTGTTCTCTTCCTTTCCTATTTAATTCTTACTGTCTGATGGCTGCATTTCCCAGCCTTTGTTCCCAGAAATCCCAGTGTTCAATGCAAGGGAGAGGCTATATGGAAATATTTAAATGTTAATAATATTTTCCCTCTAAAATATGAAATATAACATAATGCATGTGGCCTAGAACTGAAGCTCAGGTTTATGCAAATCAGACTTGATAGGAAGCATGAGTGTCTCTCTCTCTCTCTCTCTCTCTCTCTCTCTCTCTCTCTCTCTCTCTCTCTCTCTCTCTCTCTCCTCCCTTATTCTTTCCTTTCTTCCTCTTCCATCTTCTTTCTTTGTTTCTTCCTTCTTTCCTTTCTTCCTCCCCCTTCCCTTCCCCTTCCTCCTCTCTCCCCTCCTCCTCCTCCTCCTCCTCTTCTTCTTCTTCCTCTTCCTCCTCCTCCTCCTCTTCCTCCTCCTCCTCCTCTTCCTCCTCCTCCTCTTTTTCTTCTTCTTCTTCTTCTTCTTCTTCTTCTTCTTCTTCTTCTTCTTCTTCTTCTTCTTCTTCTTCTTCTTCTTCTTCTTCTTCTTCTTCTTCTTCTTCTTCTTCTTCTTCTTCTTCTTCTTCTTCTTCTTCTTCTTCTTCTTCTTCTTCTTCTTCTTCTTCTTCTTCTTCTCTTCCTCCTCCTCCTCCTCCTTCTCCTCCTCATTCTCCTCCTCCTCATCCTTTTTGTCTTCTCTGTCATTGCCTTCCCTCTCCCTCCTTCTCTCTCTCTTCTTTACACTCGACTTTCTTCCCTTCCCCCTTTCTTCCTTTCCTTTTAACCCAGTCTCTCTTTATCATGCCTCCATCTGGAGACTTAAAAATTTACTCCTATCTAGATTTCTACAATAAATGATAAATGGTTCCTAGATGCCATGTAAGCATTGGGGTGGGGGTGGGGGGTAACAAAGCATTAAATATAGCATAGGTTTTATTCAACCTAAGCCTCATACTCAATCCTATAAATAGCCAAGACAACTCAATTTATCAGATATCAGGGCACTCTTCCAACTTGGTGTTCTCTAGTTATGAGTTACTTGACTACCATGACACACTAACCTCTCTTCCTCCACACAAAATCAAGGGGAAATATTGGAGTTTCTTGGACAGCCAAACAATTCACCAATATGGTGAACCTTCTCAGGGATCTGGACTTAGCACCTCTCTTCCCAAAGGAAAGGCATTCTGAGACAATAGAAGGCTTGTGAGAACCAATGAAAGGCAAAGTCTAGGTTTGTTCCTACCCAAAGCTGTATCTTGCCATTCCTTAGCTTGAGCATGGTATTGGGACTTAATGTGATCTAAGTGGTTCCATCACTACACATATGGTTCCCTGGTGCTTCCTTGGAAGAGTTATGTTATTCCATATCATGTTTCTGACTAGCTTCTCTGTTTAACCTCCCAGTTTATTTTCTCTCTGTGTGTGTTCCTGTGTTCCTGTGTCTTGATTCTTACTTCTGGAGTACAAATTCAAAGGTAGCACATCTGAGCTGGGCATGAATCACTCAAACATCCCTAACAGGCCATCACTGGGACAATTCAGGAGAAGACAAAGAACTCACATGTCACCAGGAAGTTATCTTTGACAAGGGAAAAATCATACCTTAATGCATCATAACCAAGCAATTAATTGGAGACAATAAAGGGTTCTGGATAGTTCCTGGACATGCCCAGTGCATAAGTACATACCAAAAATATGTATTTCATGAAACAATTTTTTCAATAAGCTTAATTTCCTTATAAATTTGTATGATCCACCCTTTTCCCTAGGAATATTCCATATTCACCTCCAAAAATTCCTATTAATACTTTTCAAGCCGAAGAGTGTTCCAAGGACAAATTAGTTTGGGAAACCTTGACAATGATTTTTTAAAATGGATCTTGAAAGACAGATTTTTCTAAATGAAGAAAAAAATAGATTCTTAAAATTAAAGCCAGTGGATTGACCTTGATTCCTAGTAAAATTTCTAGAACACATTATAATCTTGGTGAGCCTTTAGAAAGGGAAGCAGTGATCACTACATGCCTCCCTTGGTTTATCAAGAACAAGTGGTGCCAGATTAATCTCCTTTCTCTCTCTCTCTCTCTCTCTCTCTCTCTCTCTCTCTCTCTCTCTCTCTCTCTCTCTCTCAACGGGCACATCAGTAGGATGGGACGGGCATATTATTCCTGGTTTTCAGTGAACTATTTAATAAAATCCCTCACAATATCCTTGTGGATACTATGGAGAGATATAGATGAAGTAGGTCAAGGGCTCCTAACAAGGGAGTCTATGGATAGATTTTAGGAAGTTCATGAATCTGAATGGGAAAAATAATAATTTAATTTTTACTAATCTCCAATTGAAAGTTTGCATTTTTTCAATGATTTAAAAACATTATTTTTAGGAAAAGAGGTTTATAGGTTTTAGCAGACTGACAAAAAGAGTATAATAAAAAAATGGTTAGTAACCTTTGGGCTAAATGTGCATAGATAAATTCAAGACTGTTTTGTCCCTAAAAAAGTAGTAATAAATAGAACAGTGTTGATGCAAAGGAAGATCTTTAAGACCTAGGCAGGAAGCCAGGTGGCACAATGAATAGAGCACTGGGCTTGGAATCAGAAGACCTAAATTTAAAAGTGGCCTGAGATACTAGGTGTGAAACCCTGGGCAAGTCACTTAACCTCTTTTTGCCTCAGTTTATTCTTCAGTAAAACAAAGATAATTATAGTACAATAACATCCAGGGTTATTGTGAAAGTCAATAAGATAATACTTATAAAGATTTACTCTAGTATGTGGCACATAAAAGATAATAAATGCTTGTATCCTTCCTCCCAAGAAAGTACAAGAGGGCAATTTCTGTTTAACTTTTATTATCAATAAGTTATAAAGGCAGGGATGTCATACTAATCATATATGTAGATTATAGAATCAGAGTAGCAAACAATATATTAACAGAATCAGGATAAAAAGTGATCTTGGTGAGCTAAAATGTTGGAATGAACTAATATGATGAAATTAGTGGGGATAAAATTAAATTCTAATACCCAGTTTCAAAAATTCAAATTTGTGAGTACAAGAATGGGATTATGGGACAAGACAAACATTTTGTATAAAATAGATCTGACCCACAGTTCCATATAAGTGATGTAAGACAATTAGTTCTCAAAGCTAATTTGAGGAGCAAGCTATATGTCTCAGTAGATAGAGCATCAGGCTGGGAGTCAGGAGGACTTGGGTTCAAATTTGACCTCAGACACTTCCTAGCGGTGTCACCCTGGGCAAGTTACTTTGGCCTTATCACTCTTTTGCCTTGGAACTGATATTTAGTATCATATCTAAGATAGAAGGTAAGGGTGTTTTTAAAAAGATAATTTGATTTTTTTTGGATGTATTGATAGAAAGAAATCTAATGTCTGGAATTAGAATCATAGTCTGCTCTTGCCAGAACAATCTCATGTACTTTATTTAATTCTTGGTGCCACATAGTAAGGATGTTAGTAGGAGATGATCCAGAGGAAGTTGATTATGGTGGCAAAGGTTCTAGACATCATGCTGTGTGAAAATGGATTGAAAGAAGGGTCACTTAACCTAGAAAAAAAACTTTGGGGAAGAGGGGAAGAGATATGATAACTATCTTGGAGGAGAAGAATTAGACTCCTTCTGTTTGATCTCAGAGGAAAAATCTAAGACCAGTGGGTAGAAAGTACAGGGAGGCAGATTTAGGTTCAGTGCAAAAGAAAAAATTACTTGATTGTTGTTTGTTCAGTTGTGTCTGACTCTTCATACTCTCATCTGGAGTTTTCTTAGCAAAGATACTGGAGTGGGTTGCCATTTCTTTCTCCAGCTCATTTTACAGATGAGGAAACTGAGGAAAACAGGGTTAAGTGACTTGCCCAGGGTCAAAGAGCTAGTAAGTGTCTGTGGTCAGATTTGAACTCCTGAAGATGCATCTTCCTGATTCCAGACATGGCATTCTATCCATTGTGCCACCTAGCTGCCCTCACTTAAGCTGCTCTTACTTACAATTTAGAGCTGTCCAAAAGAGAATGAATTGATTAGTATTGATCCTAGGACAGAAGGTCTGGGGGGGGAAGTGTGGGTGTATTTGTGTGTATATAATTTATATGCCATAAAAGGATTATTACAAAAAAGAAGGCTCTGGCACCTGGTAGGGAGGGGTCTAGAGGGTCTGGGAAAGGACTCTTACAGAAGATGGGATATGAGCTAAGATCTGAAGGAAGCCGGGGAAACTTAAGAGGCTGATATGGGAGGGAGAGTGTTCCAAACATGGCAAAACGTCAGGGCAAAGGCAAAGAGACAGGATGAGGATTTTTTTCACCCCAAATCTATAGCACACCTGTCATTGGGTATCTTATATTTGGTAAGGCAGCACTTAGACTCTTCAACAATCCCAACTGTGTCAGAGAGACTCCAAAAGATTGAATCGTATTTTCATTTGAAAGAAAATGCATCCCTTTAAACATCCAATTGCTAATAACCGAAGTGTGAAATCCAGCTGTTACCATACAAGCCTAGGCCTCTTCTTCCCTCAGAGCTGGTAGATCCATCTTGTATAATTACTGTGCTTGTTTCTCTGTTTTAACTACTTCTCTGGTATTTTCTTTCATGGTTAATTGCTTCTTTTGCATATAGTTTCGCCATAATTAGGGAAGGAGGGGGAGGGGACTTCTAAGGCAATTTCCTAAAAACCTCAATCCCCCACACAACCCTTAAAGCCGGTTCTGGGGTACACTAAGATCTCTGGACTGCAGAGGCAGCTAAGTACTCCTCTTCAAGATAGAGCTGTAATTGCGCTCTCTCTCTCTCTCTCTCTCTCTCTCTCTCTCTCTCTCTCTCTCTCTCTCTCTGTCTGTCTCTTTCTCTGTCTCTGTCTCTCCCTCTGTCTCTGTCTCTCTGTCTCTGTCTGTCTCTGTCTCTGTCTTTCTTTCTCTCTCTCTCTCTCTCTCTCTCTCTCTCTCTCTCTCTCTCTCTCTCTCTCTCTCTCTCTCTCTCTCTGTCTCTTTCTCTGTCTCTGTCTCTCCCTCTGTCTCTGTCTCTCCCTCTGTCTCTGTCTCTCTGTCTCTGTCTGTCTCTGTCTCTGTCTTTCTTTTCTCTCTCTCTCTCTCTCTCTCTCTCTCTCTCTCTCTCTCTCTCTCTCTCTCTCTCTCTCTCTCTCTCTCTCTCTCTCTCTCTCTCTCTCTCTCTCTCCCCATCTCCCTCTCTCTCGTTCCACTCTTTCCCTCTCCAGTCTCAGCTCTCTCTGCTCAGGATTTTGTATGTCTTTACAAGAAGGACACTGTTTGTCGCCATCCATTCTGACTCAAAACCTCAGCCACGACTGACCTTAAATGAACCTCCTGTGGGGCAACTAGAACACAGCGAGGCGAGAAACAGCATGCCGCTTTCGTGGGTTCTTATATAACTAAATCAGCTATATCGGGAGCTTTTCATTAGTCTAAATTACAGATTTACGGGTGTACTTTTTGGGCTCGGTGCCATCTTCTTGCCCCATTCCTTTCACCCTCCAGTTGCTCTGGGTTGTGAACAGACTCTTCAAACAGCTTTCTGTTGGTTCTGGCAAGCACTTTCTGCGCGGAGCCTTCCTCCTCTGTCCTCTGTGAGTCTGGGAAAAAATCCGACCTTGATCTTCGACCCCGGATGTTCCATTATAGGCTCGAAGGGAAGGCTGGTTTGGGCTTTCAGAGAAAAAGGAAACCTCTTTCCCAGAAGCCCTCATGCCGGATACAATCAGACAGGGTTATATTCTTGGTAAATGTATTTGACTGGCACCAAATGGAGGATTTGCAAAACACATTCTCCTCTGGAGTGGCCACAGAAGGGCATTGCAGTTTTACCAATGAAGACCTGATCTCTGTGGGAGCATTTTGGGGAAGTAGGTGAAATGGACCAATGAAAACACTTCCTGAAATCAGATGTGGTTTTGTACATATATGTATATACATGAGTGTATGTGTATGTTACAGGTAGAGAGGGAGAATGGTCAGAGTGTCTTAGAGCTCATTTCAAGTGTCATTCCTAACACATTTTAGCTGTGTGTCCCTGGGCAATGGAGGCTCTCAGTAGTTCTCTATGACTATAAATAGCAGAAAAGTTATAGACTATTATTGATAACAATTAAATTATAGGGCTAGAAGAAGAATGATATTAGAAATTAAGTCTTGTTATATTAGTTTAGAAATAAAAAGTGAAGAAGCTGGCTTGAGAAAGAATTGGAGTCACATAAGTAGGTATTTATATATAAATACATACATGTGTATATGTCCATACATATGTATGTATGCCCATCCTAGGATTTCATTGGTATAGGGAATTCCCAGTTTGGAAACTCCCTCTACCAATGCAGATTGGCAACTACTCTGCAATATGTCTTAGAAGACTACATAGGGCACTAAATGGCTAAATGGTTTGCCTGAGGTCATGGAGCCAGTATATGTCTCAATGAGACTTGAATGTAGGTCTTTGCTGAGTATATATCTCTATGTGAAATCCTATGCTGCTATATTAATATCATCTATCCTATAGGTGTGTGAGTGTGTGTATATATATATATATAATTTTTAAACAAAACCTATGATTTCATTGCTATAGATAACTCTAACCATTATAGACTCTATTTTGTTGTTGCTGAATTATTTTCAGTCCTTTCCAAATCTTTGTGATTCCATTGGAGGTTTTCTTAGGAAAAATCCTGGAGTGGGTTGCCATTTCCTTTGCTTATTTTTTTAAACCCTCATCTTTTATCTCGGAATCAATACTGGGTATTGGTTCAAAGGCAGAAGAGTGGTAAGGGCTAGGCAGTAGGAGTCAGGTGACTTGTCCAGGGTCACATAGCTGGGAAGTGTCTGAGGCCAGATTTGAACCTAGGACCTCCCGTCTCTAGGACTGGCTCTCAATCCACTGAGCTACCCAGCTTCCCCCTCTTTGCTTATTTTTAAGATGAGGAAACTGGGGCAAATGGGATTTACACAGCTAGTAAATGTTTGGGGCTGGATTTGAACTCATGTTTTCCTGACTCAGGGCCCAGTGCTCTATCTACTATACCATTTAATTACTTAGTAGACTCTGTATGTTATAGATATTAGTAATATAAACAATATAGGTGTAGATTTGGATATAGATATTTGTTGCAGGGAGACAAGATATGTGGAAAAGTAGGAAGGTGGGTCACTTTTTTCCCTTTTGTAGTCCTAAAATAAATATATTACTTCCTAGCATCATAGATCTCATCTTAAAATAGCAGATTGTTCCCTCAACTTTATACCACATCCACAAGGGATTAGTCAAGTTATTTTTTCCTTTACAGACTCAGGTAATTTTGTGAATCATATAACAACTCTATATAATACAATTCTTACCCCTGAAACTCAGGAAAAATAATATTTTGGGATAAAGAACAATTAGACTAATCATTTATACTCATTTTCTTGTTGCTGAAATGTCATTAATAATTTTACATCTATTTTCAATTTCTCCTTTTTAATGATTCTTTTCTCACTCAAAGAGGAAAACAACTAGAGAGAATCTGCAGATAGAGAATCAGGGTTGAATTCCAAACTTTGCCACTTAATATTTGTGTGACTTTGAGTATAACATTTAACCTCAGTTTCATCCTCTATTAAATGGACTCTTCAGTACCTTCCCATTCTAAATCTATGATGCAATCATTAGGTCTTAAAACAAGGTTGTAAAGTTATATACTATGTGCCAGACACTATGCTAAGCACAGAGAATATAATCAATAAAAAGAAAAATGGTATCAGCCCTCAAGAAGCTTATAATCTAAAAGGGTCGACACTCTTTAAACAGTGGAATCATATGTCTCTTAAGTCTACAATAGGATTGGAAGAATCGGATGATGTGAGTATTACCTAGGAATCAGTATTCACAGAAAAAAACAGTTAAACAAGGTCAGTGCAATATGAAATTCTATTATAGTAGCTAATGAAAATTAGAATTTGTAGTCAAAGCTCTTTAGATTATCAGGGAAATTGGTGACCTGTAGGAAGCCACTAGGGGAAAAAATTAGCAGAGAAATGACATACCCAGACCTATGTATTTCTATGATGGCATAAAGCAAATTAGTGTAGCTAAGTGAAAGTAGGAGTTAAGGAGAACAGGCATCAAAATACTAGAGGTTATTTTAAAAAAAGAAAATGTGACTTTATGAGAATTAGAAAGTGAAAGAAGTAAAAGGATAAGATTGTATATTTAAAGAGCAGCTGTCTTTTTAGCTTACCAGGGCAGGTACCATCTTTCTTTTTATTAACTATATCCCCATTGCTTAGCATAGTGTCTGGCATATAGTAAGTAAATTGAGTTATATTGGATTGAGTGGGATTTCAAAATTTAGTCTCTTGTAGGTTAAGGAATTCTAATAGATGAGGAAGTCTAAGATGAGACCACATCTGTATTTAGCTGAAGTGAGATAGATAAGGAGGTTCTGGGGGTTGCAGCAATAAAGGAGTAGAGGGGTCATATCGTTAGATGGCTTTTTCCAGCATGAATGGGGAAGACATCATGTACAATATCAAAGCACAAAATAGAGAGAAAACCATGAACCAGAAAGTTATGAGAATAAATTGAAGGTCGATAGATAACAAGAATGAGGGTTGGGTAGAGTAAATGGATTTCGTGAACTTCAAAAAAAGAATAGTGGTGAAGCAAGTGCCAATGAAGAATAAGGGGTGTTCCAACACCTACTTCTGATGCTAGAATCTAGGAGAATGAAAGGATTAGTTTCTCCGGGTGTGTTTGCAAAGGATTTGATGACATTAGATTCCAGGTAAGGGGAAGAATCATAAGTAGCATTGAAGAAAAAAGTTTAAGAATATAAAAGTTTGTTAAGAAAGAATATTTCTAAAGGATTAGAGATGGTTGGAATAGATGGAATAAATGGTTCAGGAGAAGTAGAACTGATGATAATATGGATGCCAATTCAGGAAAAGGTAATTAGGATAAAAAGGCGATCTAAGTAGGTTAACTAGATGACCAGCCCTATTGTTCATCCCTCCTTTCAAAGAGGACAAATGACATCATAAGTGATGTCTTGACTTGTGAGTGATTTAAGTGAAATAGAATTGCATAAAATTGTCAGTCTCGCTCTCTTTACCAGAGTCATCAAAGTCCAATGGTAAGACAAAAGTAAGGACTACTGGCAGTGGCCCAGGATGCATTGGATGACCTTGGCATCTTTGATGTCTGACCACAGGGAATCAGTGAAATCAGAGGTAGCTTAGTCTGCAAATAATAAAGCATGCACAGAATCAATCCAATTTAGAGCCTGAAATTAGTCTGTAGAAATTCCTCCTCCCATTGATCTTCTCCTTAATGGCTAGACTAGAGTTCATAGAATAATAGAAATACAAATTCATAGGATCATGGACCTCAGAGACCATTTAATCTAATACCCTTATTTTGCAGATAAGAAAACTGAGGCCCAGAGAAGTGAAATGATTCATCTAAGAGTTGACCCTCCATCCTAAGTCATAGGCTAAATTTGAACTGGGGTATTCTGACTCCAGAGCTAATATTCTTTTCACTTTAACAGAATTTCTAGACCTTTAGATAAAAAAAGCAGCACCAGGAAGCCAATGAAAATGTAAATAACATGCAAATTAGCACCTTGTTTTTGAGTCCTGGCTAAGGCATTTTTGGTATATAGTAATGCAATTAGGATAACCGCTTACAACGAATGGATTAACTTTCCCAACAAAGAGAAAATACTGAGATAGAAGAGTCAAGACTGTTGGGTAAGGATTGAAAGAAAGACGAGTTAGTGTCTCCTAATGCTATGACCTACTTCCATGCTTCTGTGGATGATGCCTCATTAGCAAAGGGCTTCCTTGGCACCTGCAGATGTCAACCCATTCCACCTTCTCATCTTCTGTAATTTTTGTACATCACTTTTCTGTAAAGCCTCCATAAGAAATTCATCCAATGTGCTGGAGTCCTTCCACTAGGTTTTTTAATTTATTTATAGCATTAATATATGCATTCTATATAATATATTGTTCTAAAACAGTATATTGGAATTTGAATTATTTGATTATGGAGATATGATGATATAAATAGTTTTTAAGCAATATGCTATTATAATATGCATTATTATAATAATATTGTTTCTTCAGTTGTGATTGTATTGATCTAGGGAATTCTTGGTAAGGAAACTCTCTCAAACAATATGAATTCTTAGCTGTTCTGAACTACCTGAGCCATTGAGAGAGGTTAAGTTACTTGGTCAGTTTCACAAAAGCAGCATGTGTCAGAGACAAGCCTTCCAACCCAAGATTTCAGACTCTTGAGTCTAGTTGTCTACCTACTGTGCCAGGCTGTCTATCTTTAAATGTAATGAAATAATGAAAGTGCAAATAAATTATAATGAATTATATTCATGAGAATGGATGCTCCTTGAGACCAATCACTGATTTATTTTTTTTTTGGTACCTTTAGTGGTATAGTGACTGGCACTTTCACTATGTCTTAGTACACAAGATTGGTACTTAATAAGGTACTTAGTAAGGACTACATGGTTATCAGCTGATTATGTAAATAAGTTCAAGAAAGATTTTGATAAATTCTTATATAATAGACCTGAAGAAAAGTCTGGGGAGTGTCCTCAATCTTTTTTGAGACGGATATTAGAGAAGATGGTCATATCTTTCCATAAGCCTTCCCTTGATGGCATCAGAGAGCTGCACTGGCTAAATCTTGGTTCTAATATGGTGTTATAATTCTGAAGTCATGGAAATAAGAAAATGAGAAGAAAGGGAATGAAGAATGATAGTAAATGGGAAGGAAAAAGATTTCCACATATTAAGTATGAAATAAATGCTTTTGAAAAGATGCATTCATTTATTGATCAAATTATACTTGTACACTTTCATTTTTATTCAGTGGAAACCACAAACATGTGGAGATTTCATTATCTATGTTAAAGGATCCCCATTCCTAAGTCTATATTGTTTGCAATTATGCAAACAATTATGTTATGATGCCCAAATAACAGATATGTTAACCAATTAGAAATATTAACAATAAACCCAGGAACTATATTAATAAAATTATAAAATATTTTTATACAAATCAAGTCAGATTTAGATAATTGGAGAAATTTTAATTGTTCATGGGTGAGCAGAGCCAATATAATTAAAATGACAATCCTACCTCAACTGATCTACTTATTCAACACCATCTCAATTAAATTTCCAAAAATTCATTTTATTGAACTAGAAAGAGTAATAACAAAATTCACTTGGAAAAAAAGATCAAGAACATCAAAGTAATTAATTAAAAAAGCAGTACAAGATTTTGAACAATATTAAAAAGCAATAATTATCATAATTATCTGGTACTTGCTTAGAAAAGTGGATCAGTAGAACAGAACAGGCATACAACAAACAGTCGTAAAAGATTATGGCCAACTTGGATTTGACAAAAGTAAAGATCTGAATTTACTATTTTGTAAAAAAAAAAAATAAGAGAATAATTTATGAATAAACAAAATATAGAAAGCATTGTGAGATGTAAAATGGATAATTTTGAAAACATTAAATTGAAAAGTTTTGTACAAATTAAGTTAATGTAGCTAAGATTAGAAGAAAAGCAGTAAGGAGTAGCTAGGTAGCTCAGTGGAAAGCCAGGCCTAATGATAGGAGGTCCTGGGTTAAAAATCTCATTTCAGACACTTATCTGTGTCAACTTGGGCAAGTCACTTAACCCTTTCCCGCATTGCCTAGCCCTAATCACTCTTCTGCCTTGGAACCAATACATAGTATTGATTCTAAGATGGAAGGTAATGGTTAAAAAAAAAGAAGAAAGGCAGTAAATTGAAAAAATAGACAATTTCTAAGATAGAGGTCTCATATCTAAAACATTTAGAGAACTTTTGTCAAATATATAAGAATATAAGCCATTCCACAATTCATAAATGGTCCAAAGATATGAACAGTTTTTAGATGAAATCAGTTATATGGAACTATAGGAAAAATCTTCTAAATCATTATTGACTAAAGAAATGAAAATCAATATAACTCTGAGATATCATCTCACACCTTTCAGATTGGTTAAAATGATGAAAGGGCAAGATGACAAATGTTGGAGAGAGGGGATGTGGAAAAATGGGGACATAGATACACTTTTGGTGGAACTGTGAACTGATCCAAGCATTTTGGAGAGCAATCTGGAAAATGCTCAAAGAGTTATAACTTTTGACACAGCAATATCACTACTAAGTTTGTTTCCTAAGTGATTAGGGGGGAAAAGGGAAAAAAACCCTGTATGTTCTAAACAACTCTCTTTTATGGTGGTAAAGAATTAGAAGTTGAGGGAGTGACCATCAATTGGGAAATGGCTAAACCAGTTGGGGCATATGATTGTGATGGAATACTATTGTGCCATTAAGAAATGATAAACAGGTAAATTTTGGAAAAATATAGAAAGACCTACAGGAAGTTTTAAAGAGTAAAAATAGCAGAACCAAGACAACATAATATACAACCCCAGAAATATTGTTTGAAGAATGACTTATGTATGTTCACCTCCAGAGAAAGAACTAATAAACAAAAATGTGAAAGACATAATTTATATACATATTTTTTGTCAAATGTTCCCTTCTCTAATGGGGGGGGGGGAAGGGAAGGAAGGCATTAACTGTGTATTTTCATGTAACAAATAAATGATTTTAAATGCATATACAATGGATGGTGCCAGTTTGGGTTTTGAAATTGAGCAAGTCTTGAGTCTCTACCTCTAATTATGAAATGGAAGATTGTAATTTGAAACAAAGCTCACTGGATCATTCAATCAATAAGCATTTACTTCACTCCTATAAAACCAAAGAAGATTGATCAGAGACAGAGACACAGGGAGGCAGAGGGATAGCTAGACAGAGGGAGAGAGAGAGAGAGAGAGAGAGAGAGAGAGAGAGAGAGAGAGAGAGAGAGAGAGAGAGAGAGAGAGAGAGAGAGAGAGAGAGAGAGTTGGAGTAGAAGATGAAGACTGATTCAAAGAGATAGAAACAGAGAAAAGAGACAGATTCTTTCCTGATAGTCTCTAGCTCTTGAGAGACATAGGCAGTCTCAACAGATTTTTACAGCCAATATTCATGTCTATATCCATAGTGCTCCAGACCTTTTTCAACCAAATAAATCAGTGACACATGAAATCTAATTAAAGGGCAATTTACACATTTGCAGCTCCTCACAATATATTTGAACAATGATCAGTCCACAAGCTAAACAGTTGAATGCAGTTTGCATTAAAGTTTTTTTCCCCATTTTTAGTATGTGACTAATTATTGTAATCATCATCAGTTAATATGCATGCATGTCCCTTTGTGTCATGCAAATTTGTTACCAACCTAGCATGAAGAAGTTACAGAGAAATTACTGACAAGACAAAAGACAAGCAATTGTGAACATGTTTTATTTTGAGCATAAAAGACCCTCAACTTTTGATACCTCTCAGTTCTTTCACCCTGGACTATGCTGTGCTGAGTTTTCCCCCCAGCAATGGTGCAGAAAAATGGTTATATCTAAGTATGTTCTACATATATAATAGCATGCTAGGAAAGCAAATCATAGAAATGAACTGCATTTTGGCCTATTTCTTCCTTTGAGAGTTGTTCCACTGTAATAAATACCTCCATTTTCTCTTGATGATGTTGTTTATTCCACAAGGAGGATTTTCCTACTCTCAGAGACCAATTTAATCCATTTTGATGTCTGAGGTTGGGTTTTTGTTTTTTTCTATCTACTAAACCTCTGTAATGGTGAAACAAATCTGGCAAACAACAGGGATGACTGCTTTATATCTCCCAACTAGGAACTGGATAACTTTTATCCAGAACTGAGAAAAGATCTCAGAGTTCAAAGTTGCCCCATTCTCTTCTTTTATTTGGCAATCCCAAGCAAGAGGAAACCTGTCATCTAAGTCAGGGAAATAGTGCTCACCCTCTATAAAATGGTTGTGTTCTTTAAACAGATACAAACAAGCATATGAATATATGAAAAAAGAAGCTCAAAAGCCTCACCTCAATCTATATCCCTGATGTACATTTTAAAAGGGTCTCTGCCACTTTCTTGAGTTTAATGTACCAAATTTTGAAATTGAGGTCCTTTCTTCAGTTGATCTTATGCCAGTCAGTATTCATCCTATCCTGACATCTTTTTATCATAGAAATTTTCCTGGAAGGCTCTGGAAAGGGAGGTTATAGAATTAAAAATGGAAATGACATAATTTGATATACATATATATATATCAAATGATATAATGTGGTTTAATTTGCTTTTAAAAAGTAAACTGTCTCTGAATAATGGTTAACCATTTTCACCTGTGTAAGTTCAAGAAATGGTAACAGCTCATAAATTAGATATGATTTTCTTAATGTTTACCAAAATTAAAAGCAGCTTTTTAAATAAAGGGTCTAAATGATCCTAATCCCATGACCCTACATTTTTCTTTTGTCTTCACCCTTTCACTTAAGACTTTTGTGGACTAACTTAAACATTTATTAAGGTTTATGCCTTACTATGCCTGACAATAAGCTTCAAGAAAAATTCCCCTGAAGATTTTCTCTTTGGGTGATTTAAATCCAAATTTCTACAGTCCTGATGGCTTTAGATTAGCTTATTTTATTTCTAGTGTCCAGTATTATCTATGAGGATTCTTCCATTATCAATCAGTTGGTCCTTAATGTATTTCTGCATGTTTTATTGGTGTTTTTACATTATAAACATTTACAAATTACTTGCACTTTATGAGAGAGCTCTTGGAATGCCTTTAATTTAGTGATGCCAATAAAAACAAATCTCAGATAACATCCTGGTGGTTTTCAAAATGTGTATTAAAAAATCTGTATAGAGGTGCTATGTGGTCCACCAAATATGTATTCTACATAACTTGATTAAAGTCTTTTTCTGATGCTTGCCTGGAAACCATCCTTGCCCTTCTGATATCCCCGAGTCTTCTCCAAAACTTTCTCGACTGCTCTCTTCAGTACGCCACTGGTATACTCACCAAACAGCTGCTTCCCTGGCATGGATTATACCAGACATTCAGTAACCCTAGACTAATGGGAGTATGCCATTTATCCAAGATAGTTGACTATTTCTCACAACAGAGCCTGGCATAGCAGAGGAGTACCTTATGTACATGATGGAAGGACTCACTGGGCTAATTATCATCATTTCTGTACTTTTTCATCCTTGTATTAAGATGAGAGACTACGCAATTCAGTAAATAATATGTTTCAAATTTGTCTTAATAAGTATTACAATCAGAAACAGTAAGGGATAAACTTTCGAAGCCAAGCCCCTAAGATTTAGCTGTGTGAAGTATTCCCATTAATAGCAATAGAAGTGGTAGTGCCTCATCCAGGCTTTTAAAAGCTGGGTTGCTAAGGGGGCCAAGGGAACATTTCATTATGGCTTCTATAAGTTCATTCTGCTCTTCTCTGGGAACTTTTATAGAAAATGTTCCTTTTTTTTTAAAAAAAAATCTACATTAGAAAAAAGATGCTACTAAAATAAAATGTAACTAAACTGGCCAAAAATTTCAGAAAGGCTGGTGTTTAATTTAATTAATAATCTGATTACACTTTAGCACTGAAAGAAGTAAACTACATTATGGGCAGCAGAAATAGGAGTGACTTTGAGTCTCTGCTACTTCTGTTGATTGATAATGGACAAATATTTTTGCTATTCTGGACCCAAGCCCATTTAGAAGTCACTTTTTTAAGAGACCACTCTTGGCCTCTAAAATGTAGGGTCAGATTGATTCCTTCCACTGCTAATAATGGTCTGTTTCTAATACCTAGGGATCCATAGAGAGCTTATGCCAATATTTTTCTTGATATTACCATAAAAGTGGTTTAAATTCAGGAATCAGGGGAGCAATCAAGCAACCTCTTGTTTCATGTACATGGTGCTAAAAAAAACAAACTATTTTTTTTTCTCTAAATTGATCAGATATTTTGATTGAGTGTAAAACCCACTTCAGTGTTTCCATTTTTGTTTTGTTGAATGGCCCTCAACTTTATCTTTGAGTAAAGGGGGACCTCACCAAGACTATCACTTACAATTCCATGATGGTAGAGTGGAGAGAGCAAAGGCTCATCTTCATGAGTTTAAATCTGGCCTCAGACACTACCAGTTCAAGACATATAACCCTGTTTATCTTGGCTTCCTCATCAGTAAAATGAGTTAGAGAAGCAAATGACAAACTACTCTAGTATCTGCCAAGAAAACCCTAAAATTGGGCCATGAAGAGTTGGACATGACTGAAAAATAACTCAAAAGCAAAAAAAAAATCCATTTATTTTTCCTTCAAAACATTTAATATTGGCTTATGTTGAATTCCAATTGCCAGTCTTCTGGGGGTAGATGGTTATTAGTGTTGTTTCCATTTTACAGGTGGAGAAAATGAGGACTAAGAGATCTTCTGGAAGCCAAGCAGCAGAAACAAGGGTTGGATTAGAACTGGACATACCAGCCTGCCTGCCCCATATTCAGAGCACCTGAGGTCTTGGAACTTTGACCAGATTATCATTTTAATTAACTCAGTTTCTTACCTCTGGGCTTGGGACAACATTAAGTGATTTTTGTTCTTGTCTCCTGGAGGTCTCACAAGTGTGAAAACTATCCTGAAAAGTGTAACTCTGTTGTTTCTGGTTTATAAGGACTGATAGGCAGAAGACAAGGAAGAGGAGGAAGTTGGCAGTAGTTTGTCCTTATTACAGTTGGCACAGGATACTGGTAGTGACTAGGAGGGAGTATAATGGATTAACCTAACAGCCAGGGTTTGGAGGTTTGGTGTTTCCCCCTCCTTGGTCTTCATTGTGTGTGCTGTCGTGATTATTTTTACTTTTCTTTCTTCATATTGGAATATCAGCTTGATTCATATTCCTCACTTTGGGGAAGGTTTCTAAAGGTTTAATCTCTTTGGCTCTGGGTTAATTATCTCTTTATTTCTTTCTAAATATTGTTGCGGTAGCTCTGTATTACAGCAGATGCTAAATGTTCCAAAATTAAATGAATACTACAATGTTGCCTTATTCTGGTATGTGTGGAATAGCTTTTATGAATGAATACGATGGCTATTTTTAAATGAAAACACTTTATCGTATAAATGCAAAACTCTTCCAAATCTTTTTGGAGGGGGGAAAGATATATTTCTCTCAAAAGTCTTAAATTAACAACTGAAAACACAGCGTCCAGTGATATTGTTTCCCAAATATGCCTCAAGTCTGTCATAATCTGTTTTTCTGTAACAATAAAAGAAGTAGTTCCAAGTCCCACATCACTATCATTTTCCAGACAAAGGTTATCTGTGCATTATATTCAATATAGAATTTTCAAATTTTGAAACATTTTATTATTACAGTAATGGCTATTGCAGTTTCTAACAGACACCCTGTCAGAGGGTTTAAAAAATGTATGCCTTGGTTCATGCAAAAAAAAACAAAGGTCAAAACTTTTAAAATGTCACTTCTTCTGCAGTTTTGCATAGAAAATACATTGAAGCAGTGGGAGGGCTCCTTGCCCATAGAAACAGGCTGTAAGGAAAGAATGTGATCCCGCTGTTGTAGTTTCCACTTTCACTGGCAGCTGCGGGCTGAGCAGAAAAGCACTGTGGGAGCCCATTGTTACCCCAGCTGGGTAATAGTTTTCTTATTTTACAGTCAGCAGCCAAGGGGGGTTGGGGTGTCTCAGTAAAGTGCCTGAAAAAAAAATATATATATATAACTCCTACAAACAGATCCCTTTCCCTTCCACTATGAGAAAGAGGGATCTATAAATCTTTTATTTCAGTTGGATCCCTCTATTGAGGTAATTAAATATGTCAAACAAAAATATAGGATGCTGGGAGAGTGGGGGGTTAAGGGAGATGTCTTCTTTTCCTAACAAACTTTGGTTTTGTAGAGATATTATACTGAGGATTGTGAATTCCAAGTGGAGAGAGAGGATCTCTCGAGGTTTGCACAGCCAGTCCCATGGTTGTGTCTTCTCAACATCATCTAAGCATTTATTTTTCAAGGGACCAAAAGTGACTCGAATGCCATTTCTTGAACAGTTGATCACCTAAGGCTCACATCTTCCATTTTTACTAGGACCAGATTCCAGGCTTAAAGATGTTGTTGGAGTTCTGAGTTTCTATTTATGAAAGAAACTGCTGAACAGGGATGTATCTTTGGTAGAGAGTGTCTTCTTGGCCAAAGTTTAACGAGCTCCTGGACTTCAGATTTCTTTTAGTTATAGTTGCCCATGAGGGGAAAGTGTTCCTGTTGCCATGGAAACCCAAGTTTTAAAGGTGAAAAGTCACTGACCTATCCATTGAGTCTAACATCTCAGAGGCAGTACTTAATATTTTAGAAAGAGAAAGACAGCTGCTAAAGGAACAGAGATACTCAATTCAGGTGAGTCAGTAAAATTGTTCAAAGCTATTGCCAGAATATGTTCTCCTCATTTTGAGGCAGAAAGTCACCAAAGGAGCATCTGATGGAATAACAATAACAAAATAAAAATACATACACACCAACCTTCCAAACTGGTTATTTCAAAATAAAAATTTGATTCTGTGCAGAGTCTGAAAGGACATGATTGTAGAAACTGAATTGTGAGAGGAGCAAAAGTCTAACTTTCCTAATTTCTTAGGAAGATATCATTGAGTCTGGAAAATCTTGTAGTTGCGTGTAATCCTAATAGATGGGTTTATTCTTAATAAACCAGTGACTCCAGACTAAACCAAGGATATTAAATATACTTAGAAGTTTTCATGGATAATGGAATAAGCCAAGCAGAAGCATTTCTGTTTATTCAATTATGGGAAAGAGGGTTACGAATACACTTTTGGTGGAACTGCAAACTGATCCAACCATTTTGTAGAGCAATTTGGAATACTGTCCAGAGAGTTACAAAACTGTTTATGACCTTAGATCCAGAGATACCAGTGTTGGTTCTGTTTCTCAAGGAGATCAGGGGAAAAGGAAAAGAACCCATATGTTCCAAATTATTTATAGCAGCTCTCTTTGTGGTGACAAAGAATTGAAAATTAAGGGGATATTCATCAATTATGGCATGGATGAATAAGTTATAGTATATGACTGTGATGGAATACTACTGTATTTTAAGAAATGCTGAACAGATTAATTATAGAAAAAACTTGGACAGATAGATCTATATGAACTGGTTCAGAGTCTGAAAGAAATTTAAAGAAAAAAATTTAAGTATGGGAAAGATATATTCATGCACATTAATAATTACATACTCACATTCTTTGATATTTCATTTTGAAGTATCTGGCAATTCATCCATGTGGACTGTAGATCATGATCCATTCATGTCTGCCCATCCCACGAGATTCTTTTCTATGTCCTTCCATAAGTCCTCTACACATGTTTAAAAATGAAAACAGGCTGTAGTTTAAATGTAAAACTCTTCCAAGTCTGTTTGAAGTGGGGGGAAGATTTATTATCCACATCATGCTGGTGGACTTCCTCTGGTTCTCTTGATATTACATAGATACCAGTGGGGCACATGGGCAACAGAGAGGCATATGGAAGGCACAAATAGGCTACAATATGTAACAAAAAAATTATATAGGAGATAGAGCATAAAGGTTGTTATCATAGTGATATGAGATGTGACTAGGGAAAAAAGGTGAGTAAGCGAGGGATAACTAAACACATACTTAGTTGGGGGTAAAGGCGAGAGAGACAGAGACAGAGAGAATCATTCTATTTTGATTATTCTACTGCTGAGAGTAGTTAGGTGGCTTAGTGAATAGAGTCAGAAGCTACATGGGTTCAAATACATCCTCAGATTCTTACTAGCTGTGTGATCCTGGGTAAATCATTTAACCCAGTTTCCTTCAGTTTCCTCATCTGTAAAATGAGCTGGAGAAGAAAATTGCAAACTACTTCAGTATCTTTGTCAAGAAAAACCCAAATAGGGTCACAAAAAGTTAGATACAACTGAAAAACTATTGAGGGAGCTAGTTGCCTAGATATGTAGAGATTTCTTAATAATATTACTAGGAAAAATAATAAACTAACCTCTTGAAATTATCAAATGTTTTACGTATACTTTTCAAACAGCCATTGCTCAAAAAAGTTTGCTGAATGAATGAGTACTTTCATGATCATTACATGAAGTTTTCAGTGATACTTTATATTTCACTCTATAATTATAATGAGTAACTCAAAGAATATCATAGACAAATATATGAAATGAACTCATAAAGTGAACAATTATGCATATATGTAAGAATTTAAATGATCTCATCTTCAAAAATTTATTTTTTGAATTACATACAAGTAAAAATACATAAAGAATAAACTGCTAGTAGAAGTAACTATTTCAAAACAAGGAAGAAATATGATTTTTATGTTTTTACTTTTATACTTTTACTGAAGAAGAAAAAGAAACTGTGCTGAACTCTGATGAAAAGTAACCACTTGATGTAGAATGCATGAGAGTCAGTTACAGTCTGATGGGCACCTCAGATTTGAAGGAAGGATACTTCTTTTAAAATTTAATTTCACTTTTCAAAGGACAAAAATCTGTTTTCTCTTCTTTCTATCTCTCCTCCTCCTTCCACATTGAGAAAGAAAAAGAAAACCTTTGTAAGAAGTATTGATGTATAGTCTAACAAAATTAATTACTACATAGGCCATGTTCAAAAAAAATCTTAATCCATAATCCATCATCTCTCTGTCAAGGGTAAGTAGAATATTTCCTTATGCATCCTCTAGAATTATGATTATCATATTTATCAGAGATATTAAGTCTTTCAGAACTATTTGACTTTGCAATGTGATTATTGTATAAATTGTTCCACTGTTTTTACTGACTTCTCTCTGTATCCATTCATAGAATTCTTCTCAGGTTTCTTTGAAACTGTCTCTCCTTCATCAGTTTTTACAGAACCATAGTATTCCATTATATTTATATATAATCACTAGTTTAGTAATTCCCCAATTGATGGACACCCTCTCAGCTTTCAGTTCTTTGTTACTACACAAAGAGCTACTGTGAAAAAATTTTGTACATATGAATCCCTTCTCCTTTTATTTGATCTTGCTGTGGTATTTGTGGGCCACAGGTTATACAAAATTGAGTAATTTTAGAGGTCAACCAAATTGCTTTCCAAAATGGTTGGACAAGCCTAGAACTCCACCAACAGTCCAATAATGTGATTACTTTCTCAGTCACTCTAGTATTCATCATTTTCCTTTATTGTCAGCTTTGCTAGTGATAGGTATGAAGTGGGATATCATTTACTTTAATAACATTTCTATAATGATTAATGATTTGAGGCAGGTTTTCATATAACTATTGATAACTTCAATTTCTTCCTCAGTATCATTTGACAATTTATCAATTGGTGAATAACTCTTATTTTTGTAAATTTAAATCAGTTCTCTTTATGTCTTGGAAATGAGACTTTTATCAGAAAAATTGCAGAAACATTTTCCCTACGTACCTGCTTAACTTCTGATTTTAGCTTTGGTTTTGTTTGGGAAATTTTTAAAAAATTTTCTGTAATCAAAATTGTCTGTTATATTTTCCTGTAATACTTTCTGTTCTTTGATTAGGCATAAGCAAAATGTGTTTCAAAGACTACAGAGAAAGGATAGGTAGGATATTATAACTTAAATTATATAAGGGAAGTCACCCCAAGAAGGCTCTCTAGAGAGAAATTCCAAAGATACACAAACACAAATGATAGTGTCATATGCTTAGTCTGAAGCAACAACATGGAAAGATGTTTAAAGCAGTCAATGGGGCAACCAACTTAGATTTTTTAAAAATCAACAACATAATGTAGAGAAAAACAAGGCAGGTAACTGAAGATGGAGGTAAAATTCCATAATATCAGATACACTACAGCTAAAGTTTGTACTGAAATCTAAGGATAAGAAAAAGGGGTTTTATCTATAGAAGAAATAAAACAATTGCTGGAGGTGATTGGGACAGTGATAATAGACAAAAATAAAAGTCTGAAACTATTCCATTCTGATTTGCCTACCTTCATTCTCCACCCTTTTCAACCATTAGTGAATTCTTCCCAGATTTTCCAATTTGAGGAAGGACCCAGACCAGTTGTCCTTGATTCTCTGGACTTTATTACCATACCCCATCAAGTACTTCTTTCTTCCACCACTCACTTCTCATTGTTTTTCACTTCCCTTTTGTGTGGTATTCTGCCCCCCCCCCACCATTAGAAGATAAACTCCTTGAGGACAAGGACTTTCTACCTTTTTGCTCGTATTGGTATCCTCTCCTCTTAACACAGCAGAGTACAATAAATAGGAAAGCTTGATAAATATTCAACTTATAGATCTAGATAGAAAATGTGGTAGCTAATAAAAAGAGGTATAATAATTAAAAACCTCTATTCAAGATTACTTTTATGTTCAATTAATAGTACATATCTACAGAAAACTAGATATGTTAAAGAAAACAGAAAAGGTACGGTTCAGACATATACAGTTCAGCAGGGCAAATCAGGATGGAGTCTAATAAGAGCCCAAGCTTTGAATTTGCTTTGAAGTCATCTTCTGTAATGGTGTTCCCAAATGCTGCATCTCAGCTTCTCCAATTCTTTATTCCCTCCCCAAACCTCCAAAGTATTCCCCCCACTCCCAAGTAAAATTATATCCCCTATCATAGAGGTTAGGTGGAGATTCTTTTCCTTCCTTATGAGCAAAAAGAATAAAAATATGTATCAAAATTGAACTACAGAAAAGTATGTGGAAAATCAACTTATGCCAGAAATAATTTCCCAGGTAATTATGTTGTGACCTGTTTTATGCACACTCTTCTTTATAAATTAGATGGAATAGCTTTATAATGTGCATAAAATCACTTTAAATGCCATATACAGTTGCTCAGGTTTCTATGTAGTTGAAAATTTTAATGTGAAAATATGTTTTTATTATTAATGATAATTAATAATGAGAGGCATCATTATATAGTAGATTTAAAAGTCAGGGAGACCCGACTGTAGTGTTCACATTCCATCTCTGACATTTCCTATCTGTGTGACTCTGGGCAAATCATTTAACCTTTAAAAGCTTCAGTTTGTTCATCATTAAAATGGGAATGGGAATAATTTAGTTTGTTGTGAAGATCAAGTTATAATTCTTGGGAAAACTTAAAGTACTACATAAATTTTATCTACTATAATTATTCAGGGAAGAATGATCATGTATTTGGAAGGTTGTACCAGAAATAGTTAGTAGGAAGTGGAAATTCAAAATCAGCGAGATTAGAAGAGAGCTTTTGGCGTCCTCCAATGAGTTTAGGTTAACAGACCAGGATAAACTACCTCCCAGGTTATTGAAAGAAATAGCAGAAACTAAGCTGAAAATCGATGATGTAAACAATTTACAAAAGGTTCAGAAAGAAAATTATTTGAGATATAGGCCACTGAATCTGATTTTGACTCATGGTCATATTATATTATTTGAAGGAATATTGTTGTTGATCACTAGTTTCACTCATGTCTGACTCTTCACAAACCCATTTGGTATTTTCTTGGCAAGGATACTAATGTTCTTTGCCATTTCTTCCTCCAGCTCATTTTACAGATGAAGAAATGAACTAAACAGGGTTAAATGAGTTGCCTAGAAAGACATACCAATAAATGTTTGAGGCTGGCTTTGAATTCAAGAAGATGAATCTGACTCCGTGTCTGGTACTCTATCTAATGTGGTATAAACTTGCCCTTTTAAAGAGATATTTTGTGGAATTGTGGGATTCGGATAAGGGTACACATTACTAATCTCATTTATTTTTTTCCCCATGGGATTACTAGATCAGAAGAAATACAGCGGCACCATATACCTGGATTGCAGCAAAGCGTTTGATATAGTCTCTCATTATATCTTCTTGGACTGGTTGAAGATATGGATTAAATAGAGCATAGTGAGATGGATTTTTAATAGACTGTATATTCCTCCAAATAGAAATTAATGGCATTTCAGCATAGAGAAGGGTCATTAATGAAGTGCTCAAAGGATTTGTCCTTGACCTTGTTCCATGACACTTTTAGCAATGACATAGATTAAGGCATACAGGACATATTTAAAAATTTCAAGACAACAAAAAACTGGAAGGGTTGACTGACTTTATTAATGATAGAGCCAGTGTCCAAATGACTTTATAGGCTAGGATGATAAACTAGGTCAAACAAAATGACTTAAAAAGAAGAGATAATAAAGTGTTGTACTTGAGTTTCAAAAATCAACTCCATTAAAACAGAGTGTGGGAGATACAGCCAAATAACCAACCATTTGTGTGGGGAAAAAGAGATTTTAGGTGTTTTAGTGTAATGAAAGCTCAATTTAAGTTAAAAGTGTGATTTGACTGCCAATTTATACAGCCTAACATAATCCTTGTCTCCATTAATAGAGACAAGGTGTCTAAAACAAAAAAAGCAAAATGTTAGTTCCATGGCACTTAGCCCTGCTCAGATTAAAACTGGAATATTATGTTTCATTCTGGATGCCATGTTTTAGGAAAGACATTAATCATTAAACCAAAGGCTATCGAGAGGAGAATGACCAGAATGATTAAGGGTCTTGGGATTATATCACATGAGGATAAGTTGAAATAACTAGAGATCTTTGGATTGAAGAATATAAGGTATGAAGAACATGACTGTCTCCAAGTTCTTAAAGCGCTAACATATCAAAGAAGGTTAGACTTGTTTTGCAAGGCTAGCTAGAATCACTAGTCAAAAGTTTTAGAGAGGTAGTTTTCTGGTCAATACAAAGAAACACTTCTTAATAAATACAACCACCCCATAGTGGAATAGGTAATGGACTCCTCTTTACTGGAGGTTGTCATGTGGAGTCTGGAGGATTGTTTATCATGGATATAGTAGTTGAGGTAGAGAGACTAGGAAGTACCAACTATCTTAGATAGTCAGCCAACACTAAGAATATGTGAGTTTGAGGATGTATTGTCATAGAAGAGTGGTCAAATGTACTTTAGAGAACAGAGAACCCATATTAGTGATATCACAAATCTTTTGAAATATTAAAGTAAAATTTTAAAATAAATGTATTTATTGTGTTCAAGAAGCCCCAATCCTATCATGTAAAATCAACTGAAGGAAAAGAAAATGACTCTAATAATATTACAAACTGAATAAACCATAAATAACACATGTGATAGCATGAAGAAAACCCTAGATTAGCTGTTCGTAATCCAGGCTTTGTGAATTTGTTTTTTAAAACATATTTTAATAATTGCATTCTAATATATCAGTTTATCAACAAACATTTATTAAGTGCCTAATATGAACCAGGAACTGTATTGAGGCAAAAGACAGTCTCTGCTTTCAAGGAGATTACAATCTTAAAAAGGATACAACATGCACAAGCCATATACAGGATAAAGAGGGAATAATTAAAGGAAGGAAGGTACTAGAATTAAGAGGGGTTGGGAAATGAGTCCGATAGAAGATGGGGTTTTATTTGGGACTTAAAGGAAGTCAGGGTTGTCAGTGGTTGGATTAGAGAAGGGAGAATAATCTAGACATGGGCCATCACCAGAGAAAATGCCAAGAGCTAAGGCAGACTATGTCCTGGAACAGTCAGGAGACCAGTGTTCCTGGATCAAAGAATACAGTGTAAGGAAGACTGAAAAAGTGGGAGAGGGCTAGGTTATGAAGGGCACTGACTGATAACCAGGTCATTTTATTTTTTTTTTCCTGGAGACAATAGGAAGCCACTGGAGTTTATGTTATTATAGCTGATGTCCTTTGTAATCCTATGTATTTTACTTCCTGCATTTAAATACATTATTCTGAGAAGGGGTCCATAGGTTTTACCAGACTGCCAAAAGTCTCCATGCCACAACAGAAGGTGCAGAATTAGGGGATTTCAGAGATAAGAGTCAGATGATCTGACTGCTAGTTGCAGTTCTACCAAGAAGGTACTATATGTCAGAAATCCTTTGTCTATTGCGAATAGTGTTAAGTGACTTGCCCAGGGTCACATAGCTAATGTGTCTGTGACCAGATTTGAACTATAGATGTATTTTGATTTCAAACCTTGACTGTTGAATTCACTAGTTTTGTAAAAAGAGGCAGATCATTTAAGCAAGAGTGACTTCACCCAGTAAGGACTCAATTTCATCATGCCAAATAATGGTTAATTAGCATTTACATAGTACTTTACATGTTTCCTCATTTCATTTTCACAAAAACCCTGAGAAGCAAAGTTATTATTATTATTATTATTATTATTATTATGACCCCCATTTTATAACTGAGGAAACTGAGGCAGAAAGGCATTAAATAATTTACCCAGGATTACATGATTAATAAATGTCTGAGATAGGATTTAAACTCTGGCTTTCCTGATTTCAATTCCAGCACTCTATGTACTGGTAATACCCAGCTGTTTGAAATTAGTTGTGAAGATGATATGGGGAGAGGAAAGATGAGGGAAATATCTATCCTGCAATCTACCTTCCAAAGTGACTATAAGGATCAAATGAAATAAGGTAAATGTGGGCTTCAAAGAAAGCTAAGACAGCCCCCATTGAACCTCATCTCTCTGATCAATAAATTCTCTCTCAGCAATCTCATTCAAGCCTATGGTTTCATATACCACCTCGATGAAGATTACCCCTAAAACTCTGCCCAACCATGATTTCTCTTCTGAATTCTAGATCTATGATTCCAGTTGCCTACAGGAAATCTTCAACTGGATGTCTCAGCAGCATTACAAACTCAACTTTTAAAAAAATCTTATTTAATTAATTAATTTAGAATATTTTTTCATGGTTGCATGATTCATGTTCTTTCCCTCCCCCTCCTCATTTTCCCCTCCCATAGCCAATGTGCAACTACAGTGGGTTTTAAATGTGTCATGGATCAAGACTCATTTTCATATTATTGATATTTATGATATTTATGTATTGATCACTAGGGTGATCAAGCAGTTGTTTTTCTTCTGTGTTTCTACTCCCACAGTTCTTCTGGGTGTGGATAGTGTTGTTTCTCATAAGTCCCTCAGAATTGTCCTGGATCATTGCTTTGCTGCTAGTAGAGAAATCCATTATGTTTGGTTGTACCACAGTGTATCAGTCTCTTTGTATAATGTTCTCCTGGTTCTATTCCTTTTGTTCTGCATCAATCCTGGAGGTTGTTCCAGTTCACATGGAATTCCTGCGGTTTATTATTTCTTTGAGCAAAATAATATTCCATCACCAACATATACCACAAATTATTCAGCCATTCCCCAATTGAAGGGCATCCCCTCATTTTCCAATTTTTTTTGCCACCACAAAGAGCACCACAAATCTTTTCCCTTATGATCTCTTTGGGGGTATAAACAAACTCAACATGTTTACAACTGAATTTATTATCTACTCTTCCCCTCGACTGCTATTTTTGTCAACAGTGCTACAATTTATTCAGTATCTTATGCTCATAATTTTGGGGATACCCTTGACTGCTTTCACTCTTTACAGAATGTGATGCAATATTATATCTTAGAACATTTTGCCTTAGTATCTTGTTGTTGAATTGTTTCAGTTGTGTCCAACTCTGCAAGAACCCATTTGGAGTTTTCTTGGCAAAGATACCAGAGTGATTTGCCATTTCCATCTCCAGCTAATTTTACAGATGAGGAACTGAGGAAAACAGAATAAAGTAACTTGCCTAGGCTCACATAAGCAGTAAGTGTCTGAGGCCAGATGCGACCGCAGGAAGATGAGTCTTTCGTATTCCAAGTTTAGTGCTCTATCTACTGCACCACCCAACTGCCCTCATGCTTAGTGTCTTATGCTTAGTATATACTCCATGAATAAACTCTATGGTACAGTTGAATGAGTGGTGAATTTGGAGTTTAAGGGCCTTTTTTTCAGTCCCCAGTTCCCTACATACAATCTTGTATGTAATCTTGAGCAAGTCATTTAACCTCTATGAACCTCAGCTTCCTCATTTGTAAAACAAAGGGATTTCTAAAGTCCTTTCCAACTTTAAATCTATGATTTATGATCCTATGATTTCGACCAGCCGCTAGTTCAGTATTCTGGACACAACAGATGTTCAGTAAGTGGCTACTGAATGAATAATGGAACCCTCAATGGTAGGCTCTGGAGGCATTTCATAAAGTGGAAGGAAATTATCATAAGAACTATGATATGTGCCATTTATTTGTGGGAAGGAATCTCTCTTCCTCTAGACTTTATAAGCTTGTCCATCAAGTACAACTGTGTGATCAATCTCTATCAATGAAGAATCTTATTTTTAAAAAAGCCAGGATTGAGCCTACCTCACAAAGGTAATATGTCACAAAGCCTCAAATATACAAAGTTCTCTACAAATCTGAAGATGATCGATTTAAAAGGCATGTAGGATTATATGAATTATGTTTAATTACTAGAGTGTGGTGTGACATCAAGAAGAAATTTATACTTTATGCAGCTTGCTATAGAAATGGGAATAACCTCCCAGCCTGTCAATCTCATTTATAAAATACCCTCCCCTAACTCCTAGGGTAATTGTGAGGGTGGCATGAGATAATGTACATGCAAAAAGTTTGGAAAGCACAAAATGTCATAAAAATGTTGTTTTGAATTTCAGGATGGATTTTTAACCAGGTCTGACCCTATTTCAAGGGTGAGATAGCTGGTTTTGCTTCCTTGCCACATATCAGAAGGACAGTGCTGGGAAGAGGTGACTAAGGCTTAGTGACACATACATAGGACTTGAAGTCACCAGCTCTGTCACTAGAAGACACTAGGCAAATCATTTACTCTCTCTGGGCTTGAGTTTTCTCATCTGGAAAATGGGATAATGATACCTTCTCTGCCTCCTACTTCGCAGCATGGTTGTGACTATCAAATGAGAGGTAAGGTGTGTATGCTGCCCATCCTGCTCACAGGGACACAAGATTCTCTAGTGTTCTCCACCCCTCTCCAAGGGAGACTGATTCCTGCCAGGAGGAGAGCAAAAGATGGGGGCCAGGAGGTTGGCTTACTCTATTCTCTTTAGATTCAGAGAATCTATCAGCTTCCCCAAATATTGTTAGTCTAGAGAAAATAACTTTAGGTTCAAACTGCTTTTCCCCATTATAGGGAAGGAGTGCCCCAAACTATCTCTGAAAGTTTGACTACCTTCCTACCAAGGAATATTAATACTAATTACCCAAAGACAATCACAGATATTGAAAATAATTAAATCCATTTATCCAACTTATAGAAAAAAGAAATCAGAGATGGTATATAGATTAAATCAAGTTATCATCAAATTTGCAGATGATATAAAGTTATCGAGAGTTAAATAGACTACACCAGACCTACACCATTCACAGAATGAATGAGTACTCACTGGGAGCAAAATGTCTCCACTTAAACAAAGGAGACAGTTCTGAAACTTATAAAAGGGAAAACTCCCCAAAGCCTTTTGTTCTTCCTGAAGACTTTATTTCCCTTCAAGGACTTCTCCTTGAAGAGAGATTAGGTGGCTCAGTAGCCAGGTCTGGAGTCAGGAAGACTCATCTCTCCGAGTTCAAATCTCAACTCAGACACTGTGTGACCTTAGGCAAGCCACTTAACCATCTTTGCTTCAATTTTGTCACATGGAAAATGAGCTAGAGAAGGAAATGGCAAGTCACTCCAGTATCTTTGCAAGAAAATCCCAAATGGGATCATGCAAAAATCAGATACAACTGAAAAACAAGTAGAATTAAATTGTTAAATAAAGACATTCCAGGCATAGGAAATAGCATGAACAAAGAGGATATTGAAGCAGAAGAGTATAAGATGAATCTAAACAAGAACCTCTCCCTTCATCTCCAGATGTATTCCCAACAAGTAAATGTTCATCTAGTCTTCTCTTGAAGACCTCTAGTGACAAAGATCTGACATTTTCCCAAGGTAACACATTTCACTTTTGGACAGCTCTAAATTGCTGGGAAGATTTCCTTACATCAATAATAATTTGATGTGACAATTTCTATTCACTAAAACTGAAGGCAAGCAAAACAAAATCTAATTTGTTTTCCTGGTGATAGAGCTTCAAACACTTGAAGATAGCTACCATCCCAGCCACCCTCCCTCTCATCTATAATTTCCCTTCTTCAGTACTATAAACCTTTTCTTATATAGCAGAATCTCAAAGTACCTTACCATCTTGGTCATTCATCCTTTAGATGGACTTTAGGTCATCAATATCCTTTTTAACAGGTGGCATCTAGAACTGAACATAATATTCTTCATGTTGTCTAAGTAGAACAATTTAATAGATCTATTACCTATGTCATATTGGTTATTTCTTTCTTACTGAAACCTAAGACAACATGAGCTTTTTTCCTCTTTAGTCATCCTGTGTATTCATATCAAGTTTGTAGTTTATAGGACAGTTAGGTAGCACCATGGATAGAGTACTAGGCCTGGAGTTGAGGGGACAGGTTCAAATCTGGCCTCAGACACTTCTAGCTATGTTTCCTTGGGCATCATTTAACACCCTGTTTGCCTCAGTTTCCTCATCTGTCAAATGAACTGGAAAAGGAATTGGAAAATCACTTCAGGATCTTTGCCAAGAAAACCCCACATGGGGGTATAAAGAGTCAGAGGTGACTGAGACAACTAAATGACCACAAAAATCCCTTACAACTTTGTATTATCTGTAAATTTGATAACCATGTCATCTATTCCTATATTCAAGTTACGGCTAAATATTTGAAGAGGATAGGGCATAAGAAAGATCTTTGATCCACTCCAATAAGGACCTGTCTCCCCAACTTGACATTATGATATGACTATTTTTCATGCCCATTAGTTCAACCAATTCTTAATTCACTAAATGTAATAAAATCTTGCCCTCATTGGGGCCATCTTGTCTACCATAATAACAGGGAAAAGTTTGCCAATACTTTGTTTAAATATAGTTTACTAACTACAGTAATTTTCTGATTCATCAATTGGAAAATTTATCCAAAAAAAAGAGTTGAAATTAGTTTAACATGGCTAATTCTTAATGATACTATGCTGATTTTTAGTGATCATCACTGCCTTTTCTAGATGTTCACAAGTCATCCCTTTAATAATTCCTCTTAGGAATTGTCAGGAATTGAAGTTAAGACAACTGGACTACAGTTTCAAGTCTCTAATCTCTTCCTTCTTTTTATAAGTTTGTACAAAATATTTTCAGATCTCTAGTTCTCTATATCTCTTCCATTCTCCTTTATCTCATTGTTTTTCCTCCTCTTAAATGATCTCATTAAGTATAGCCAAGTACTTTATTACTCCTTATCTGCTTATTTATCTTGAGTTTCACTTCTTTGATAACATTCTTTGTTTTAAAAAGCCTCAGAATTTTCATCATATTGTTCCGATTGGAAGTTCATTTCCCTTGGCAGAGAAAGCAAATAAAATAAAAACCGAGTAGGTCTACCTTCTCCTCACTAGTAACTATATGGTACAGCAGATATAGTGCAGCTTCTGAAGTCAGGAAGATGTTTTTCTGAGTTCAAATCTGACTTCAGACACTTACTAGTTGTGTGACTCTGGGCAAGTCACTTAACCCTGTGTACCTCAGTTTCCTCATCTGTAAAATGAACTGGAGAAGGAAATGGCAAACCACTCAGCATCTTTGTCAAGAAAACTCCAAATGGGGTCATAAGGAGCCAGATGTGACTGAAAATGACTGAACAACACACTTTATCACTCAATATCATTGACTCACTGGTCCTTTTACTCAGAGTAAGGAGACCTGCAATTTGTTTGTAAATTATACTCTTGGAAAATGGAATTGGGCACTAGAAAGTTAAATGACTAGCCCAGCATCATGCAGATAATTTGTATCCAAGGAAGGACTTGAACCCAATTTTTAGACTGGAAGATACTTTGTTTAAAGAAAACTCCCTATGTATTTGAGCAAAAATCTAGTTAATATATCAATGTGAAATAAACCCTCTTGCATCTTAATTTCTTTGTCAAAACTACAATGTGGTAAAAAATGAAATAACTTGGAAAAAAATCTGCCCTCAGATAGTTACTGGCTGTGGGATCCTGGCTAAGTCATTTAATCCTGTTTGCCTTAGTTTCCTCATCTGTAAAATGGACGGGAGAAGGAAAAGGCAAACCACTCTCGTATCTTTGTCAAGTAAACCCCAAATAGGGTCACAAAGAGTCAGATATGACCAAAAAAAAAAAGAAAAAGAAAAACCACAACTGAACAGCAACAAAGTCAGCCAAACTCCAAGAATAACCTTAGTCACAATGCTACTCAACTTCTCTAATGAGAATCATGTTCAAATTTGCCTCCACATAACAGATTTTCTTATTCACCTCGCATGTATCTCATACTTTATACATTGGTATATACAAAAATCCGAAGCTGAGCTTTATTGCTTGTTCTTTCCTTAAGCTTTGTCTCTTGTCTATTACTGAACATTCTGCAAATATCCTTCTTTTGCTGTAATCCCTTTTCATTATTTTATTTAGATTGGTGAATAGATATCAGCAATTGTTCTTTTTCTCCTTCTCTTCTCAGTTGAAAACCCTCAGTTGGAAAATCATAGGATTATAGCTTTAGAGAGGTAAGAGACTTTAAGGATTGTCAAATCCAACTGCTTCATTTTACACAAGAGGAAACAGACTCAGAAAAGTTAAATGGAAGCCAAGTGGGAGAGCCATTCACTCATTCATCTAGTAATATATGTATTAATCTGTAGTAAAAATCTGACAGCACTCAATTTACATGGGTGATCCTGATGCAAAAAGAGTACCAAACTGGGAATCAGGAGACCAGGATTCTAAGCAAGACTCCACCACTAAATAGGTTTGTGATCTTAGGCAAATAATTTCATATCTCTGAATTTGGATTTTTCCAGCTGTAGAAAGAGATTGTTGGAGAAATAATTTTTAATATAAAAGAGGATTAGAGATAGAAGTGTCATAATTCTAACCTCTTCATTTTACAGGTGAGGAAAATGAAACCCATATAGTTAAAGTGACTAGAAAGAGGAGGAGACAGGATTCAGAATTAGGTCCTACTACTCCAGGCTCAACATTCTTTCTATAGCACCATATTTAACCTCAAAATTCTGCTTTTTCTGATTAAAAAACATTTCCATGTACCATGAAAAAATATTATACTATTGTTTTATTGACTTTTTAAAAATACTATATAAATTATATTTAAATTATATTATATATAATTCATATTATTATATATAATTTATAATTACAAATTAAATTATATATAATACTATATAAATTCTATTCTAATAGAAAATAGAAATCACCATGGACTTAATTTACAAACCTCCCCATATTTCTACCTCCTTTCTTCAATTTCTCTGTACACATTTTCTTACCAATCTACTTCAGTAGAGGGTCTTATTTTTTTCCCCTTGAATGACCTAAATAACTTGTCTGCTTTGACAGTTCTTTTATTATTTCTATCTTGTTTCCAAAGCATCAATTGTATTGTTTGTTCTGTTTCTGTGTTGATTCCCAAAAGAATAAAGTCCTTTTTCCCCCTGTCCATGCTTTCCTTAACCTTCCAATGTGGCACTTTTTCCCTTTGGAAGTAGTATGGTTTAATGGAAAACCCATTGGATATAGGGTCAGAAAACTGGGTTCTAAAATCACAGGTCTGCTGCTTGCCACCTGTGTGATTTTGGGCAAACCATTACCCTTGGGCATCAATTTCTTCATTTGTCAACTAAGGTAATTGGATTAAAATTTAGGTGATCACTTGGAGTCCATAGACTTCATTTAAGTATATGTATGTGTATACATATATATATATATATACACAAATATACAGACATATATACTATATACATATCTATATATACACATATATACAGATAGATAGGTAGGTAACTATATTTCAATATAACTAGTTTCTTTTGTGATACTATATATATATTAATGCATTTGAGTGGGAAGGGGAGAAAGAATCTGAATCATAAAATCTCAGAAAACATGTCAAAAATTGTTTCTACATGTGATTCAAAAAAGTTTTAAAGGACACACAAAGAATAAAATGTCTTTAAAAAAACATTTTCCCAAGGAGTGGTGGGTGGGTATATTCAGACTACCAAATGGGTCCAAAATGTATGAAATGGTTAAAGCCTTGGGAGTACATAATTTCCAATGTTCCCTGGAGCAGAGGTTACAATGCTGAGTCTGAAAACAGCTGGATTCAGATATTGTATTAGATACTTATATAGCACAGATACTGAAATAATCTAGAAAACAATTGTAAAATTACAAGCAAAGGAAAAAAAGAAAAAGAAAATAGAGATCCATTTTTATCTAGTGGATTCCAACAATTAGAGTTGATGGTAAAAAAGAGAGTCCCAAGTAGAGCTCCTTACTCATAAGGGCTATGCCTAGAACTCTGAAAGGAACAAATGTGCAGCCTTGGTCTAGTGAACTTGGCTTACTAGTGAAAATCAGAGTTGGGGAGAGTAAACCTCACAGGCATTGTTGTATTCAGGGGCTTCGTAAGAGATAAATAATAGGTCTCAAAAGATTCTTTACTTCGGGTTCCCTTTTGACTAGATGTTCTAATTGTTGGAATCCACTACATAATGAGAAGACATGTGTGAAACCCTTCAGAAACATTAAAATGGTATATAAATTCAGTAATTACTAGTAATAGTATTAATTATCCACTAATTCATCTTTCTGAGCTTCCATTTCCTCCTTTGTTCAATGAGGGAGTTAGACTAGATGTCACTTAAACTTGCAGCCCATTTCTTTATTTATAAAATGTTAGCACCAACGTTATAGGGTTTTTGTGAGGTTTAAATAAAAACTCCTATATAAAACCCTTTGCAAACATTAAAGTAATGTATACGTTTGGTTGTCATTAGTATTACTTATCCATTAGCTAACCTCTCTGAAGTTTCTTTCCGGTTTTGTGAAATGAGAGAGTTAGACTAGATGGTCACTAAAATCCCTTCGAAAACTAGCAGTATATGACCTACCTCTGTACGATTCATGCTTCCCAAAGAGACTTGGTGAGGTCAGCTTGTCTCTCCTGCCTTTGATTGGAATTACACCTCAATCATTGCAACTATCTCATTTTGAAAAGCCTTCGGAGAGCCTTCATATCAATTCTTCAATGTATTCAGAGGTGAATGAGTAATTAGAACCAACTGAAAATGCAAACTTCTATTAGCATCGGTAATTTGGATCATAATAATTGTCAATCCAGTTTACAATGCTTTGCTTCAAGAGTTATCTCAAGCATCTCAGAAGCACAATTTGGAACGACAGGAGCTTGGCCGTATGCACCAATAATTTAATTAAAAACCATAATACCAGTTTGGGAATCCGAAATAGTGCCTCTAGATGATATTATTGTCAAGGGAGGGAAGGAGGACAGTTGCCTCCCGAGGGTAACTGCTCATGTGGGAGCCTGGAAATGGAGCAGTAGCAAATGTCGAGCTGGCTACCGAACACTCCAAGTACCATATGGGCATGGAAAGAATTTCAAATGCTTCTTCTGCCTGTCTCTACCTCCTTTCTAAGAGGTCATGAAACAGTACAACATAATGTTCATTTTATGGCAAGATGTATTCTTGAGAAACGAGTAAACTCTATCGAACTGGTTCTAATAATAATAACAACAAAAAACCAACAGCAGCCGCTGATGTTTATAGAAGGGTTTTTATGTTTCCAAAATACATTTTCTAAATGATTTCATTTAAGCCTCATGGAAATCTTGTGAAGTGGATATTTGAGGGATGGGGCAAACCCTGACCTGTGCTTTCATCTCATTACACATAGTCTCTTCATTTTACAGATGGGGAAACTGAGACTCAGAGAGGTTACTTGCTTATTATAAAATCAGAGGTTGAGAGCTGGAAGTTCCCAGAAGGGTTAAGGGACCTAACCATGGTGACAGAAGAAATGGGTAGCAGAGCTGGGATTTGTAGCCAGGTACTAGAAAATCCCAGATTTACTACCTAGTACTCTGACTCCAGGGACAGCTAGGTGGCTCAGTGGATTGAGTGCCAGTCTGAGAGTAAAAAAGACTCTTCTTTCCTGAGTTCAATTATGACTGTATGAACCTAGACAAGTCACTTAAACCTGTTTGTCTAAGTTTCCCCATCTGTAAAATGGTCTGGAGAAGGAAATGGCAAACCACTGCAGTATCTTTGCCAAGAAAACCCAAGAGAGTTGGGCATGACTGTAGCAACCAAACAACAAATCTGACCCCAAATTTAGTATTCTTTTCACAATCACCCTTTCAGTAACATATTGACTTTTGTAAGGAGAGCACATTAAGGGTTACAAAGCACTTTCTTCACCACAAACTTTTGAGTTCTTTAATTTCTGATAGATTTTTAATTCAAAGCAGCTCCCAGAACCTTATTTTGAGCCTCTCTAATTAGTTAATGATCTCTAAGCACATATTAAAGACATTAGGGGGAATGCTATTTAAAGGACTATGAGGATGAATTCTTTTGTAAAATGAATTCTTTTGTAACGCTAATAACAGCCCCATTATTTTACTGTTAAAATTCCAAAGCTGGAATTTTACAGAGATTTTCTTAAAATGAGGCATACCTCATCTTATCAAACATCTTCAAAAGACCATTTCTTAGATGTTTTTTAATTGGCAACATTCTCAGATTTGTAGAACGTAAGAGCAAACATAAGATCCTGCGTATTAGAAGGTCTTTATCCCATTAGATTTTTCCAGAATTACCAAAAAAGCTTTGTTTCTGTAGAGATGGGATTTCTTTCCAATGAGGATAAACCGTCAGTGCTAAAGCTTCTTGGTAGCAGAAGATGCCTATCCTTAAAGGTCAACGTGGGATTTTTTTTGAAATAAAACATTTTAATAGGGAGTGCATTGGGGGCATGAGGCTTGGAAATTAAGATGTACTTGGTAAGGAAGGCCTCTTGGTTGAATGGAATGGGGAGTAATATGAGGCTGAAAAGCTGGGCTGGGCTCTTGGACCCATGATTAGAAATTCTCCAAAAGGTTAAATATGTGTCTAGTTTGCCAGAGAACATTTTTTAAAAGGGTTCAAGAGTCACTGCATAAGCTTTTGCTTAACTTTGCTGCTTGCCAAAATTTTCAGTGCCACTTAGATTTAGCAGTCAGTCCCTGTCCTGATGTGTCGGGCAAATTGCTAACTTGTGAATATGAACCAGAGTATTGCCTGGAAGCCACTTGCCCCTTCAAGCCTAGAGAGTTACCTCCCTCAGTAGGATGATGAGGGGCCTGGCTGTGGCCCACAATGGAGAATGGCCTTTTGAGAGGCTGGGGAGTCTGGATTCCCTATAACAGATTAGGAGATAGGGAGTTAGCATCCAGCCAACCAGGATAACAAGCCACAGGATTACTTATACTCTTATCAGGACAATAATCCGAGTGCATAAAAAAAAAATAAAGTTTGAAAAAGTTAACGCACCACTCAAGTGATGACTGATTGAAAAAATTTTAAACTATTCCTAGCTTAATAAACATTAAGGAATTTTGGGGGAAATGACTAAAAATAAAAACAAAAAAAATCATACTGCAGACTTGCAGTTATCGAAGAAATAAGACCAGAAACAGGAAAAGCTGTTAGAATTCTACAATGATAGCCTGTCTAACCTATTAAAAAAAAAAACTCTGTCTTCTCTTTTAATAACAGTTTTAAGATAGAAGAGCAGCAAGGGCTAAGTAATTGGGATTAAGTGACTTGCCCAAGGTCACACCACTAGCCAAATTTGAACCGCATCCTTGGAACTCCAGGGCTAGCATTTTATCCCCTCTGCTACCTACCTGCCCAAAGTCTAAGTTTCAGTTGTGTACTTATAATTAGCAGATATCTGAACATACACCCATCACTCAAATGTGCATATTTTTATAGATTATGTACACTAATGCAACCATGGCATAACAGGTTTCAAAGCTGGATGAGAGCATCTCCAACGAAGGAATGCATTTTACAATACTCTTCAGCAGTGAAAAGTAGATGTTTATGTAGTACTTTGAGGCAAATGTGCTTAATAATTTCATTAGTCTACCTAATTTTGATGCTGCCTGTGTCAACAGTCTCCACTTAATCTTCCATTTGCCTCCCCTATGCCATAGTTGGTGAAGCGGAAGGTCAGTAACTTTCAGAACCCTTGTCCTGACTACACTGGTGACCGAAGTTGTTATTTAAAATAGCCATTAAAAAGTGAGTATAAGTCAAAAAGGCTCTAACACATGTACAACATTTTGTGGTAAGGACAAACACTTTACAAGGAAATAATTTAAAATATTTATTGTAACAATTGTTTTCATTTTGCTTTTATAAGTTTTTGTTTCTTCAGTTTCTTTTGGGATATCTTTTTCTTTTGAGCAACCTCTCCTTCTGGTTTAGGAACAGTCTGCTTCTTTTCAGTAAGTATCATCTCCACCTGGCAAGGGGAACTCATGTATGGGTTCATTCGCCCATGAGCCCTTTGCATTTTAGGAGCTTGGTTAACCTGGATATGCTCATTGACAAGAGAATCCACATCCAAACCCTTAAGTGCTGCATTACTCTGCATTTTTAAGCATAGGCAGCAAGAATTCAGCACTCTTTTTGGGCCAACGACCTTGTGTCCAACCCCACGGCTTAGCCTGAGCACACCTGCCAACTCCCCCATTGTACCCAAGGAAAGGAACACACTGTTTCTTCAATGTGACGTCTTTAAAATATTAGATAGCTTTTCAGATATACTTGATAGCTTGGCTGTTTCATGGGTGTTCTTGAAGTGGACCTGGAGATTTGAGCCCCTTAACTTGCATGATTTTGTAGGGTTCTCTGGATAAAAAAATATCTTGCTACCCAGGGCAAGTCACTTGACCCCCATTGCCTAGCCCTTACCACTCTTCTGCCTTGGAACCAATGCACAGAGAAGAAGAAGAAGAAGAAGAAGAAGAAGAAGAAGAAGAAGAAGAAGAAGAAGAAGAAGAAGAAGAAGAAGAAGAAGAAGAAGAAGAAGAAGAAGAAGAAGAAGAAGAAGAAGAAGAAGAAGAAGAAGAAGAAGAAGAAGAAGAAGAAGAAGAAGAAGAAGAAGAAGAAGAAGAAGAAGAAGAGGAAGAGGAAGAGGAAGAGGAAGAGGAAGAGGAAGAGGAAGAGGAAGAGGAAGAGGAAGAGGAAGAGGAAGAGGAGGAAGAAGAGGAAGAAGAGGAAGAAGAGGAAGAAGAGGAAGAAGAGGAAGAAGAAGAAGAAGAAGAAGAAGAAGAAGAAGAAGAAGAAGAAGAAGAAGAAGAAGAAGAAGGAAGGAAGGAAGGAAGGAAGGAAGAAAGAAAGAAAGAAAGAAAGAAAGAAAGAAAGAAAGAAAGAAAGAAAGAAAGAAAGAAAGAAAGAAAGAAAGAAAGAAAGAAAGAAAGAAAGAAAAAAAGAAAGAAAGAAAGAAAGGAAGGAAGGAAGGAAGGAAGAAAGGAAGAAAGAAAGAAAGAAAGAAGAGAATACTTCACCATTTTGAATAATTACCTAGGGTGGCTCAAGGGAAGAGCCAATTTGGGGTTTCTAATGAATACTAAATCCATTTACCCAATATCCAAAAGAAAGCATCTAAAAGCATCTGTTTCTGTCCTGGAATTCAGGAGATTGACTTGTCCCTGTAAATAGTTGAATGAGAATCCTTACTTAAAGGAGAGAGGCAGGAGCAGCTAGGTGGCTCAATGGATAGAAAGCCAGGTCTGGAGACAAGGGGCTTTTAGTTTAAATTTGTCCTCAGGCACTTCCTAGCTGTGTTGACCCTAAGCAAGTCACTTAATCCCAATGGCCTACTCCATACCACTCTTCTTCCTTGGAACCAATACTTAGTATCTCCTCTAAGACAGAAGATAAGGATTTAAAAAAATAAAGGAGAGGGGACACTACATTTTATTTACTGTAACAGACAGCTGTTTTACTCCATCTATCATCACTGGGAACAAATTACTTCTAAGGTACAGAGCAAGAAAAATGGGATGATCTTGTCTTCTCTAGCATTCGTGCTGGACTGTAGTTTCCTTCTGATTCCCTTAGAACATGTGGTTTTTATTCCATTAGTTAGAACCTGAATGTGGTGGGAAAGATGAAGGGAAGAAGCTTCAAAATGAAAAAGAACAGAAATTCTATGTTTCATCATGCCAAGTAAGGATATATGATTAATCTTCCACCATTATGAATGACCTCCTACTCACCCCCCAAATTCTTATACCTTACCTAGCACTTTGTTCTATAACAACAATAATATTAGTGACAATAACAATAAGAACTAACTTTATATAGTATTTACTATGTACTAGGAACTATGTTAAGCACCTTACAATTACTATCTCATTTACTCTTTGCAAAAAAAAAAAAAAAGGCTGGGAATTAGGTACTCTCATTATCTCCATTTTATGAATGAAAAAAAAAAACAGGTGATTTGCCTAGGGTTACATAACTAATGTGTCTAAAGCTGGATTCAAACTCAGATCTTTCTGACTCCAGTCCCACTGTACTACCTAGCTGTTATATTTAGGTAACTAAGTGGCATAGTAGGTAAAATGAAAGAGGAGGAGGAAGAATAGGAGGAGGAGGAGGAGGAGAATCAGGGAGAAGAGACTTCATCTCAAAAGTATGTTATTTCAATGTTTTTTTTTTAAATGAGAAGCCTTTTAATTTGTAAAAGTCTTTTCCCTGAAGAAACTATGATATAAAAAGAAACTTTTGAAATTATGACATAAAAGAATGGGTTGAAGGAATTGGGAATGTTCAAGCAATAGAAGAGAAAGAAGACTTACAGGAAGGGAAACAAAAGTTGTCTTTGAGTATTTGGAGAATTACTAAATGAAAGAGGAATTAGACTTAATCTGCTTGGTACCAGAAGACAAAAATTAGAACCAGTAGATTAGAGAAATTATTAAAAAAAAAAAGTAGATTTTGGTTCCATTCAAAGAAATGCTTCCTAATAATTGGAGCAGTCCAGAAGAGGAATTGATGAAATTCTAATTTACCATAAACTGAAGGTCTTCAAAAGATTACTAATTTGTCAGGGATTTTATATGAAGAATTTATGCTTCAGTTATGCAATCCGTACACTGTTAGGATTATCTGATTCTGTCTCCAGTCTCCTTATAATTCTGTGAGGAGGACAGGTACTGACTGCCTTCATTTTGTTGAGTGAGAAGTTAAGCTGAAAAGAGATTGACTTAAAAAGTATTTCAGTTAGATATAGGCAAAGATCTAGCTAAAACCTCAAGCTCACAACAGAACATCATTGAACCTACTGGTGAAGAAAATGCTATATATAAGAAACAAGAGGAGAAAAAACAGTTGGAAAAATCAAAGCTTATGACATAAAAATTGCAATTTTTAACTGGGCAAAGAGTTGGAAAGAAGTAAAGCAAATAACAATAGCAAATGCATGGGAAAATCTACTTTCCAAAAAAAGAACCAGAATATAAAATTCAAGGCTTAGAAAATGTTGATTACAGAGAAATTCTTAAGCTATGTGGTGACCTGAAGACGAATTTAGATGATGCCAGGATGTGGTTAGCTGAAGATAATGAGACACATCACCCTACCAAAATAGAAGAAGATGTTACTGAGAAGTTACCCAGGAGAGGAGGCAGAATAACATTCAGCAAAGTTTAAATTACCCAGAGTTCAAGAGAATTGGGACTGTCTTCTTGCCCTTGTTGATGCCACTCCCGAGTTTCAAAAATTCTATTTCACCCTCAAAGAGATGCAATAAGAAGTAATCAAAAAACAATCCCAGAGAAAAGCCCATTCTAAAATTGGTAACTTTCTAAAACCAAGAGTTCATAATATTAAAGATTCCTTTAACTTGCCTTCAACCTCTTGGTCTACTAATTAAGTTTTCTATGTCAAAAGACTTGTGTTTGCTATCTGTTTGATACAGCTGACGGTGTGAATTTTTTATTTGACTTATTTCACACTACTTAGGAGTGCCCATTTATATATTAAGTTTATAATGTGCATAGTACTTGAAAGTAATAAAAATTTGCATTTCTTTAAAAAAAGAAAAAAGAAAATGCTATATAATCCTGTTGTTTCATCTACGAAAGGATTCCCATGGCTAACTCTTTCAATTAAAGAACAAGTTTCTTTTCATTTTGGGTCTGGGGGGACTAGACCTTTGATTTAATTGGTGTAAGGAACCCTTTGTCAACGCAGATTGATAACTTCGAGGTAATTTATAGTCTTGGGCTGGGGAATTAAGAGGTTAAGTGTTTTGCTCAGTATTCGCAGTTGATATGTATCAGAGGAGGGACTTGAGCTCTCCCAGATTCAGGTCTCCTAGAGTCTTAGACCAGCTCTCTCTACCCATTATGTCATGCTACTTGTTAGGGAGTGTAATGGCTACCAAGTGAATACTTATTGAGAGAAGGGAGCAAGATCAAACGATAGGCGTTTATGAAATGTTACTATATGCTAAGCATTATGCTAGGCACTGGGAAGACAAGGCTTCAATGTTTTTGAAAAACTGCTCTTTAGTGTTTCCATTTTAACCAGAGAGAAAACTAGTGTGTATATACATATACATACATATAGTCAGAACAAACATAAAGGGAATAAATACAAAATAAATACAAGGAAGTGAGGAAGAGAAAGCACAGGCAATTGGAAAGATCAAGAAAGGCTTCAGGTAGAAGTTGATGCATAAACTGAGGCTTGAAGGAAGAGAGATCCCCCACTAAGTTCTTTGTCATGACAAGAAGGTGACCCTGAGTTCTCCACATAGCTTAAGCTCTGGCAGGTCCTACCAACCTGGAAAACTGTAAGTATTATTCCAACTTTGAAGTGTAAATCTACCATTTGGAGTCTTCTATGACCATAGGGCCAGCAAGGAGATGGATGCATTAGGGATGGGGGGTGGGGAGAGACAAAACGTCAATTTCTGATGACCAGTTACCAAGATATGGAGGGCCCATGATCTGTGTTGGTGGAAGGAGAAACCACGCCAAAGAAGTCATGACGTTTTTGAGAAAGGAATAATATATAAGAATTTTGTAAGCAGAATATCAAAATTTCTAAAGTTTACAAACTTACTGAGAGAACTGAAGGTTTACATTTTGTATTCTTTATGTATCATTGAGCTTTCCTGCAGAATGTGGGATTCCCAAGGGAACAGAAGACCAGGCTGGGAGTCAGCAGCTTGAGTTCTATTTCTAGCTCCACCTCTCCCTTGTATGACCTTGTAAAGACTAAAAAAATAATAAAAAGCTTTCCTCTGCCTAATTTCTTCCTCGGAATAATGCAAGTAGCAGTCATGAATATTTGTTTTCTTCAGGTTCATTTGTGTATACTTCTTCCTTAAGAAGTACTAAGCAGCTGCAGAACTATTGTTCTTCCTAATAATCTCTCTTTTTGGCATTAGCTCATCTGCTTCTCATTCTCCATGTTAATATTCAATGTAAGAAAAATGCTACGGTAACAAGGTGCATGACTTTCTACGTTTTTTTGGGGGGGGGCTGGGAAACTGACTAGTAACTATAAGGAAGCAAATAACTCTGGGAATATTATCTGGAATTTCTGTATCATCAGGCTTTTTCCTCTTATCATTATATTAAAAATATTATTTCATATAGGGACAAAGGTATTTTCATTCCTTTTGATCGAGCCAACAATGGTAAAATGATTATTATTATACTTTGTATTAATCTATTCTAAAATAATCAACTCAAAAGTTGATGGTATATTATATTTTAGGGGCAAGTTTGATTAATATATTTTGTATCATTCCAATTACTACCCACCTCCCCATCTTTCTTTCCTTTATGCAAAAAAAAACCACAAACCCCCTAAAAAAAAACAAAAAGAAAACAAAATCTATTGGGTAGATAGATATAGGGTTTGTAACTGATTTGTCGTTGTTACATTATTTCTGTTCTATCCAGCTCTTTATGATTCCATTAGAGGTTTTCTTGGCAAAGATATGTATGAGTAGTTTGCCATTTCCTTCTCCAGATCATTTTACAGATGAGGAAAGTGAAAGAGTCAAGTGACTTCACCAAGGTCACACAGTTAGTGTCTGAGACCAGATTTGAACTCAAATTATCATGACTCCAGATCTGGCACCCTAGCCATCCCCTTCTGTGAATAAAGGAAAATGCAATACTTTGCACCCAGAGTTAGTGATGTATATAGAAATCCTTGAAGCTCTGTTAGTTCTGTTATTTAACATTTGTGTAATCTTGGGCAAATCATTTTACCTTCTAGGCTTAAGTTTCCTCAGCTGAAAATGAGAGATTTGGATTGCATGATCTCTGAAATCCCTTTTAGCTTCATACTTACGATCTTTTAAAATTTTTCCATATGATAACAAGGTAATTGAATACATTGAATAAATCTACTTGTTCCTTCCCAAATTAATATAGACCAAAAAAGTCTAATTGATTGTGATAATGATACAAACTATCTATCAATGACAAAATTTGCCTCTCTTCAATCTAATGTAGACAACTGTCTAAAATTTCACTGGCTATTGGCAGTTACATTGTGGAGATGATTGAAAAGTGAGAACAAACATTAATCAGAAGCTGACTGGGTCTTTTCCAAATACATCCTACCCATTTTGAAAGTCATAGCCTGAAGTCAGGAAGACTTGAGTTCAAATCTGGCCTCAGATACTTATTAGCTGTGTGACCCTGGACAAGTCACTTCACCCTGTTTCCCTTAGTTTCCTCATCTGTAAAATGAATTAGAGAAGGAAATGGCAAACCACTCCAGTATCCTTGCAAAGAAAATCCCAAATGAGGTTGCAAAGAGGATATGACTCAAATGATTGAACAACAATCTTTGTATTTGGAGATTAACACCAGTTATCTCATGGTTTTACAGGGTTTGTTTTGACCTTAAAACAGAGAAAAAGTGATAGAATGTCCCTTGATGCCTTTTTCCCCTCATACATAAAACTTGGAATCCCCCTTTTATTCATAAAGGCAAACTTTATCTTGGTGTGGAAGGGGGCAAAGCTGGAAGAAATATTGTTTCGTCTGAATCACTCATCAGAGTTTGGGACTAACATGAGTTATATTTCTAATAGATGTGTTTTTCCAAAAAATACAATTGATAATTCTCCCAACTGATTTCATATTTAATGATTACATCTCTCTCTCTCCTCTTTACTAACTCCCCTCCTTCCTCCATCTTCTGTTATAATCATAACATATCTTAGAACAGAATGTAAAATCTTCATGTGAATTCAGTGCTGCTGTGCTAAAATCAAGGCAACCAAACAGACAGCATCTCTTTCTGCAACCCACAGTTTGAGATGCCTTCCTTTGTGTGGCTTGAGGAGACAAGATTTCTGTTGAGGCCGGACATGGAGGCTGGGAGAGAACCAGCAGGGCTGTCTTCCTAGCTCTTCCTTCATTGCCAAGTTAATAATGATGGAAAAGTAAATTGCTTTTTAATAAGTTGGGGACTCTCCGGGGATGTGTGTAAAGGGTTAATTTAATGCTTGACCCATTAAAACCGTTGATGGCAGTGAGAACCTTGTCAGGCTGATCAGATGATTATTTCTGGAGGATAAGTGGTTGAAAACTGAGCCCCACTAGTTCAGGTAATCAAGGGAAATCGGCATAAAAGAGAAGATGCGGCTGAGTAAAGACAGAACGGCTACCTGAGATTCTATTACTTGTCGTCTTTCAAGCATAATAATGAGATTATAGTAACCCTAAACTGGCTGAAAACAGAAATCTGGCTGTCTGTCAAGTTCATTGTGTTGAGTTTTACAACACTCCAGATCTGGTTGCTCTGAACTTGGAATAATTATACCAGGAAGACGGCCTCAAAGAAATCCTTTTCAACCTGGGAGCTTTGTCAGGTTTTGGCTTCTGACCAGTGCACCATTGTTTATAGCATGAAAAACTTGTTAATGTTTATTTTTTTCACCATGTAATTCTAAAAAAAAAAATATATATATATAATAATATATTGCCACAAGGCCTTTCTTCACTACATCTGTCACAGGTTTATTGTACCGTTCTGAATGAGCTTGTTATCGATCCATGATCCCCCTGGCTTCCTTGTGGTTGTTTCAGTAGGAGCCTTGGCCTGTAATCATTTCCTCCACACCTAAGACTGAAACACCCCCTCATCTCACAGACCTTGAATTACCATGTTAAGTACATGACTTTGCCCCAAAGAAACTAACGAACTGCAGAGCTCCCAGATAATGAGGTAGCAAAGGCTCAGAAAACTCTAGCACTCACTGTTCACTCCTGGTAAAATATCTGTCCTGTTCCTAGAAAGTTGTTTGTGGGTCACAGGGGCCAAAGTCTGTTTTCCCAAGTTGGGACACAAGTGACTACAAGAAAACATTTGAAGCATCCCCTAAATAGTGGTACCAAACACAAACAGAAAGGGAGCCACTAATCTTCCATAAATTCCTGCCCATGGCATATTGTAATTTTTATTTATTTTGTTAAGTAATTCCCCATTAAATGTTAATCTTGTTCCAGCTATATCCAGGAGTGGTGTGGGTAACATGGACCACATATTTGACATCACTGCTCTAACTTTGAGTTAACACTCAAAAATTAAACAAATTAGTTCAGAGGATCATACTTCAAAGTTGGGAGGGACTTCTTAAATTTTTTAAAGTTTGTTTGTTTGTTACATTAAAACTCCCAAGTAACTCTTCCTCCTTCATGTGGCAAAAAGATACATGTATACACAAAACTATCTGTTTATCGGTCCTTTCTCTGGAAGTGAACAGAAACAAGTTTTACTTCAAAAAATATTTCTGTGGCCGTATATAATATTCTCTTGGTTCTGCTCATTTCACTCTTCAAAATTCCATGTAGATATTTCCGTGCTTTTCCAAAATTAACTCAATTCATCATTCTTATGATACAATAGTATTTTGTTAAAATGATACACCACATCTTGTTCATCCATTCCACAGTTGATGGGTAGCCCCTCAATTTCTAATTCTTTGCCACCACAAAGAGAGCCACCATAAATAGTTTAAACATATAGATCCTTTTACTTTTTCTTTGATCATCTTGGGATATAAACCTAATAGCGGTATTGCTGGGTCAAAAGGTATACACAGATTTGTAATTCTTTGGGCATAATAAAGGATCTCACCTTCATTTTCCAGATGGGGAAACTACTGCCCAAAGAGACTATGACTTGCCCATTACAGCAGAGGTAATGGCAGGGTCAAGATTTGAACTTCTTGAAGGAGGTCTTCCCTGCCCTCCCCCACACACCCCCATCCATTAGTGCCATCTCTCCTGAGATTACCTTTCAACAACTTTAAAAATAGCTCTATGTACCTACTTATTTACATGTTGGTTTCCTCCACAAGAAGGTGTACTACTGGAAGGCACAGACTTTTTGATTTTCTTAGTATCCCCTGAGCTTAACACGTCTCAAAAGAACACAATATGTTTTCTAAAATATTTATAGCAGTTCTTTTTGTAGTAGCAAAGAAATGGGAGTTGAGGGGATGCCTCTCCATTAGGAAATGGCTAAACAAGTTATAAGAATAAGAATAAACTACACTATAAGAATGATGAACAAGTTAATTTTGGAAAAACATGTAAAGATCTTCATGTAATTATGAAGAGTGAAAAGAGAAGAACCAAGAGAATATTATATATAGTCAGAGAAATATTGTTTGAAAAAATGACTTGTATACGTCTACCTCCAGAGAAAGAACTGATAAAAAGAAATACAAGACAAATTTTTGTGAAATGATGCCTTCTCTAATGGATGAAGGGAAAGGAGTGGGAGTTCACTGGATATTTTAATGTAACACATAAATAAATAAAGTTAATTGCTTTTTAAAGAGAAAGTGCATAGTCAATTCTTAATAAATGCTAATTGATTGATTTCTCTGGCTGATTTAACTGAGCCCAGATCCTCTAATATCAAATCTAATGCACTTTATACTGTTCTCCCTGAGAAGACATTTATATGGGACTTGGTTTTTTTTAGCGGTAATTCTTTTTTTAAAAATGTTTTATTGGTGTCTTTTTTTTCCATTTATGATATTTTTCTCCATATTCTTTCCCCTCCCCTTCCAGAGAGCCATTCCATATAACAAATAATATTCTTAAAGACAAAAGGAAGAGAAACTGAGGTTTCTATTTTAATAACTGAGGTTTATATTTTTAAAAGTCTAAAAATATTAATGCAATGATGTTTAAAAAAGATAATATGGAGGGGCAGCTAAGCAGTATAGTAGATAAAGCACCAGGTCTGGAGTTGAGTTCAATTGTTGAGACCTCAAGCTGAGACCTGGTTTCAAATATGACCTCAGATACTTCTTAGCTGTATGAACCTGAGCAAGATACTTAACCCCATTTGCCTGGCCTTTGTCACTCTTCTATCTTAGAGTGGATACCAAGACAGAAGGTAAGGGTTTAAAAATAATAATAATAATATAGAATCACAGAAGTTTACAGTGCTTATGATGAATACTTATAGCCATGAATTTGTTTTTCCAAGAGTCTACATAAAGCCATGATTTCTGATCTCATAGATCGTTGATATAAATGAAGCACACTGTGTTCTTCCTATTTCAGAGACTAGTTCTTGATTAGCCAATAATTCACTCAGCAAGAGTTTATTAAGCACCTACTTCATTACAGGCCCTGGAAGATATAAGGATAAAAAAGAAATAGTCACTTCCCTCAAAAAGCTTATAGTCTATCCAATGCTAAAAATAAAGGAAAATTAATTATAAGATAAAGGCAAAGAAAAACAGCTTCTAATGAACAATTTTCTTGTAGAGGATTATCCCAGAAGCAACTGGGAAACAATAGCCTACATATTATATTTATATGGATACTAGGTTATGTATTTCTAGAAGGCATCCTGGTATGTACTATTTATGTCAAAAAGGACTTTGTCAAAAATATTTACAGCTGCTCTTTTTGTGGTAGCAAAGAGTTTGAAGTTAAAGGGATGTTCCTTAATTGGGGAATGACTGAACAAATTGTGGTACATGATATTGATGGACTATTGTTATTCTATAAGGAATGATGAGCAGGCTGATTTCAGAAAAAGCTGGAAAGACCTACGTGAACTGATGTAGAGTGAAATAAGCAGAACCAGGAGAACATTATACATAGTAATTGCAATATTGTGGAATGATCAAATGTGATAGATTTTGCTATTAACAGTAATACAATGATCCAGGACAATTCTGAGGGACTTGTGAAAAAGAATGCTATCCACCTCCAGAGAAAGAACTGTTGGAGTAGAAATGCAGATGAAAATATATGATTTATCACTTGTTTATTTGGGTATATATTTGGGGATTTTTGTTTTATAAGATTATTCTCATACAAAAATGAATAATATGGAAATGTGTGTTGTGTTATAATACATTTATAACCAAAAAAATAAAAATTTTTAAAATAAAAAGGACTTTTTTTCAGAAAATAAAATATCATTGGAAATGAATACCTGGGGGACTCAGAATAATGAAAAGAAAATAAGAAACTTAGAAACAGAAGATGTAGAATTGAAGCTCAACTCTGACATTTGATACTTTCTAATAATTTGTAGCTCTTGTTTAGTGCTTCAAGGTTTGCAAGGTGCTTTACAGATAGGTACTATTATTCTCCCTCTTTTAAAAAGAAGGAAATTGAAGTTGAAGGAAGTCAATCAACATGCTCCTAGTCACCTTGCTAGTAAATGTCTGAGGTGGGATTTGAAATCATGTCTTCCTGACTCTAAATACAGAACTCTTACCCACTGCACCATCTTCATTATTCTTATTGAGTTGCTTGTTTGTTTTTCTTATATCTGACTCTTTAGGACCTCAGTTGGGGTTTTCTTAGCACAGATGCTGGAGTGGTTTGTCAGTGCCTTCTTCAGCTCATTTTCCAGATGAGAAAAAAATGAGGCAAACAGAGTTAAGTGACTTGCCCAGAGTCACATAGCTAGTAAGTCTCTAAGGCTAGATTTGAATTCAGAAAGAGTGTTGCTAATTCTAAGCTCAGTGCTGCATCCACTCCATCACCTACAGAGTACCTAGGCAAAGCTATGTAAATATAGGCTATGTAGATGTGTACACACATGGGAATCTTTCCACTGATATGCTCTGGATATTGTCTCTCCCATTGGAATGTGAGCACTTCTAGATCAGGAACTGTCTTATTTTTGTGTTTATATCTCTAGAGCTTAGTATAGTGCTTTGCCATTATAAGTGCTTTACGATCACTTTTCACTCATTCCTACTCAAATTTCACAGAAAAAGCTACTTATTGGTCAATTCTTTCTCACTTGAGTATCAAAGTATATGAAAGCTTTTGGTCTTGTCATACATATGATACTACTAGACAGTTCAGGAATCCAGTTAATGGTAATTCTTAGTAAAGATGGGCAACTCACTGCTTTTTTCACTGTTGGAACACCTTCCCAGAACCTCTGGGTTTTCTACATGAAAATGGCACCTCTGAGAATTGTCTCTGGCTATACTCCCAAAATTGGTCCACACAAGTACACCATGGCAGCATTTTAGATTCTATGATAATATTGTTTCTAAAAGGAAAGGTGAGGCATTTCAAAATCTGTATCATATAAATCAATCCTCTGTGTTGTCAGGGAGAAGACATTCAAAGTATCATTTAAATATTGTTTGCAGTGTCCCAGATTACCCAAAATGTCTACCTAAAATGCTAGAATTTGGCTTTCTCTAACTTACCATGGCAGGCCCCAAATAATAATGGCTCATTTCTTAATTTCTCCATAACAGTTCCAGAAAGTAGGTAATACAAGCATGATTATCCTGATTTTACAAAGGAAGAAACTGAGGTTCCAAAGTTCAATGGCTTGCCAATGATTACATAGGTAGTATCAAAACTGAGATTTAAGCCCAGATCACCTGACCCAATCTCCAATGCTCTGACCACTATGTCATACCACTGAAGTGCCAAGTGTCTGTTTTATTTCCCCTAGTAAAGAGCTGAGCAGAGAATAGATGACTAATAAATGCTTGTGGAGGGAATTACAATAGATGGTTCTTTATTAGCCATTATAAATAGGTCAAAGGGAATTCAACAAAGATCTCTGTCAGTTCTGTTTTCTAATTCCATGAAGATAGATGGTAAAGGAGTAACTCTCAAAATCTCCAATTCTTCCCTCTACAGGTTACTGAACAATATATTAAATATTAATTTACTCATTTATTCTACATTTTATTGAATACCTCCCTTTGTGCAAGATGGCAGAGGAAAGAGGGAGGTAAAGAAGAGTAAAACATTCTACCCAAATTAAAGGAGTTCATAATCAAATAAGAGAGATGAAACAAAATTATGAACAACTGTGATACAAGGTAGATTGTGACAGACACCCAAAGGAAGTGGTGAGGGAAAGACCAAGCTTCCACAGAGGCAATGGTGTTCAAGTTGCACCTTTAAAGAGAGATAGTAAGGGGTGAAAAAAGCAAGGGGAAATGATGATAGAAGGCATTCTAAGAGTCCGCAGGAACAAAAAGACAAAAGAGGGAAGGGTAAAATTGTGTTCGGGAATGAAGAATAGTCTGGTTTGATTTGATCCTAGAGTGTGTAAAGAACAGTTAGTTGGTAAGACTGGAAAAGTAACACAGGGCCAAACCATGATGATTCTTGACTAGTATGTTATGGTAATGAGGAATTCCACAGAAAATTCTTTGAGCTAAGAAGGCTAAGGAGATCAGGGTTCTGAAGGTTATAGATAAGGAGGTTTCCCCAGTGTTGGGATGAAGGATGAATTATATTAAGGAAATCCTGGAAAGGGACAGAATTGGGAGCAGCTAGATAACTCAGTGGATAGATGGAGATAGACTAGAGATGGGAGATCCTGAGTTCACATATGACCTCAGACACTTTGCCTAACCCTTGCCACTCTTCTGCTTTGGAAATGATACTCAGTAGCAATTCTAAAACAGAACATAAGGGTTTTTAGGAAAGGAAGTAAAAGCAATAAAAGGGGAGGGGGAAGTAAACTTGCTAGATCTCTGGCGTAGTTCAAGATGACGTGTTCTGTTGATTTTCTCTTTATCTTTATGATTAAGGATAAATCAATTAATTAATGAACAATAATTTATTAAGTGTCTATTATCTGACAGACAGTGGGCTAGACTTTGGAGATAGAGACAAAAATGAAATACCTTTTTCCTTCAAAGATTCACACATCTTTTAGTTATCCCTCCAAGAGATTTCACTCACTTCTAACTTTGTGTTGATTGGGACTTTAACAAATATGTTCTTCAGACAATCATCAACTTAAAACTAGAACAAACAAGGAAATTGAGAACTGGAAAAGTTAAGTTATTGTCCAAAGTCGCATAGCTTGTGTCTAAAGTAATATATGAACCCAAGTCTTCCTGATTTTATGTTCAGAAATCTGTACACTAGAATATACTGCCCCTGAATATTTTGTCTTTTATTTGGTATGGACTGTGACCAAAGGACAACTTTAGAGCTGGGATTCTTAAGCTATGGTCTTATTTCTTTTTAATATTTCAATAATTATTTCAACATAATCAGTTTCTTTTATAATCCTGTGTATTTTGTTTTAAGCCTTTAAAGAATTATTCTAAAGAGAATAACCCTGATCATACTGCCAAAGGGGTCGATGATATAAAAAAAGTCTAAGAATACTGATTTTAAGAATAATCAAAATTCTATGTGCTTAGCATTATAATGGAAATGGGGAGCAGCTAGGTGGTATAATGGGGGAGCTATGTGGTACAGAGGATAAAGAGTCAGGCCTGGATTTGGGAAGACTTGGGTTAAAATCTGGCCTCAGACACTTCCTCTCTGTGTGACCCTGGGCAAGTCATTTAACTCCGCCTAACTCCATGCTGCTCTATTGGCTTAAATAAGTCAGATGGGAGAGAGAGAGAGAGAGAGAGAGAGAGAGAGAGAGAGAGAGAGAGAGAGAGACAGAGAGAGAGACAGAGAGAGACAGAGACAGAGACAGAGAGACAGAGAGAGACAGAGAGACAGATAGACAGATAGAAAGAGAGAGAGACAGAGACAGAGAGACAGAGAGAAAGAAAGAAAGAAAGAAAGAAAGAAAGAAAGAAAGAAAGAAAGAAAGAAAGAAAGAAAGAAAGAAAGAAAGAAAGAAAGAAAGAAAGAAAGAAAGAAAGAAAGAAAGAAAGAAAGAAAGAAAGAAAGAAAGAAAGAAAGAAAGAAAGAAAGAAAGAAAGAAAGAAAGAAAGAAAGAAAGAAAGAAAGAAAGAAAGAAAGAAAGAAAGAAAGAAAGAAAGAAAGAGAAAGAAAGAAAGAAAGAAAGAAAGAAAGAAAGAAAGAAAGAAAGAAAGAAAGAAAGAAAGAAAGAAAGAAAGAAAGAAAGAAAGAAAGAAAGAAAGAAAGAAAGAAAGAAAGAAAGAAGAAAGAAAGAAGAAAGAAAGGAAAAAGGAAATAAGAGGTCATGCTCTACTTTATAATTACCTCTTAAAGACAAGTTGGAAAAAATAATAACTAATCAAACCATTCACATTTTTAGATGTCATGATCCTTTGGTCATGTCTCAATAATATAAATAAATTGAAAATAATTTAATAAGGCTGTTTTGTAAAGCTGTCTAAATAAGTAAATCAGATTGACCATATAGCTTATTCATCTACCTGTGTATGTAAAGTGGTCTTTTAGATGCTAGAAACAAACAAAGGAGCCAGAAAATTAGCCATGTGTATAGATTTGGGTTCTATGATGACTTTTGTTAAAGGGAAACAAGATCTTTATCATAAGAACTACAGTTTTAGTAAATAGAATTTCCACAGAATATAACTATTTATAAACTATTGATTACCCTGTTATTGCTCAAGAATTGTATCCTACTTAGCATGTGTATTAAATATATAGATATACATATATAATATATACACACTCCCACATATGTCCACATTAATCATCTCCATAATGTTTACATATCAGGAAAATAATAGGAATTCTGAGATAGCTATAGGCATATTTTTATTGCTTTCACTAGTGAACAAGATAATACATTCTGGAACCATTGATTAAAAATGTGAGCTGGAAAATTATGCTGCAAAGTTTAGAAAACTTTCAGGGGTTACATTTTGACATACTCAGATCTTTCCTTTAACAATGACAGAATGCTACACAAAAATACTGCATTTCATCTGGTGTGGGTCTTTATCTTATCTTGACAGATTATTGCTGGTTAAATTGTAGAGCTGACTTAAAGGCAGGACTCTTCAAGGGAGTCAGAAATTAAGGCTTCACCAAATGGTAATAAAGCTATTAAAAATGCAAACAGCAAACAGCTACACTGTACAGGTTAGACAGCTAATCCAAACTAGCAGTTTAAAAAAGCAGAGCAATTACACTTTTATTTAAATGCAAGGAATATGAGCAAGAATAGAATGAGGAGCCTTGTTTAAATGCATTCTTTTGAATATTTATTAGAAATAATACATGTAGTTAAGCCACTTATCTGATTTCAGTGAATAAGTAAAATGCAAAAGATCAATTTTCATAATTATACCAAAGAAGTCTGTCTTTCATAAAAATCTCATTAATAACACCATTATTACTGAAAAAATATCTCAGTATTATTATTGTTATTCTAATTATCAGCAAAATGCTACTGATAATGTTGTCATAAAATTCCTTTTTAGTATCCTATTAAGGAAGATAGACTAAGTAGTGGTTTAAGTTAAATCTAGATCCTAAGTGGCATTAAAAAATCTTCTTTGTGTATTTGGTTAAAATACATTATGTGTATAATTATATAAACCACTACAAATTTAGCAAACAAGATTATATACACATAAGTGTCCTTGGATTCTATATGTTCATTAGATCTACATATGCAACATATAGCGTGTGTATACTTACAGTCTCTTGAGAGGACAAAAGTATACATTTTCTCATCCATGTCATTTTCTGAACAGATACAATAGCAAATACACATATACTGATGAATGCTTGCTGAGATGGTCAGACATTCAAATCTCTTTTTTTTCATTCTTTGGCTATGGCAAAGAAGGGGGTCCTATAAGGAAGCACAGGCACCTACACAATAACCAGAGCCTCTGGAGCCTGTCCTGTCACTGATTCCTTTGAGGAATCTTGACTTTCTCATTCAATTTCTCTGTACCTAGGTTTTCTTACTAGAAAAAATTGCTTCGCCCATCATGGACATTTATCAAATGCCTTGAGTGAAAATATAGGCATAGAGAAATCAAGATTGTACTCTTTGAACAGAAAATAAATATAAGTTCCAACTTTCTTCTGCTCCATCAAGACTGTTGAGAAAAAAGATTTGGAAACCAAAGTAACTCCCCATCTGTAGTCACAAATAATGGTTAAAACCTCATAAAAATGCCTTTTAAAAAAGTTACCTATTGACTTCATGTCCCAGTCAACCCAACCAAATGATCAAGGAGAACAAGAGAGCGAACTTAAAGATCAGATACTTAAAAAAAAACAAACCCAAACCAAAAGCAATGAGTAGGTCTGAAAGAGAAATGTGTTTTCCTTATTTGGGGAGGACACGCATGTAAATGATAAATGAGTTCACTTTGTTTTACCACTTATGATTTATGTAGACTTTTCTAACAAGTAGAAGGAAAAAAAATACTTCATTGTAATTGGTTTGTTTGCCAGTACATCTAATTATCCCAGGCATAAATACATATTTCTTATTGTTTATTTGTATCATTCCAAAAGTGATCAATATTTGGTAAGTTAATACTAAAATACCTCTCTGAATTTAGTGATATCCTCTTAACAATAGAAGTGAACTTAAGCTACCGCAACAAAGCAAAAGTAAGCATGGGATAAGAAAACAATAATTTGCTACATTGCCCAGTGTTGGAAAGTTCGCATCATTATAGTTACACCAAAAGACAGGCATTTCCCAGAGTAAGAATGGCTTGACGATAACGACCATCTTATAGCTGGGAATGACCTTGTGAGTCTAGGCTGAGGACAGGAGATATTCTCCAAAATTCTGTTCTTGTCACAGAGAAAGCAGTGAATAAATGTTTTATTTATCTGTCTGTGGGTTCCTTTCTTTCTAGGTATCTGTTATAGCTGCAAATCACATTTCTCCTTTTCTAAGTAACAAATAGCCATCACAAGTAAAGCAGGGGATTCCTTTTCCTGGTGCTGCCAAGTTACCACTTGCATCACATTTTTCATGAGGACAACAGCAAGAACAAATGTTATTTCAACAAAAATGAACAACAATTAAACAAAATTGTTAAATTTGGAGTTCGGCTATTACACAAAACACCATTTTTTAGGATAAATATACTCTATACCAAAAAATCAGCTTGCAACTGCGTATTTTAGAACACGTGATTCATTGAGTCTTATTTTTATTTTGTTAGCCCATCTCTGTCCAGAAATTTGTTATGCTAGATAAGATTAAATTAGAATTTCAGAACTTAAAAGGACAACTCACCAAAAATCAGAATCTACTATTGAGAAGGTTAGAGAATGAGTTGTGACATTTCCAAGATCCAAATCAAGATGGGGTAGCTGCTGAAGCATCAGAAGGCACTTATAATGCACAGTACCTCTTGGACCTCTAAGATTTACATAAAGTTTCCACTTCGTTTTTCTTAATCCCAATAATTTCTTAACTCCACCCCACTCCCACTAACCAATTTTCATCTTCAGTTTCACAAGATTAAGAAAAAATGCCAAAATAAAAATAGAAGGTAGAATTCAAAATACCCTAAAGGCTCAAATAAAAACCAGGAAAAAATGATCATTTTATATAGATGGCACAATGGATAGAATACTGGGCATGAAGTTTTATTATTAGTTATTGTTATTATTACTACATTATTGACCAATTGTTATCACACACTGAACTCTGAAACAGCAAAAATCTTTTCTTCATCTGTACTATGTGAGATGGCTCAAAAATACTAGGCAATTTGTTTCCTCTATTTTTTCTGTCAAATATCATAAATAGACATCAATAAGACAATCCCGATGACTTTAGAAGTTTGATCATTGCAGTGATCAATCGTGACTTTAGAGGACTGATGGTGTGGCGTGACTCCTGTCCCTCAGCAGAGAGGTGGTGAGCTTAAAGAGCACAGTTTGGCAGATCTGGTCAAATATAGTCAGAGGGTTGATAGATGAAAAGGTTCTGGAAGAAGGGAAGGAGAATAGTCAAGAAAAATAATAACCTTGTTAAAGAATTGAAGTACTTATGGTTTCACCAGAGTCTAGAAAACACCAAATAGAGCATTTTGATTGTTTCTTTTCAAGCCAGTCACTGAGTCCTGCACACTATGTACTTCATGAGTATTTTCACAGAAATTGGAAAACTTAGAAACTTTTATGGATATAATGAGATTCTGGGCAACTCTCTGTCTTTTTCCTTTTGCTTTAATTTTGTTTTATTTTTTTAATAATAAAATGAACCCATGAAGGGAAAGATTACCAACAGAAATCCTTGAAATGATAAATTGAATGGACGGACAGAGTTCTTATTCTAGAGTTCCAAGGAAGACATGTTCTTTTGTGGCCAAGTCAGTGCATTACAGTGAAAAAATAACTCCCAATGTTAAACTGAAATAAAATAAAACAAATCATTGAGAGTTCTAAAAAAGAGATGTGTATTTAGCAACATACAGTTTAAGACAACCTTGCTTTAGCATTCTATCAGTTCATTTGCAGTCATGGCATATTGCATCACTTTTGTCATTTCCATTAATTCCTACTTTGAAGTGTGTTAAAACAACCAATAGTATTTTTTAAAATCCATTTAAAGGAATGACAATGAAGAATTCATCTAAAGTTCGCTTTCCAACTGGCTACTCAACCAGTCTTTAGTGACTAGGAAAAGACCAATGTTGTAAACAGCCCAATGTGTCCATGGTAACGAGCATTTAACTTTTCAATGTATAAGAAGGCAATTACTTTCTTCTTTACATTTGTATAGTTTATAATAGCAATAATACTCTCCTCCACCCCCACTGGCCCACCAGGTCAGGCAGTTCCTGGTGATTAATGACCAATTGGCAATTTTCGTTTAGTGGATTTTTTTAGGGGCCTTTGATTTGGCTGCAGGTTCAGAACTCCTCGGCTCACTTGTTAACAACTAGAAAATAGCCCCTTCATTGGTCATGATTACCTCTACATTTACTATTTTAAAATGGAAGCAAGTCTGTGAGAAATTCCTTCCTGTGTGGCCCTAAATCAGTCACTTAACTGATCCTTTGTCTTTGGGATATCGATGAAAAGGAAGCTATAAGTTGTGGTGTGTGTGTGTATGTAGAAGTGATAATAGATCTGCTTTTAAACATGATCTATACTATGTTAGAAGATATGCTGCATTTTCCAGAGAAGTTATGGTTTACAGTAAATTTTACAAACCTTAAAGCATTACATAAATGCTAGCTATTTTTACTATCATCATCATCACCATCATCATTATTTAAAGATATGCTTCCCATAGTTATGTAAATAAGAGAGAATAAATTCAATCTCCTTTCTTCTATAAAATGATAATAATGACTGTTTCTTTCTTGGGGGTACTTTCATTTGTTTAATAAGTATGTAGTAAGTAAGGCATCTTGAAATTCTAATTCAAGACATATCATCATTCATCAGCATCAACCACCTATTTGCACCTGTAGCTGTACAAAATGTTATCCAGGACAAGTCAAACAGACAAGGTTCTTTGCTGGTATGCAATTGAAGGGGACAAGGTTTTCATGGAAAGAGTGCTTATGAACATTTATCAAATATCTAGTTATATTTAATGCAAGTAATGATCTTCTGGTGATGTTGTAGAGTTGGGAGTCATGGAATTCTTCAAAGAACTGAAGCTAGAAGGGACCACCCAAAGGATGATGGAAAGGCATGTGATAAGCCTGAGTAGGTTGCAGCAACCAAAAATTACGTAGTGTGTAATTACTATGTGTCCTATTACTCACAATGTCCAAAGAAACAGAGGCAAGTTCCCAGTGTGTTGTGTGAAACCTCTGTTACGGATTTATCAGAAATAAGAATCAATGAGCAGACATCAATGAGTTGCAATCTTATATCCTTGGATGGTCCTAGACAAGACTGACGATTCATTGAAATACTAAAATATCAAAGTAAGGAAAGGGGTTAATGCATAGGATGAACCAGGGATCATGAGCTAATTAATGATATCAGGGCAGTTCATTGAATAAAACAAAACAAAAGTCCTTATTTGACTCTGCTCTGTGAACTTGGCTAAAAATTGTGGTCTTAATAATAACGAAGGTACTGTTGTATGGAAATGGGTGTTAACATGAGAATATTTTGCCTCTTTGCCTCTTGAGTTTTGAATAATTTTAGTGGAAAGGTTTGTTGTCCCACAGAAACTCATATCACAATTTTTGTCTAACGTGGATGCTCAGGGGGTTTTGATTCACTCTGTAGAATTTCTTCTTTTGATATAAAACTATACTAATAGTGTTCTTTACACCCAAAAGAGCTACCCAGATCATTATCATTATAAAGGGTTCAATATTCCTTAAACACTGTGTGTGAAAATAAAAATTTAAATTGTAATTCTTAAAATTGTACATGTCAAAATGACAAATATATCATCATGAATTCTATTATCTGGATTTTATGGGCATTTTATGCCTATTGTCATTCATTTTTTACGATGATGCTAGCAGCCCAGCTTACAAACTAGGTGGCAGGTGTGGCTAAAAAGGGAGGTAGAAAGCAGAACTCAAAATCTTTTTCACTTTGCACAGGAGTGCCTGTCCCTAGACTAACAGGTATAGTTACTAGGTAAAGGGTTTATCACTTTATATGATTATGCCTGGATTTATCTAGGGTCTTTTGACTCTAAAAAGTAAACCCATTCCTCATGGCTGTCACCCAAACAGTCTCTCAGGTGGCATTGGTCTCCTTGTCAGTCCAAACTCTTTCACCTAGCTCGAAGGTCTACCTCAGTGAGTCTGAAAAATGTTCCTTTCACATTCCCCTCACCTCCAGCATTTGGGATTCATCTCACAACATAACCGCTATTGTTCTCTGTATAAACTACCAACTCAATTGCATGGTTCTCCGGGAGCATCACTTCAATAACTAATGCCCAGCTGCATAAGAACCAGAGACAGATCGCACTTCTTCTTATCCCTTATGTACAGGGCATGGAGCATTCTGGCAAAGTAAATGATCTAGTTCAGGGCAAGTTGTTGCCACATAAGTCTCAGGTATATTTCCTATTTCCAGTTTATCAAGAACTGCTGTACCACCACACACACACACACACACACACACACACAAATTTGCTGAACAGCCTTGGACATGGACAAAGACCATGGAAGGCATGGACAGGATTAGACTCATGACAATAAAAGGAGTCACCATTCCCATGATATCAGAGACTACACAAAGTTAATAGATATATCCCTCATCTGATGGGCATCTAGGTGGCACAGTGGATAGAGTGCCAATCCTGGAATGAAGAAGACTCATCTTTCTGGTTTCAAATCTGGCCTCAGACACTTAGTGGTTTGTTTGATCCTGGGGAAGTTACTTAATCCTATTTGCCTCAGTTTCCTCATCTGTAAAATGAACTGGAGTAGGAAATGGCAAATCATTCCAGGATCTTTGCCAAGAAACTCCCAAATGAAGTCTTTACGAGTTGGAGACTGAAAATCAAAAGCAACAACTTCAACTGATAATCCAGCCACCAGGATGGTTACAAGGAAACAAATTCTTAGCTTTATTCACTCATAAAGATCATTTACTAAGGTACAAAAAAGTTGTGATCAACTTCAACAAAAGAAGCATCCACACTAATAGTATCAAAGTCAAAAGAGCAGCCATTTTGCAATGATTTAGAAGGTAACTTATGATTTTACCATGCCTTAGAATAGAAGACAGATTGGGATCATACTGTCTGGAAGACCTGAGTTCAAATTCTACCTCTGAAAATTACTAGTTATATTATTCTGGGAAAACCATTTAACTTCTCAGAGCCTCAAGTTCTTTAATGGCAAAATAGAGATGACAATATCCATAGCCCCTACTCAGATGGTTGTCGTGTTTCAAGTGGGATAATGTATGTTCAAGTACTTGGAAAACACCAAACTGATACATAAATGCTAATTACTATTTTGAGATAATATATGTTATTAAATAATAATCGTGTGAGATAATGTTGTTTCATGATAACTGAAAATAATAAAATATGTTTTGCAATTGTTATTACAAACATTCTATGTTATAAATAAAAATATCAATTATCATTACATTGTCAACATGCCAAAGTAACCAATAAAATTCCATGTGATAGGATACAAGATAAACTTGTACCGCAGCATCATTTATTATCAACAGAATGGTATGGTGGATATAGTAATTAACTTGAAGTTAGGAAGAGCTAGGTTCAACTTCTATCTCATAGTTTACTAAGTAGGTGATCTTCAAATAAGTCATTCAGTCTCTGTGCCTCGATTTTTTTCTATTAAAAAATGAGATGGTTGGGACAGATGATGTCTCAGGTCTCTTTGAACTCTAAATCTATTATCTATATTTTTATTTAATTTAGCATCAATAAATCATATGAGAGGGTTTCTATCTGCATTGCCAGAGGAAGGACCAATATAATGTGTCGTGCTGGACTTACTAAAGGGTCTAGGAGGTGGACAACTACCAGAGCTTTATATTAAACAAGAAGAGTAGAATCATCTTCATGCCATGTATTTTGCCTATTCATCAGAAGTGAATTTTCCTTATTTGCATGTAATGTTTCAACAAAACTTCATGAGGTCCCAGAGGTCCAAGTTCCCTTTTACGGGATCATATGGAAGAAATGCATTTTGTTTGTGAATAAGTACTTTTAATAGCATGCATTTTTAGGAGAGTTCTTTTATCATCCAATGTAATATGAAGGAAACAATTTCAGTTAACACTTGTCTTGAGAAATACAGGTACTCTTGTAAATCTTCTGTCTTGTATGTTATCATGATTGGGTCAATCTTTTCATTTGATTTTCAAATGTTGCTCATCCTTTGAAATCTCTTATTTTCTATATTATACACTGCAGGTTCTCAATATGATGTTCCTGTAATACCAATACTTTCTGGCATGTAATTTTCTGTTGACTAATAACTGTCTTTAGTCTAACATTACTTTCAAAGGCCTATACCTGCAGCATGACACCACATTCCCTTCCAGACTCTGGAAGTACATTGTGAACTTTCTTACTATTCAAGAGATTAATTTGATTTTTTTTAAAGCATGTTTAGAGCTTTTATAAAGTATGTCCTTTGCTTTAAGAGAAAAGACTGACAGAAAGGTTCTATAATGGGGAAGTTTGGAGGTGCAGCCAACAGAAAGGAGGAAGGAAAAGAAAAGAGAAAGGAGGGGAAATGGAGGGAAGAAGCAAGGGAGCAGGAGAGAGACAAAGACAGGGAAGGAGAAAATAAAAGAAAGGAAGTGGGGGGGGGAGGAAGAGGAGGAGAGAACAGGCTGGTCTCCAACTAGGAAGTCCAAACACCTGATGACTATTTAATTATACAGAGAAGGATATGAATCCTTCAGGTGTATGAATCTTTTCAGTTTGGCTTACAGAAGACAGAATTATCTTGCTAATGTATAAGATTAACTTCAAGAGTTACTCGGGAATCAGGAGCCCCTAATCCAAGTCTGCTTGGAGTAAAGAGGATTTTCTAAAGAAAAGGGGGAAAAGACAAAGAATGTAAAACTTTAAGAATAACTCAGCTGCTTAGAGCATCCATCCCACTTCTCTGTCATCTCCTCACCATGTTGCCTAAACTCATTTAGTGTCCTCACCTCTCAATGTAACTTTGAACTCCATCCCTATGTCCTCCTGATCTAAGAAGTGATCTCTTATCTTAACTTCCTGAAAGCAGCCCTTCAGTCACTTTCTGACCATCTCTGTTTCTTCTGGTCATTCTCATACCATCCCTTTCCCCACCGCAAAAACACTCAATTTCCACCTACACGCAGACACACAAATGCATTCATACGTGCAAACAGTCCTTTCTTCACCTCTGCTAATAGCCATCTCTCATAGGCTAAGAAGGTAAATATCACACTAAAGCTCACAGTCTAGGGGCCCAGAGTATAATAGCTGCAAAGAAAGAACTAGCCAAGGGGGAACCACAGTAGGTGATTAATAATCATGAGAAAATCTAGGACATCAACTCTGCTCTGAAGTCAGGGTCTGTCAATATTCATTATATGTATTATAATAACCCATACAGTTTCTATTATTTCTTTAATAACAATCTTGCATTGGAGACCAGACAGATTTAACTGAGAAACATTACAATGCTTACCTGGATTGATCCTTAGGGATACTGATAAAATAGAAGTGGATGCAAAGAAGAGTGGAAGATTGCTCTCTAGAAGAATGGGCATCAAGGAGAGGAACCTGCTTCTACCTGAGAAGAGGAGGAACCCATGACTTTGGAGCAGAAAGTTCTGATGATGTATGTTTTTATTTATATATATGTATGTTGTGTGTGTATATATGTGTATATATACACATATACATACATATATAATATCACATATCATAGGTCATGATACATGACATATTACATTATATTATATCATGTATAATAAAATAATTACACAACACATTATCATATAGTATAAGTCATAAAAATAGTATATACCATATGAGACTGTAATAGGATTTGATACATTGTGATATGATAAAATATACAAAATATCACATTATGATATATATCAAAATGGAGAGAGACTATGTATATAAGACACAATCACTGTATGGTCCAGAGTCTTTGGCCCAGAGATCCCACTGCTAGCCAGGTCCAGAAAGTTTAAAGAAAGGTCCCCTAAATCACAAAATATTCATAGCAATATTTTCTTGTGGAAGCAAAGGACTAGAAATAAAGTAGATACTCACCAGTGAGAAATGGCTCGATAATTATGGTACAAGTAGAATGGAATATCTTTGTACCTTAAGAAACACCAACTATGAACAACTCAGATAACTATGAGAAGACCTTTGAGAATAGATGCAGAGCAAAATATGCAAAACCAAGAAAACTGTATTTCTGACAACAATAATAAACAGAAAGAACAATAAAAGGAACTGAAAGTAATTATATGTTGTGTGTCTATAAATATGTGTATAGATGACATAATTACTAAAGATAACTAAGTTTGGAGCTAGAAAAGAGATAAGAAAAATTACCTTTCCCTCTTTCATTGGAAAATGAAAAACTAGGCATGTGGAATGTTCTACACACTATCAGACATATTTGATGGGTTTTTTTTCCTAAACCTTTACCTTCTGTCTTAGTATCAATTTTAAGAATAGCAAGGTCTGGGCAATTGAGGTTATGTGACTTGCCCAGGGTCACACAGTTAGGAAGTGTCTGAAGTCAGATTTGAACTCAGAAAAACATCTTGGGGTGTAGGGGATGTTCTGAGAAGGCTATCGCCTCTGAATTGAGGACATGCTGATCTCTTATCAGAATTGCTCATCTGTGTTTGGTCTTCTCCTTTCACTTAACTCTCACCTGTGACTCCAAGAACCTATAGCATGCACAGAGGGTACACTCTAGTAAAACTGCCTCAGTAGATGGGGTAAACCACATAGAGGGTAACTCAGAGGCATCAAACCCATAGGTGAGGTGGGGAAATGCCTACCCCAAGCATATGAAGACTACCCCCAGCAGAAAGGGCAGATGGGAACAATTTGTTCCAACATTCATTGAAGGTGGCTGAAGCAGACACTATGGAGTGCTTAGAGCTTGGTCAGACATTGAAAATGCCATTCTGATTTTTGTCTTGCCGCTGGACTCGGATGACTCTGGAAGAGAGAGTGAGACTGATGACTTTGTGCCACTTTGCTTCACTTAAATCCAGTTCACACTAAAGTCAAGACATCGTCTGTGATATCATTGACCTTCTTCAAAAACAGAAGATGAATAGTCAAAGACTTGTTTATAGAAGAAGTTGGCTGGCATACCCAGTGACCAAGGCCATTTGGGGTTGAAGCTACAAACATTAAAGATAAGTGAAACACACATTGATCTGAGGTGTGATATGAACCCCATCTAGATATCCAAAAATTATCTTAAGTAGCTAAAATATATGAGCAAGAACAATAGGAGAAATTTATGACTGCCTGAAATGTTTCTCATTTTAGGAGTATGGAAAATAGAACTGAACATCTTAACTTGGCCCATAGATTTAGTTGGGAATAATAATAAAAACACTAATGGTTATCTACCACCTCCTACTTTTCTACCTCTCTTTATTATGGAGATGCTCCTGGATTATCTAAAGCTATTTGAGTGAAGTATAAACTGCACCAGACCCCACAATGGCTCTACATCTGAAGAGAAATTTAGAGAGGTTTGACATGGTTCATAAATAACTCTGCATATTTGTGCCACAGCAACTTGTTAAATTATCTAAGTGGCATGGAGGCAAGTAGGAGATAGAGTGCTGTACTCAGATTCTGGAAGATCTGAGTTCAAATACTGTCTCAGAAAAACTTGCCAAGTTGTGTGACGGGGCAAATCACTTAATCTTTCTCAGCCCCAGTTTGCTCATCAGTAAAATAAAAATAATAATAGCATCTGACTCATAGGGCTATTGCGAGAATCAAATGAAATAACATTATGTAAAGTGCTCAGCAAAGTTCAAAGAGCTAGACAAATGTAATAATCCCTATTATTACCAAGAACATCACCATCTTCACAGTCAACTGGGCTTGCAACTGAGGTGTGATCTTTAAATTTTCATTCTTTCTCACTCACCATATCCAATCAGTTGCAAAGATCTGTTGATTCTACCAACACAAATATATTTCCTATTTTATGTCTTATTCTCTCCTCTGACACTTTCATAATGCTGGTACCATATCATCATTGCTGTGTCCTTCATTTTTCAATGACATCACAGAGTGATGTCTTTAGCTTGCATATGAATTGGATTTAAGTGAGACAGAATTGCACAAAGTCATTGCCTTTACTCACTCTTCCTCAAGTCATTGAAATCCAGAGACAAGATAAAAGTCAGGATGATTGGTGATGGCCCAGGATGCAGTCGATGGCCTTGGCATCTTTGATGTCTGACCAAGTTCTAAGTGCTCCACATTACCTACTTTAGGCATCTTTCATGGCCATTTAGACAAATTGTTCTCATTCTCTCATATCTGCTCTATCACAATAGCCTTGTTGTTGGTCTCTAAGACTTAAGTCCCTCACCACTCTACTCCATCTTCCATTCAACTATCAAAGTGATCTTCCAAAGCATGCCACCTTCTTATTCAATAAGTTCCACTGGTTCCTGATTTCCTCAAAGATAAAATATAAAATCCTCTATTTGGCTTTTACAGCCCTTCATAACCTAACCTCTCTCTACTTTTCCATTTTTCTTATACCTTACTCTCCTCTATCTTCTCTGTAAGCCAACTACACTGGCATTCTTGGTGTTCTTCATACATGACATTCCATTTTCTCTTTTCATTGGCTGTCCTCCATGCCCTTTTTACCATGTACTCTCAGCTTCATTGACCTCCTATGAAATTCAGCTCAAATATCTTCTGCAAATGTCTTCTCTTCCCTAACTTACCTTCCCACCAGCCCTGACATTTCTGCTCTGAGATGATCATCTCCCATCTTCACTGTATCTGTCTTGGGTGTACCCAGTTTTTTACATATTGTCTCCACAACTAGAATATGAGTTCCTTGAGAGCAGGAATTGTTTTTGTCTTCTTTTGCATCTCTAGGACTTAGCATAGTGCCTGGCATATAAGTATATATAAGTTCATATAAGTGCCTGACATAGTAAGTACTTTTAAAAAAATCCTTACTTTTTGTCTTTGAATCAATATTATGTTTTGCAGAAGAGCAGTAAGACTAGGCAGTGGGGGTTAAGTGAATTGCCCAGGGTCACACAGCTAGGAATTGTCTAAGGATAGATTTGAGCCCAGTACCTCCCATTTTCAGTCCTGGTTCTCTATTCACTGAACCACCTACTTGCTACCAGTAAGTACTTATTAAATACTTATTGATTGCTTATTTTATTTTCAAAAATAAAATCCATGAAGAGCAGTTTTGTTCCTACAAGGCAGTAATGTTTTGGAGAAAGCAAGAGAAAGACAGAGGAGAGCCAGAATGTTTGACAAAGGCTTGGATTTTGCCTAGTGGGTTTGCCTTGTGGACTGTTAGATGTGATTTTCATGGCTGTTAGACAGCTAGATTACAAGTCATGAGGACTCTGCTCTATAATATAGAAATAATATACTGAATGTATTCCTTGTTTTTTCAGTTGTTTTAGTCATATTCAACCCTTTGAAACACCAATTGAGGTTTTCTTGGCAAAGATACTAGAGTGATTCACCATTTACCTCATTTTACAGATGGAGAAACTAAGGAAAGGAGAGTTAAGTGATTTACTCAGAGTCACAGAGGTAGTTAAGTGTCTGAGGACAGATTGGAACTCAAGAAGATGAATCTTCCATGATTTCAGGCCTGGTGCTCCATCCACTACACTACCTAGTTGCCCCATACTTTGAGTATATTACTTGATTGGATACTTATACCATCTGAAAAATCCAAAACTACAGCATTGGGGAGTGGGAAGATAGTAAACTGTGTCAATGAATCATGGAAGAAATCTCAGAGGTTGTCTTTATGGCCTCTACTGAAAGCAGAAGTAGCTTAAAAATAAAAGGGAACAGATGCATTGGAAAGAACACAGGATTGGGAGCCAGAGAACCTGGGTTTGAATCCTAGTTGTATCATTTACTTCCTCTGTGAACATAGATGAAAAGTATCCTCATCAACAAAAGGATGTGGTTGTAATCACTAGCTTTTAAGTTCCCTTCCAGATCTAAAGCTACTAGGATGTAGGATTCCAAACAGGTGGTCACCCAGTTCACGTTAGGACTTCCAATGAGAGGGAATTCATTAACTACCAATGGGAGACCATTCCATTTTTGGACAATTCCAATTGTTTGGAAATGGTTCTGCCTCAGATGAGAGCTTAGAAGGATGCTATAGGTCATGGTATATGATTGTAATGGAATACTATTGTGCAACAAAAAATTACAAACAAGATGATCACAAAAAATAACCCTAGAAACTTACATGAAGCAATGAAAAACGAAGTGAACAGAACCAGGAAAATATTGTACACAGTAAGCAATAAGATACATTGATCAACTATGAATAACAACTATTAGCAACAAGGCAAGGATCCAGGACAGCTCCAAGGAACTCATGATGAAAAAGGATATCCACTACCATAGAAGGAACAGATGGAGTCTGAATCCAGATTGAACTATACCATTCTTCTTTTTATTTCATCCATGATTTTTTTCTAGGATAAGCAATATAAGTCTTGTTTAACAACATGAGGAACAGGAGAATATGTATTAAATTATAATATTTGTTTAACCTATATAGGATTACCTGTATTCTTGGAAAGGGGAAAGAGAGAAGAGGAAGGGGGAAAAGAATGAGAGATTTTTAGACATAGCTAACACAAGAATTTTTTCTCTTAGATAATCATATTTTTTATAATTTATTACATTTTATAACAAATCACATTATTATTTTATTTTGATGTTGAATGTTATATTATGTTATATATTTAAAATAAATGATAACAAAAAATGACTTGGCCACAATACTGAAGTTTTCTTCTTTCTCTAAAAACCAATAGGAAAATTTCCAGGTCAGGAAAATCTGTGAGTACAAATAAATTATTTGTCTATCTTACAGGAATATTATTTTATAGCTCTATAAACATTGTACAATGCAGAAGAATAATTATAGAACCCCATTTGCCTTATTTTGGGAATTGTTTGAGAGCATGAGAGATTTCATAATACTGCTTAATCTGTTTTCAGGTACATCAGTCATTAAAAAGGCTATTTTCTTTTCAAACTGAGTAGTTCAGTTCAATAGAAGAGATTAATAATAATAATAATTTAGATCATTAGATTCTTCTATCACTTTTCCTAAGTAATATGTGTATGCTTACCCAGACCAAGTACCTTTCCATTACACTTAAAAAAAAAACCCAAAACAAAACCTTTACCTTCTGCCTTAAAATCAATTCTAAGTACCTGTTCCAAGATAAAAGATCAGTAAGGGCTAGTGGGGTTAAGTGACTTCCTCAGGGTCACATAGCTAGAAGGTATCTGATACCAGATTTGAACTCATGATCTATCATCTTTAGGTCTGACTATCCACTAAGACATTTAACCACCCTTTATCCGTTACACTTTGAGTGACCCTCTACTTAGGTATTTGATTGACTTATATCAATGGAAAGAAAGCATATGAAAACACAAGATGATAGAAATGAGCATAGAATGTTAAGGAAACAAAGAGGAGATTAACCTGGTTAAAAATAGGGTTGACTATGGTACCTCATCATGGATAGCCTTGAAATGTATCAGGCATAGATTAAACCCAATTAAACCCAATAATTTTTTTCTTTTTTTTAATTTATTTTTAAATATTTTTCCATGTATGATTCACTTTCTTTCCCTCCCCTCTTCCCTCCCTCTCACAGGGCCAACAAGCAATTCCACTGGGTTGTACAAATGTTATCACTTGATCCCTATTTCCACGTTATTAATTTTTGCTATAGAGCAAATTTTTAAAGCCAAAACCTCAAATCACATACTCATATATACATGTGATAAGTGATGTCATTTGTTTTGCTTTTGCATTTCTACTCCCATAGTTCTTTCTCTCAATGTGGTCAGTATTCTTTCCCATAAGTCCTACAGGAGTGTCCTGGCTTGTTGCATTGTTTCTAGTAGCAAAGTCCATTACATTGGATTGTTGCATAATGTTTTACTTTCTGTGTACAATGCTCTCCTGGTTCTGTTCATTTCACTCTGCATCAGTTCATTGAGGTCCTCCCAATTCATATAGAAATCCTCCAGATCATCATTCCTTTTAGCACAATAGTATTCCATTACCATCAGATACCACAATTTCTTCAGCCATTCCACAATTGAGAGACAACCCTTCATTTTCCAATTTTTGTGCCACCATAAAGAGCTTGGCTATAAATATTTTTGTACAAGTATTTTTCCTTATTATGTCTCTGGGATACAAACCCAGCAGTGCTATGGCTGGATCAAAGGGCAGACAGTCTTTTATCACCCTTTGGGCATAGTTCCAAATTGCCCTCCAGAATGGTTGGATCAATCCACAACTCCACCAGCAATGAATTAGTGTCCCTACTTTGCCACATCCCCTCCAGCATTCATTACTTTCCATAGCTGTCATGTTAGCCAATCTGCTAGGTGTGAGGTGATACCTCAGAGTTGTTTTGATTTTCATCTCTCTGATTATAAGAGATGTAGAACACTTTTTCATGTGCTTATTAATAGTTTTGATTTCTTTGGCTGAAAACTGCCTGTTCATGTCCCTTGCCCATTTATCAATTGGAGAATGGCTTGATTTTTTGTACAATTGATTTAGCTCTTTGTAAATTTGAGTAATTAAACCTTTGTCAGAGGTTTTTATGAAGATTGTTTCCCAATTTGTTGCTTCCATTCTGATTTTGGTTACATTGGTTTTGTTTGTACAAAACTTTTTAATTTGATGTATTCCAGATTATTTATTTTACATTTTGTGACTCTAAGTCTTGCTTGGTTTTAAAATCTTTCCCTTCCCAAAGGTCTGACATGTATACTATTCTGTGTTCACCTAATTTACTTATAGTTTCCTTCTTTATGTTCAAATCATTCACCCATTCTGAATTTATCTTGGTGTAGTGTGGGAGTTGTTGATCCAAACCTAATCTCTCCCACACTGTCTTCCAATTGTCCCAGCAGTTTTTATCAAATAATGGATTTTTATCCCAAAAGCTGGGGTCTTTGGGTTTGTCATAAACTGTCTTGCTGAGATCATTTACACCAAGTCTATTCCACTAATACTCCTTTCTGTCTCTTAGCCAGTACCAAATTGTAAAACCCAATAATAGTGACACACACACAAAGATGACTCTCCCTCCCATTTATCTAAGAAGACTGAGGCTCTGTATACTGGAATCCTTCTACTTCTCCCAATCCTCTTCCCGATACTTCAAAATTCCAGTATCTTTATCTATTCTTTCCTTCTTCCCAACTGCCTCAGAGAAAGGTGTCTACTCCTTGTCAAGGCTAACTTACTCCCATTTTCTCTGATCTCTCCCAGAATATTGATCCAGCTATCATCTCCTCTCAATTAAATAAAATATATTTGTTAATATATACTACACAACATATTAAACACTGGGAATGCAAGTAAAGGCAAGAAGAGACCTTGCCTTGAGAAGCTTATATTTTAATGAGGAAGAAAACTTTTATATAAATAGGTACACATGGAGTACATGTAAGGTAAATGTAGAGTGGAAACACAGGCCTCTTTAGAAGGTTGTGATGGAGCTGAGTTTTAAGATAAATGAGGAAGTAAAAGTGAGGAGAGGGATCATTTCAGGAATTGGAAATAACCAGTCCAAAGGCATGGAGATTGGAGATAAGCCTGAGTAAATGGGAGAGGCCACAGTGTAAGACTACTAGAATATAGGAAGGATCCAAGATATGAGAACATTAAATATCAGTTTCTAGGCATGGTGCTTTATACATTTGTTATTGCTCAGTTGCTTTAGTGGTGACCCCATTTAGGGTTTTCTTGGCAAAGATACTAAAATGGTTTGCTATTTCCTTCCCTTGCTCATTTAACAGATGGGGAAACTGAGGCAAGGATAAGTGAATTGCCCAGGGTTACTCAGCTGGTGTCTGAAACCGGATTTCAACTTAGAAAGATGAGTCTTTCTGACTCTAGGCCTGGTATTCTATCTACTGCACCCCTGAGCTTTGTAGCTGCTACATTGGAGACATTTTGTAAATGTTTGTTAAACTGAAGGAGAAAGACTTCTAAGAATGTCTTGTTTTCATTCTTCTCCCAGTTCTACTAGTGGTACTCTGAATTCCTCTCTATTTTTTCTCTTCAGTCTTTCCATCTGGAAAATCCCTCTGCCATGGTAGCATGGTAGTCTCCTCCTACCAAAGGAAGTTTTTCTTCCATTTCTATTTGAGGAAGTTCCCAAGTCATTCATGCTCACTCTTCCAACTCCCCTCTAACTCTATACTTCTCCACCTTTGCCCAAGACAAATATTTCCTTTACCCCTCCCTCTTTGCTTTTTAGTTCCCTTTTACGTGTTATCTTTCTCCATTGGAATGTAAGTTCCTTGAGGAAAGGGACTGTCTTTCTTTTCATTTGTGTTCATATTCCCAATATTTGGCATGGTACATTTCACATAGTGTTGCTCAGTCATTTATCCCTTCTGGCTCTTTATGTCCCCCTGGGCCATTGTGCATCAACACTCTACAAGAGCCTTTCTTGGCAAGGATGTGGAGTGGTTTACCATGTCCTTCTTCAATGAATTAAGGCAAACAAGTTAATTGATTCATCTTAGGGTCACACAGCTAGTATCTGAGGCTGAATTTGAACTAAGGTTTTCTTGATTCTATGCCTGGTGCTCTAAACACTGACCAATCTAACTGTGTCCACACCTCACATCCTAAGTTCTTAATAAGAGTTCTATCTATGTCTCTATCATCTATTATTTATCTAGAGAATGAACAAAATCTGAAGATTCTAAGAATCTAAAGGAGGTAAGAACAAAAATAGTTAAAGGAAAAACTAGAACCAGAAAATTTAAACATCAGAAGATCAGAAAAATCTGAGACTTGGGAGGTCATCTCCTCCAACCTGTACCCAAGGCAACAATTCCCTCACAACATTCCCAAGTAAGTAAACACTACTAGTGAAAGTAGTTTTCTCTCTCTGGAAATAAGAATTAGGTTTATTTTCTTTTAAAACATGGGTCAAAGGTGATTAAATAATTTTCTTTGGTCCCATAAAGTTTAAGGAAGCTATTGATCAGTTTTTCCTCCACCTTTTAGATGACAAACCCAGAGAAATCAAGACAAATTGTAACAGGAAAATATGGTAAAAGATATGGAAGAAATTCTAAATTATAAGGATTCACTAAAGGAGGCAATGAAATTTCCATCCCTGAGGAGTTTTAAAAAGGAGTCTCACCAATATCTTTTTAGAATGATAATAAGAAATACTAAAAGAGACAGCATGGCACAGTGAATAGAAAGCTGACCTCAGTCATGAAGTCATTGGTTCAAGTTCCATTTCTGATATTTCCTGTGTGACCATAGACAAGAAAAAAGTTAAAGAGAATCCCAGTTAACACTCTAAGACTATAGGCTGCAAAATAGGGCTGCATTGGTATAAACTGCTTCCTCATTGGGAGTTCAAAGAAATCACAGGAAGAGATATAAGAAGTTGTAACCAAGACAGGGGCCCAGATCAGATGACTTCCTTCTAACAGTGTTATATCTCTTTATTAGGAAAAAATAAGTTAGGGTTGTTTTAGAAAGGATAAATGATCAGTTGATACTATCAAGCACAATTTTAAAAGTTGAAATACTCATTTGGTCACTTACATAAAACTTTTCACAGAATTTTCTTTTGTTTTCTTTTAAAAAAAGGCAAATATAGACAGCTGGAAAGATAAATCAACAAACAAAAAGACAGTCAAACAAATGGCTTTCTATATACTCCAATCCCCCCCCCCCAAAAAAAGATTATAAAACACTTAGGAGAAATTCAATAGCAAGAAGCCATGCCCCTGTGTATCTTTTGTTTCACTTAAAATCATCAACTCATCCTATGTAGAACCAAATGTAAAAGCTTCATTATTTGCTTCCTCGGTTTGAACACTGTGTATGTCACAATAGTATGTCACACTCCATTGCTCTAGAGAAAGAGCAGGATGAATTTAGGGCCCCACTTGCCCACTTTGGTCCCTCCCCTCAGTATTAGCACCCCAAGTGAGTGCCTGGTTTCCAGGAGATGCTATTTCTTTATGGTTAATTTTATCTTTACATTGACATTTGTTAAATGGGAGCATACCTAACATAAAAACACTGTTTTCCTTCATCTTGTTCCTCTGCCTCTTAAAAAGAAAAATGTTGGTTGTCTTCCCAAAGTGAAAAATTAGAAAGAAAAGTTAGGCCTTCGGTAACTGGCAGACCAAAACAAAAGAAGCACATACCGTAACACTGGAGCCTGAATTTTGAAATCTTCAAGGGACAGTCAGTCATTCACTAGATTTGTAATCCTTTCCTGTTATTTCCCATGATGGCTGTCCAATGTTTTGTCCCATGTAGTTCAAATATCTAGAAACTAGTAGCAATTATGCTGCAACCTTCTTTCTTTATCTGATGGATTGACCATAATCAGAAAACAGTTCTGTGATTATTTTCCTTAAAACAACTGTTTTCCTGTACTATAAATATGACTGATTAATCATTGTGCTTCCTAACTTCAAGAACATTCTGAGGTCCTCCAGTACAGAAAATCTGCGTATAGATATGGGTTGAGAACACACTGTTATATACTTTATGGAGTATAAACAGGATTTTAAATGGAGAAAACACTCACTTTCTTTGAAAACTAAAACTCCATTTGACCTAAGGCTATGGTATCTAATTGGTTCCATTCATTCCTTACTTATGAAATTGCAAAACTAAGTCCAAAGAAAAGAATGTTTCTCCTCCTTTACTGATAAGAACAACAACAGCACTATGGTACCCTAAAGCTCAACCTCCTGGATTTTGTTGGACAGCAGCTATCCCAATTTACTTTATCATTAGCTATAGGCACTCCCATTTGGGATTTTAGAAGTCAAAACTAAACCCTGTGTTTTCAGTGTTTGGCATCAGATTGTTCAGCTCTGGAAAAGGTGCTGACAAGTTTATACAAATACAGAAGGAAAGATTAATGTGCTTTGTATCAAGGTCAAAGTAAATGTCTTCATCATTTCAAAGGTATTGACAAATCCAAAGACAATTTGCAACTATTCCAAGTTTTCCTAAAGGCACATCACACATTGTTATGGCGCAGCCAGCATCTGCCTTTGCTTTTGAATCCTCATTGTCTTGTTAATGTGATTGTGTGCCCAAGGATGGATTGAAGGTTATAGAGCTGGGTGTGTGTGTGTCATCCTTTATTATTATACTTCTTCAAGATTCCCAAAGGGCTAGGTAGTACAATGGATTTAGACTTGAAATCAGGAAGACTCCTCTTCCTGAGTTCAAATTCATCCTCAGACACTTACCTAGTTATGTAATTCTGGATAAATCCCTTAACCCTGTTTTCTTCAGTTTCCTTATCTGTAAAATGAACTGGAGAAGGAAATGGTGAACCACTTCAGGATCTCTGCCAAGAACAACCTAGAAAAGGAGGTCTTCTTACCAATCCAAGGAGATTTGGATATGACTGAAAAATGGAATATCAACAACAAAAACCAGGGTTCCTAATACCATCTTTCCCACATATTTTCTCACTCTAACAAGAAGACCACAAAGCCAATGAATGATATTTTCCAGAGGATGAAACTAAGGCAGAGCAAAATTAATCTAAGATAATGTGGTTTAATAGATAGAATGTTGGGGTGTGGAGTCAGGAAGACCTGGGTTGAAATCCTACTTCTGACACTTGCTAGTTATGTGACCCTGGACAGATCACTTAATCCCTATGTACCTCAGGCAACTCATTAGGATTTATGTACTAAATCAGAGATGATTTACATCTGCAAACCTGGATGGGAGGAATTCTCCCTCAGAAAAAATCACAGATATGTGCAAAATTTAAAATCTTCCACAATAGAACATAGGAATCCCTTTAAGTAGGTTTTAAACCTTAAAAAACTGAGGTCGATCACTTCTTTTCTGTATTCTGACATACCACAAATATTTGGGACACTAATTGAATAAACACTCAATAGTAATAGTATCCTGATCAGATTCTAAACTCATTACCATTAAGTTCATACTTAATAGTGTCCAACCAGCAGGCATTTGACTAGCTTGGACTACGTCTTTCATGTTATAGCTGGTAGACTTTTTTTAAAGGTTTCTTTCTCTCTTTTGGTATTCATAATCCTGCTTGAACTCTATTATTTATCTCCTTTAATATCTCTAGATTTGTTCCTTTAAAAAGTCTAGAAATGAAAATACTTGATAGTTTTCTGGTTTGGTATATCATGTCCTCTCCTCTCCACAATTTTTGATTTAATGGGATCTTCTCCTAACCAATCCATACATAAATATCCATGACTACCACATGAAAAGAGATGCCTGGAAAAAGCAGGTGGAGATATAGTGTTGTGGGAATTAATCGTTGCCCCTTAAGTGTTCTAGCAACCTGTGAATCACAAATCTGTTTTGCCCAAAGTAAGGGACAACATTGAGGTTTTAATATCCAAATTACTCATCTTGAAATGCTATCTCTATGAATCTGTTAAATGTTTAGTCTCATGGCTAGGAGACTATTTGTTCTATGAGTGTTTTTTGGTTTCTTTTCCTTTTAAATTTATTTTTATATTTTTCTTTAGGGTAGGTGAATTAACTTGAATTGTTATCTGGGAGGAATATAAGTTAGCCCATGGAAGAGTGGGACTCATACAGGGCACCCATGAATCTATAAGAATGGTTGAAATGGATATACACAATATACCCAACATTCTAAGCCTATTCTATGGCTAGGCACTCATTCTGAAGTTGCCATTTACCAGCATCTTCAAATTTGCAATTTAAGCAACTAATCCATTCTTTGCATGTTCAGGAATGAAAGCTCAGGCACGGCAAGCATGAGCTCACCAGGCTCACAGTGAAAGCCCCCAGCCGATGAGCTCATTAACGACCCAGAGGCCGTTTTGGCTTTCCTCAGCAATCTTGTGAAGGGGCAGCATCAGAGCTAGCCCACTGATTGGGACTCCATTGGCTCAGCAGGACTCCAAGAGCTCAGGAAGAGAGAGCACAGTGCTCAGATGAAAACATGTCTTGGACTCTCTGTGCAACCCAAGGAAGATTGCCTAGCCAGGCTAAGTGGCACAGGCACTGGAGACCCAAGTGACAGCCTGAGCTGCCTTAGTTTAGAATAATTCCAAGGTGGTACCCCAGCAACATGAATGCTGCTATGAACTTAATCTCCTCCTAGACTGATTGGCAATTATACTGTCATGTGTACTTGCAATCAGATCTGAAATCATGCTAGTTCTGACTATTGCTGGATTGAAGACACTTCTTGTATGCACACTGATGCAACATGCAGGGGATGGTTAAGAAGTTGGGTTATTAAAATGTGCCACACTTGTGGCCCAATTTATTCTAAAGTTCTTTGGCTAGGAAAGTGATCAGAAAGTAACCAAGAGGAAGGGATTGGAGGCAATGGTGGGAGTTATAAAGATCAACTGCTTGGATATGTATTCATTGAAAAGTTGGGAATTTTGATTTTTTTACTAACAAGTTTTTTTGGTGTAGTAGGTTTTGTCACTGAAAAGCAATCTGAATCTAGTGAGGCATGATAATGAAAGAACCTTGGATATGGAGTCAGGAGACCTACATTAGAATCCTGGCTGTGCCATTTCCTATGATATTAGGTATGATAATATGTACAATATTAGGTATGGTATTAAGGGAAGTTAATTAACTTCCCTAGACCTCAGTTTTCTTATCTGTGTATGATGGGTGTGTCTTGGCATGATTTAGTTCCTCCTTCTTGCAATTCTTTACCAAGGGATGAATTAGCTAGATGAGGTATCAATTCACCTTGTCTTGAGGTCTTTGTTCTGGCAAAAGTTCAAGCTCACACCTGAGCTAGGCCCCTGGGCTTGACCTTGAAAAGAGAAGGGAAGGGTCTGTACATAGACATAGACATGTATTCAGTTCTCTGAAGCATGTTTGTGCATGGTACTCTATGTGCCCACCCAGGACAGAAGGAGCCCAGATAGATGAGAAGATAGAGACAGGAGTTGGAGTCACAAATGAGGACCAGGAAGGAGACCAAAGTAATACTTGGACCCTTAAGAGGAATGAAACTTTCAGTAGTTGAGACTAAGAAAGACCAAAAAAAAAAAAGGATCAACTCAAGAATTAACTCCAACATGGAGGTGAGACATCATCCTCTCCATGCTCTGGTACTGTGAAGTATATGAACTAAGTCCCAAGGGAAGATAAGCTCTACCAGAAAGTAGAGTTGTTTAACTTTCTACCTTGGCTAAGGTTTTTCACCAAGTCCTCACCCATGATACTGTCCAAAGGATTGCAATGGCCCTTGGGGAATTGTGGAACTACTTCATAGAGGTATAATACTCAAGACAGTATAGATCTAGATGACTATCCAGATTTCCTCAAGTCCCTAAGGAAGCTATTACTCATCATAAGAGAGGGTTGCTTGACTTTCTAACAACCCCAAATTCTTTATTCTGGTAGGAGAAGAATAATATAGTACTCATTTAGGCATATCTAGGTCTTTGAGGAAGACAGTGACCTGCTATTCAATATATTGCTAGCCAGGGTACTTGCATAAGAGATGAAAATTAGATAGATAGATAGATAGATAGATAGATAGATAGATAGATAGATAGATAGATAGATTGTTGTTTTTTTGCTAAAGATCTTAGAGACATGGTAACCTATCACTCAAATATGTTAAAAGGTCAGATCAATTCAGTACTAAATTTAATTCATTTGTCTAACATTGTGTAGGCTAAAGAGTTATACTAAATAACTGACTTAATGATCAAAGAAATGGCAATATTTGTTACCAAGATGTGGTAACAAAATTCTATATATAAAACATATAGATATTAACCATGATCATGTCTTGCACTGGTTAACAATGTGTTGGACTGTTATGTTGAATTTTGTTCTCCATTTTTAAAAAAAAATTGAATTTTTACTAATTTATTTGTTTGTTGGATACATTGAAATTCACATGTATCTCCTCTCTCTCTCTCCTTCCCACATTAGAGAAGGCATCACTTAACAAACCATTTTTTTCATTTCTATTTATCAGTTCTTTTTCTGGAGGTGGACATACACAAATTATTCTATTAATTTTGTAGCTGTATATATAATGTTCTCTTAGTTGTGCTTGTTTTGCTTTTCATAATTTCATGTAGGTCTTTCCATGTTTTTTAAAATTTTATTTATTTAATAGAATTTATTCCCACATATCTCAGCTCCTCTTTCTCCCCCCAAACCATAGAAGGTATCCCCCAAAAGGTGTGCCTTTCATGTTTCTATTTTTCAGTTCATTCTCTAGAAATGGACATTCACAAATTGTTCTTAAAATATTAATTTTATATATGTATATGATGTTTTCTTGGTTCTACTCATTTCACTTTTCATTACTTCATGTAGATCTTTCCAAGTATTTTTTTTTAAAGATGAGGACTCTTAAAAGAATGAAAAACCTAACTTTAATTTTCTTAGAGGAAACTCTAGGTTGGGACAAGAGTCAAAGAAATCATTAATGAAATTTTGTGGATAATCCTCCAAAATTAAAACTAGTTTGTATAAATACAGAGCTTTGAGGAAGACCCATGATTTCACATAAACTTTAGAAACTAGATTAGATAGTTTCTAAAGCTCTAAACACTATAAAACCTTTTGGGTTTATAACCCAAAGAACAACATTTTCACATTTCTGTGTGACCTGACATAAAGATAAGATAATTAGACAGCTAAAGGGAGCTATCATCATTCAATTCTTCAGCCTCACCACCCTTGGTGCAATTTTATCTTCCTTTTGAGGGATGACTTAGGCCATGGTTTTCTTGATGCTTTATGAAGACAGGGTTAATATCTTTGTCCTTTTTTGCATCCTGTCACAAAATGTACGTTAGGTTTCTATACATAGCATAGAATTATGAAATGCAAGAACTAGAAGAGGAGGGAATTTGAATTTATTACCTCATATCTAAACAAGAAAAGCCACTACAACATATCCTAAAACAGGTCATTTATGTCCTTATTTTAAAATTCCATTGAAGCAGAAACAGTTATCCCCAAAGTTAGTCCGTTCTGTTTCTTGATAGGTCTAATTTTCAGTTTTACCTGATGTCAAGTCTAAATTTGCCTCTTTGCAACTTCTAACTATTGTTCCAAGTTCAATCCTTTAGGGCCAAACAGAATTTTGACTTTTATCTTCCCCTTGAATTCCTGCTTCATGATAAATATACTCAGTTTCAAATAACCGTTAAAGTCATCACCATACTCTCAGCCTCACAACCTAGGTTTCTTCCTATTTCTCAATCTGACTCACCTCCCCCCATACTCAATTTTTTACCAAATTGCACTATTTTATCCTTCACAGCATCTTTTGTATTCATCTCTTTCTCTCCATTCATATTAATAGAACTATGTGTAAAGCCCTTATCACCACAAGTATGGACCACTGCAATAGACTTCTAACTGGTGTCCCTCCCAGTTCAATCCATCCTTCATTCCTCTGCCAAACTGATTTTTCTAAACCACAGTGCATGTTACTGTATGGTCAAAGAGATCTAATGGCCTCCAAGACCAAATACAATATGCCCTGTTTGACATTTAAAGCTCTTCATAATCTCATGGCTTCCTATCTCTTTGCTACCTTAGTCTCCCCATTCTTTGCTCCCTTCTACAATACATACATAATGGATTATTTGTGGTTCCTGGAACACAACACTCCCCTTTCTCTATCTTTGCCTTTGCACTGGCTGTCTCATGAGACTGGAATGTTCTATTTCTTCACATTTGCCTCTCAGTTTTTCTGATTGGTTTCTTCAAGACAGTTCAAATCTTACCTTCTACAGGAGTATAGGAGGTTTTCCCCAGTCCCCAAAGGGTTAATGCTTCTCCCTTTCAGGTTACCTTAACATTATCTAAATGTACCTAAAAATTATTTACATGAAGTCTCCTTCATTAGAAAGTATATTTCTGGAGGGTCTTCTTTGCATTCCTAGCACTTAGTACAGTGACTAGTAAACGCTTAATGGTAGACACTTAATAAATGTTTATTGAGCCAGTCATGGCTTGTAATTTCTACTATCAAGAAGGTTTATTTAGGTTGGTAGGTTAGTATCTCTCTGTCTCTGTCTCTGTCTCTGTGTCTCTGTCTCTGTCTCTGTCTCTCTGTCTCTCTGTCTCTCTGTCTCTCTGTCTCTCTGTCTCTCTGTCTCTCTGTCTCTGTCTCTCTCTCTCTCTCTTTCTCCATCTTCTGTCTTAGAATCTATATTAAGTATTGGTTCCAAGGCAGAAGAGTGGTAAGGGCTAGGCAATTGGGGCTAAGTGACTTGCCCAGGGTCACAAAGCAAGGAAGTATCTGAGGCCACATTTGAACCCAGGAGATCTCATCTCTAGGCCTAGTTCTCTATCTACTGAGCCACCCCACTGCTGCAGGTTAGTGAACCTCTTGACCTGGGACCTGGGAAGTTTTAAGCTATAGTGGGCTAAGCTGATTAGGTGTCCACTAAGGTCTGAATGTATATGATGAACTCCCAGGAATAGGGACTACCTAAAGAGGAGCAAAGTGGCCCAGATTCAAGAAAGAGAACAGGTCTAAATTCGTATGCAGTTCAGAAGTGGGTCCAGGCCTAGGAAACTGGATATACCTCCAGCCTTCGGGAGACCAAAAAAAAGCTTTCTAACTGACTGATTTCCACCAATCTTCCATGGCATGGACTAAAAGCTCTTCCTCAGCTTGGGTACCCTCCTTTGTTACCCTCCTTTGTATTCTATTTGATATCTAGTCTAGTCTTCATATGTTATCTGTGGAAATGAAATGAAATGGAAGAAGTAAAGAAAAAGTGAAAGAATGAAATTTATGTTATACAGAAGCTTTTACAAAGGAAATATTTACTTAAAATATATAAACATACTCCCACTCTATCCCCAATAAATAGAAGGCATAATCTTCCTCTCCCTTGTACCACCTCCATCTCTGGAGAGTGGAAGAGGATTAGGTTCACAGCTTAGCTTGGTTCCCATAGAGCACAGGAACAAATTAAAACTCCCACCTCAGGCTTGAGTCCCAGGTACCCTGGTTTTGCAGGCCTTCCATGCCAGCTTGGCTGGCTGTACCACCCTGCCTACAGTCCTGGCTCCAAGGTCACCGTGGCTGGAACTCCCAGTCCAGTGGGGATCAATGCCACCTAAAACTGAGGGTGAACAACAAAGAATAAAAATAAGCACCACTAGATCCATCTCTTGGAGCCAGGATTCAGTTCATGGCATCTACACTGGGCACAGCAGATAGGAGTCTCTGAAAAGAGAGCAGCCGCAAAGATGGCGGGGGAAGGTTGGGGAGGGAAAGGAATTAGCTCAGTTTTGACTCTTAAAGACACGGGCAGCTAATCAAGGAGGCTTGATTACTCACCCATGTTGTAGGGGTCAGGGCTGGCTTCATGTTAGTCAAATGTGGCATGCTCAAAAGATCAGTCAAGGTTACATATATTGGGTGGAATTGTTAGAAGTCAGTGTCCACCAGGCATACAAAAATATTTATAGCAGCTATTTTTATAGGGGCAAAGAATTGAAAACTAAGCAGGTGTCCATCAAATGGAAAATGATTGAACAAATTGTGGTATAGGCATGTAATGAAATAGCTTTGTGCCTTACAAAATTATGAAAGGGATAAATGAATTTATAAAGAGTGAAAGCGTCAATAGAACATCATATACAGTAAGATAAATATTGTTAAAAGAATGACTTGTGTATATCTACCTCCAGAGACAGAATTGATAAATAGAAACAAGCAAGACATAGTTTTATATCTATAGCTATCTTTTGTTCAAATGACGCCTTCTCTAGTTCAGGGAGGGAAGGGAAGGAGGGAGACACCTGGGAAGGTTAATGTAACAAACAAATTAATTTATTAATTTATTTAATATTTTTTAAAGAAACATAGGAAAACATTGTCTAAACTGATGAAGAATAAATAGGCAGTACCAGGAGAATAATTTATTCAATAACAACAACATTGATGAAGAAAAAATTTCTAAAGACAAGAACTCTAATCAACTATATGAACAATCGTGATTTCAGAGGTACAAATGAGGAAGAATAGTACCCATCTCCAGACATAATAGTAATGGATTCAAGAGATAGTAGTAGTCTCTGGGTGACCGAGAATGACAATTGTCTTTGTGCATTATCATCTATTGATGTACCCTCATGTGGCTTTGGAGTCCAAAGGCTGAGGCGCAGAGTCTGTGGCACATGGGGCATGGGACGCCAGTTGTTACGGGAGGTGCGGCTGTGGCCTGGTGTCGGCGTTCATGTGCAGTGGCAAGATGACGACTTCATTCATCTTCAAAGGTGGTGGCGCCATGGTTATTGTGGGTTCGCCAGCTGCTTCTGACAGAGGCAGCGAGTTCTAGTTGCTTTGGTGTCATGCCAGCCCACTTCAAGTTTGACTTTAGCTGATCCTTGAATGTTTTCTTTGGTCGGCCTTGTTTCCTGAGTCCAGCTGACAGTTCACCATTGAATACCTGTCTTGGTATTCGCTGTGGGTCCATGCGGATGACGTGTCCAGACCCTCGGAGCTGGGTTTTGAGGACCAGGACTTCGATGCTGGTGGAGTTGGCTCTGTCGAGGACTTCCTGGTTGGTGATTCGGTCCTGCCATCGGATCCTCATGATTGACCGGAGGGAGCGTTGGTGGAATTGCTCCAGCTGTTTCATGTGCTTCCGGTACAGTGTCCATGTCTCACAGCCGTACAGGAGCGAGCTGAGGACCACTGCGTTGTACACTTTGAACTTCGTCGCAGTGCTTACACCGCTGTGTTGGAGGACTTTGGAGCGCAGCCTCCCGAGTGCCTGGCTGGCCTTTTGGATCCTGGCATTAATCTCATGGTCTAGGGACCCGTCGTTGGCGATGGTGCTGCCCAGGTACTTGAAAGTGTTGACTTTAGAAAGCTGCGTGCCATTGACTGTAATGCACGGCTGGTTCGTTGGCCTCCCTGGTGCAGGTTGGAACAGCACCTCTGTTTTGCTGAGGCTGATAGTCAGGCCAAACAGTTTTGTTGCGGTGGAGAACCTGTCCACAATGGTTTGGAGATGATTTTCTTGGTGGGCCATGAGAGCACAGTCATCTGCGAAGAGAGCTTCCAGGATGAGTCTCTCTGTTGTCTTTGTTTTTGCAGTCAGGTGGGGAAGGTCAAATAGTGAGCCATCCAGTCGGTATTTGATGTAGACGCCCAGGTCTAGATCCATCACAGCATGTCGTAATACTTGGGTGAAGTATAGGTTGAATAGTACCGGAGCGAGGACACAGCCTTGTTTCACGCCATTGGAGATGTTGAAGCGATCGGAAGTCTCTCCACCAGATAGGACTTCCCCTGTCATGTCATGTCGACTTGAAAGAGCTGGATCAGTTTAACGAATTTTGCTGGGCAACCGAGCTTGCTAAGGATCACCCACAATGCGTCCCTGTTCACTGTGTTGAACGCCTTCGTCAGGTCTATGAAGACAATGTAGAGACTCAGGTTCTGCTCAAGGCATTTTTCCTGCATTTGCCTCACCATGAAGACCATGTCGATGGTGCTGCGATCTGGTCAGAAGCCACATTGTGATTCAGGCAGGTTCTGCTCTGAAACAGATGACAGGAGTCTGTTGAGTACAACATGGGCGAGGATCTTTCCAGCAGTGGAGAGTAGTGAGATGCCTCTGTAGTTGTCACAGGCTGCTTGTGCGCCTTTGTTCTTGTATAGGGCTATGATGGAGGCATCTCTGAGTTCTGGGGGCATGTCTTCCTCTTCCCATATGCTGGTCAGCACTATGTGGAATGCCTCGAGAGCCTTTCCATTTAAGGCCTTGTACACCTTGGTTGGGATCCCATCTTTACCGGGTGCCTTGCCTGCACTCATTTGTTTAATGGCTTTTTGGACTTCCTCTATTGAAGGAGGGATGTCAAGTTGTTCAATGATGCGGTTTTGGGGGATCTGGTCAAGGGCGCTTTGGTTGACTGAAGAAGGTCAGTTGAGAAGCTGATTGAAGTGTTCTTTCCACCTGTTGCTGATGCCTTTTTTATCTTTTATGAGAGTGTCACTGTCAGAGGATAGCAAGGGAGTGGTGGTGGGTTTTAATGGCCCATAGACAGGCTTGAGGGCACTCAAAAATTGTAGTTTTTCATATCAGCAAAGTGCTGGATTTCTTCTGCCTTTTTTTCCCCACCATCGGTCTTGCATTTTCCTGATCTCACACTGCACCGTGGCTTGGAGAGACTTGAATCTGTCCTTTTTAGGAGCAGAGTTTTGGTTATTTTGCCACTCCATAAAGGCTTTGTTCTTTTTGCTCAATAGGTCTTCAATAGCAGTGTTGTTCTCCTCGAACCAGTCCTGGTGGTTGTGTTGTTTGGGGCCGAGGACTGCCTTTGATGTTTCCTTCACTGCGTCTCTGAACTGGTTCCATTCAAGGTTGAACTTCCAGTGAGTGGTCCCTTGGCAGACAGTTTGTCATCTAGGCAGGACTGGAATGTTTGCAAATTAAGATGGATCTCTAAGATGACTCATGTTGTAAAATGCACGAACTGTCTGGGCGCATTTTGGATGGTGAGGCACAATGCGCATTTGAAGAGTCGCTCTAACCAATCGGTGGTCTGTCCAGCATTCAGCTCCTCTCATGGCTCTGGTGATCTGTACATCCTGGATGTCTCGCCGGCGTACAATGATGTAGTCAAGGAGATGCCACTGTTTTGATCATGGGTGCATCCACATTGTTTTATATCTGTTCGCCATTCTGAACACAGTGTTCGTGATGGTGAGTTCGAACTCTGAGCATTTGCTGAGTAGCAGTAGGCCGTTGTTGTTCATTTTGCCCACACTGTTTTTGCCAAGCACTCCTTTCCATCTTTCATGGTCCTGGCGGAGGAATGAGACATATGGACCAATGTAGGAATTTCTTTTATTTGACTATGCAAATTTGTTTTAAGTTTATTTGTTTTCTTTCTATTAGTGGGAGATAGGTAGTAAGAGAGGGAAAATAGATGTTTGTTCATTGAAAGAAATAGCAAAAAATTTGGTGTCTCACTAAGGCAAAAAAATATCTTGTGTTCCTGGCTCTCAACTATCCTTTGTCCCATTCCCTCAGGGCATGGTCTCCAAGAAGGGTCTGACAAATTCTTGGTAAAGGTTTCAGCAATTAAGGGCTTAATGAATTACTCTTCTCAGATAACATTTGTATTTTAACTAAGACTTCCAAATTACTACTCTAAACAGTCAGGTAAAGGTGAAAGTTTCAGCCACAGAGAAAGCAGCAGCAAACACTTTATTTACTTGTAGGATTAGCACTATTCCCAATCATGAAGGTCCTAACCTCATTGGACATTGTATCATTTCAAGATGCCCTTTTCCTCACTTACTTCTGAACTGGTTCATTGTTTAACATTAGCATATTACCAGTGCTAATGATAAAATGTTTGATGAATGGAATTTGGAAATTGGTTGTTGGTTTTGGCATTGCCCACCATTACATTTGTAATGTCCTGAGGCATCAGTAGACTTGTGGTATCCTCACACTGTTTCTCAGCGCTTGCTTCTTGTATTGATTCAATAGAAGAAGAATCTCCAACTGTCTTTCATCTTCTAAAACTGGCTAGTAGTGTTGTCAACTAATATCAAGGCAGCCAGTGATTATTTTAGTTAGTTGTTATCCTCAGTTTGACTGGCCTGGTGGTGACTAATACTCTTACCAGCCAATGATATTTGTAAAAAAAGAAACTGTTCTCTCTCCCCATTTTCATGTGCACCCGATACTATTTAGGGATCCCATTAATAACACAATTCTTAATTCCTGCCTGTAGCTCTGCTAATTATTCTTCTGCATAAGGGAGCTCTTGTAAGACCTAAGAGAATTCAACTAAGCCTTCCTTTTCTATTCCCACTTTGTTGGATTTTCCTGATAACTTGTATGCTGGGAAAGAACAAGTTTAGCAATCAGCCACTTATGAAAGTTCCCGTGTCGTTAGGTTAATGGAACATAATTGCAGAAAGAAATCTTATAGAATGGAGGATCCAAGAAGTTCTGTAATGACTTCTGCAAAATAAGTTTCAAAATTGAAAGAGGATAGAGGAAGCATGGACCAAAGGAATCTTGATGAGGGTGAAAGGGAGAATTGAATTTATGGAGAAGGATTTTCTGCTGAAAACTTGCTACATTTTGCTTAAACTAATCAGACACATGCAACCATAATTAAGGGGACCACTGTTAAAGAATAGAAGGAAATTTAGGGGCAGCTAAATGGCACCATGGATAGGGAGCCACAAGTGGAGATGAGAGGTCTTGGATTCAAATCTGGCCTCAAACTGTGTGTCTCTGGGCAAGTCATTTAACCCCCATTGTCTAACCATTACTGCTCTTCTGCCTGGGAACCAATACACTGTACTGATTTTAAGACAGAAGGAAAGAGTTTTTAAAAGGAGGATAGGTTAATTCTGGAGAGCAATTTGAAATTATGCCCAAAAAGCTATAAATCTGGGCATAACTTTTGACTGAGTAGTACCACTACTAGGTCTGTGTCCCAAAGAGATTTTTTTTAAAAAGGAAAAGGGCTTTTTTTGTACAAAAATATTTGTAGCAGCTTTTTGTGGTGGAAAATAATTGGAAGTTGGAAGTCCATCAATTGGGAAATAACTGGACAAGCTGTGGTATATTATTGTAATGAAATATTATTGTGGTGAGCAGCATATTTTCAGAAAAATCTGGAAAGACCTACATAAACTGATGCAAAGTGAAGTAAACAAAACCCATAGAACATTGCACACAGTAAGAGCAATATTGTACTATGATCAACTGTGTATGATTTAGCTATTCTCAGCAACAAAATTATCTAAGATGATTGCAAAGGCCGAATGATGAAAAATGCTACCCTTCTCCAGAGAAAGATGGAATCTGAATGAAGATCAAAGTATACTATTTTTCATTCTTTCCCCTTTCTTTTGGTCTGTGTTTTCTTTCACAACATGACTAATATGGAAATATGTTTTGCATAGATGCACATCTATAACCTATATCAAAGTGTTTGCTGTCTCAAGGAGAAGGGAAGGAAAGGAGGGAGAGAATTTGGAACTCAAAATTTTAAAACACAAATGTTAAAAATTGTTTTTACTTGTAATTGGAAAAATAAAATATTATTCAAAGAAGAATGTACAGATTCATAAAAAATACAAATGGGTATGTGTATGTTTGTTCACTCTATCTATGAGGCTTAAGCAATAAAATGCCAATAATAATGTCTGTATTTGTGGTATAGGAAGATGCTATTCTTGAGCCATGGGTAATATAGTTTGAATTGTTCCAGGAATAGTGATGGGCTTGTTTACCCTGAGCTACCTACCCAGCCTCATCCAGTCATCTATGTAACACATTTGCAAGCCAGAATGGATACTGGTAACATTTCAGTCTCTGGTCATGCAACAGAAATTTATTTTCCTACTCTTGGAAACAGGACCTGCTACTTGGGTCTCATTAAGCACTAAGTCAGGTAGACTTTCAATCCTCATTATTCACTGCTTAGCTAAGCCACAGATTTGTCTTTTCCCTTCCACTCATTCTTTTCCTTTTGTCAGAGGCCACAGTTGTTAGCTCAGTCAATTAGAAAATTGTATCGTTATAGGAGACCAAAAATTTGAGTTTGATTCCAAATTGAACCTAGTAATTGATCTGGTCCATGTAGGGATCCAGTAGGGAAGTAGGTTATGTATCAGCAGAGTTCATTGCTACTTTCTTAAGAAGGATAGTCCAAAGTATTAAGAAGAACATTGAGAGAGGGACCAAATCTATGATATAGGCTCAGATCTACCACAAAATAATTGTGTAATCCTAAACAATATGTTAGGGCAACTAGGTGGCAAAGTGCACAGGGGTCTAGGCTTGAAGTCAGAAAGATTTGAGTTCAAAGTTGGCCTAAGGCACTTACTAACTGGGTGACCCTGGGCAAGTCACTTCACCCAGTTTGCCTCGGTTTCCTCATCTATAAAATGAGCTGGAAAAGGAAATGGCCAACCACTTTATTATCTCTATCAAGAAAACCCCAAAAGGTGTCACAAAGAGTCATACACAATTAAACAACAAAGGCTACTACTCTTCATTTAATCTTGCTGGACCTCATTTTTCCCATCTATAAAATGGAAAAAAAAAAGGACTAAATAATCCATTAGTTCCCTTTTGGTTCTAACAGTCTAACATATTTCCCCTATGATTACTTTATTGAGTATGGGTTAGCAGTGTCATCTTTGTACCCTAAGGAAAGGCAAACATCACAGCTTCCCATGCTTTCTCTTTCCTCCTTTCCAATCTAATATGTTAACAAATCACAGGGTTTGAATGAAACTCAAAGGCCCCCTGATCCAAGATGAACCTGACAAAGAACCATCTCTCCAATTTTGATGATAGATGGCTGTGTAGAAGTAGCAGGAAGATCTATAGTGAGATAGAAACAACTTTTTAGTAGCAACTTTAAGACAGAAGGGCAAGAGTTATGCAAATGAGGTTGAGTGACTTTCCCAGCTTCCTAGCTGTGTGACTCTGGGTAAATTATTTAATCCCATTTGCCTAGCCCTTCTTTATCTCTCTTCTGCTTTGGAACCAATACTTACCATCAATTCTAAGACAGAAGGCAAGGATTCAGAAAAAATAAAAAAAACACATCTACCAGAGTGGACACATATCCCTCTGACCTCATACCTGACAAAATTTTACTTTCAGTTGATTCCATATTCCTTACAAAATATATACCACATATCTTGGTTTATCCTTCAGGGCACTCTTTCATCTTGTCCTAATTTAGTTTTCCAATTATCACTTTTATTACTACATTACATAAACTTTCCATGGAACAACCAGACTATGCTATTCTTTATGCCTAGAACATACTACATCTGTTTCCACCTCTGAAACTTTGTTCAAGTTTTTTCTCTTGGATAGATGGATGGACAGAGGGAAGGAATACCTCCTCTTTTCTCTATACTTAACTAAGTACCCTTCCACCTCTTCTTTCAAGGTCCAGTCAAATTCCCACCTTCTATATGGAGCCACTGAATGGAAAAGGTAAAATCTCCCATTGATCTTAGTGACCTAGTATAGAAAAGATAAGGAAGCCATAGTGCTCTCATTTCTAAAGGCGACAAATTGGATCTCAAAATTAACTATGAATTGCAGATCCCCAGTCCCTCAAGTAACTCCACTGCTGACATCATACTGACTTCCACATGGACATATCAAGGGTAAACCTCCCATCCTTCATCTCTTCTTCTTCATTTAAAAAAACTTTTTTTTTTTTAATTTTAAAAATTCTTCATTCCGGACCTCAACTTCCAGTGCATTTTGCTTTTTCTATTTTTGTTTTTGCAGCTGTTGTTACAAAGTTCACATCCTCACGCAGCTGTTGCTTGCCACCGAAATATTTGAACTACTACAATATTCTTTATTTCAAAACGTTCACTTTACTATTAAAAATCCAATCAGGAATTTTCAGTTTTCATATTGTCTTTTTTTATATGTAAAATCTCATTTTACTTCTCTTTATTACATGCCTGAGTCAGTGCAGTAATATTTGGAATGCAACTTAAAGCATGAAGTTGAACATTTCTGACAAGGAGAAAAGTGTTTTCAAATAGTTGGATGTCCCTTATGCAGCAGGTTTTTCCTTTAGCTGTGTCTGGTCATGAAAATACATTTTCCTGTGTTCACTAGACTCATAGTGTCCTTTATTATTGGGTGATTAAATGCTCTGTGTGGTATCCCTAGATTGTCCAGGTATATAAGAGAAGGATTCTCTTGTACTATTCCTGGTCAAGGAATGACCACCAGCAATGGAAGTCTACTTTACTGAGTTATTGATTGTTTGCTCATTTGTGAAATGACTCAACTTGAACGTTGGGGATCAGTGTCTGGGGAAAATAAGTTATATTGATGGGTCAGTGATGGATCTTTTCTATGGACTTTGGGTTTTAATCTATACTTCTTCCTTTCCCAATCCTTATTTTAGCCTTGCTAAAAGTAATTTTATCTATAGTTAATAGAAGTCATTATAAGGGAGACAAAAGAAAAAGCAGGCAATAAATGATTCTCCAGTACTGGAGTCTCCCATCTGATTTACAATAAACTGATGCACAGTCTTTGCTCACTGGACAAGAATTTAGTCTATTGTCATAAGGGACATAAGCTAAAGTGCTAAAAAAACAAACATAAAAATTGACTTTTAGGACAAGATATGGGGCCTAGAATCAATGGCACAGAAATTTGGAGGCTCTTATAGAACTTCTGCGTTTCAATGCAAGTTGTCTTACTTGCAAAAATATTTATAATTTACTTACCATCATATTAAAATCTAGATAAGGTCACTCATTTGTGATAGGACTTCTTTTCGGCCTTATCTGCTCCTGAGACATCTTGTAATAAGACTTCTTCTTTTTTTTTTTGTCTGTAGTGCTTTTTCAATCAGTGTAGCTGACACTAGATAATTTTAACACAAGGGATATATCACACTGGCTTGTATGAACATTGACCTAATTTAGTTAATCTTAGATTATTTATCCAGAATATCTTGTCTGAATATTTGAAAATGTAGGGCCATTGTAATCTTTTTTTTTTTTAACTAAGAAGTTTCCTATTTAAAAAAAAGATTGTAACAAATGTGCCCTGGCAATACAATATTAAATAAACAGTGGGGCAAGTTAATTGGGAATTTTCTTTCACTTAAATTTTCTACCTTATGAGACTAGTGCCTTGTCTCCATGTTTCTGTGTGCTCCTTCCCTGTGTTTGTTTATCTTTTCCCTCTTTTTATTCCAAAACTATTCCAAAAGTTTAAAAGCAGAACATTGCCTTGTTTGACAATAAACAACCAAATTCCTTCAGTTTTTCTGTTTGCTTTTCATCATTGACTCAGCAAGTGAAATGAGAGCAAACATGAGTCATCACAAAAGTAAACATCATTGTCATACTAATAAATATGCTTGCCTACACATGAAGACTCAGAAGAGTGAAATTATTTGGATTTCTATTGGGGTGTTTATGACTCTCCAGCAAGAAACATGTTGAATTTTTAGTGATTTTTCTTTGCAACATTTACATACGGCATTATTTATTACATAATAAAGTATCTCTATTATTTTCTTATCAATTGAGTAGAAACCTTGAGATACAAAAGGGTAGGAATATTTTCCAAGCCAGTAATGGAAAAGAACAAACTGTTTCCATTAGCTTACCTACAAGGACTTTGTCATACCTGAAATTGGAGAACCAATTCTCTCCCCCCCCCAGTTATAATTTAATTTAACTAAAAATAAAGCTATGAATGAACAGAAAACAAATATTGTATTTCTATTCAACATTTTCCATGAAATGCTTTAAGATATCTTGTAAAACAAATCCACCTCCCCCACTCATAGTGCATTGTTTCTTCACAAATTATGCAGAATTAAAGGTAAATGTACAGATACAATTTCTGTGTTCCAGGTACAATGAAATCCATTTCATAACATCTTTTTGGATGAAATCTGTTGCCCATAGCTCTCAGAAAACATTAATTCAAAAGACAGAACCCAAACTTCTCACTTCTTTCATGCCAGGTCAATTAATGTAGGGCACTTCCAACTTTCTGACTTTGAAAAAACTGATAGATATTTTATCAGGTGAATCCTTTGACAAAAGTATGACATTTTAAAAGTCATAATCATAAAATCAGAGGAACACAAACTATTTTATTGAAATTCTCTTGTTCCTATTTTGCCAACATTTTTATTCATTGAAGAAAATGCTTGCCAGTATTGGGGAGGTTTCCCCCTTATCTGCTACACCTTAGGAAAAGTGGGATTAGAAAGAAAGCTAGGGGGAAGGAAGTTATGATGATGAGAACTTTGAGAACAAGCTGAAAATAATCAAAAGGTTGCTTCGTCACTGTATTGATATGCCCCCCCCCCCAACTTAGATCAATGTAAATTTCACCATCATCTAGCATTTGTCGCCCTATTCCACAAAAGTTAGTTGATAGGACTTTTAGGAATACTGATTTGGATCACAATTTAGCAGTTAGGGAAGAATCGAAATAAAAATTGAATAGAAAATAAAGCAACACAACACATTGTGAAGTATTTTCCCTGTGGAATCTCTGGTGTAGCCCTATTTGCATTCTCATGAAAGAAAGATGCTTTGATTACACAAAGCTCTGTTATAAAACGGGCTTTAAAATAAGGTGACTCTGCTTTGGCTCCATACAACACACCGCTACGTACATTGTTACTGCTCCTCAGGTTCAGCGACCGAGGAAGTCCCAAGGGCCCCTAAGATTTGGCCAGAACTCTCCAGTGTAACCTGCAACCCAGTGGGAGCACTCTACTGAACTATATCCGAAGGTAATACGTTGTCAATAAGTTTGACATAGAAAAGATGAATTAGAAAACAAAACCGTTTCCACTTGTATTTAAAGGCAATTATAGGCAGCCTGGTACTGAAAGGTCCTATGGCTTTATTCACTGAATGTATGATTCCTACCCCCCACTCACACCCTCGCCTCGAGAGTGTAAGAGGATCAGATGGGGGAGCTCAGTGCCGGGTAGAACGAAGAGGAAAAATATAGCGAGTACATTTACTACAGAAAACCACTGCAGCGCCCGGGGGGGGGGGGGGGGGGGATGTCGGGAGGGGGAGGAGGCTCAAGTTGAAAGTGGAATCAGATAACATTGTTCCCTGCCAGATTTGTGTCTTCGAGGTAGTTGTCCCAGGACTGCCAAATCTGGATGTTCGAAGAATAGGGTGAGGGAGCTTCCTCCCAGGGTGTTGGGTGATGCGCTTCTGGTCTAAAGCAGCGACGCTGAGAATTAATTAAATCCGTGGCAAATCAGCTGGTAGCGCAGGGTATCGATTACAGAAGGAGCCCCAAAAGGTGTGTCTTAAGGAAATAGTCTATCTGAGAGATTTGAATGTCCGCTTTCCCCTTGCGGTCTCCCTAGGGAAGCATGCTGCAGCTGAGGCAGAATGGTACCGTGGAAAGAGCTCTTTCCATCTGAAGTCAGAGGTTCTAACACTGCCTCGGTGATTTGAAGCAAGTCATTTAATATCCTGGCCTCAGTTTTCTTGTCTGTAAAACGAAGGTGGTGGAATAAATGAGTTCGAAATTCAATTCAGGCTAGCCATTTAATATCATTACTGAATTTCCTTTCTCCTTAATCTACCTCGACCTTTCCTTCTGCTATCTTTTTATATTCATCCCTATCGTGGTATATTTTTTCTGACCACCAACCCAGGTTTTCTGTATTGGGGAAGTGGGGGTGGGAGGGCGGGGACACCTATTGGGAAGAGGCTTTTTAATTGACAAACTTAATGCCGGTTTGGGGCTGCAGATTCCCAGGTTTTGAGGGAAGGATGAATCTTGGAGTGGGGAATAGATTTCAAGGAAAGCAAAGAAACAGGGCAGGTAGCCTAAGGGTATGCAACAGGTTGGGATCCAACTACTCAGGAAAAGAAACATTGGTTTAACTCTGGTTGTAAAAGGACATAAGGTGAATTCATGACTCTTTCCTGCTCCCTGCTTGGAAAATGGAGATAGGCTTAGGAAGGAGCATTCTAAGTGACTATCACTTGGTGAGAGAGGATAAATTGTTGATTTAGAGCTGGGGAGGGCCTTAGTTCAACCAGTTTATATTATAGATTAGGAAACTAAGGTTCAAAGAGATTGGCCAGGGAATTTACTAGCTAACAGAACTGTTGCGAGGAAAGCACTTTAGGCATGCATTTTAGAAACTCTATGTAAATATGTAAAATGTGAACTGATGATGTTTATTATTAACTTTGTTGTCTCTCTCCTCTATCCCCAGGGAAGTTCAAGGTTTTCATGGGGAGTTTTCATTTTTCTCCATTTCTATGTATTTCTAAGGGTTGCCAGTCTAGTTGAAAAAGGAAATGAGCTGGAATAGTGGTACAGCAGGGAAAATAGTGAAGAGATTTTGGACCTGGGGAGAAATACTTTCAGAATATTGTCAGAGATATCAAGGCTGAAAGTTAAGTGGAATGAGGGAAACCTTAAACATTGCTGTGCATTAATTTTCTGTTCAAGAGATAGAAAGTTTTCCCCAAACTGGGTCCTTCTTAAGGTAAGAAAGATTCAGTCTACGTATGGGATCCACCAAATTAAGCATTCCCCTGATTATCCAGTAGTTTGTAAAACAATATTCCCTCTTCTTTTTTTGGGGGGGGGGCTTAGGTCATTTGCCACCATACCCCTATCCTTCTGCCTGGCTTTCCTTATTAAAAAGCACACCAGACACAGTTTGTCGATTTATTTTTCATTTATTTTCCTCTCTATTTTATTTATAGTAATGAAGCTGCAACCCACCCACCCCCCAATCTTTGAGTGGGTCAAGAACTGGGAAGATACAGATAGTGGGAATGGAAATTATTTCCAAAAGAAACTCTAATGTTGTTACCCCGGAATTCCTAATTCAAGGTGCTTATCATGAATGAGGTTCCCAGTTGGTTTTGAGAGGTCCCAAGCAGAATACAGGCTTGTGCTCCACCATTTCCACATGGCTCAGCCACCTCTCTTTAAAAGGGAAATTGTTTTCATTGGTCAAGGTATTCTGCCTTCATAACTATCCTGAATAGTTCCTTTATGATAACCTGGAGAATCCTGTTGAATTTCACACTGACTAAACAAACAAGCAAACAAACAAGCAACACGAGGAATTAAATTTATTTTATAATGCCAAGATTAAGAGGACACAGAAAATATTCTTATAGTTGAGCAGGTTACCTACTCTCCCACCCCCCACCCTCCTTTCCAGTCATTCTCCGGAATAAAAAGTCTTGAGGTTTCATTGAGATGAATTAGAGAAAAACTGCCCTTCCTATTCGCCAAAAACTAGCCCAGGGCCATGGCCACGTGTTCCTTGGGGCACGATATGAAATATTCGATGGTTCGGGGTATGCCACAGTCCGATTTTGCAGAAACTCAACTCCCTGGAAATTGTCTCTCTCCCATCTCTTCACGCCCACCACCTGCAACCTTCTGTTGTAGCCAGAAGCGGAAGGCCACACGTTTTACTCCCTCACCCTGTCTTGATCACCTCTATGGAACTGATGCATAGCTCTCCACAAAAGTCAGTAGATGGGATCTCAGCAACAGGTTTCTCGGTATTTCTGACTCCTTGGAGCGGTAAAGGAGGGAGATTATTTTAATTGCAAGAGTTCCACCTAGGGAGAAAGGGGAAAGGGTTGGAGGGGTGTGGGGTGTTGGGGGGGGGGGGTGAAAAACAAAGAAGGCAGTGATGAATTGAATGGAGAGGAAAAAAGAAGACAGGAGAGGAGAAGAGGGGAGGGGAGGAGAGGATTAAAATTAATTCGGTCATCTGAGAAGTCAAAGGGGGAGAGCAATTAATTAATTAATAATTCATTTGAATATCACTCCGTTAAGCCAGTTTTATTTCCTAGTAAAAGCCATTGGGCTCTCTGGTAGTGGTGCTGATAATTCAGTGTTTTAAATGAGCCTTTCGTGTATATCAAGGACAATCTAGCAAGTTAGTCTTTTAAAATAATTGATTGTGGAGAGGTACTAACTCCAGCTAACAATTATAAAAACATTATTGGGCTGCATTCATTTCAGTCTAGTGCCTAATGTCAGGTAGGTAACGCGCCAGCCCCACCACTTCATTCAGTGTGGCTCAAAAAAAAAGTACCGACCATGAACTTTTTAGTGAACGTCAAACCCAGGTTAGTGCATTATGGAGCCACAAAGAGAAATCGGAAAACTCCTGAAAATGTGAAAGCTGATTCAGATGCAACAGCCTTGCTAAACTTGATTTTAATCTTGAAGGATGAAGGTTGTGTCCCTGAGCTAGGCGTCCAAGCTCAGCGCGGCAAGGAAGCTTTAAAAAGTATATGAATGCATCAGAAGAGGAAACTATGAATCGATCGGCTATTGTAGCTTTCAAACCCCTCTTTCCTCTCTAGTCCTGCTGCTCCCCCCCTTATCCTCTTTCCCTACCCCCTATCAACACAAGGGGATCTGTGACTCCGAAACATGTCACGGAGAAGTGAAATCTTTGCAGAAGAGCCTGCTAATGCATTCAGAATGTATAGTTTTCCAAATCTGATGTTTTGCAATGATGACATTAGTGTGGCAACCAAAGGTCCGAGACGACAAGTCTGCTGCAGCTGCTCTGCGCTTTGAAATGCCCAAGACAATGAGAGCCACTGTTCTCCAGCGCTTCGCCTTTCCACTCCATTTGCATAGTCTGTTCTGCCTGATTGACCAGCTTGGTCTGTCCGAGGGACTAGTATTGTTCACAGATCACTTCAAGATGGCAGAGATGACAAGATTCAGGTGAGAGATGAAGTGGGATGATTCTCGAAAGCCTTAAGAAAAAGCAGCCCTGGGAACTCCGGCGCGAATGGGACAAGAATCAACCACACACTTTATTCAGTTTCAGTATCTGTTTGCGTGTTTGTTTATAAAGACCTCATCAGTTGCTAATGGGCAGATCCAGAAATTGCGGGTTTCTATGGGCATCCAGGATCTCCCGAATTGAGGGAGGCGTTTTTTGTTCCCACTTCAAGCTAAAATCAATGTTGAGGCTGTTTTATTTTGTTTCACTCCTTCACTTTTAGAAGTTTGTTGTTTTTTTTTTTTTAAGTGAAACTATGGAAATGGAGACCCATGTGTAATGCTTTCTTTCCCTGGGACCACAGAGATGTGTGACGAATTGATGCTGAATTTGTTATTTTCCGGAAACGTGATTTTAAACGAGGGGATCTTGTTCACTCGGGTGGCAAATCCGAGTTTCAAGGAGGAGAAGGCTGAATTAAAAACTCCTTCACCCCCAAATTAGCAATAGAGCACTGTACCTGGTTCCAAAATTAAATTTTGTTTCACTGAACCTCGTTGAAGGCATTCACATAACACTTGCAAGCACACACACATACACACCACTAAAATGATTTTCATTTGACACTGATGTTTTGACTTCATCTCAAAAAGACAAAATCTTTGTAATACAAGTACCTTTTCCCCGGAGAGGTTTCAGTACCATTTGCTGTGATTTCTTTACACCTAACAGCAACAGCACTGATGGTGGTTGGAGCACTGAAACATATTTCCACAGCCAATGTTTTCTTTCCCTAGGGATTTCAATCATTGTTTAGTGTAAATATTGCCAATAAGTTGCTGATACTGAGCCTCTTTCCTGAAAGGTTGAGAAGGAGGCTAGGGAGATCCGATTGGGAAGTGAGCATGGCGAGGCAGGGGTAGGGGAAGGAAGGAAGAAGGAAGATGAAAGTGTAAGTTCTCCAATTGCACCCCGTTTACACATTTCTCTGATTGATTTATTTATTTTAAAGTCAGGCAAGCTTCTTGCTGGAAGGTAGAAAGCTTCAAGTAATGTGATTTAGCTCCAAGACCTCTCTGTGAGTCCGAGACACTAATAGTGCGCTTCTTGGGCACAGAGCACCCTCCATGACCTCAAGCTGCCTCCTCCACGCTTGCAGCACTCCTGAGCCTACCACCCCTCAGTCGGCGCCACTTCTTTCTCCCTCTTCACTCGGACCGCCTCATCCGTTTCCCCCTACCCACTCACCCACCCACAATAAACTCTACCCCAAACATCACAGAGTTATTAGCAGGTTCCTATTTGTCCTCACCCCCTCCTGGGTCTATGGGTGGGACTCACGCTGCTCGGAGAAACTTCGGTGCTCCTGGAATTTGTTTAAAACCCTTCCTGTGTTTACTGGTGACTGGAGAGACGCTTATCTGGGGGTGGGGTGGGGTAGTGGGGAGGAATATAACGATTAATACAACCGCAGGTTTCCAGATAAGTGATTGTGATGGAGATTGTTGGCGAGAAAATAGACAATTATCCGCTGTTAGCTTTACATAAAGATCGCATTAACTTGAATTAGTTATCAGACAAAAGAACATCAGAACGCGCTGCACCTTCCTGCCTGCCAAGGCGGCGGCGCGCGCGGGCGACCCCTCTCTCCCAGGCGGCCCCTTCACCCCTGCTTGCCGCTTCCGCCGCGGCCCGTCGCCGGGACCTAGAGTCCAGCACTTAACTAAGGAAAATTGGACCTTGTGAGAGTTCTTGGGAGGGGATAAAACAAACAAAAAAGAATATCAAGAGAGGCTGTGTTTGAAGCAAGGAACGTTAACGTTACTCCTGCCTCTTCAGCAAACGCTGAACGCGCTTCTGCGAGAAGAAAGGAGGCTTCAGGGGGCCAGGAACTGAGGTCCAGAGAGAATTCAAGAGTGGGAGAAAGTCCCTTAAGTAGGCGTAGAGGTGGGGGTAGCCTTGACTGCGGCGCAGTCTACCCGCGCGCAGTTCTCGCGGAGCTGATTGAAAGGGACACCTATCCCGCTGGCTCACAGAGGCCGAGCCGAGCCAGAGTCTGGGAAGTAGCAGAGAGTGCGGGAAAAGTCAGGCTTCCCACGCAGGGGCTTGGGGCCAAAGGACCCAGAGGGCAAGGAGCAGGTATCCCAGAGAAATGAAATCCTTCTCTCCACACATACACATAGTTTATGAATGTGTTAATGTACACAGAGAAGTCCGAATCTTTCTACTCTTGTAGAAAAGAGAAAAAAGAAATGGAATTGCCACGATAGGTTTGTGGGTTGGCAATGAAGGTCCAACTTCTGTTCATATGCCCCCCCCCTCCCGATTTCTCCTCTCTTTCGCTTCTCCCAGTCTACCATCTCACACTGAAAAGCCCTTTTTATACTTCCCTCTCCTCTTCCCAACTCCTCCTCCTTTCCTTCTTTCTCTCTTTCTCTCTCCCCCTCTCTATTTCTGTCTCTATTCCTATCTTCCCCCGCCAGCTCTCCCCACCCCCAGGAAACGCTGATTTCTCAGTCATTGGTAGCAGCTAAGGGCCGTAATTAATTATAGTGCGAGGTGACCCGCGGCTCTTCTCTCCCACTGCACTAGGACAGACCAGGAATAAAGATCAGGCAAGCAGAAAACTTGCCTCTCTGAGCTCAGTTCAGTGAAATGTTTCGGGACACAAACTAATGAGGGACTCCTGCTCCTGAACCGTTAGGATGGAAATAAAAGCAGGGCGGGCTCGGAGTACCCCTAGAATTAGGCACGAAGTAATCTCTGGATTACCCCAAACTCGCCCTTCTCCATCACATATAAAGGAAGCAGGACTTTAGGCTTCTCCCTTAATAGCACCCAGATGTCAACACTCTGGAGGAGGAGGGAAAGTAGATGGAAAAATTGGAGTCTCGCTAGGGGCAAACGTTTGGGATTTTTGGAATACGCGTGATAAATGCTTGAAGTGGGATTGGGGTTAGAGAGTGGGGTCTCCGAGAGTGAGGAAGGAAAAAAGAAATTCAGCGCAGGTCAAAGGGTGAATCTCGGTTTGCCCCTCCTTTATTTTGTGGGGACTGGTTGGAAACTACATGGTACAGCCAGGTCGTTAGTCTCGATATTCTAGTCCTAACATTTGTATTAGCATTACGACTGGTTTTCAATACACGTATTTAATCTGCAGATTTTAGTAGAATAGGGCAAATGCGAAGACACCCAGCTCTGCGTTCTGCCACGGGGCTGAGGGCTCTTCTCTGGGGTTGGAAGTCTCCCTCTGTTTTCTCAGGCAGGGCCTCCCCAGCACCCTGGAGCTGTCCCCAGTGATCTGTGTGCCGCTGTTACCGCCACAGCCCTTACAGCAGCAGCCACCGCCGCTGCCGCCGCCACCGCCGCCGCCGCCGCCGCCGCCGCCGCCGCTGGGTCCCCGCTGAATAGAGCGGATAATGACCCCCGGTTCCCAAGACAGGCTTTCTGCTGCCTGGTGAGCCTTGGATTTGTGTGGTCCAAGCCTTTCCCAGCTTGTCCCATTCTGTCACCGGGATAAGGGGCTCCCTCGGCTCGTTTGCACCTGCGTCGCTTTTGGCTCCTTCAGGAATGCGCTGAAGCTTGTAATCAGCTTTGTGAAGCCATTGAGTGCACGGCTGAGTGAAACTTCCAAAGCTCGAGGAATACTGGCCCGGTGAATAGGAGCCAGCATGGGGCTGCTCTCCAAGCCTTCGCGCTGCCAAATTCCAGCAGAGCCCCTCACAATCAGTCCACACAAGCTTTACTGCTTTCCCCACACTAAGAAAAGTGAGAAAAGAAAAGCTAAAATACCAGTCACCGAGGTTAGCAGTTTGTTCCCAGATTAATGGCAAACGGCTCCCCCCAGACGAAGCTCACCAATTCAGGAAATATACAAAAAGGGGTGAGGGTGGGGGCGGGATGGAGTGTGGGGAGGGGGTAGGGAAAAGAAGGAGCCAATTATTAATATCACTCCATAAGCTTTCACATTTTCTTGCCCTTATATTCTCCTCCCTTCCGCAGGGTGAGTGTATCTTATCAAAGAGGTCAGGAGGTTCTGGTATCGGTTCTAGATCTGTGCCAAGGTCCTCAGGCCCCACTAAATTTCTGAAGTTCTAAGTTGAAAGTGTCTCCCTGATGCAACGTAGAATGTGAATTCCGTGCCAAGAGAGATAATTGAAAAGGGATTGACTTTGGGGTCAAGAAATTTGGTTTCAAGTCATGGTTTTGCCACTTAACCTATTCGAACCTCAGTTTTAGCGTCTGGAAAATGGGAATAATGGTGTTTATCCTGACTTATCCTTAACTTCAGAGGGCTGTAGCCAGGATCACATGGGCTAATGGCTATGAAAACAGTTTGAAGAGCATAAAGCACAATTCAAATGGAAGGCACTAATATTCGTAATAGGAAAGAGAGTTAAGCAGAAGATAGACTAGATATGGGGGGCCAGCGGGCCAAAATAAGCATAAACATCAGAATCCAGGCCCGTTCCCTTAATCAGAAGCTCAGCATTGTCGAGTTTGGTTTCTATATAGCCCTACATTATTGTCCATGATGACAATGAGTAAGAGAAGTGGGAACAGGAAAGAAAACAGAAGTTCCATGTTGTGTTCTTCTGACCAAATGGCATAAGAAATTGACACACTCCTGAGGAGGTTGACTCTCAAGCTGCTAACTTAGCTCATACTCTCAAGGCTTTTGTCCCAGGCAGGAATGCACTCTACTTGTTTATTATTTTAAACAACAATGTGTCTATTGCCCTTGGGACAGCCATCTTCCATAAAGTGATCTAATTGCTCAGTGGTACCTACTTTTACTTTTCTTCACTTCTTGCTTTCTCTTCATTCATATAAAGTGAGGGAAGTTTTTTCTTTCTTTCTCAATTTGACCTTTTCTCTAGGAAAGAGAGAAAATTATTTCACTAGGAAAGAGGGCACAGTCAGTAAAAAAGCCTCAAAGTAAGTTTTTTTGATTCCAAGAAATCTAAAAAATCATTAGTCTTTAAAGTCCCAACTCAAACAGGTTTGGGAAGTATGTTCCCCTTTTACTTAGCATCTTATTGTTCATTTCTCTCTGTGGTGTGTGAGGACCATCACTTCACATAAAGAAGGAAAGACAGCATTATGACTGGACATTCTTGGAAAGTCTTGTTTTATAGCTAATGTGGCCTGTTTAGTGAGCTAACCATCCAGTACCTCCCTCCTTCCCTAGAGTGCCTGTCCTGCTATTTTTTCAAGTGCAAATTTATCATTTTGAAGATTTCACCAGGATTTCCATCCCTTGCAATGGACACAAACATCCCCCCGTCCTGTAGTGTTTACTCACAGCAGGATGCCATTCATCCTGTGGGTGTGCAGTAATGCATCACTGGGCATTGTGTTAAATGGTCCCCTAGTGGCCTGAAAGAGTTAATGCATCTCTTTAAATGCCTAACTTCTTATCAAGCCTGAATGAGAATAATGATAAATAGGTGAAGAACAGGAGAAGCTCTTCCTTTGTAGAAGTTCTATGACATCGCTTCTCTAGTTTGCCATCCCATGGAATTCTTGACTCTAATCTTTCATAAAGCAATCAGAGCAAGAGTTTTTCTAATTATATACATAGCCACACACACACACACACACACACACACACACACACACACACACATACACACACACTTATAATCACAGACCTGAAGAATGTTAGAGTTTGAAGGGACTTTGGAGATCATGTGGTCCCACCAACTCATTTTACAGATGAGAATACTGAGGTCCAGAGAGAGTAAGTACTTTGCCCCAAATCACAGAGGAGCACTATCTCTATTGTTGCTATACATTAATTGTAATAATAATTAAGAAGGCAAATGGGTCAAGCAATTCAGAATAAAAGCAGCAATTCCAGTTTCTGGACAATTCTGCCATTCACCCAACATGACAAAATTAGAGAATTTGGAAATGCAAAGGACACAGAAAACCTCTGTGCTTTCATTTTTCAGATGCCCCAAACTGTTGCATCTTCTGCTACATTCTGTAAATATCTCAGACACAAATTTCAACATTTAAAGTTTTTTTTTGAACTTGCCTTTTTAGTTGTAAAGTTCGACATGGTGTTTTCAACAGGATTGCTTCTTCTAACCATTCTCAGTGACAAGTCAGGAGGATATGCAGTAATTCAGAAATTAGTGAAATTTTATTCTTGGTGGGGGCCTTGGATTAAGAGGCTGGGAGAGTGTGAAACAAGTCAACGTGTAATTGTATGATAAGGCTCTCACGAGGAATTTATTGGCCAAGTTGCTATTTCTATTCCTTCCTAATCTCGTTTAGCACATTCATTCTCTGCAATCTGTCTCCATAATCTTCTGTGGCAGAATGGCAGCCAATAGACGCATGCATGTTTGGAGAGAAGAGAAAATATGCAGAGGCGTGATAAACTGATGCTAATTATCCATATTTAGGACACCGAGTGCAGAAGATCAAGGTTTACAAATAACAAACCAGAGCCAATGATGATGGCTTCCTAGTGTGGAATATATTGGAGGGGACAAGATAAGGGTTTCACATGCAGAGGAGATTTATTGGTCAAAGGGTTCACCTTCCACTTTTCCACTTTTATATAGCAGTAAATTATTTAGGCTAAATTCACCAGAACATTACTCTTTTATTTGGCAATGTGCCATGACTTGCTCTTTCTTTGTGTCCTTTCAATGCAAATCCTTGTAGTGTAACATCAGTTGATAAGAAACAAATAATTGAAGTAATAGGTAATTCCCTTTAAATTGTGCATATAGGACGCTAAGGTAATCATCCTAGGAAGAATGAGATGAGGTAAGGAGCAGAGAACTGAAAGTGAAACAATATCAACCTCGGCTATTCTGTGACTTTCCCCCTCACCCTTTGTGGGTGGGTAGGTGGGGGAAACCATGCAGTAAATATAGTTATGCACATATGTATGTTCAGACACATATCTGTGTGTGGGACTTATACACAGGAATATGTTTCTAGGGGCAGTGTAAAGGCATTAACATTCTCCTCATCTAAAAACACTTTTTTATCTGGGGGGCACATTTAAATTGTGCTTATCCCCCCTTATCCTTTCACCTTTCTATCAATACACCCCTACTAAAACTAATGGTAAATAACAGTTAAATCACACCTTTCCCTCCTCTCCCCTGAACTTACTAGCTTTGGAGAAAAAAAAAAGCATATAAAGAATATGGAATGGCAATTCTGCTGCAGCATGGGTGAAGGGCTATTGGTCAAGATTTTTAGCATATTACAAGAATTATCTTGTCAATTTTCCAGAGAACAAGTACAAATTGAGTCAAAGTTTGCAATAATTTGGACACTAATTTTTAAGTAAAAAAAAATAACTAAATCCCATTTGATTTGTGTGGTTACTAACTTTTGGTTCTTGGGTTTCTGCCACAGCTTGGGACATCATGTTGGAAGCCCTTCCCCTCCAACCTTCTGCTCTAAGCATTCCACCAGTTTCCTTTATGGCTCTTCTTTGTGGGTTTCAGGACAAGGTGACAGGAGCCCCCTGTTAAATGACACATTGCACAAAGACTTTGTGAATTAACCTATTTCGGATGTCAGCAAATTATTAGGTGAAGATGAAGTGGTACAATGTAAGGCGGCCACAGAAAAGTTTTCCCAAATTCCTATGATTATTCTCTGGATTTTTCTCTCCTTTAAGCATCTTTACATTGATGAATGCCATGTCAATCAATCAATAAAAATAAAGGTTGTGGACTCCAAAACCAGACAAAAGTCTTGTGAGTTAACCCATTGTGGAGAGGGGTTGTAATTTCCAGATTAAGGACACTGGAAGGCATATTTGGTGATTCCTACTCAGATAAGTATTGCTTTGCTCTTGAAATTCTCTTTCCTTTGGGAAAATAGGCCCACAGGTGGAGACCTCTGATGGTCTGACAGAGGGAAGTGTACAAGGAATGTTTTAGACACAGTTAGTATTTCAAAACATTTTTAATTTAGAAATTTAATTTCAAAAATTCATTTTGAAAGGTTTATGTTAAGTATAATTTAAAATATAAATTCTAATTATATTATTAAAGCGTGATATAAACAATAAAATAGAACCTTAATTTAGGAAATTAAGATTAAAATTTCATTTCTTTAGTTTGATAAATAAAAATAATGTCTTTTGTTGCTAAGTATTCAATAAATGTTTTCTTTTTTAAAAATTTCTTGGGTGCAGAAGGAACATATACTTATATAACCCCAACTGCCCTAAAATGAGGCAATGAGGGCTTAGAGATTCACTACAATTTTATTTAACCCAAGTCAATTCAACAACCATTTATTAACTGACTCTTGTCACATAGAAACTGCTCGGCTGGTGAAGATACAGAAAAAATTAAGTTTCTGACCTCTTGGAGCTTAACTGGTAGAGGGAGTATAGGTAAAGGGAATGTAAAATTTACACATATAAACCATAACTATGTAATAAGTTTAGTATATAATAGAAGACACATATAACATACAACTCAGGATCTGAAAATACTCCCCCACCTAGGAGGAAGGGATAGAGATAAAATGGAGGAAGCTAGCATTTGAGCTGAACTTTGAAGAATAGTAAGATTTTAACAACTGAAGGGATTCTAAGAGATCAATCCTGAAGTCACAGGAAAAGAAACTCCATCCTCAGCCCTCTCTCTACCTCCTAGTTTCATATTCTAGTAGCTTAACAAATGATTTTGTGGAGGATTAACAGAGATTTGTAAGGAGGGAAAAGCTCTACAAAATAATGCTTTAATTTTGTATTTCTCTAAAACCTTCAAATTTGCAAAAGGTGTTTATTTGTTAAAGATCAGTTATTTCACTCTTTAAGGCTTAGATGTTAAGGTGTTTCTGGTTTTGTATTTGTAAAGTACATAATATAATGAAGAACTACTTTAAAGTGCTAACTGAACAAAGAAGCTGGCTTTGCAAAGATACTTTTTTCTCTTTCCAGAAATAAAAATTACATTACTGTAAAAACCTATTTATTTTAAAATTAATTAAAAATGATTAATAAAGTGCTCTTTAAAATTTTAGTTGTATGTCTAAAATTTCTAGTTACATAAACATGTAATGTCATGCTTATTTTATATTTTAACTTAATTGGGATGTCAAAATGCAGTTAATTTAATGAAGGTAGAGACTGGCTCTTATATATCTTTATATAGTCCCCAGTGCCTTCAACAGTGCTGTGAACATAGGAAGAATTTAATAAATGCTTGATGAATGAAGCTGGACTTATTTGACCAAGTTAAAGTAGAGTACATGACTTTTTAAGAGTCTTTTTGCCATTTTTAATTCATTTGAAGTAACAAAATGTAAGACAGTCACTGAAAAGTTTTCCCAATTTCTTATGAATCTTCTTTTAATTTTTATCTTCTATAAACATCTCTTGACAACATTAATGAAGGCCACATACATCAATCAGTCAGCCAAAGCATTTATTAATTGACCATTCTGTACCAGGCAGTTTGTTATAGTACTAGAGATACAAAAATGAACAAAAAACTTTGAACTCTGTGCAGTTTACTATATATCCTCATCAAGGAAAGTGAATGAGTTAATTTTCTAATTCAAGGCCAGTTTGGGGAATAATTTTCATCTTTGGACAGATTTATGAGAAATGGTACACAGAATACTTGGCCCTTCAAACTTGACAGCACTAATATCCTATGGTGAAGACACATATACACATATATACAGTGACTAAGAAAAAAAGTTGTATAAAAATTTATTCACTCAATCAGCAAACATTTATTAAATATACTCAATAACCATTGAATTAAACAATGGGTTAATTTGATATTTAAAACTTTGCCAAATTCATCCATTTTCTACTGAATTTAATCCCTCCCTCCTAATTCATTTTTTGGGGGGGATATGGACATAGCTCAACCTAGATTCTCTTTCTATATCTCTTTCTCTTTCTCTGTCTCTCTGTCTCTCCATCTCTCCTCCCCCTCCCTCCCTCCCTTTCTCTCTGTCTCTGTCTTGGTCTGTCTCCCTCCCTCTCTCTCTTTCTCCCTCTCTTTCTTTTTCCCTCCCCCTCTCTCTCCCTCTCTCTCTCTCTCTCTTCCTCCCTCTCTCTCCCTCTCTCTCTCTCTTCCTCCCTCCCTCTCTCTCTCTCTCTCTCTGTCACATACACTCACACACACACACACACACACACACACACACACACACACACACACACACACACACACCCAAGAGCAGGATATATTATTTTAGGCATACACAAACAAAATTCGAGCACACACACAAAAAAACTTTAAACTGAAATATATAGGCAATTGAATCAAAAGAATTGTATCGGATTATTTGAATTACCTGGATAATCACCTCAACTCCCTGAAGTCCCTCCTGCACGTAGACCTGCCACATTATCTCTTATGCTTTCTTCTCTTCTCAGGCTTATGAGTGCTGCCAAGTGCCACAAGTTGTGTCTACAAAGGTCAAATGAAGAGTCAAGTATTTATTTGGTGTATTCAATTAATATAGACAGATAATTTGGATAATTAATTCAAGCTTAGTTTTCCTTTCTCAGTTATTGATTTTTTGCTTAAATTGTCCAAATTGTTGTTTCAGGTCTCTACCTTATCATAGACTTGACTTGGTATGTTCATAAAAACACAATATACACACTCTTTCAACAAGCAGTAAACACATATTTATTAAGCAATTGTTGTTTGCCAGGCTTTATGCGAAATGATTACTATAAGCACTGTGTGTCTCTCCTTACTTTGAAAATGGGGTTAAATGCAGTAAGAATTTATAGTTTAACATAATCAGTCTGACTCAGCTAAATAACTAGTGAATAACTAGCTAATAACCAAAACAGATTTCCATAATAACCAGCTAATGTATTAACCAAAGTGGCATGTCAGAGTAGTTGGTACTGAGCTAGCATCTTTTGGAAAGTACAGTTTTTTCTACTTATAGCTGATGAATAGAAAGCAACTGATATGAAAGCAAAAATTTTGTCAATTTTTTTTTGTTCTACATAAAAACAAAATACTCTTTTAATTATTTTTTCTATTTAATTGATTGGATCATGTTTTTATCAATAATAATAATATCTCACATTTTTATTACACATTAAGGTTTATTTATTTAAATCCATACTAACAATCTAATAATACCTCCCATTTTTATTATACATGAATTTTTCTCATACCCTTACTAATGATTATTCAAATCACTATAGCACTTTGGGTTTTCCTTAAAAACAATTCTGTGAGATAGGTAATCTAAGTACTTTTAGATACTAGACTTTGAGTCAGGAAGACTTGTATTCAATTCCTATTTCAGACATGGCAAATGACAACCTCTTTGTGCCTCAGTTACCTCATCTGTAAAATGAGAAGGCTGGACATAATGGCTTCTAAGGTCTATTATCCTTTGATCCATTTTATAGAGGTAGAAACTGAGCCATAAAGAGATATGATAAGAAGTTTTTTGTTTTCCTTTTATCTAACTGGAATTTTCCTCTACATCTTTTGCCATTGTTTCATGCTCTGTCCTTTGGGACAATGTAAATAACTCAAATCCTTCTTTTATATAACAAACCTGGTCCTCTTCTTTCCAAACTAAATAGCCATTTTTTTCTTCAGACTATTCTCATATGACATGTCACAAATAGCCTTTCTGTTATGGAGTACCTAGAACTAAAACAATACTCAAATGTAATGGGGAACAGTATATTATATTGGAAAGAGAGATGGGGATGGAGTCAGAGAATGTGGGTTCAAATCCTGACTCTGTCATTTAATCCCTATATACTTTACATAAGTCACAACCTATCTGGATCTCAGTTATGTCTAACTCTTCTTGACTCCATGGACCATAGGATGCCAGGCCCTTCCATCCTCCACTATTTCTCAAAAACTGTCCAAGTTCATATTTCTTGTTTCCATGACATTCTCTATCCATCACATCTTCTGCCATCTCCTTTCCTTTTTGCCTTCTATCTTTCCAAACATCAGTGTTTCCCCCCCAATGAGTCCTGTCTTCTCATGTGGCCTCAGTTAAATCATCTGTAAATAATGAGTATTAATAATAGTAGCAAGCATTTATATAGCACCTCAAAGTTTGTAAAGTGCTTTGGAAATATTAACATTTTGTCCTTGGAACAATCCTGGAAGGTAGAGGCTAGATAGCACTATTAGTCCCTTTTTTTTCAGATGAGGAAACAGGCCAACAGATGTGAAGTGACTTGCCTAGGATCACACAGCCAGTGTCTGTGGTCAGATTAAAATACAAGTCTTCCTGACTTTATATCCAGCTTTCTATCTACTCCAACACCCAGCTAATGTGATTGTATTAGATGACTCCAAAAGTTTTTTGTTTTTTTTCCAGAAGTAGGTAGATGGCTCAGTTCATATAGAGCCAGCCCTGGATGCAGGAGGTCCTAGGTTCAATTCTAACTTCAGATACTTCCTAGCTTTGTGACCCTGGGTAAGTCACTTAACCCCAATTGCTTAGTCCTATATCACTCTTTTGTCTTGGAATGGATACTTAATACTGATGTTAAGACAGAAGGTAAGAATTTAAATAACAAGAACAAAAACCAAGAGTTCCTTTTAGATCTAAATCAAATGAGACAATAATTGTAAAATGGTTGGCACATAGTAGGCACTATACAAATGTTGGTAGGTAGAAGGGAGCAATGGATGGAGTCAGCCCTGGGCCTGGAGTTAGGAAGACTCATCTTCCTGAGTTCAAATCTGTTCTTAGACACTAATTAGTATGTGACCATAGATCAGTCATTTAATTATGTGCTTCAGTTTCCTCATCTATAAAATGAGCTGGAGAAGGAAATGGCAAACCACTCCATTATCTTTGTCAAGAAAACCCCAAGTGGGTTCAAATAGAGTCAGATGCAATTGAACAACACCAATACATAATTTTTAATTGTTGTCAGATGATGATGATGATGATGATGATGATGATGATGATGATGATGATGATGATGATGATCTAACCATAGGAGGGCACAGATGGCTTTCACTACCCTGGAATTAATACCTTCTCCAAATATAGTTTGTGTTCATATTATGGTTTCTTTTTGTGGGGAGAGGGAGCTATCTTATACATTTCAATTCAATACAAGGAAAAAATTTCCTAACAGTTAGAGCTAACCCCAAACTGACTCCTTTCTACTCTGAGATGCTGTGTTTCTGTGACTTTTACTGAAGTTAAATTTTCAGTTCATCAAAACTCCCAGAATGATTGTAGACCAATGCCAATACACTCATAAGCTATCCCTTTCTTAAGAATGGGACACGACTTTGCAGTTTTCTCTAAGAAGTTTATTATCTATCACTATGATACAATATACCTTCATCTACTCTGTATACCTTTTTTATTTACCTATTTATTTCGATGTTGTCTCCCTCCATCAGGATTTATGCTCCTTGAGGTTAAGGACTGCTTATTTTGGGGTTATTTTGTTTATTTGCCTTTGTTTATATTCCAAATATACTTGGTATATAATATTCACTTAAATATGTGTTGATTGGCTGACATTTTTGCTGTCCTCTCTCACTAGTTGCAGCTCATCTGGAGCTGTTGCACTCCTGACACTTTTCTGATAGGACTGCCACATTTTTATATCTTTCTTTCAATCATTTTCCTTGCTTTATGATCTTTACCTGTCTTTTAAAATATAAATTCATGAATTAATTTCCTCTGATGCTATAGCATTTTTTTAGATACTCACTTTATTTTTCATCAGAATTATCTCATCAGTCATCATATCACAGGATATGATGGTATATATTTAGAATTGGAAGGGACCTCTAAGGCCATCTATTCCATCTCTCTCATTTTACAGATGAAGAAACTGAGGTCCAGAGATTTTAAGCAATGTGCCCAATATAACATTGTTAATGAACAACAGGGGTTTGAAAACAAGTCCTCTAACTCCCTCATTCTAGCCATTCTATCACACAGTGCTCTCTTTTCATGAATCTTACAGTCTACTAGGTGGATAAGACACCAAAAACAAAGGTTGTCTTATTCCAAATCATATCTTTTTGACTGAATCATAATACTTTGTAATTTCTCTTTCTGTCTTTAAAATTTCCTTCTTGAGAGTTTTCCATCCTTCTTGGGCTAATTTCACTTAAAGAATTTTAGGTTATGGGCTTCTATCTAAATTTTCTCTTAAATCTGCTGTCTGAAAATCTGGAATGCTTGTCAAATTTTATTCACCTTTCCTCTTCTCATTTCACATATTTTTTTTAAACACAAAGTAGTCAATTCTCACTAAACTAATAGTTTTTTGCATTGGCTCTTCCACCTTTTGAAGGATAACATTATCTTTAGGACAAACCAGGAAGTTATTATTTATACTGTCTTTTGCAGAGAATGAACCTCAAACAAAAAAATCAAGATAATTGAAAGTCCTCATAAAGATACAGTATCATAGATTTAGAATTAAAAAGGAATTTTAGAAACCACCAAGTCCAACTCCTTCATTCTACTAATGAGAAAATTATCCATTATTAAGTTTATCATATGTTCAGTGAGTTCATCTATTTCCTATTAGTATTCAGGGGAAGCTATAGTTTATTTCCATAGGGATGTATAGAGTGTTCAGGGAAGACTAGCATCTCTGGTGTAAGGGCTTGCTGAGCCCTTTTCAGGGCTGCTTATCCATCTTTGGTATCCATCTTTCTCCCAAGTCTCTCCTGTGGCTCCAAGAAACTAGAGCATGGGCAGCAGTCACAACTCAATAAAACTATCTCAGTAAATGACCAAAAGTAGGTTAAGGGGAACCAACTGACCTCAAACTGGGTGTGTTGTGGGGATGTCTATCCAAGGCATATAAGAACATTCTCCAGCTGAATGGGTGGATGAGAATAATTTGTTCCAATAACCACGGAAACGTCACTTAGTTTAGTTAGACACTGAAGATGCCAAGGTCGTCCACTGCATTCTGAGCCACTGTCTTGCCTTTCTCTTCTATTAGGATAATGAATTCAATTCCTAGATCTTTCTTTATAACTTGATATACAGGCCTAGTTCCCCACTCCCAACTCCAAACAACAACAACAAATAAAAAGTATCAGCTACTTTCAAATTATAGAATCCATCCACCAAGTTTCAGATTGAGATTAAATAAAAGTTTGTTTTCATTCTTTGAGCCATAATTCAATTTAATTCAATTCCACAAACATTTATTAGCTTCCTACTACATTGGGTACTGAGGATGAAAATAAATGAAGCTGAATATCATCCTTTCCCCAAATGAGCTTTTAATATATTGGGGTAGAAATAAAATAAACATAAATGGATAATTACTGTATAATCTATTAGAATGTAAAATGTGCATTGGAGAATTTTGATAGAGCAATGTAAGAGGAAGAAATAGGGATTACTTCTCGCTTTTGGATTCTAGGAAAGTAAGAAAAATTTCATAGAGGAAGAAATGACTATCTGAACTAAGCCTTGAACAAAGGAAAGGTTTTCAATTGCAGAGATAGCAGGAGAGGTAGTCTATGCATAAGGGATGATATATACAATCATTAACATGTTAGAGGGCCTTGAATGCCAGTCTGGTGAGTTTGTATTTTATTGAGGAGGACTCTGGTAGCCACTGAACATTTTTGAGTAGGGTGGAGATATAATACTCTGGGTAGGTGAGGAAGACTGCTGGAAGCAGAGGGAAGAATAGGTTAAAGTGGGGAAATGTAAATTTGGAAAGTGAGGCACATTTGTAAAAGATGTGAGATTGAAAGTGGAATCAGAGTCTTAGCAACTCCTCAGACATGCAGGATAAGAGATAGGAAAGAGTTTAAATCAACTCCAAGCTCGCAAAGTTGAGTAGATGGGAGAACTGTGCTATGAACAGATTTAGGTAAGTTGGAAGGACGGGAACATTTGAGAGGGTAGGGATGGGGAGTGAAGATAATGCATTCAATTTGAGGTCTGATGTTTGAAGTGTTATTGTCATATCCAGAAAATAGAAATACAATACTGGAGCACAGAGCAGAGGTCAGAGTCAAGACTATACATCTGAGAATCATTTATTTAGGAGTTTTAAGAAATAAAAACAGAAGGTTCATGAAAGAATCTTATGAAATGGTCCCATTTAGTGAGCAAAAAGATGGAGAAAATCTAGAAAAGGAGATGGAGGAGCAATTATAGAAGAACCAGGAAGATATGGTTAATAGTGCCAAATGTTTTGGTGAAATCAAAGACACTGAGGAATAATAAAAAGTAATTACATTTGGTGACAAGGCTATTCTGGAAACTGGATTGAAAGAACTGAGGAAGACATGGAAAACTGAAATATAAACAGTGAAGTTTGTTTCTATTCCTCTCCTATTCTTCCATTTCCTCTCCCCACTCCTCCCTTGCCCTCTCCCTCCTCCCTCTCCTTTTCCATCTACCTCTCCCTTGTCCTCCCTCCCTCCTTCTCTCCCTTCCCCCTCCCTCCCTCCATCCCCATTGAGATTTCTTCTTCAATTAGTCAAGCAATAAATGGTTGAGTGTATATAGATATTTATTGAGTATTGAGAATAAAGCATGCAAAAACTTCCCCTCCCCACTTCACCCTCTAAGCACATACAGATTTCTGCTATTTTTCTTTCAAAAACTTGCATTTGTTTCCCAAACATCCAATTTCTAGAGTCTTCCGAGTAATATTGCAGGTAGTTTTAAATGTCAATTTACTAGTTGTTATTTTAACTAGAAAGGACCCTAGAGGGATTTGGATTAAATATCTTCATTTTACAGAAGAGAAAATGGATATTCATACCAGTTGAATGACTTGTTCATGATCTCAAGCCAGTGTATTTGAGATGAGATTTGAACCCGTGTCTTCTTGATCCCAGGGCAGAATTCTATCCATAATACCAAAAGCTTTTAACCTTGGGTCCATGAACCAATGATCCATAGAAAGATTTTAAGTAGTCTTTGAATTTAGATGGGAAATATATGTATAGATATTAGAAATATGGCATTTCTTTCAATGATTTATAAACATTATTCTGAAAAGGGATCTGTTGCCTTCCTCAGACTGCCAAAGGGATCCACCATAGGAAAAAGGTTAAGAATCTCTGTTCTGCATTATAGACTTGCTGTGTGGTGGCCTGACTTGGAATCCTGGCTCTAACTAGATGTCAATTAGGTGACCCTGAGTAAATTACTAAAACTCTCTGAGCCTCAGTGTCTGACTTAGCAAACAATATGACTTGTTAAAACTACCTCACCATGTAATTGTGAGGAAAGAGCATTGCCATACTCAAAACAGCATATACATATGAGTATTTCTTGTTTTCTCAAAAATAACTCTTTGTTGTGTTGTTCCTTTGTTTTTGATTCTTTGTGATTCCATTTGGGGTCTTCTTGGCAAAGATGCAAAGTGGTTTGCCATTTCTTTCTCTGGTTCATTTTACAGATGAGGAAACTGAGGTAAACAGGGCTAAGTGAGTTCTTCCAGGGTCATATAGCTAGTAAGTGTCTGAGGTCAGAATTGAACTCAGGAAGATGAATCTTCTTGATTTCAAGTCCAGTGCTCTATCCAGTGAGCCATCCATCTGCCAACACTCTTGAAGCCTCTGTGAATATCTCTAAAATGACTCTGAGACAATATTTTCTCTTCTGCCAACAATATTTTGAGATATTTGAAATAAAAATGGAGTTCAAATTATAGCTTGCCTATGAAAAAGTAGTCAAGATGATTACAAGATAGGGTAAATATGTCGAGCCAGTAGAAACATACTTTCAGCCTCACTGACTTCCAATGACTTCCAAAAAAAAAACACCCAAATAAATAGAATAATGGCAGGATTTATTTAAAATTATTCATTATGATAAAACTCAAGGCATGACATTTCCAATCACATCTTCATTTTCTTCATGAGGATAGAAATGTTTTTCAAATCTTGACATTCATCAACTAGAGGCCACCCTAGTTATCTATCAGGCTCATTCTAGGGCTTCAAGAGTGGGAGTCTTTTGCAGATCACGCATGGCTCGTGCCCACTTCTGCATATCAGAAGTGAAACAAATCCCCACTCAGACTCGTCTGAGATGATCATCTATGAGCTGACGTGTTAAATGAGCCTGTGGCTTAAAAGGTTATAAATGACAAGATTTTTACTCTTATGAGTAATTTATGACTGTTGCATGTTTGACTTGTCAGATCCCCTTGGAGGAGTCCAAATTTGTCTGTTTGACATACATTTATCTTAATACTTTTTTTCTTCCCCTCTGCAAGTTCCAAAACATATTACCTAATGTTTTCCTAGATGTCAATTTGTACCTGGAGGATCTACCTCCTAAGCCTTCACCATGGTCTGCTTTTTCTCTATTCCAGATGGCTGCCTGAATCTCAATAGCCATTGTGGGCAACTACTAGCTTATTTTCTGTAATTTTCAAGAATCACAGGAAATGACTTTTTTTTTAGTCACAAGCTCCACCAATTGCAATATATGTGATGCATGCAAATCAATTTCCAAAAATTTGCTTGCCTGAAAGTAGAATTTTTATCTCATTTCTACTTGTTTTGAAGAAGGCACAAGGGGTCATATTAGGCTAGTCAAAGGCATGAGGAGATGAAGCAGGTGAGAGAAGAGATCATTAATTAGATCTCTCAAACCATGAAGTACCTGACTAGATTTCAGGAGTGCCTGAACTTGGATAGGAAGAAAATTATGTCCTTTTTATCCAGTAACCTCTCATTGAGATTTAACATTTCCTCCAATCATGATTTTTTAAAAATATTGTGAGAAGAGATCCATGAATTTTATCAGACTGACCAAGGGGTCCAAGACACAAAAAGATTAACAAATCTTGGGCTAGAATTTACATTGATTGGGATTGGACTAGATACCGTTAGGGGTCCTGGCTATCTTTAAATTTATGATCCTGAAATAGAGAATGCAATACAAGGATTACTTATGTTATTTTTTTCATCATTTTGATAGTATGTTTAAGATTTATCTGTGTTGTAACACAATTGTAATATATTACTAATTTATCTGAATAAAATACAAAGAAAATTATTTGTGTAGGTTAGTTATGAAAAATGAAATATAATTTTTAGTTTAAAAACTGGGAGGGGTACATAAAATTTGAAAACCACCTAGTCATGACCCAAGGCTAGCTATATGTGGGCATATTTACAGGATGGTAATTACAATGTGGGATTTAAGAATCACTAGAAAGTAATACATGCCCACAAATCTCTGCTGATTTTTCTAGATGCTACCCTCTCTCCCTTCCAGGTTTGGACTCACCATTAATGCTATTCCTTTGGATTAAGCAGCAAAATCTAGAACATTTTTCCATAAAGTCACTACTTAAGTGCACAGTTGTTAGCTGGAAAGGAAGGGGGTGAAACTGGGCATCTCCTTTAGTCTTCTCCTTTGATCATCATATTGTGGATGGATTGAACACATTGGCCAGTTGTCTCCCTGGAAGGCAAGAAGAGCTTATGTGTGGAGACACATATCAAGAAGTTTTTTGGCTGGGGGTGAAGGACAGAGAAATCATAATTTCTAGGTGGCTAAAGTACTTAAGAGGAAAGGCCTCGGTAAAGAATCTAGTAAAGTGATTAGCCAACTAAATAAAAATTGTGCATTGTGTGTATATTGTGTATGCTGAATGGCAGGAGGAACACCAGATTACTGGGTTGGAGAGATAATTTAACGAATATACTGAGTACTACCCTTCTCCTGGAAGTGGGGGATGACAGGCTCTCTGCCTTTACAGAGTTTACAATGTAGATATGGAGAGGATATTTATTGAGAAGACTCATACACATTAAATAATTCAAGTCCAAGACAGATCAAGCTAGAATATATGTGTCCATAGGTATAATCTAAATAAATAAGTGATCTGGGAAGTATATAAGGAGTAAGAGAAATGTCTCTGTGGGCTTTAATGAAGGGATGGAACTTTAAATGGGTTTTGAAAGACAACTGAATATTTGTGGGTGAATGACAAGAATATGGATAGCAGTGGTAGGATCTTTGAAGTGGAAGACTTGGGGAAGATAGGAAGTACTATGAAGAGTGGGAATGCTTCAGATCAGCTTCATCTACCTCATAATACACTTTTATGTAATCCATACATTGGCCATATTTCAACTGGCCAAGAGAACCCCAGAGCCCAGGTCAGGTCCATATTGTTACTTTAATGATGTGAAGCAATTCTGGGATGTCTAGTGCATTTTGCTCTAATCAAGTCACTTGTCAGATCTGGTGTGATCTTGGTCTAGCTTTATGCTTCTAACAGGTTTTTCTTCTAGGATTCTAATTTGCTTAGACATTTTTATTGATGGGTTTAGTTTGGTCTGTGTCCCTAAAATGACCCTAGGGACTCTTGAAATTTCTTTGCTTTCAGAGATGATTTTTTCTAGGTATCCCTGACAACCTGGTGGGTGTATGTTTCATATGTATGCATATGTGTGTGTGTGTAGGGTCTTCTTAAGTGGTCTGATGGCTTTCATGTCTTCTTTGATAGCTCTGATGCTGGTGCCACCAAAATGGCATGCTGTTTTTTCAGTTCTTAAGGTCTACAAAAGTGATACGTGATCCATTTTTTTTTATTTAATCTACAAATCTTAGACGCTTTTCTATCCAGAAATCACTAGGAAAGTTGAGTTCTTCTGCCTCATGTTCCCTGAATGGAACCTCTTGAATTTTTATAAATTTCACAACAGTTTTAAAGTATTACAGACAAATCCATAATTAGGCTAGAGCTGCCAAGGCTTTCCTCAAAGCTCCTCAATGTAGAAGACATCACATTTAGGAAAGAAGCAGCACAACATAGTAGATAGGTAGTTTAGAAGCCATGAAGTCCTGCATTCAAGTCCTACTTCTCATACATACTGGTTGTGTAACTGAGCAAAAATGGAATGTTTTCATGATCTAAATAACTCTCTATGATTATACAGTGGAAAGAAGGCATCAGGCTGCATTGGTTAAGGGAATTTCTTCATTGAGAATTCCTTATACCAGTGAAAGCACAAGTCCAGTTCCTATGACCTACTTTTAAAACTATCCTAGACATTATGTGCCTATATTTGTAAATTGATTTTTATTTGCATCCATAGGTTCTCTGGTGATAGGTACTTCCTTAGTAATGAGTATACATTTAATTGAGGATTCAAGAAAATATGCTTTCATGTAACCCAAGGTAATTCATAAACATTGGAATCCTGCTGAAATAAAGTATTCTTCAGTAGTTAATCAGGTAGATACTGCATTCATTTGTAAGTCTCAAGGGGACCATTTAGTGCACTGAAATAGTGATTTGTAGCCTAAGAGAATTAATACAACTTCTAAGCGTGCTTAACTAATTCCCTAAGAAGTTTATACACGAATATAGGAACAGTAATAATAAAGAGAAAAATAAGGAGATGTGGAGGAAAAGAAAGAGAGACTGTGGAAGGAATGAGGAGGACAGCTGGAGAAGAAGAAAATGGGAAGGAAGAGGAAGAAAATGGAAAGAAAGAAAACAGGGAAAGGGAAGATGAGGAAAAAGAAATAATAATGAAGAGAAAGGAACAGGAGAAAAACCTGGCATTAGTCACTGAATAATTGAATCTTACTGCCATCTTACAAGAAAGAGATATTAATGCTGTCTGCACTATGCCCTCCCAAATCAAAGAAACAAAGCATATCATACCTATGGTAGCAGAATCATTGATGGCCTTTTTATTGTCACTTTTGATCAGCTCTTTTATCTATTATGCATTTATTGACTTAGTGCAGAAATAGATTTTTGTTTTATTTACAAAATGCAAAAATTATCTAGATTATTGTAAATCTCTAGATGTTCAATATCCCATAGATCACCATTATTGCTTCTCTAGGGTAAATGGGCCAATTCATTGAATGAGACCTAGGATAGCCTAGTTCAGTATATACATTTACCCCAGCTCATTAGAACATATACATACACACACTAGCAGGTTGTTTTCCTTTAAATACTTTAATTTTAATATTTTAGTATAGTCATTCACAGTGTGGCCCAGGAAGTCCTGAAGGTCCCTGAGACCCTTTCAATTAAGATAAAAACTATTTTCATTCTAAAACATTTTTAATTTTTAATATGGTAAATATCATTAGGTATATAATCCATTAAACAAAAGCTTTTGATGGGAGGGCCTTAGTCATTTTTAAGAATGTAAAAGGATCTTGAGAACAAAAATGTACCTATTCAATAAATCCAAGATCTCATTAATATGGATGGGTACTTCCTCCATCACTGAAGATCATGCTTTCTTATCCTAAGAATTTCTCACATCTATTTTCCCATAGGATCTATCCAACATCCTGGAGAAGTTCCTCTGAGTAGGTCTTTTTAGATTTCACAAGTAGCAATGTTCAATTCTGTACTCAGGCTACCCATCCCTTGCTCTTACTACATGATTGGCCCACATATTTCTCTGATCACATTTCCTGAGAGATATCCCTTAGACCACCATTTTCCCTAATTTTTCTAAATTATAAAAAGAATTCCACTCCCATTCTACACTGATTCCCAAAATACATCTTCTTTCTATGAGCTGATTTAGAAATCTCTTCTCCATGCCAGAGGAATTCTCTCAAACTAATGACACATGATGATCACAGACTCTACTCACATGATTTATTTTCTGAAAGTCAGGTTATTTGGGGCTGAGTTTGGGACTTCATGGGAGTTTTGACTTTAGAAATATTGCGTTGAGAGTTTTTTAAAATGTAGAACTAATATCTATAAATTTAATAAATAAGCAGTTTAATCCATTCCATTGGGAATAGCCAGGCATAAAGATATTGCTTCACTATTTTGGGGGACTCTGGCCCTCAGTATGCTTACCTATAAAATTCAAGGATTGAACTAGGAGTCCTTTCCAGCTCAAATACATTGCCTGTGTTCTTGTATGGTGGAAGATATTTGTGATCTGCACCTAGAAGGAGTTACTTGGAATGATATGTCCCTGATATGAATATGCTGCTTAACTATTATGTGTATGTTAAGGTAGACCACAATCCAGATAATACTGAAATTGCCTGGATGATTTCAAGTCAAAGCAGACTTCAGTCTTCAAACTTAATAGTAGTAGTAGTCTCTCGGTAACCGAGGATGATGATTGTCTTTGTGCGCTTTCATCTGTGATGTAGATGAGTGTGCACAAAAACACTTGTGCATGAAGGAGATTTAAGTGGAAGAGTCGATGCACAGAGACAGCCTCGGCATTGGAAGCCTGGGTCCAGTGGCACGAAAAATCGTTACACCTGGAGACTTCCTCAGCTGCATTGGATGGCCGTGTTGTCTTTTGTGCTCCAACATGCCCTAAGCACTCCACAGTGCCTTGCTGCGTCGCCCTCTCAGCTGTTGAACCTTCTTATTGGGAATGAGTTGTATTTGCACATGCCTATTTCATTTATGATATTCTTACCCCATCTCTCTTTTTTATGCATTTTCATGTCACGTATCTGGGTATGTTGGGGCTGGTGTTCTGTGAGCTATTTTATATGGATATTTACTGTATATACACATGCATTAAAATCCCATGTCCATTCTCAATCACTATAAATTCCAAAATACATTTTAATCATGTAATATAACAAAAAAGGCAAATTATTTTTTTGCCAGAGAATTTTTTTTCAAATTTTTTTGTCAAATACTTATTCATCTTTTGAAGACTTTGTTCTGAAGACACATTCTACTTTTTCTAACATGAGTAGCTAAATATTTTGCAGACCCAGAAGTCTATGCTCTGGTTAGTTTTCTTTCTCTAAATTATTCAGTTTTCTGGTATGAACAGGGCCAATGAATTGCCTCATAATTTTTGTGAAATATTTTTTCCATGGAACCTCCTTGTATGCATCTAACTAACCTCTAGAAAAATCCCATAAATTAATAATAAAATAAATTAAATAACTCATCCAAATATCTGTTATATAACAGATATATAAAAAATTTCCCCTTTGATGAACTATACTTCTCTTGAACACATTACATCCTTGCTTACTCCAGTTGTCACTGAAAAATTGCTGTTGAGGCATTTGCTTGCTTGCTTGCATTTTTTAATTTTTTAAGGATACCGTATCTTCTGCAAAACAATCCAGTGCTACCAGTTCCTAAAGAATTCTTATGGGGCAATTAGTGGCTCAGTGGATTGAGAGCCAGGCCTAAAAATGGGAGGTCCTAGGTTCAAATCTGACCTCAGACACTCTTAGCTATGTAACCTTGGGCAAGTCGCTTAACTCCTATTGCCTAGCCCTTACTACTCTTCTGCCTTGGAGCCAATACACAGTATTGAGTCAAAGGTGGAAGGTAAGGAGAAAAAAAATCCCTTAAAAAAAAAAGAATTCTTCAGGGTAGCTAGGTAGCACAGTGAATAGAGTGCCAGGCCTGGAGTCAGGAAGATGAGTCTGAGTTGAAATCTGGACTCAGATACTTATTAGCTATGTGATCCTGGGAAAATAAGTTTACCCTGTTTGTCTCAATTTCCTCAACTGTCAAATTAGCTGGAGAAGGAAGTGGCAAACCACTCCAAGTATCTTTGCGAGAAAAGTCCAAATGTGGACACAAAGAACTGGACATGACTGAAAAAGAACTAAACAAAATGAGTTCTTTAGAAGTCATCTAGCCCAACATGCTCATTTTAGATAGATAGATAGATAGATAGATAGATAGATAGATAGATAGATAGATAGATAAAAGTATATAGTTATCAGAACCAATGTTGATATTTATGATGAGGAATCTGAGACCCAGGGACACCAGATGACTTGCTGAAGATGACACAGATTGTAAGTAGAAGATCTGTGTAACCTTCAGACTATAAGATCCAACCTCCCTTGTGGCTCCTTCCTTTGACATCTTCTCCAAGTGATCCAGCCAGACATCTTCATTTTCTCTGGGTTCCACTTTTGACTGTCTGGACTAGTTTTTTCCGTCATACTCTCATAGAAGTATCTTCTAACCTTCTCCCTTACCCCTCAGCTCTTCAGCTTCTTCTCATTAGAATGTAAGCTACCTGAGGGCACCAACTGTCTGTTTTTACTTACATTTGTATTCCCAGTGCTTAGTATAATGCCTGGTATTTGGTAGGCACATAATAAAGGCAGCTAGGTGGTAGAGTGGATACAGTGCCAACCTGGAAGTCAGGAAGACTCATCTCTTCAAGTTCAAATTTGACTTCAGATACTTACTTACTAGTTATATAACCCTGGGCAAGTCACCTGACCCTATTAACTTCAGTTTCCATACCTGTCAAATGAGATAGAAAAAAGAAATGACAAACCACTACAGTATCTTTGCCAAGAAAATCTCAAATGGGGTCAGGAAGAGTCATACAAGACAAAACTGACTGAACAATAAAATTGAATGCTTGCCCCACCTCTCATCTTTTTCTCCTTATTTGACTAGACAAGCTCACCATGCCTCTGAGGACTTTAAATAGCTAGAGGAATAACAAGTCAATCACAAGGAAGTCTATTGGGGAGGAATGGATGAACAGAGGATTTACTAAGTACTTACTCTATGCAAAGCATCATGCTAAATGCTGGAGACATACATAGAAAAGTAAGACAGTCTTTGCTTTAAAGGAGCTCACATTCTGATGTGAGAGACAACACAGCGGTAACTTTTCAGTTACAAGTTGGATAGAAAGGTTCCATGGTCCTTAGAGTCCATCAGCAAAGCTTATATCAATAACTCTTCTTCATTGTCATTTACACTGATAAAATTTTATCAAGGTCTGATATAGAACTACCAAGTACGCTGGTAGAAAGAACTTTCTTTTCTGGGTTTTCTGTAGTTGTGGCTATAGTATTTCTACTGGAAGAGTTGCTAAGTCACATCTCAAAAGGGGTTGCTATGTGGGATGATGACTAAGGACATAGGGCTGATACCTTTGCTATTCCTTAGCCTCTTGAGTCCTGGGCTATCTCCATTAGGATCTGAAGGGAGATTGTATTAAAGGTGGTGGTCTGATTTGCCTGGCACATGCTGCCTCTCATCTTGCCCTCAGTTTGCCTCCCTGTTTCAGCTAGACTGGCTTCATTGCCTTGATTTGTGGCAGTTGGTTCAGTGTGAAGATAGTTGGTCCCTTCTCCATTCGATTGTGAACTTCTCAGAGATAGAGATTGTCTTTTGCCTCTTTTGAATTCCCAGAGTTTAGCTTAGTGTTTGGAACAGAATATACACTTAATGCATGAAGAATGGTATATAGATGATACCCTGGATAATGATTGCAAGGGCTGTACAGGGTGTGTTATTAATCCTAGGGCTTCTGTTGGTAGCTGGTGGTGATAAGGAAAGTGGATTCCCTTCCTTTTATTTAATAATATTTTATTATTTTCCAATTATAGATAATAGTGATTTTAACATATGCCTTCCAAAATGATGATATCCAAATCGTCTCCCTTCCTTCTTTCCCCTCTCCCTGAGATGGTAAGCAATCTGATCTAAGTTACATGTGTACGATTATGCAAAACATATTTCTAGAAATGTCATGTTGTGAGAGAATACTAATATAAGACCAAAACCCCAAAACAAAAATACATGCAAATAAAGTGAAATACAATCTGTATTCAGACTCCATCAGTTCTTTCCCTGGAGCTCACTAGCATCATAAATTCTTGAGAATTGTCTTGGATCATTATATTGCTGAGAATAGCTAAGCCTTTCACAGTTAATCATTCTACATTATTACTGTTACTGCATACAAAGTTCTGGTTCTGCTCACTTCACTGCATCAGTTCTTGTAGTTCTTTCCATGTTATTCTAAAATCATCTTGGCTATCATTTCTTAGAGCACAGTACTATTTCATTGCAATCATATTTCACAGTTTGTTCAACAATTCCTCAATTGATGTACATCTCTTCAGAATCCAATTCTTTGCCACCACGAAAAGCTGCTATAAATATTTTTGTACAAATAGGTCCTTTCCTTCCCCCCTTTTAAAAAATCTCTTTGGGGTACAGATCTAGTAATGGCATTATGGCTATAGGGCTGGAGAAGAAACAAGTCTGGTACTTTGGATTTGGAGGCACTGCTATATTAAGGCTCTTGGACTCAAGGTCTCCATCAGGGTCTGAGGGAAGATTATGGTCAAAGTGATGGTAATGGTTTGACTTTCCTAGGATGTGCTGCTTCCCAGGTTAAGGATGCTGTGGTTTTTCTAATATCAAAGCTCACTGCCCTTCACCAATATATTTATCTTCAGTTGTCAGCTTGAAGACATATTTGTATAGTATTTTCTAACATGGCATTGTAAGAATTGTATCGACAAAAATAACCCTAGAACGGACTCTCCCACAAATACACAAATACTCCCACAAAGAGAGAGTGGACACACACATAGAGTGCACAAGTAGAGATCATTTCACATTTTGAGGAAGTAGGATCCTGATGTCTTTTATTTTATCTTCTCAGGTGTTTTCCTGTTTCTCTACAGTTATAACACCTCTGCTCTCTAGACCTGTTCCTTTCCACAGCTCCAATTGACTCTGCAGTAGACACTTAAGCTCTACTCTGCTGGGTTTACCATCTCTTAAACACCTTTGTTATTGGTGGCAGGAGGATAAAGAGAGATTCTTCTCCCCCTCCCTCAACACACACACACACACACACACACACACACACACACACACACAAATACAAACTTTCACTGTATTCTGGAAAAAGCTCAAAGAAAAAAGGCAAAGAAGAATTCTCAATTCCCTCTCAAGAACTGGGTTCTCTTTCATAGCTAGCTCTCTTCTTGACTATCAAAGACAAATCTCTTAAGGTGCCAGAATTCTATAAGTCCAGAGTTGGCAAGCTTATTTTTAATGGCCATTAAGACATGAATAATCTTTCAGATACCCAGTGGCTAGCCTCCCTAACATTCAAGTTGGCTTGAAGAATTTCACTTATTTGAAAGGAGCACAAAGTGTAACCATTTCTTCACATTTTTTACAGCTTCTTTATACTCAATGTTAACTTCTTTATGCTTGCTAGAGGAGAAAAGAGGTGAAAACATTTCTTTTAACTTCTTTTTATGTCTCTTTTACACTCAAGTCATATGACTATAGGTCTCAGGCATGAGAAAGAAAATATGTCAGAAGATTGGGCAGTATAAAACCTTAAAGCTGATATCATACAACTAAAGGTAAAAGATATTGCTTGTAATATTGTTTGAAGAATAACATATATGTCCACTTCCAGAGAAGTAAGTGATAAAGAGAAATAAGTAAGGCATAGTTTTACATATACATATTGTTTTTGTTAAATAATGCCTTCTTCAATGAGGGAGGGGAAGGAGGGAGAGAATCAATTGCGTATTTTAATGTAACAAAAAAAAAAATGGATGTTCCTAGAGAGTAGAGACTGATACTAAGAACAGACTGACCAGAGCATAGATATTTATTTGATAGGTACTTACTGAATAGAGACAAATTGAATGAAAACATTTTGGGGAAAGGACTAATCTCCATTCTTTTGCCAAACAATCTATTCTGTGTAGCAACCTCTGGTGCTTATGAGCAAAATGTACTTGACTTTGTCAGTGCAGAAAAAGAAAGAGTACCTGTGAGCCAACCAATTCCAAAGAACTTACAATGAAATCAGAGAGAGAAGGGGAGAGAAAAGAAAGGAAGAGAAGAGAGCAAAAAAGGAAGTGAAAGCGAGAAAAAGGAAGAGAAGGAAAGAGGGAAAGAGGGAGACAGGAAAAGAGATATGAGACAAAGAGATAAGAGAGAAATATGAGACAGAAACAGACAAAGAGAGAGATGAGAGATGTGTGAGAGAGATGATGATGATGATGATGGACTCAGAGAGCAGATTGAATTATATTTTCTTTTTGGGATGGCCATTGTGGGAACTGCTTTGCTTGACTATGAATATCTGTAATGAATTTAGTTTAGTTTAGTTTTTTTTTTGTTTGTTTGTTTGTTTTCTAAATGGGTAGAGAGTAAGAGATTTTGGAAGTGAAAAATAAATGATTTCCCCTAAAATTTCACATGGCCATTCAGAAATTAAGCAGTAAGGCACCTTAACTATAGCCTTGAATTATCTATCAGGATATTAGATTCTCCTTCAAGCTAAACCACTGAGGTAGCATCTTATTTCAGGTGATTTTGATTTGTAACAAGCAGCCTTCTCACTCTATCAGCCCCCCTAGTTGGGGATTAGAGATGAAGGTTCAACAGGAACCAAGAAGGAGAGATGTGAAGCAAATGGCAGCAGATGTTGGATTCAAGTAGAGGGAAATCAAGGGCAATGGCAGCCCTCTTTCTTGCCTAGGTGGAATGAGATTCCACCAGTCTATTCAGTGGCGGGTTAACTGCAGCCCAGCTCAATGAGAGGTCCTGACACTGAAGAGACCAAAAGATAAACTCTCCTGAGTGACAGTTCACACAAGTAATGTAGTAGATAATGAAACTTGCTGAATTATAGTGGTGGGGAATTTTAGAGAAGTTGCACCAGGAAGCAAGCCAGAGAAAAGACTGAATATTCTTGAGCCCCTCCCCTACACTACTTCCTGTTCCTTTCAACTGTCTGGGTAATGGTCTTCTCACAGGTGGTAAATTGAAGATTTCCCCCTAATAATCTAATCCTACAATCAGTCCTTTAACTAAAGGAATTTTATTCTTTGGGGAGAAGGGATAAGAAGATGTTAGGGAGGGAAGAGGGAAATTAGAGTCTCCCTAATTTCTAATTTATCTTGTTGATTGAAGATTTGAAATATAGTCAGTTCAGAAAACAAAATTATCTTCCCCTAAATGTAGATGCCAACAGCACTGCTGACAAGTCTCTTTTGGGCTAAACCAAATTTCTCTGCAGCTCACAGTCTATGTAGAAGGCAATGGCTAGAGAGGAGACGAAGGGGTCTGTCTTCCACCTTCCGGTAGAACCAGCCAAGCAGGAACTAGAGCCTCAATCAGCTGAATCTTCTTAACTGCTTTTCCCCCAAGTTCCATTGGAACTGTCTCCCTGTCTCAGTTGATTGGTGTTCCTAAAAATTCTGAGCTCCTTTTCTTTTTGCAGATGCATTTTTCTTTGCCCAAATAATTATTTATTTACATAACCCATGCTATGGGTGATCCAAGAGTCCCTACTTCTGTAATTGATGATGTCCTACAAAGATTATGAATCAAACCCCTCTGAAAACAGTGTAGTTAAATACCTTAGCTTATTCAAAAGAGAAATAGGCATTCAAACTATGCATGTTCTAAAATTCCTGGATCTAGGTTGACCCTATGTCTAGGGGTCTCAAGGATCTGGGTAAGTATCAAACTGTAGCAGCTCAGTAGACATTCATTGCTTCTTATTTTCTACCATATTCTCCTATAATCAACCATTGCTAATTCACCTTTTTATTCTTTGTTAAGAAAGAAAACACTACATGCAGCATTCTAGCATGTTTATTTCCTTGCTTTTGAGGGAAACTAACATAAGTTTGCTGAGATCACTTGAATGGGGTTCTCTGATATATGGTATATTCAAAAGAAGGTAGGATTAGCCACTGGGTGGGAGCTCAGAGAATAAGATTCTATTGGTAGATCTTCAAATCCACATACCATAGGAAAAGAGTGATACTGTCCTGCAGGAAGAAGTGGAACTGAGGGATCACACTCAAATTATTTTACAACCATAGGGAGCAGAGCACTCTCTGAATACCTCTCCCCCAGTGGGGCCAAAGAAAATTGAACTCTGCCTTGAGTAGCTCTCAGCACCACCTGGTGGTTAAATATGGCTCTGTGTTTCTAATCGGTTCTGTCTTACCATGCAATGATAATAATGACACTCAAGTTGTCTCTCATGAAAGTATCCCAGTTATAAAGAGGAATAATTTGAAGAGATTAGGGCTTCCTGAGCCCAGGTACTCTAGGATATGTGCTGATTGCCACACTAATTCTTGGTAAATTCAAGATAAAAATGATTGACTGATTCAAATGGTCCTATCTACACAATCAGGCTTTCAGGCATATTGCCGATGGAACCTATGAATACTCCATTATTGATTAATGTACACATTCCCTTAGTTGAAGCTGAGCCAGAGGCTGAAGCAACATGTATTATAAGGGAGTTTGGCAGCTGTGGAGAAGTTTTGATTAGGCAGCATCCACTGCAGGAGTTGTGTCATTGACATAACTAAATAGATCCTGTTAGAGGCTGCTGGCTCCAGGCCATTGGTAGGTTAAAGAAAAGCCTCCTTACTTAAAATAATCACCTCCTAAGCATGAGATAAAAATAAAGTTGTTTCCCCTAGGGGGTAGAACATTGGACTTGGAATTAGGGAGCCCTTGGAGCAAATTCTGTTCCAGACATTTTAGAGCTGGGCAAATTCCTTAACCTCTCATTCTTAGTCTCTTTATCTGCAAAATGGGGATATTACTAGCACTTGCCCCACAGGGTCATCAAAAGGATCAGACTAGATAATATTAAGTAAAGAACTTTGTAATCATCCTTAAAGCACTCGAAGCATATTAGCTATTATTACAAAAGAATTGACAAACATAAGATATTTTCCCTGCATTCTTTTAATTCATCTGTAAGTTCTTGCAATAAATATAGGAATTAGTTCAAATTTAATTCCTTCATTTTGAAGATTAACAAAGGCAATAAATGTGGCTTTAACATTCACAGAAGAGTGAAAGGCTTTGCATGAGGTCATGTGGCCTAAAGGGTGGAGCTGACACTAGAACACAGGTCTCCCATCTTCCCTTCCAATTCTCTTTCTGCTATACCTAGACTCCTTCCTTGAAAGCCAATCAAAGGCAGGAATCACTTTTAAATCTAGGTTCTGCCACTTACAGTGTGTGACCAGAAACAACTCATTTAATTTTTTTTTCCTGAACCTCAGTCTTCTCATCTGTAAAACAGGAATAATAATACTTTCCCAGCCTTATTCAATCAGTTAATGAACAAATATTTATTAAGCTCCTAATGCCAGGTGCTTTGCTGTTGATGGGGAAACAGAGACAAAAGTGATGCTTGCAATTTGGCTGGGATGATGTAACATGTTCACAGAGAGGTATGTACAGAAGATATATAGCATATCTATGACATAGATAAATATTTCTATATATTCTTACATACTGTATGTTGTTTCTACATATTCCTATATATGCTACACAGGTGATATATGGTATTTATATATTCATATTGTTGTAAGAAAGAGAGGATTTGAGCAGATGAGGGGGGTGTGCTGGGAGATGCAGATGCAGGGAAAAGATTCTAGAGTTGGGGGGGAAGGGTGAGGCAGTTAACTGGGGTTGGAGCTGGGTCTTCTCTGGTGTGACCAAGAGGGACTGGCTGCCTTCCTTGGTGGCTGTTTTTACCTTGTCTTTCCCATCCTACCTGTTTACCTTCTGGCTTGTTGTCATCTACTGAGCTTCTTGGTGTGAGCCTGAACCATTTGATCCATCTGTCTGTAAGACTGGGTCTGGGGTCCTTCCGGATCCAGGACCTCTCCTGGGCTGTGTCCTGCCTCACTGCCCAAACCCCTACCTCCATTACCCTCAAAGGGGGGTTTGGGGTCAGTAGGTTTATAATTCGGGTCTGGGGTCTTAGATAGGTGAGAGTCAGTGTAGTTCAAATCTGTGACAGGACATCTAGATCCGGGGGGTTTAGGTAGTTGACATTAGTTCAGAATTATCCAAATCCCCGTCTCACCTTCCCTAGTTTAATACAGCCAACATCCATCCCTGTTATATAGTGGTCTGTGGACAGACTCTGTCGGCCCATAGAGGTCTTCCCCAAACAGTTATCCTTCTGATCCTGGCCTCTAATTAAACATCTAATCCCATCCCCAAACCACCCTCCATTACTATATATATATATATATATATGTATATATATACACTATAGTATTTATTACAAATATATATATATATATATATATATATATATACGAGAAGCCAGGTGGCTCAGTAGTTTGTTGTCTGTCTGTCTGTCTCTCTCTATATATAGTATATATGTTGTAATAAATACTATAGTACATATAGGAATATATAAATCCTATGCATAGTATATATAGCATAAGACTACCTAGAACTACAATACATAGTATATATAGGAATTTCTATACATTCTAATATCTATAAAGGAATGTCTATACACTTACATACTTTCCTATATAGTCATTTGAATGTGTGTGTATAAATACTCTTTCACACAACCATACATGTGTATAAGTATGTGTCTATGCACACACACACATATATATCTATATATATGCTAACATTTATATAGCACTTACTATGTGCCAGGCAGAGTACAAAGACCTTTACAGTTATTATCTATTTGATCCTTACAACAACCCTGGGAGGCAGGTGCTAGTATTATCCTCATTTTATAGATGAGGCAACTGAGGCAAACAGAAGTTAACTGACTTGCCCAGTGGCACATAGCTAATGCCTGAGGCTGGATTTGAACTCAGATCTTGACTTCATACCTAGTGCTCTGTCCACTAAGCCACTTAGCTGCTCCCTACACACACACACACACACACACACACACACACACACACACACACACACATACATGCACACACATGCACACATACACACACAGAATACTTGCACTAAACCTCAGAGGGAACTGAAAGTCCTTAGATTCTAGTCACTTGGAAAGTCATTGTAAGGAAAGTTTTTCTTAAACTTTAAGTAATATGGATGTGAACAGTTATTACCATTACTATTATAATTAGTATCAGTCAGCCGCCAAGCATGTTCTCATCGATAACTATGTATCAGGCACTTGTGTTAGGCACAGAGGCTACAAAGACCAAAAGGATACTGATTCCTTTGTACAATACCTATGTAGCGAGCCCTGGTCGAGACACGAGGGATTTCATCGGGGGGGGGGGGGGGGGGGCAATTCTTTAGCTCTTTCCACCTTACATAAGACCTTATCTATAACTGGTGTTCGCTTAGAATGATCAAACTGAGTAAACAGGGGTAGATGCAGCTCTTAAGATGCTCTCCTTGACGTTGGCAGGCCCCCAAGCCCTGTAGAAATCACTGGCTCTTTAGTCCTTGTGGTCCTTTGGCTTCCTCTGGCTGTTCTAGTCACATAGTAGCAATGGTTTCTATTTTTCAGCCCCCCCCCCCAATCCAAAGGAGGCTTCTTTTTTCCTCACAGAATGTAAAGGCAATTGGGTTTTCCCAGAACCTCACAGCTATTTTTGTTTGATCTTTCTCTAATAATGTGTATATGTGTTTATATCACCATCTTTTGTTTCTTTCTCTATCAGAGCCTCTATGATACCAGCAGACAGCCACATTTGCCATGGGAAAATTCTGATTTGAAGTACAAAAGGTATCTCAATCTCCGCAGCCCTTGAACACCACCCAAGAGAAAGGAATGAAACAAGGTGCAAGTTAAACCCAATGGTGCATTATACAAAATTATAGAATTCCTACACCAGCTGTCAGTTCAGAACTAGGGATAATTGGAGGCTCTTACACTTTATTTCCTGGCCTAAAATTCAAGATCTTGAATAAAGCTGTGACTGATCCAGAAACCCACCACCTTAAAGGAGTAACCACTGATTAAGCCCCAAGCTGTATAAGGCCCTATGCTAGGTGCTGGGGCTAAAAAAAGGGAAAAACAACGTAATCTTGGTAATCAATGAATATATAATCTGACAGGAAGGATGTAACATTCAGAGAAGTAGTATGCAAGGCAAGTTATGAAAGGAGCAAAGGAGATATTGAAACAAAGAGCTCTGGAAATATTGAGGAAAGCTTCCATAGGATCCAGTGGATTCATAGCTTAAAAGAGACTGACCCCTTAATTTTACAGATGAGAAAACTAAGGCTCACAGAGGTGGAATGACTTCTCCAAACTCACCCAGGAAATAAGTTTCAGAGCTATGATTTGGATTGGGTTAATTTGACTCTAACGTCTAGTATACTTTTGGTGGCTTCTTCTTTCTCTCTCCACTAAGTGTCCAGTGGGAAGTCTCTATTCAAATCATTGACAGGTATATTCCTTCTGGACTATGCAGAAAAAGAGCATCAAACCATTTAGCAATAGAATAAATTGTACTTATTCCTCTCATCTCTGCTATCCTCCATAGCAAACATGTTTCTGAGTTTATTGTGCTGACCCCTACCTTTGACCATGTTTCTCCTTTCAGAAGGTAAAAATTGTTGGCTTTAAGAATGCTGCATCAAATGATACCTTCCCTCGTAAAGAGAGGGGAGGGAGGAAGGAAGATGTCTGGGAATTTTATTTTATTTTATTTTTTATTATTTTTTAAACCCTTACCTTCTGCCTTAGAACCAATTGTATTGTATTGGTTCTAAGGCAGAACAGTGGTAAGAGCTAGGCAATGGGAGTTCAGTGACTTGCCCAGGGTCACACAGCTGGGAAGTGTCTGAATCCAGATTTGAACCCAGGACCTCCCATTTCTAGGCCTGGCTCTCATTTGACCGAGCCACCCAGCTGTCCCCTGGGAATTTTAATGTAACAAACAAACTAATTATTTTTTAAGTCCCAATTTACTGACTTTGGGACACTAATACATAGCTGGTAGAATAGTGTGAACTGATCCAACCATTCTGTAGGGTAATTTAGAACTATGTCCAAAGGGCTATAAAAATGTTCATACCCTTTGATCCTGTGATACCACTACTGGGTCTGTATCTCAAAGAGATTAAAAAATAGGAAAGGACCTGATTGTACAAAAATATTTATAGCTGCTCTTTTTGTGGTGGCAAAGAATTGGAAATTGAGGGGATGTCCAATGGTTGGGGAATGGCTGAATAAATTGTGGTGCACGTTGGTGATGAAATACTATTGAGCTGTAAGAAATGATGAGCAAGATGATTTCAGAAAAAGCTAGAAATATCTGCAGGAAATGGTGCAAAGCAAAATAAGTAGAATCAGGAGAGCATTGAACATAGCAACAGCAATATTGTATGATGATCAACTGTGAAAACTGGGCTACTTTTGGCAATGCAATGATCTGGGACAATCCTGAAAGATTTATGATGGGGAATGTTATCCACCTCCAGAGAAAGAACTGTTGGAGTTGGATGGATGTGGATCAAAGCATATTATCTTTCATATCATTGTATTTGTGGTTTTATTTGGAGGTTTTAGTTAGGTATGAATGTACACTTACTAATAATGACCAATATGGAAGTATGCTTTGCATGATAATGAATATTAAAAAATTTAAAGAATAATTAAATTTTTTTTAAAGGATGCTACATTCATGATGGATTATGTATGTATTGTGAATCTATTATTTTGGCTTGAAATTCTAAGACTTCTTCTCTTGTTTCTGAAGATTTGTGAATTTGATTCCTTTTTCAAACTTTGTTATTAATCCCTATATGTCTAGCTCAACACTTCTGATTCCTCTCCATCCCAGGCCATGTGCTGGACATTGCTCCTGAACCAGATCATGGACAAGCCTTTACTCATTATAGATTTATTGGGCTGGCTTAGCTCCTTCTCCTTGAATAATTACAATTAAGGGCTTTCCCCACCTTACTTTCTCAATGGATGGGGGAAGGAAAGCAGATGAATTCAAAACTGAAAATAAAAATAAAATTTTTTTAAAAAGAAAGGCAAATGGTGACTAACAAAATAAGGAGGAGAAACTGGGAGGATAAAAAAAATTACAGTTGACCTATAACCGTGGTCTTGAGTAACCAATTCTACATGCAGGTTCTTGCCTATCAAGAAACAAAAGCCATTTTCTTTTGCTATCCAATAAAAGGACCAGGTTACAGATTCCATGAGGTCAAGAAACATCCATGATCTTCTTAGTCTCTGTATCATGTATAATGCTTTTTTTAATTTTAATTAAGCACATACTATGATCAAATACCCATGCTCTGGCTTTAGTCTTTATCTCAGCTTTCTGGAGTCCTGCCTCCAGGATCTGCTATTGTCCAGAATCTAGGATAACAGTCATTTCAATTTGTTGCATATTATTTGAAGATATCCCTGCACACTAAATGCTGTTGCATCTTTCTCTGCACAAATTGGACTATATATGTCCATTTAGTCTGAAAAGAATCAACCTAAAGACTTTAATCACAGTGAATTCTGCTGTATTTGTATAAATATAATTATGGTCTCTATTATCAAGAAACAATTTGAAGGCATTTTTCTATATTTTCTAGATTTTCCTAAAAATCTCCATTAGCTCTGCCCTTGAAGATGGAACAGCCTCCCAACAAAAGCAGAAGAAATTGGTGGAGAACATATTGCAGGAGCTGAGAAGATAGATTCTTTACTTCCCTGTGCAATTGGTGCTCAAAAGAAGGTGAATGGACAGAGACTGATACACTGTGGTCCAATCAAATGTAATGGACTTCTCCATTAGTGGCAATGCAGTGATCCTGAACAACTTGGAGGAATCTATGAGAAAGAACACTATCCACATTCAGAGGAAAAACTGTGGGAGTAGAAACACCGAAGAAAAACAACTGCTTGATTACATGGGTCGATGGGGGATATGATTGAAGAGGTAAACTCTAAATGAACATCCTAGGGCAAACAACATGGAAATAGGTTCTGATCAAGGACACAAGTAATACCTAATGAAATTGCATGTAGGCTGCGGGAAGGGTGGGTGGAGGGGAGGGAGAGAAATAATATGATTCTTGTAACCAAGGAATAATGTTCTAAATTGACTAAATAAAATTAAAAAATAAAGAAATAAAAATAAAGAAGGCAAATGGAAGAAATTATATTATCCTCTTTGGCTCCTGTCCTCTTTTTCCACCAGAGAATGCTTTTGCTCTATTAGTAAGATTCTTGAGAGCAATTAAGATTACTCAGTTGTATTTGTATCTCCAGCACAGGCAAATAGTAAACTGCTTATTAAATGCTCTATTTATCTATCCATCTATCAACTTTTTTTTTTATTTTCCACTCTGTTTCCTTTCTTGCTGTCTCTTGTTTTCCTGACATTTGCTTACCTTGACTCAACAAAACCAAAAATGGAAGAAACATGATAATTTAGTAAATTTTGTCAGATTGTGACACCAATTTGTACCATTATCCAAGGTTGGGTCACCAGAGGGCAAGTCCTATGAGCTTTACTGTAAACCCCATAACTGACAAGTCTTCTGGAGGACTTCTCAGCAACAATTAGCCACTAGAAACAATTGGGCAGCTAGGTGGCATGGTGGGTAGAGTCAAAAAAACCTAAATTCAAATTCAGTCTCAGACACTTAGCTGTGTGACCCTAGTTGGGTAAATTGCTTTACCCTATTTGCCTCAGTTTCCTCCTTTATAAAATAATTTGGAGAAGGAAATGGCAAACCACTCCAATATCCCTGCCAAGAAAATGCCAAATAGGAAGAGTTGGATATAACTGAAAAATGAACAACAGGAGACATATTTAGCTCTTAGCAAAGGCATTTTACTAAGGCAGCATAATAATGATGGTATAAAGTATTCTTCCTCTTCCTCTCATAAAATGGTAGTGAAACCCATATGTAGGATGCATATGAAGCAAAAGCAACTCACAACTCCTGATACTGTGAACCCTGGAAGCCAAAACCTGGGGCTTCTACTTTCAAACTAAATAAACTGGGGCCTTCTAGATTTCCACGTTGACAGTAGAATCTTCATACATCTCTCTTTAGGTACAACAGCTAGCTTTCCTCTTTTGCCAGACTCAAGCTATTTCCTTTAAGCTACCTTTTCCTGTGAATGACTGTTTCTCTCTGTCTGGAAAATGTCTCTACTTTCCCATTTGATTTGTGTCTCTTTCTGTCCAGTAGCTCCTCTTAAAAGCTATATGTTGATATGTTTGTGTGGGTGTGTGGAAGGGGAGGGATTCCCTCTTCCCCATCCAGGGGACTCCTCAACAGGTAGACTTGTACTCTCCTCCAATTTCTAACAAACTAACTTCATTCAAGACTTGTGTATTTAAAGCTCCCGGGGCATAGCTAATTTTTTTTTTGACCAGCCAATCATAATTAGAAAGGTGGTTTGATTATAAAGACTTTACAAGGTATTAAATCTTGTTAACCCAATAAAACCTCATCATGTGTGACTGTATTCTGGATCGCACAATTGAGTTTGTGGGGTAGGGGAGAGAATCACAAAAAAGAATAAGCCTTTGACAAAAATAGAGTTTACTTTGTGTGTATGTGTGTGTGTGTATGTGCTGTCACATGTACCTACTCTTTGTCTAGGTGACACCAAAACAACTGGTTGAAAAACAAGGATTTCACTCAAATGGTCTGCTTTGTTTCAGATTATACAATGACAAAGCAGTGAATTGACTGATTTCTCTTTTCAATGAATTGACTTTTTTTTCTGTCTTCAACACATATCCATAATCCCTGAATTGCTGTGGATATTTAGAAAAAAAGGTTTTTTTGTAACAAGCATTATTATTAATAATTAAGAAGTCAAGGCAGGGAGGCCAGAAGGTATTGTAGCTAGGTGGCTCAGTGGATAGAGAGTAAAATCTGGACTAGCTGGGTGATCCTGGGCAAGTCACTTAACCCCATTTGCCTAGCCCTTACCTCTCTTCTGCCTTGAAAATGGTACTTAGTATTGATTCTAAGACAAAGATGAGGATTAAAAGAAAAAGAAAAAAAGAAATAGGGGAAGATTTTGCCATAAGCTTCAGTATCCTGAAAACATAAAAATGCAGAAGCTTATTTCAGCAAATGGTTTGCAATAGAGTCGAGGCAGTCATATGTTCAATGGACAAGTAATGACTTATTGGAACAGATCTTTATTGGTGAATAATAAAAAGTATCTTAATGAAGTCCAGAAAGGATTTTAAAAATCCAATCCCATGATTCATTGGTATAGGAATTCTATCCATCTATGAGGATCAGCATACAGATGAGTATCTGTAATTTAGCATCACAGAGAGCTATCTAGGGCATTGGTAATCAAAGTGGGGCCTCAATTCCCCAAACAGATAAGAATATAATCTCCGGATGTGCAAGTTCAACCAAAGGAAGGGTGGGAAAAATGAATCCCATTCCATATTCTCTTCATTAGAATGTAAATTCATTGAGGGCAGGTACTGCTTCCCCCCCACCCCCTTGTATTTCCAGCATTGTATGTATTGTGTGGTAGTGTCTGTGTCACTTAAAATGCTCCTAATAAAAGATTTCTTACTTACTGACTCCATGATAGCCAATCCTAGGATTTGTTTGTAACACATTCACACCACCCCCTTCACCTATTATCTCCCAACACTGTTCTCATTCTGATCTCTCTAGGCACTGTGTGAGTTTATAATTTGTCCCCTCAGACCTAATCCCTTAGGACAGCTTTAACCTAACTTCCAACAAAGCACCCACAAAGCAACTATAGAAATGCTGCTGGGAAAATATTCCTTCTCACCAAAACTACACCTTGTTGCTCAGATCATCTCTGGCTACCAGCGCCTCCTGGTTAGCTCTGGGTGCCAGAGAAGCAGCCAGTGAGTAAGAACCTTCATCATCTCCTTTCTTTTGGGGTAGGACACATTAGATGCACAGGCATAGTAGATCTCATGACTATCCTTTCCTGCCAAAGCCTGCCCCCTCTTCCAAATTTCTGTATTACTTTTCAGGACTCTACCACTCTTCCAGTGATCCCCACTGGTGACCATGAAGTCATTCTCAACTACTCATTCTCATTCATCACACATATTCAATAAACTGCCAAATTTTATCATTTTTGCATATACAACTCAACCTCAACCCTAGTGGTCCTTATGATCTCTTGCCTGGACAGTTTCAATAGCCTCTTATTGTCTTCCTTCCAGAGGTCTCTCCCTAGGCTATCTAATCCAGCCTCTAATCAGTTGCCAAAGTGATCTCCCTAATGTTTCAGATCTGATCCTGTAACATGTATCTTCAATACTCAATGAACTTCAGTGATTTCCTATTGATTCTAAGATCACTATAATTTCATCTTTTTCTATTTTCTATTTTTGAGTAAATGTTACATAATACACAATTATTAGTATACTATTAGGTGTATGTAACAAAAATAAGTCAATAGACATAGATGGGTGCTTAATTTTTTTTAACTGATAGCATACATAATCAAAAAAGTTCAGACATTACTGGCCTAGGAAACAGAAATTGTGTGGAACTTACCCAGAGTAACAAAGCCTGTATGTGTCAGAAGCAGTACTGGAGCCCAGGTCTTCCTGATACCAAAGTTGGCCCCTCTCCCCACTGTTCCAGTCTGCCTGTCAAAGGGAAATTTGAGCTAATTATTAAGAATGATTTTGTAGAAGTCAAAAAAGTCAAACTGATGGTCCTCCAAACGTTCTTCTGTTTATTACAGTTGTAGAATTGTTTAAAATTAAAGTGGACAAAAATCTCAAGAATAAATATTTAGATATTCACATTTTTGTCATTTCTAATTTCCTTTGGTTTCATAATATCAGTGCAAAGACTGGCTTGGTTTTCTTTTCAACCCAAGTGAATTGGTCAGTCTAAATAATCCAAAAAGTTCAGTATTGGCAACTGCTATGATCTGAAATATCGAATATGATCCTTGGATGACAGATTAAATTATGCATTTATTAAGGAAGAAATAGGTGGAGCTTTGGAAAGAGAATTAGGATACCATTAGGCTAAAATTTTCTTGATCTAAAATATATTTTCCAGGCACTATATGGGGAAAATTGATTGCCATTTGAAAAAAATCATAGCTCCAAGAATGAAATCTATAAAATATTGTGTAATAGTGAAGAAAAAGAATTTTAGAAATATAAAAGCACAACAGGGCTAAGTATAATTCCATAGGCAAAAATATGTAGCTTTAAAGATCATTTTGAGCTCTCTATTTTTATTAAACTTGAGGAAAGATGATCATGTAAATAACCTAGGTAATTTTTTAATAGCATTGGTATGAATACAGTATTTTAAGCTTAAATATTCATATTTCATTTACATGAACACTCCAAGTTTTGACAATGGGAGATTTTAGCTAAAATTTAAAAAAAGAGAGAGAGAGAGCCTAGCCCTCAATGCCTTCTACTTGTCATTGGCAGTAGTAGTGATGACTCATAGTCTTTTCTGAAATGAGTAACCTAATTGAGGAGCACAAAATTTTAGAAATGAAAGGAAGCTTAGAGATCATGGAGTCCAAGCAACTCATATTATAAATAAGGAAGCCCAGATCCAGAAAAAGGCAGGAACTGTCTCAAGGTCACATAGCAATTAGTAGGAATAAAGGCAGAAGAGGAGAAACATCTACTGTTTCTAAGCCTCCTAGTTGATACACGTTTACTGAACTGCATTTAGGTGAGATTCTAGGAGAGAACAAAACAGTGACCACTTAACGGTTTGGCAACGTAACTCCAAGCTGACCATAGATAGTAGGTTAGTTTCCTTTATTGGTATTGACTCGGCCAATAACTATGCCCTTACTGAAGAATCCAAATTCATTCTCCAATGTATCTTTGATTTAATTAATGTGAGCATTCTCTCCACCAATCATAGAGCTAGAAGGAACCACAGAGCACAAATCAAACCTACCTATTTTTCAGATGAGGTAACTGAGGTCCTGAGAAAGCTAAATGGATGGCCTAAGGTCACAGAAATAGTAAGCAACAAAGTTGGATTTGAGCCCATGTCCTTTGACTCCAAAGTAAGTATTTATTCTGTGGTACCACACATTTGATGTTGTTGAGTTATTCCAGTCATTTGATTCCAGTTTGGAATTTTCTTAGCAAAGATACTGGAGTGGTTTGACATTTCCTTCTCTTGCTCATTTTACAGATGAGCAAACTGAGGCAAACAGCATTAAGTGACTTGCTCAGGGTCACACATCTAGTAAGTGTCCAAGGCTGGATTTGAACTCATATCTTCCTGACTCCAGGCCCAGTGTTTTATTCACTACACCACCTAAGGTAGAAAATGATTGATTTTAGGTTTCCTTCATCTAAGAGATAGAAACCAAGAAGGTCAAAGCAGGAACAAACGTCCTTTGTGTACCAACTATTCATAGGGATAGAGACTGTACCTATAATTTTAGTGGCATAAGAACCACCCCTCTTTGAAACTTTCCTCAATCAATGAACCTTCTATGAAATTTATAGTTTGGGAGATTTGCTTAAAATGATAATATTTTTCATAGGCAGGACTTTTAAACCCAGATCTTCTTGTCTGCAGGGCCTGCTCTATCTCTTATGCTACACTGATTCTCAAGTATTTTGTAGAAGCATTTTTTTTTCTGGCAACAAAACAAAATAAACAAGAAAATCTCTAGAACTAAAATGAATAAATTTCAGCCGAGATAGCAGCTTAAATGAGAGGCACACTAACTAACCATGTCTTACCTGCCTCCTTTAGCAAAACCCCAAAGTTCCCCTCATATCAAATAATAATCAAGAAATCCAAGAAGAAACCCTAGTAAGGGACAAGGGATTTCTTCTACCCCAGAGCTACAAAAGAGATTAACCAGAAGTCTGAAGGCAATAGGAAAGGGGGCCAACAATAAAGTCAGTGCCAGTTCAGGGAAGCTTTCCATGGAGAACAGATGGGCCAGGGACCTGTGTAAGCCTGAAAGGTTCTCTGTCTGGAGTTATACTGATAGCAGAGGATCTCCTGAGAAGGTCCCAAGATGGGTCAGTAAACTTTAGTTTAGGTCCAGGTAGCAACAGTAGGCAGCAACCAGCATAGAGTCCAAACACTCAAAACAGGGAAACTTAAGTTCAAAGATATTGTTTCTAACATTCTGGCTTGAGATGACAGAGGAGGTTCTCAAAAATCAAAACTTTGAACTTCAAAGATCCTTCGGGGTCTAAACCCAAGAGGTGAAAATGAACACTGGAATACATATGATCCAGGGCAAGACTGTATTAGGCAGACTACCACATCCAAATGCACAGAAATGGAGTCTAGTCGTGGCACAAATTATTGCAAATCATGTGAAATCCACCCCCTTTCAAAGAGTGAGTAATTCTGCATCAGTTTTAAGCAATGACTCAAAGGAAAAAAATGGATTTCCCACAAAAACAAAATAAATACCTGGAAGAAATGAAGCAAGAAATAAAAAATGAAATGAAAACTTCAGGGGGAAAGAATTAGAAGAAGAATCTAAGCTTAGAAGAGAGAGTGATAAAATTTATCCAAGAAATGAATTCCCTGAAAACCATAATAGGCCAAACAAAAATGACTCCCTGATACAGAAGAAATATTAGGACAAAATCAATAGATTTTTAATAGAATAAAATATAAAATACATGACATCTTAAAAAACTGACTTGTAAAACAAAAGGAGAGAGAATGTTTAAATCACTCAGCTCCCTGGAAGTTATTATTTTTTAAAAGCCTGAATACTATATTTTGAGAAATTATAAATACATATTTCCCAGATCTGTGAGAATCAGAAGGCAAAGTAAAAATAGAATCAGTTGATCACCTTCTGTAAGAAAATTCAAAAAGAAAAAAAATCCCAGGAATGCCATTACCAAAATATAAAGCTCCCACATTGAATTTTTTAAAAATACTGCAAACATCCACAAAACAAAACAAAACAGTTTAAGAAGTAAGAAACAACATAGTCAGGATCACACAAAACCTCATACAAGACCTCTTTTTCCTTCCTTCCTTCCTTCCTTCCTTCCTTTCTTTCTTTCTTTCTTTCTTTCTTTCTTTCTTTCTTTCTTTCTTTCTTTCTTTCTTTCTTTCTTTCTTTCTTTCTTTCTTTCTTTCTTTCTTTCTTTCTTTCTTTCTTTCTTTCTTTCTTTCTTCCTTCTTTTGATAAATATTCATAGTGTCATATAAAATCCTCTTTTATGCTTTGCTTTATATATGGAAATGCTCTTCTTTTTGTGTTGAACTTCAGAATGTTTTTCATAAAGGAAGTATATACCCATCAATTGGAGAATGGCTAAACAATTGTAGCATATTAATGTTATGGAACATTATTTTCTTGTGAAAGTGTATATAAGAAATGCTGAGAAACATGAGAAAATTTTTATGAACTGATGCATAGGGAAGGAATCAGAAAAAATACATTTAAAATAGGGTAATTTATAGAAAAGCACCACTAAACGGCAGCTGAACTCAGATTATAAACCATGACAGATCCTGTTTCAAGAGGATAAAAGTTCCCTCCTCCAGAGAATGGTGGGAAACAATAGGTTCTAATATTATATTTATTGTCTGATGATTCTGCACTCATTTGCTGATTTGCTTAATCTTTGTGACACAGGCAAATTCTATGAGGTTAGAGGAACTGGTAATTGGGAAATGATTATGGTATAAACAGATCAAAAAGATTTTGTTTTAAATGAGAAGAGAAAGCTTAAGTGGTTGACCTGGTACATAAATGATAATTTTTTTTGTGGCTTCTGTGTTTTTGAAATGTAAAAACACTAAAAAAAACTGCTAAATGAAGGCCATTTTCTAAAATTTGAGCAATATTAAAAAATCTTACCTTCTCTATAATGTCTTCACTACTCACCAGCCATGGCAGAGATATTATTTCCTACCCTATTTTAAATTCTCTTCATTAATAAGGCATTCTGGTACAGCAGAACAAGCAGGGGACAATTAGTCAGGGGACCTGACTATTTTTGGCTCTACAGCTAACTCGATCTGTCACTCTTGACTCAAGCTTCATCAGCCTTATTTTACTCATCTTTAAAATGAGAAGGTTGGACAAAGATCCCATCCAGCTTGAATGTTTTGAGAGTCTATGGTTCCTGAGCGAGGCATTGGGAACAAGGGTATTATCTGGAAAGGCACCATTAAATTGTTCCAATTACTTGGAAAGAACTGTCAAAGAGATTAATTTATCATATTAAGTTTTTTCTAAAATTTTTCTTACAATATCCAAGTCAGGTCTTCTAACAATGTGGAGTACTAAGGAAGGCAGGGTTAGACTGCCAGGACTTTGTGGGGAAGGTGTGTGTGTGTGTGTGTGTGTGTGTGTGTGTGTGTGTGTGTGTGTGTGTGTTGTTAGAACACTGAAGGTGATGGATAAAAGAGTGGACAAAATGGGAATGTAGTACCTCTTTACCTACTTCCTGATTTTGCTCATATCCGGCTCTTCTCTCCACCAGCACTTTTACACCATCCAGAACATATGCTACCACCCAAATGACAGAAACAAAAGCCTCTGTGGGTTTTTTTATCCTCGTAATTCTGGACAGCTTTTATTGACTTGGACTAATTTCACTAAGAAAACCAACTTGTAGGCATGTTTCATTCATTCCTTCATTCAACAAACAGTTAATAAGTACTTACAATGAATTGTACAAATTGCTATTGACACACACACACAAACAAAAATCTAGTAGACCCTGTTTACAAGATGGCCTTATATAATCTAATGGGGTGGGGAGGATAGGTAAAAAATAAGTGAAATAAGTGCAAAGAGCTTAAACAAAGAAATATTTTATAAGTGACCTGCTAATAGATATTAAATAAAGTCTATAGAATGGACACTTCCATCTATTAACCATTTTCCCCCATCATTCAACAAATGATCAAAGTAATTATCCAGAATTTGAGTTAAAACAATAGTGGATTATAATCAACAAGTCTTCCCTGGAATACCCCCCTTCCCAAAACATGCATCATCATCAATATATATATATTCAATAAATAGATAGCAAACAGCTACAGTTATGTGTAATCATTGTGGAAAAACAAGTAGTATTAACATCAAATCATTTTGAGCTGGAAGTGACCTTGAAGATAAATTAATTCAATAACATTTTACAAATGAATATATCTATAAATTATGTATAATATATTATGTGTAAATTATAGACACACTTTATATATGTATATACATAATATATATTACTTGTAAAATGATGAGGTTGGATTAACTTATATATATTTATATATATATATACATATATATATATAAATTTTACAAGAGAGTTCAGTGACTTGCTCAAGGTTGCACAGCTACACAATAGCCCTACTGAGGAGAAATGTGAATACATAAAATTAAAAAAAATTAATTACATGTTAAATCTGTGCCATAGTCCCAAGCTGAATAAAGTCTTGCAGCAGTTCACCCAATCATGCTCATTCTCTCTCTGAGAAGCATTAGTGTGAGTCATTACATTGTTTTGTGCCAAACATGAGTTCCCGAATCAATCATTGTCTGGAATTCTCACTTGTAACAAGTTGTGTCCCTGGCAGAGCATTGTTTTCTCTTTGTTTCATTAACACTATTTAGTAATTAATAATGGCCCCAAAGTACAAGAGTAGTAGTGCTGGTAACTTTGAGAAAATGAAGAAAATTCATAAAGTCTGTAGGTGTGTTTGTATAAGAAATACTTAGTGAATAATGGGGTTCACTATTACGCTTGATTTGCAACTTACTTGAAGGGTCATGGAATGTAGTGGTTATATAAAACAAGTTCCTATCGTATATTGTTACAGTTTAATTTTCAGACTTTAAAAAGGCTATCATTCAGAGGTCAGTGAAGAAGTACATATGAGGTGTGAGCAGACTTCAACACATTACAAATAAGATGTTCCAAAAGATAGTCTAGATTTAAAAAAATGTTATTAGACAAATGCATAATGGTGAAAGAAGATAGACCACTCTTGGAGCAAGAGCAAGAGATGATAGTAAAGTAGTCCTCCTCAAAATGGCAAGAGCAATCAAGGAAGACCTCCAGCAAGATGGATAAACCTTTCAACGGAAACCTGCAGGAGGACATATGGATGAAAGCTAAGCAAACTAGACAGGCATGGATGGGCTATGATCTGTATCATTGGAGGGAATTTCCAAATCAGTGAGATCATGAATCCATTTAAGTTTTGAGTATTTGTGATTTTTTATCATCATAATAAGTATGTGCATAATATCTAGTGAAATGCCATGCAGATAAAGAGGAAATTAAAATGTTTGACTATGGTTATAATGACACTACTGTCTATTTACATAATGTGTTTGCCCCTAAATTTGTAAAGCTCTCTCATATCTATCCAGTCTTCCCCAATCTCTGTGATAAGAAGGTAAATGTATTCATTTTTAAAATTACATCTTTTTGCAAGTGGGGAATAAAAGCATATAGAAGTTACATGATTTCTTCTAAAACATACAGGGAGCTGATTACTGTCAGTTAGGCAGTCAAAAATTACTTATTGAATGCCTACTATGTGCCAAGCATCGTGCAAAGTGTTGGGGATACACAGAAAGCTAAAAGACAATCCCTGCTTTCAAGGAGGTCACAGTCTGATGGAGGAGACAACATGGAAATAACTATGTATAAATGAACTATAACTAGGGTAAATTGGAAATAGTCAATAGAGGGAAGGGACTAGAATGAAAAGTAATGAGAAAATGCCTACCATAGAAGGTAGGGTTTTAGCTTAGACTCAAAGGAAGCCAAGAAACCCTAGAATTTAGGACTAATTAATCACTAAACCTTGTGTATTCTTTCAACTAGCCAATGGTTATAGCTATAAAAACATGGTGAAATTTGACTGGACCAATCAAGTCCAGTCCTGTATACATTCCCATGCAGTATCTGCTCTGCAGTCAAGGTGTCATTAAGACAATAGCTGAGGCATTGATTTGTGCCCCTCCTCCTCATTCCATCCATAGTGGCTTCATAGATATACTCAATACAGGTCCTGATAAGGTAAATATTTATAAAATCGTCACCATGCAGAATATAACTTTACTTAGTTCTCCTATGAGTTCTTCCATGTCAATAACAATAACAACCAGAAAATGGAACTAAATGATATGCTGGCTGGTTTTACTAAATGGTCAAATCTGACCATTGGGTCAATGTAACATGCTGAAGAGATTTTTTTGATCAGTAAATCATCTAGTTTTACATGATGCTAGACAAAGAGTTTGAGTTTCCTTTTTCATTGAATTGATAGGGTATTGTCATTGTTTTGATGCATTAGTTAGAATTAGATATCTTAGCATCATTCACAGAAGAATAGTACCCAGCATCCTCTACTTCCAAGTACATTCAGTTCTTTAAATATTGAAACAATCCTTACATCCTTAGGTAAAAAAAAAAACAACAACTATTAAACATCTAATGCAAATTTATTATTAAACACTCTAGTAGTTGCCAGTATATGTGTACGCATCCCCATAGAATTCTTATTACTCTCCGGCTATTTACAAGCTAACTTCATGCAATGAGAATACAATGTTAAAAGGCAAACTAGGTGAATTCTTCACTGCCTAAGTGAGGTAGAAAGTTGAGACAATTATTTGGAAAACTGGTTGGGAGGGCAGCAAGTGGATTTAAGGAACATTATTGAGCAAAACTATGAGGAAAGAGTCAATGTACATAATTTCAGTTTTGGCTATCATTCAACAAGAACCAAATACCTACTATTTGCCAGACTCAGTGTTAGATACTATGGATACAAAGACAATAAATGAAACGGTCTCTATTTGCAAGGGACTCACATTCTAATGGGCAAGACAACAATTAATTATACAAGTATATATAGAAGAAATACAAAGAAATAGGACATAGTACATTTCAAAGTAGTTTGGAAAGGAGGCATTTGAAAAGATCAGGTAAAGCTTTATGTTGCCTAAACTGGATCTCGAAGGAAGAGAAGGCATCTATAAGATATAAATGAGGAGGTAATGCATTTCAGTTACATCAAATGGCCAGAGAAAAGGCAAAGACAGGACTTAGAGTGATCTGTGTGAGGAACAGGGAGAAGGTCAGTTTGCCTGGATGAAATGTCCAGTGAGACTAGGAAAATTGATGGGTCAAGGTTTTGCAATGCTCCAGAAGTTAAGCAGTGAAGGCTATATTTGATCCTCGAAGCAATAGGAAACTGTGGAGGCTTCTTGAGTAGAAGAGTCACAAAGGTAGATCTGCATATAAGAAATAGGAAGAGAATTTAGGCAGGAAGATGAAACGGGAGGCTTTTGCAATGATATAGGCAAGGAATCTATTTAGAGTAGGGAGAAGGAGTTGGTTGTAGCAGATGCAATTCAAGTAGAAATCATACTATCATATATCACTGATGATAATAAAATTATGATTCTCCACATCCAAACTAGAGTTAAATTTAATGCAGGAAACTTCTTCTGCCTCATTTTCTAATATTTTAAAATGCTAGAATGTTAACACTTTCTAAATACTGAAATTCTCATAGTCCAAGTTTTTCAGGAAACATCATAATACTCCACATTTCTGAATAGACACAGATTGTTATTCTTCACCTAAAATTATCAGATCACTTATACAACCAAGATGATCCCATGGTCATCTTATGATTTATGATTTTTCCCCTTTGAGCTGAATGAGACCATAGAGAGAATCTGATCTAACCTACTCATTTTATTTTATTAAAAAAATTTTTTTTTACTTTCTGTCTTAAAATTACATGTTTATTTCAAGATAGAAGAGTGGTAAGGGCTGGGCAACTAGGGTTAAGTAATTTGCCCAGGTTCACACAGCTAGGAAGTGCTTCAGACCAGATTTGAACCTGTGCCCTCTCTACTCCAGAACTGGCAATCTATCCACTGAGCTGCCCTTGACCCATTTACTTTAAAGGTTAGGAACCTGAGGTCCAGAAGAGTTAAGTTGGTAGGCTATGGAGACCTAAGAGAATTAATTTAGCATTAAAGCTAAACAAAATCCTATTTTATCTACTTCAAGTGCTTTCTCCCACTTTTGTTAGCAAAAGTGGTATCTGTTGTGAAAGGTGGACAAAAGAATGTATCATCCCAGGTTGTTTAGGTCTTTTATAGTTGTATTGCAGTCAATCATTAGTACTTCCTTAAATTTTCTTAAATTAAATTGAATGGGACTACCTGCCTTTAGAAATTATATTGGCTAGCATATTAAAAGTAAATTCCATCCTACATGGGACATACTTGTTTTCGAGTAAGAATGAAAACTGGGCCAGTTTGGGGACATGCTAAATTTTACTTAGAAAAAAAAAGTGGTGTACATTTATGCAATAATAATATTTATAGTTCACATTACATAAAACTTTAAGATGTGTGTGCTTTCCTCTCAACATTACTATGAAGTACAAAGCATGAGACAATTAACTATATTTTCCAAGTGAGGAAAGAGAAGTGCAAGAAGTCTGTGACTACATTAGGATCACATAGCCAGGAAGTGTCAGAACAGGGAGTCCTGATCACAGCTCTCTTGATTTCAAATCCCATGCTCCTTTCATTTAATTACACTTCTAACTCTTGCCCAATCAGTCACTGAATTTTATACCTGAAAGGTATATTCAACATTATCATATTCAATTCCCTCATTTTATAGGTGAAATTGAAGCCCTCACCCTATAGGTGAGGCAAATTTAAATGATTTGCCCAAGTTCATATAATTAATTATTGGTAAAGATTAAGAATTCAACTCTCCTGACTCCCAGTTCAGTATTTTTTTCTCTATACTACTATTTACTCTGCCTCTTGTCTGATTTCTGACATAAAGAACAGGACTATTGTTTTTATAATCCTGAGCTTTCCGTGTGTTGTTCAGTCATATCTAAATGTTTGTGATCCCTTTTGGAGTTTTCTTGGCAATAATATTAGAGTTGTTTTCAATCTCCTTTTCCAGCTCATTTTACAGCCAAGGAAACTGAGGCAAACAGGCTTAAGTGACTCATCAAGGGTCAAACAACTAGCAAATGTCTGAAGCTAGATTGGAATTCAGGAAGACAAACCCTCCTGAGTCCAGGCCACCTAGATGTCCATTCCTGAGCTAGTTACATTCTACACTAGAGCCTTTCCTTTGTGTAGCTTTTGAGACATCTGTTAAAATGTCTGTACTTTCTGTATACTATCTCTCTATGTTAAAATTAAGATGGTACTCGGGATTTCCTTCAGAAATAATATAGATCTGTCCCATAGCGATCAACTGTGCTATAGCTAGTTTTACATACTCACAAAGTGCATTCATCATAGAAAGTCTAGTATTCCTTATATGAAGTCCAGAGTCAGTACTCTTGAGGTCTACAATCCTCATTTCAGCATCTTGGGAATGTGGAGGACTCATTTGAAGTGCTGTTGCTGCCACTAGATATCATCACTTCTTAGCATTTCCGGGGTGCTCGAATGGAAAACAATGTCTGGGTGATGACTCTGTCAGTTTCCCCATTGTCAAGCACAATCTTATGTTCCTCCACACTTTCACAATATTTCCCCATTGGGAACATGCCTGACATTGCAATTTCTCAAAACTGTAGCTCTGCAGTGAATGCCTAATTCCTGAAACTGCAAAAACTAACAAAAGCTGATTTTTCCACTGATTTGACTGGCTGACTATTTCGAGGCTTTGCATGTGATGACCTGCTGTTCTTCACAAACAAAATCTTTAATGTGCCCACATGGTTGTTCTGAAGTGGCTGAGGGCAATTAAATCCTTGCAAGCTGCCTGCAGGGCACTGAGAATTACTCACAAAGTCCAGAGCTTCTGACACAGACAAATTTTCCCTATAGGTAACACTGAACAACTTACTATGTAGCAACTTGTTACTTGATTTTGAACTCAGAACCCATTTACCTCCATGATGAACTAAAGTTATCCAGATTAGAATAGTAGTTATCATTTGGGCGTAAATTCCTAGAATACATTTGGGGAGTGTGGAGGAGGAGATATTGCAGTTCATGGTTTATTTACTTTTTTCTTTTTCCTTTCTCTCTCCATCCCTTCCTCCTCCTCTCTCCATTTCTTTAATGCTTCCTTCCTTCCTTCCTTCCTTCCTTCCTTCCTTCCTTCCTTCCTTCCTTCCTTCCTTCCTTCCTTCCTTCCTTCCTTCCCTCCTTCCTTCCTTATCCTCATGAGATTTTAAAATATGTTTAAGATTCTACCTAACCTTATTGCAGCTCTTGTTCAGCTTGCTAAAACAAATTGACTTATTTTATTTCCATATTTTCTTCTCTTTACGTTTCCTTTTTATAATTTCTTATGAATATGTTCATTCCACATTTCCTTCTCTATTTTCTTTCCCTTTTCACTGTTTTAGTTCTCTCATTATCTTTTCTTTCTCTTTTATTCTTTTTTCCTTTTGAAATATTCTTTCCTTTGTCTCTCATTATTTTTTTATTTCTTTTTCTCTACTTTAACATCTCTACTTTGGTTATTTCCTATCATGCTCTTTCTCCTCCATTTTTTTTTCCTTTTTCTTCTTTTGTAATTTTCTTTCCTCTCTTCACTAGTTCTTTCTCTTCATTTGCTCTTCTCTTGTTTTGCTATTTTATTTCACTATTTTGATCCTTTTGTCTTTTACCATTTTCTCTTTCTCTACTTTTTTCTTCTTTTCTTTCATTATGTTCTCTTCTCTTCTAATTTTTCTTTTCTTTCTGTCACTTTCCATTTTTTGTCTTCTCCTTTCTCCCTTCTCCTTCTCCCGCCCTCTCTGTCTGTCTTTCTTTGTCTCTCTCAGTCTATCTCTGTTTCCATCTGACAAAGTCTTGGTTTCTTTCTGTATATCTCTGTCTCTTACCTATCTCCTTTCTCTTTCTCTTTCCCCTTCTCCTCCTCATCTTCTCTTCCTTTCTCTTTTCCTCCTCTTTTCTCTACCATTCTTCCACTTTTATTTCTCTTCCTGTCCTCTCCTCCTGATCTATCAACATCAGGTGCATTAAATGGCCTTTGTTCCTTGATTTTTGAAAACCTATCCTTTTCACAAAATTCCCATATTCCTGCAGAATCATATGAAAAATAGGGATTTTGAGCACTAAGGGCAGGACAGACCCCAACTGCTATCAATCATCCCTCCTTGCTGAGCTTACTTCCCAAATAACTGCCATTTTAAACACAGGGCAAAGTAGCATAGTTTCCAGACACTTAATGACACATTGAGCCCCCTATTTCTGGCTATGCCAAAAGCAGCTCAAAAGTTTTGGGAAGGGAAAAGATTGGGAAGGGAAAAGAGGCATGATTATCCATAGAGGGCCTGCAGAAGAAAGTGAAAGAAAGTGCCATTGTGTGTCCAACTTATGTTTTTGCTTCTAGAAGCAGCATAATTATGTTTATTACTAGAGCTAATTCAACCACAGCAGAGAAGATGGAGGGAATAAGTGTCCACCCAGGAATTCAAGGACAGGGGTACTATCATCCTTCTGGTTTTCCATTCTTTAAGAACAACCCAAGGCAGAAGAGGAAACAAGAACATTATGCCCTCATAACCACACATACATCTATACATACAAATACTCCTATGATATTTCTACCAAGAATTTTTAAGAACATAGATCTAACGCAAAATAGTCTTTCTTTTTTGTTTGTGCATCCCCTTCCCCCTTCATCTCTTTTCTGTATCCCTTAGTTCTTCCAGTTCCCAGGTTAATTTTTTTCTAGGAGAAGGGTGACAAAGTTCTCATCTTCTGCCTTCTCTTTCTCTTTTCCTTCCTTCCCTCTCTTCCCCTCTCACCCACTTGTTGCAGGCTACAACCTAGCAATGTGCTTGTTCCACTGGGTGATTGTAAAAGGGTTTGACTCACAGATGACCCCAGGGTCAGGACTTTCTCTCCACTAATCCTGCTCTCTTTAAACACAAAAACACTCTGCCTCCTTCCTTCACATCAGTCATCTTAATCCCCCAGTGGCTGACACCCAACCCCGGCCTCAGCAGCAGTTGAGTGCATTGGGAGCTGGGTAGTTAGAGATCCTCCATCTCTAGCTTCCTAATCTAGCTCCTGGAAGTGACAGAACTTCTCTAATAGAAGGCCAAGGAATGATACAATGACAGGGAACTAGTGGAGAAGAGAATAAGGAGGAAGCTAAAGATCTGGCCCTGAATCCCTTACACCTGCCTGACCTTGACATTATAGCCTTATTTCCAGTGGTGCTAAGATAGAGATTTCCAAACAAGTTCCCCATGGAGAAGAGTCATTCGAAGGGCATCTACTGAAGTAATAGAGGAAGGGAATATCTATAGAAAGGGGAAATGAAAAGGTTGGGAAGAAAAAAAATGAAGAATGAGAAAGGTTGTAAGTAAAAGGGTTAAAGAAAATGTAGGAAGAAAGAATAAAAGAAACAGGTGAGGAGAAATTAGGAATCAAAAGAGTGATAGAAGATAGAAAAATGAATAATGGATAATATGAGGAAAGATAGAAAAAGTGAGATAAGATGAAATGAAAAATAAGGAAACAGATAGTATTAAAAGGAAGAAGGTAGGCTAAATTAGAAAGAAGTAGAAAAGAAAGGAAACTAACAAATGGAATTAAGGAAACAGAAAGGAACTCGAAGGAGATAAATTAGGAAATAGCTTGTTGCAACGTTTATAACACAGGCAAGATGGTTGAAAAAGTAGGGAGAAAGTGTTGAGAATGGAAGGAGGAGCACTGGAAGAGAGAAGAGAGAGTCTGGGAATAAGAGTGGGTGGGGGAAGAAAGCCAAAGAGGAAGTGGAGGAGGTTGGGGGGGTGGCACCGGGTGTGAGAAGAACACCCTGAAGGATGCGGGGGAGAAGGGTGAAGTAGCTCACTGGGAAGGGGCTGGGGGGGGGGTGATATTTCTTTCTCCCCACCCCAAATCCCAGCTGAATGCCAAAGCAGACACCAATGCCCTCATTTCAGTTCCGTGTTTACTGTGTAATGCATTTCCAGATGAGATGTTTTGTTTTCCTGGGTGGGTTAGAGTTTGTGGCTCATAAAGCGCTCTAACACCGCCAAGCGGAGCGGGGGTCCCTTCGGGCTGGGCTGCCTGCCGGGCGGGCTCGCAGCTGGAGAGGAAGAGAAGGAGAGAAGAGAGGAGGGAAGGAGGGAGGGAGGAAGACAGGGAGGGAGGGAGAAAGGAAGGAAGGAAGGAAGGAAGGAAGGAAGGAAGGAAGGAAGGAAGGAAGGAAGGAAGGAAGGAAGGAAGGAAGGAAGGAAGGAAGGAAGGAACTGTTTCTAGCCTCCTTAGCAGGGAAATCGCCTTCAGGCTTTAGTCTCCAGCTGAGGCGATCCTGGAAGGATGGGGGGAAGCAGAAAGAGGAAGATGTGGGAGAGAAGGGACGCAAAAGTCTCTTCCTATTTAATATGCTTCCAAAAATGTCTTTCAAGCATCACTTTAACCCCTTTCCTCATCCTCCCAGCTCCTGCCCTGAAGGTTAAGGTATAGGAGATCCTCACCCATAGGCCCAGAGTCATATACTTTCGCTAATCCCACCCCCAAACCCCAATCTCTCTCTCTCTCTCTCTCTCTCTCTCTCTCCTCTCTCCTCTCTCTCTCTCTCTCTCTCTCTCTCTCTCTCTCTCTCTCTCTCTCTCCTCTCTCTCCTCTCTCTCTCTCTCTCTCTCTCTCTCTCTCTCTCTCTCTCTCTCTCTCTCTCTCTCTCTCTCTCTCTCTCTCTGACTCTCTGACTCTCTCACTTTCTCTCTCTCTCTCTCACCCCCCCCCCCCAAGGGAGCGGGAAGCACACGCGGCTCCCCGGGGGATCTGCCCAACTCTCCCACCCCCTCACCTCCTCCCCATCTGGCCGGGGCTTTCAAAACAGCTAAACAGTCACCCTGGAAAAAGAGTTACAGCCAAGGCCAAGTTTGCTTTTCACTTGAAGTTTCGAAGGAATCAAACCTGTTATTAAATTCTGCCGCCAACGCTTCTGGTTCCTTTCCCTCCAGGGCGCTCCTGGGGAGGAGGAGATGGCTCTGAAGAGAGTACGGGGTAGGGGGAGGGTAGGAGACCAGTTACAACTCGGGGCTCCAGGGAGAGAGCTGGCCCCCGGCTGAAGGAAGGAAGTCCTGAGTAGAGTGCAGAAGGAAAGAGAAAGAATGGGTGACCACTGACCACTCCACCCATAAGGAATCCTAGGGCTTTACTTGTAGCTAGGTACAAGTAGAGAATTTCCCTAATTAACTGGAATTTCCTTCCGTTTAAACTTCTCCCTTTCTTTGTAAGCGAAATGAAATGCATGCATATATGTGTGTTATTATTTCTATACATACATTATTTTAATAAACCTGTCAGTCACTTAATTGGACGAACATCTGCAATTCAGGTTCACTGAATCTATAAATGCTCTTGAACTAAATTATTTACTGTCGCTGGGTTTTTTGCGGGGGGGGGGGGGGGGGAAGAAGACAAGAGAGAGGAGGTTTGGATGCAACTTTTTTCTTTCCAAAAAGGAGGATGTCAAAACAAAAACAAAATCACTTTAAAATCCTACTAAGTTCACAAACCAATGGTAGACTTTACAGAGAAGCTCTGGCAAAAACAAACAAATCCGTCCAATGTATTCAGAATTCAAGAATTGACCCTCTAGGCTTTCGAAACAAAGTTACTGAAACTTTTGTCTTAACCCCAGTACCCAGCCTCTCCACATTTTTCCCAAGGTTTGAAAAGAAAGTGGAGCTAACGGGGAGCAAGAAGCCCCGGGGAGCTTGGCATCACCTTATCCAAGCGAGGCAGTGTCCTGGGCATAGAATGCTTGGTATTTAACACCTGAGCACTGCCCGACCCTCTTGGGGTCCGTTTGGAAGCCTGTACAACTCCCTGTTACTCATTTATCTACACTTTTAATGTTGGAGGCTCACAATACTGTCACACGAATTCAGTCCTGGCATCTCAATCAGGAAAATATTTCAACTTCCTGAAAATGTCTTTCCCTCAAGAATGCTTTCGGGCAGACTCATTCAAGAGCTCTCTCTTGGTTCCCAGCACGAACCTCAAGAGAAAAAGTAAGAAAAGAAAGAGAGGGGAAAAAAGAGGACGACGGGGAAAACCACCCAGTGTTAGCTGCTGCAGCGGAAATGTCAGCACTTTTATAAACAGCTTTCAGATGTCCATCACACCTCTGCCAATATGTCTGAACTTTTTGATTTCTGCTGGTTTTCCAGCTGAGACTCGCCGCCTCAGTTTTCTTCATTACCTAATGGGCCTCCGATTGCAGGTAATGTTTCATTGGGGGATAACCTAGGGCTGTCTAGAATCTGCCTCTGAATACATCTGGATGACCAGGTCTTCACACACAGACACATCATAAATACATCTGGCGGGCACACAAGCATATGCACACTGCAGGAGCCCTGTGGACAGCGTCACCACTAAAGCCGGCACCTCAAATTATTCAGTATGTTTTCAGCGTGCCCATGTAACGGTTTCCAAAGTTAAGGCCGGACTCCAGTGAACAGAGCGGACTAGGATTTCTCACAGGGGTCTTTGTGTCCAAGGCAGTCGGTGACTGTGGAACTATTCCGCTCACCCATCTAAAGACGCCACACACGTTCCCAGGGACACTTTTGAAGGACCAACAAAGGACCAAGTTACTTTTAAAAAAAGAAAAGAAAAGAAAAAAGAAAGATTTTTATTACCTTGTTAGAAAACAATAGACATGGTCCATGGAAATTTCGCAAATTACTTTAAGAATTGAGCAGTGTAAGCAAAATGATCCAGAGTGATTCCAACGACTGACACACGTCAATGGTCAAAGAAGGACGTTAAAGTGTAGTTTCTAACTCAGACTTTTCCCGATTCTTCCCCCCAACTAATATCTGACCAAATATGGATTCTTTCGCCACCAAGTAAACAAGCTGAGAAATCAGTGGGACGCGGGGGGTGGAGAAGGGGAGAAAGGCCTAGAGCTTCTGAAACCCATATTTCCCAATCTGGACTTTAAAAGTTCTTTTAAATATAATTTTATCTTAATATCACAACTAGTTTCAAATGTATTTGCTACCGTATGACTTTTAAATGCAATATTTAATGCTGTCAAATTACTAGTAGACAAAGTTTTACAGAAAACTTTTAATTCCAGAGAAAAATGTCAAGGTACCGATAAACACCTAGAAAAAATAGAATTCATTTTTTAAAGCATTAAACAACCTTAAGGATCCTGTTAAGAACAAACACAGCATTTAGCTTTACAGCTTTCACACCGGTTGTTAACAACTTGCATCCCAGTTCACGCAGGTTTGTTTTTTTTTTTTTTTAATATTTTGAAAGTTCCACAAAATGTTTCACCCTTCCCCAAAGGATAGGGAGAGGAGGGGGAAGGGACATAGAACAGGGACCAGGGGACTCAATTTGAGTATATTTTTGGTTCAGAGATTGTGTTTCTGTGAGCCAAACCCAGATAGATCAGTTCTGCTTGCAATCGTGTTAATTACAGGGGGAACAGGGGCACATGTGCACCGCCGTTGTCTTTGTCCCCCATCCCTGGCCCAGTCCCGCCACTGGGGTCTTTCCCCTCCCCCCCCTCCCCCCTCCTGCCCCCTCCACACAGAAGTGCAGTCTGGACCCTATACCAGTTTAAGGCGGCAAAGCTTCACAGCAAGTAAACTCACACCAAGATATTGCCTTCCACAGATAAAACAAGCAAACGAATGGGCCAGACTATGGAAATATTTTTTTTTTAATATTTTGCCTTCCTTAACAACACTTAATAGATATTAAAAATAATCTCCGTGGAAAACCCAAGCCTCACTGATTTTTCACTTTCTCCTCTTACATACGATATTGACTATTAGAAATGCCCCCTCCAATTCAGGGCGGGGAAGGGGGACGGTTTCTGTTATTCTCGGCTCACCCAGATTAACTTCTCTCTCCTTCCCCCTCCAGATTTACCAATGATTTTTCAGGGTGTTTATACATATGATTAAAATTAATACATCTCAAATTTAGTGGAGAAAAAAAACATTTTTCACTTAAAAATTTATTAACTCAAAATCCAGGGGAGGGGAGGTTTTGAGGTTTTTCTTTCTCTCTCCTTTTTTTTTTTTTAGCAGAAAGGCTTCTTAGTAAACTATGTACACAATCTGAATCCTCCCCCTCCCAAACGCCTAAATAAAAAAAAATCACAATGCATTTACAAGAAATCATACAAAACAAAAAAAGGGGGAAGATCTCAGATACAGAAAGTTTTACAAAAACCAGAACATAACATCGCAGTCCGAAAAAAAAAAGAGGGGGGATGTCTCTTTATATAAATAAACAGAAAAAAGCGGTAACAGCTACCAAAAAAAAACAACAAAAAACAACAAAAAAAAACTTTAACGTGTGGTTCGGAGTTGCTTTACTACAACTGTAACAAATGAGAATTGTCCCCCATCACTCTATCTTAGGCAATAAAGCGCCATAAGGAACCGATGCAAGGATAAGTTAATGCTTCAGCGGTTATATAAAAGTTGGCATCGCCCATATCTTTGTCTGCTTTTTTTTCCCTCTTTAGCAAATAAAACGCTATATGCCTTCTCAATGAATGATAAATACTGTACAAAAAGTCTCAATAAAACACCGAAGTTCAGTCTAAAACGCAAAACTAGTCTCAATAACTAGTTCCCGGGAGCTTCTAAAAAGGTAAATAGAGCAACTGTTACCTTCTTTTCCTCATTATTAATATTATCGGGTTGTTTGTTTTTTTTTTTACAAGAACATCAAAACATTCTGTACAAAAAGGAAAGTCCAGGTGGTGGCAGCGGCGGCGGTGGTGGGGGGAGGAAAAGCGAATTTCGGAGGTAAGGGGAGGGAGGGGAACAGGGCTGTGAGTGGGGGTGGGGTGGGGTGGGGAGCGACAGTCCCATCGCAGAGGTACAAGTTTGTTGTTTGCTGTGTGTTTGTTGCAATGTAAGGTTTTTTTTTTTTCTTTGCCAGTCTCTCTCGCTCGCTCTCTAACTCATTCTAGCGCGCGGCAGCTTGCTCGCTCGCAGTCTCTGAAACTAGATGTGTGTCAAGGGGACAGTGCCATTGACTCCAGTGCTGGCGCTCTGGTAGTGTTGGGGCAGGGAATGTAGCCGGCTCTGAGCCGCCGCCGCGGCTGCCGCTGCCGCCGACGCGGCAGCGGGGTCTCCTCCTTCCCCGGCGGGTAAGTACATGCTTATCATCTCGCGCAGGTCCCCGGGGCATGGAGCCCGCGAGTGCGAGGTGACCGGAGGGCTGACACTCGGCTCGGATTTAACCAGAGAACCCAGCGCGCCTAAGGCGCCCGACGACGCGGCCGCCGCAGCTGCCGCTGCCGCCACAGCCGAGTTCTGGTGTGGGCCGCCCGCGGCAGCGGCTGCGGCAGCCGCGGCGCCATAGGAGAGGCCCCCGTAGCCCGAGGGCGAGGCGCTCATGTAGCCCTGGGAATTGGAGATGGGGCTGTATTGAAGTGCGCCCATGTCGTAGCGGTGCATAGGCTGCGGGTTGTGAGGGTGGTGGGGGTGGTGGGGGTGCGCATGTGGATGATGGTGCGCTCCCCCAGCGCCCGGGTGTTGGCTGTAAGCGAGCTGCGCTTCCTGCATCATCGCCGCCGCGGCAGCCGCCGCCGCCACCGAGCCCGGGTAAGCTCCGTTGGCCCAGCCGTTCATGTGCGCATAGCCCCCACTCGCCGTGCCTCCGGGACTTTCCAGCCGCTGGCCCACCCCTGCAGGGCTCACTCCCACTCCCATGCCCACCCCGACCGCCGGGCCCCCACCTCCGGCTCCAGCCGTCAGCAAGCCCCCGGCCAGCGAGTACTTGTCCTTTTTGAGTAGGGTCTTGGTTTTTCGCCGAGGCCGGTATTTATAATCCGGGTGCTCCTTCATGTGCAGAGCCCGTAGACGCTTCGCCTCGTCGATGAAAGGGCGCTTCTCTGCCTCGGACATGACTTTCCACTCGGCCCCCAGCCGCTTGCTGATCTCGGAGTTGTGCATCTTAGGGTTTTCCTGGGCCATCTTGCGCCGCTGGCCCCGGGACCATACCATGAAAGCGTTCATGGGCCGTTTGACCCGATCCTGGTTGGCCTTGTTGCTGCCTCCTCCTCCTCCTCCTCCGCCGCCGCCGCCCCCGCCTCCTCCGCCAGCCCCGGTCTGGCCCGTTAGGTTCGTGGGGGCCTGGGCCCCACCCGGGGAATGCAAGTCCGTTTCCATCATCATGCTGTACATTCAAGCGGCTTTTAGTGTTCACCAACACCAGAAGAAAAAGGCGTGAAGCATAGAGGACCAGGAAGACAGAGAGGTGATCAAAAATGGAGAGATGTAAAAAAAAAAATTTTTTTAAGATCCTATGGTTATTAATGAGAAAATTTAGAGAGTGAAAAACGAAGCAAAAACGCAAGAAAACAAAAACCAAGCACACATGCAGCGGCTATAAGAATTGCAGGTAAAACTTTTTCCTCGTGCAAAAACCACTTGGCTCAGGGGATGGTGTTTCTTTGCTCCTGCTGCTGCTGCTGCTGCTGCTGCTGCCGCTGCTGCTGCCGCTGCTGCTGCTGCTTCTCCTGCCGCTGCTGCTGCTGTCGTCGCCTCTCTAGCTGGAGCTGTTCAAACAGGTGCAAATCAGTTGTAAAGTTGCTGCTTCACTTTAGGAGGAGTGAGAGAGTGGCTGATGTACCCAGGCTCTCGCTCCGCACAGGGTGTTCTTCTTTCCCGCTTTGGATCCCTCACACACTCGCTCTCTCTTTCCTTCTCTCCTTCTTCCTCCTCGCTTATTCTTTATAGGCTTTAAAACTTGGTGGCTACAACTTCTAGAGAGAGAGAGGAGAGGAGCGTGTGATTTGCATCTGCGGGTCCCAGGTGCCAAGAAAGAGGGGGGGAGCACTTATACCACCCCGCCTTCAAAAGGGGGGGTGCAATTAAAATTGTACCAAGGAGGAGGAGGAGGAGGAAAGATAAAAGAGAGAGGGGGAATAAGAACGAGAGAAAGGAAAGGAAGCAAGGGGGAAAACACCTTAGAGCTCGAGAGAAGTTGCCCAGTAATTTGTTCTCTCTCTGGTTTCCCTCCTCTCGGCTGGGGGAATTAGAAGAGGAGGAGCAGGGAAAGAGACACACACAGAGCCAGGGACCCAGCAGCCATACGCTGAGCGCAGAGCTGCCATTAAATGAGTTTGCCGCGGCCAATGGGAGCGCTGCGGCGGGGGGATTATTTGCATGGCGCGCTGTCGAGTGACGTGAGGAGGTGAGATATATAAACTCTGGGAGGGAGGAAGGGAGGGAAGGAAGGAAAAAAGGAAGGGAGAGGAGGGAGGGGCTTACGAAGGGGGTCACACAAGCCACATTGCTTCCTGAGCGAGGGAACTAGGAGTTAGCCATCCTAACCCTCTTCCCCACTGGCGCTCTCAGAATGATTAATGATTTGATTTTCAAACGAAAAACTCAACGTGGTAATAATACGACCCCCCTAAATAGGTTTAAATGGTCGAAATTGCAACATTGGGATCCTTCTCCGACTAAAGCAGGAAAAAGTTGAGATTGGCTGGCATGGCATTATTTCAGTCTTGGAAGGAGAGAGAGGGAATGATGTGTGTGTGTGTGTGTGTGTGTGTGTGTGTGTGAGAGAGAGAGAGAGAGAGAGAGAGAGAGAGAGAGAGAGAGAGAGAGAGAGAGAGAGAGAGGTGGAGAAAATATAGAAAAGAAGCCCAAATTCGGAGAAAATGTATGGTGTGAATTCAACTTGGACAATCCAACTTTGAGCCATTTGAGTACTCAGTCTTTCCCCCAGATATCTTTCAGCTTAATTTTCCATTGTTACCTATTCTTAATACGGTTGCTACATTTTTTGATAACCCCATTGACAGCTGCAATCCCCAGTTTCTCCAATGTCTCTTACCAAAGGAAAGGCCTTCCTTAAAAGTTAAAAAGTCAACCTTTCTCCCAACTGGAGCAGCCTGGCTGCACTGGTCACTAGACACCCCCCCCCCCCTTCTGTCCACTGACACTCTCCTTTTCTAAAAAAAAAACAAAAAACAAAAAACCAACCCAACACAAACTGAAAGCCTATATGTGACCCAGGGTACAGTTGGATTCTTAGTATTTAAGCAATTTAAGAAAGTTAGCTTGAAAACCGAACATTCTACTTGAGGGCCCAAGTTTTTCCTGTGCTTATTAGCCTTGTGGCAAATATCGTCTGCCAATGAATAACAGCATTTGACAGGATTACTGAATTTCTGATAATTTTTAAAACATTGGATCAATCTTACTGAGATGATTTTTGGCTCAAACACTACCTTATTTACAAAGAAGATAGCCCTAGGTCCCAAAATATAGACTCCAAATTTTAAGTGATCATTTTTAACTCCAAAATATTCTTGGTACTTAAGGGTTTTCTATGTCCAGTTCTGAAACAAAAGGAGGCAGAGATGGATAGGGCATTCCTTTTTCATAAAAATAGCCAGAAGAACTCTTCTGAGAAATCAGTGGTCCCCCATATTTCTCATCTACTGCCTCTTTTTGAAATTACAAGTATGTATTTATTTTATGCAGCATGGAAAATATAGAAAGTGCTGGCCCTGTATAACTTCAACAACAGCAATGTGATGGCCATTCTCTAATAGAAACAAACATGTAATAATAATAATAGTAATGATAGGCATAAAGAAATTGTTTCAGCATGTTGGGCAGTGAGCACGTGATATCTTTTCTACTTTTTTGTAAGGTTGTTAATTTTCCTGACCCTGATGGTTGTCTAAGGTAAGGAATAATGATTCTTTCCTCTCAATTACTATTATTATTGCTGCAGGTTTTTTTCTTTTTATTGCAGGGTTGTTCCTGTATTCAGGGCAACAGTGAATTGTTCTCTGTACAGATTAAACTACTTTCATTTCAGGCATTCAGTATCTAATAGTAAACTTATCAAATAATATGTAATTATATTAGAAAAGAAATGTTATTTCATATTTATTTTTCTCTAAATATTCAGGTTAAAAGCTTGGTTTTCAACTACCTTCTCATTTGGGAGAAAGAGAGTTTGTTAAATCTTTTGATTTGTTTCACTCATTATCCACAAACATCAGTTACATTGTGAATGAATTTTATAAAACAACAACAACAACCAACAAGGATATTGTGTCAGAATGACATACCCATTTCTCCTTTGAAAACTTAAGAGAAAATGGGTGTGCACTGAGATTCAGTATATCTTGGAAAGTCAGTAAGATGGATATAAAAGAAATGGTTTACAAATTATAAACTGTATTATCCACTTAGCGATTGAAAGATTTTTTTTCCTCCTGCTTCTCAAATTAGATTTTAAAATAAGTCGCCTGAGACCCCCTGAAAATACTTTGTATGAACTGTGCTTGGTGCATTATTTTCCATATCAATGGAGCAATTTATTTTATAAACACCCTGCACTCCAGCGTGCATCACAGGAATGCTTTGTAGTTCTTGGATCTTGCATAGCTGACTTTGAATTGGTCTAGATTTTTTTCCTACCACAATCCGGAAAATTGTTTCCAAATAAGACATTACCCTTTGTTTCCCAGAGCATTTAAATAGAAGGTAAATGGGTTAGCCTTGAATGAGATCATGCTATTACTTAGCGTTCAAGGCTTTCGAAATATACCCTGTTTAGTGGTTGGATGTTACTGGGGCCCAAGCAGTTGCACACAGTATGGGTGCCGGCATTGATAAGTATTAAACTCAAGCTGCAGGTGTAACTTGTTGCCAAGTGAGAGTTGATTGACAGATACTGCCTGTGCCAATCAGGCAACAGCAGGGCACCTGGTATCAGACCTCTCTGGGCCTCCCATCCTGGCATGAAGACTAAGAGAATCTTCTTACTAACTCCCCCTCTGTAATTTCCTCTGGAAGCCCACCCCCTAGTTCCTTTTACATCCCGGCCTCCTCCCTTCCAACTCAATAAAAAAAAAAAAATCTCACAAGCCATAACTACACCCCTTCCCACTCCAATAAAAAGCTTGGGACCAGATAAATAGCTTCATTTATCAAGGATAGTATCAAGGATAAATTATATTTAGACAGAAAGGACTTTTCCTACAACCAAATACTACATGATTTTGTCAAATAAACAGCAGATTTTTTTTTTTCAGAAGGGTTTGGGTGAAACTTACTTTTCAGTACTCTTTAAAGTGATCAATACACTGTTTTTTTTACCTGGCAAACCAGTACTTTGTAATTTATTGGTCCCCCAAAGAATTTCCCTTTCACCTCAAAATTCTAAAGAGGATCTCAAGTAAGAATGACTTAGATTTTTCTTTCCTTTGGGTACCTGGGAACAATCTCAGAAGATCATCTGGCAATTCAAACGTTGACTAAGGTACTGATGAGCTCCACACACTAAAAATTCGAACAAGTATTTAAAAGATCATAAAGTATTAGACCACCAAATGCAGAACTAAACATTTGTTTAAACTTCCTGTCTTGCAAATTGTTTTCTGATGCTCAGAGTAAGCTGCTTCCTCCAAACAGTAGATGGACCTTACTTTGAGTGAACACACACTGTTTCTTTATAAAGGTGTAAGGAAATAAGAGAATAAGTGTACGACTTTGACTTCAGGTATTCCTGTTTCTGTTATGGTTGCAATACCTGAGTGACTGTGTGGGGAGATGAAAAGTTGACTTTAAGGGAGGCAAAACAAAGGTGAAACTTCTTTATGACAGTACCTTACTCCATGGAGTGTTATATGGAAAAAGATCTTCCTTCACTAATCCTTCCATGTTGCCTCCCTCCCTGCCCACCCCTTCCAACTTGCCAGATGCCTCATTCCTTTTCTGTACCTCACTATGTTTGCAAAACCACTTGGTCTCTGTTCTCTTCTCTGAGTTTGTTGTCAACAACACAGTTGGTAGCATTGTCCTATCTATTGAAAAGAGTAGCAGGAAAGACCCCACTGAGGGCTTCTAGTGAGATCTTATTCTGAGTCTCCAAAGGGATAACCACTGACCAAGAATTAGGTGCAAGCAGCCAGGGAATAGTTTGCACTTTGAACTCAGAGAGGGGGTAATTGGAGGGAAAAGAGGGTGAATGTAAGGATTTGGAACTGGAAGAGGAGGAAAAAGTGGAGAAGGGTAGAAAAGAGGAAGAGAAAGGAGAAAAAAAGTAATAATACAATTTTAGTCAGACAACTTAGAAGTCAAAGAGGAACAAGAAAGGTAGAGTGTGGGAGAAGAGAAAGTGAAGTAGGAGGGGAAGTAGTGAAGACAAGATTGGCGGCGAGGTGGGGAGTGGTGGTTAGAGAAGGATGGGAAAAGGAATAGAAAGAGAGTGAGGGGTACAGTGCCAGGTTCCCAAGCTGCGGCTGCTGGGAATCAGTCCTGAACTCTATCTAGCTGGCGCCAAGTCCCAGCGCGGGCCTCGATCGCCGTCTGCTGGTCGTTGGAAAAGTCTGAGTACCCCTCAAGCCGCTGCTGTCCTGTTAGAGCTAAGGTTTCCCGGTGACTTATCACAGAAGAACGTCAGCTGACACTTGCTGCTATCTTCTGTTCTACTCTCTTATTTCCTTACACTTTTATCAAGAAACGGTGTGTGTGTGTGTGTGTGTGTGTGTGTGTGTTTTCACTCAAGCGTTACATTAGATAGAAATTTGGGTTTCTCTCCTTGATTGAAGTGGTCAGTCGTCTCTTCTTAAGCCCGTCTCAAATCCCTACTATCTCTAACATAACTGCTCTGAAAAGGCAATAGACCGAGCCCATGGCATGCAAGGGGAAAGCGAACAGGAGAAAGTGGGGGAAAGGGTAGGGGGAAATGAGAAAGAATCGCTCTTTTTATCAATTTCAGAGTAATATCTGTGCCATCAGTGAGAGTGATCAGAGCAAGAGATATCTTTACTAGCTCCCATTCGATCACCACCTTCGACAAAAATATGTCCTATTTGGAATGATGCTCCACTAGCATCTGGGGAAAGGAAGGAAAACAAGAGAATAAGGATGGGAGGAGGAGTAGAGGCAAAATAAAGTCCCTCCCATCCAAAAGCAACAAAGCCTTCTTCCCAACGATTAGCGTGGAGATCCCTAAATCCACAATCAGGGAACAAATTGTGTGTGTGAGAGGGAGAGTGAGAAAGAGACTCCATGTGTGTATGTGTGTGTGTGTGTGTTTTGTTGTCGCCTCCTAGCTCTCTGGGTGAAAGCATTTGGAGAATCTCTGGAGCTTTCGAGTAGGGGCTCACCCTGTGAGCAGTATTCACACATATAATTCAGATTTCACAGCTGACCTGCTCTGAAAACCTCAATCAGCTTCTAATTGAAGGGAAAACAAAATATTGCTTCCCTACAGCAGAGCTAACGATTTAATCATTATATCAGACATTATAGCTTTTAATTAGGCTAATGCTGATACTGTATGGAAAGAGATAATTCAACACTGTTCTTGATGAATTCTGTAATTGGGTTAACGGCGGAGCAGTTGGGGGAGAGACGTCAATATTCAAGCTGCGTCTATAGCCACCAGGTTTATGAATGAAAGAAAAGGAAGGAGAGGAAAGACCGGCACTCTGGACAGGAATGGCATTCTCTGTCTTTGCAGAGCTGGAAAAGTAGTGGGGAGGGCGATCCACTAAGTTCCCGGGAGAATAAGGCCTCTCCCCAAGTGGACATCGCTTTTTCTTTCAATTCTTCTTTAGACTTTCTACTTTTTTCTTCCTAAAGCCATTAGACAGGAAGAGTTTTCACTCCGTCCACACTAAAAGTGTTTTATACCCTACCACCAGGCCTCCAAAACGGTAGTTTGTTTCAACCAATAGAAGGGAATAAAGAGGCCAGGGTCCAGCTTCAAAGTGAAATTCGATTTGGAAGCTTTCAAAATAACGAAATTTGCCCTCCTCCAATGTGGCATTTTGCCCTCCTACTCAGTTCTCAGATGAGAAGAATCAGAGAAAAACAAGACAATTAGCAGCACCAGATCGGCAGGGATAGGAGTTCACAGAGCTAAAGCTGTGGTCACTGAGAACCATAAAGAGGGCATCGAAACATGACAGCTCTAGAACACAATATTCTCTTCATTATTATATTTTCATCATTATTAGTGTTATCATTTGGTTGATCCCAAGGTATGCAGATTGCCCAGCCCTCAGGTGATAGGCGATCTATCTTTTCCCACACCAGTCCCCTGAGTGGAGGCAGGAGAGCCTACTTCCTGTTGGTTAGAGCTTCAGGGCAGCCTCCAGGTAGAGCAGCATCTTCATGCCTGGCCCAAGCCTATGCTCTCGAAATGGCAAGTATATGACTGGTTGGTAAAATATCCTTCAAAATAAATGAGGAGCATCATCAGTTCACTCAGACTACTCTTAATTGAAAAAAGAAAAGAAAAGAAAAGAAAAGAAAAGAAAAGAAAAGAAAAGAAAAGAAAAGAAAAGAAAAGAGAAATGAAAAAGAAAAGAAAGAAAAGAAAAAAGAAGCAGTACAAATTTAGGGATCCTGTAAAAGAGCAAAAACTTCGTATTAGGATTTACTCTCTGAAAGTGTTATTTTTCCAGAGGCCTCAGTGAATTTTCCATCACTTCTCCTAATTGGTGAGAAGGGCAAGATACTGGATTTGTTGTGGGTCCCTTCCGACCAACACTTTGTCGAGTTCCTCTTTTGTTCATAATCCCCACTTTTCCATGGGCTGCTTATTCAGAATGGGCTGTGGGTTTGGGTGGTAACACCATCCTTCCATCTCTCTGTTTTACAGAATACACTAAAGTCACATCCAAGTTGGCCCTTCACTTGAGTTTGCGCTAGGCGGGGCCAAAAAAGCCCCCAAAGAGGTAGGTTCAAGAATCATTGGATTTCACAAAGTGCTAGCTTCTCTTCAGTTCAATTGGGTTTTTCGATAGGTATCTGAGCAGAACCTTCTTCAAATTTTAATACAAATGGTTTCAGGATTTGATCTTTGTATCCACGTTTATATTCATGTTTTCCCCTTTTAAAAAATGTTTCCTTACACACTGGCTTAACTATGCCAGCACAATATCCTCCTGAAAGATAAATATACTGTATTGTGATTCATCCTTGTCTTATTTTGTCAGTAATTACCACGAAATTAAATGGGTCACTGCTAAAGTTTCATTCACACAAACCCCTGTAATTAACAGTTTGAATACACCTTTTTACGTTATTCAAAAGTTGTAATTTTCTAACACGTGTAGTTTTTTTTTTATTGATGAAGAATGCATGTGTTAGATGTAATAATAAGAATCCAAAGTACCTAATCTGAACTGCAGGTTTGTGTGGTTTTAGTTATGAAATCTTAGGAAGGATTGGAGAGGTAACAAACTTTTCTGTAGGGTGTAGTGATGGGAGCTCCACAGCTCTTCAGAATCAGCATCTACAGTAAACCCAACCCCAATACAGAGGAAAACTGGTTGACCAATGTATGCTTCCGACTCCTAAAGCGAGCATCTAGATGGTGATTCAGCTTCAGACAACTTCTATTACAAAAAACAGGCAATGTAGGAGCACAGTAATACTGTCTAAGGCTAAGCTTTAAACACTGGACTGTTGGAACCTTGATGATAAAGAAATCGAAAACAGTGTTTCAAGCCAATGCAAGGCAAGTCACGCTATAGTCTAAGGAAGACAATGCCCAGGGGACTTGGAGTCGTATGTTCTAAAGAAGAAACTGGTATTATGACTACACATGTCCCCTTTCTCATATTCTCTCTCATTAGCCTCCAATGGAAAAGGCATCACTCACAAGAGGAGACAAGTCATAAGGAATTTCTATATGAAAAGAAATAAAGTGAAATCATGGAGGCTTTTTTCTTACAGGCTATCCCTGTTATTGCAAATTAGATTAGCTACACAGGCTTCAATATAAACATGACATGCGGTTCACACAGAGTGAAAGGATCATCCACTCCAATCTCTCTTTTCATCGAAGCATCTCACATAAATTACATCTTGTCCTTTAATACACTTTTCAATGAGATTAAAACATCACCCTGACACAATTTCAAGCCTTTTCAGTCGCATCCTCAGCTTACTTCAGAAAACAGCAAACAAGGCTGGGGGGAGGGGGGTGTTGGAAGAGATGTCTAAATAGCGTAGAAATTATTGAGGAAGAAAAAAAAAACACCAATGCCCCACACTCCGAGCTAATAAGTGGTCTATTGGTTCTATCTTAATGTCACTTCCTTAGATACACAAAGAAGTATTTTGACTCCTTTATTAGAAGTGGAGAAATCAAGTTTAGATTAAGTTATGTGGAGATATTAGGCTTATGTTAAAGAAGAAATAAAATGTTTCCTGGCTACCTTGATAATATTCTTCCCAAATGGAGATACTCCTTGACATGGAGACCAATAACCTTGGCTAATTCCTTTCCAGAGATGCTAAACAAAGGGAGATTCCTAGTGCTTTGGGAAGAAAATGACTTTGAAAACAAAGAACAACAATAAGGGGGGGGGGGGAGAGAAGTTTTTGGGAAAAGCCATAATTCTTGATCTAAGGACCATAGAGTAGAGGAGGTTCAAGGAGCTATTTCTACAAAAGTACATTAATTATTCCCTTCTACCTCGACTTAAAGTTTCTGGTAGGCTTTCCTTTCCGGTCTTTTCTTCTTTTTCTTCTCCTTATCTCCTCCCTATGACTCGGAACAATTATTCACTCAGAGTTTGTAACCTCAGCCAAGGAACTTCATTTGTTGACCTCTGAATGGTGACCAGGCCAAGGATAGGATTGAGATTGCCGAGAACAGGAAAAGGAAGGATGAATTCGAGGAAACCTCAAATTCAAGGTATTTTAATTTGGGGGCTGGGTCTTGTTGAAAGAAGAAACATATAGATTTGCCTTTCCACTTTCGCATATTTTAATTAAACTCTTAGAGACCAAAGACCTGAACTTTTCTAAGGGAAGAGTTATAGTCTACATTCCCTTCTTTCCCTGCCTCGGGTATGTTTTAGTCAAACCTTGATAAGGATGCAATAGGAGCAGTGAGTTTGGCTTCTGTATCTTCCTCATTCTGGGGAGCCAGATACTCCGAACCGGAAAAAGCTTGACATTATTTTCTAGGCCAGAAAAAAGGGGGAGACATACCTCTGTTCTGACTGCCTTTCATCCCCCCACATGCCCTCTTCTCAAAAAGTCTTTTGACTTGCTTAATCCCAGGACCTAAGAGTCAAGATTTGAACTCCTGTTGGAAACTAGCTCGAGCGCTACATTTCTCCACATGTGGCAGATGTAGCGGCCACTGTCATCGTCCCTGACTCCCATGAGGTCCTGGACACTCCAAGCAGCTTCATTGTCAATTCTCAAGCGTATCGTTCCACCCGGGAGAGGCCGCTTCCCGGGAGTGATGGGGAAGAAGGGGTGAAGCCACCCAGCGCTACGGAAGAGATTGAGGGAAGAACCGTGGCGTCTGCCAGGGTCTAACACAAATATGGGCCCCTAAACCTAGGGATTTGACGGGGCTCCCCCAGTCCCACCTTTCCAGAGGTCTGAGAGGGAAAGAAAGGATTTGGGGAAATGGACCTCTGACGGGGGAGGGGGATGCACTGACACTCAACTCCACCTTTTACTTTCTTTTCTGCATCTGGGCGGGTCTGCCTGCGGAGACTTTAGCCCCAGGGAGTCCTCTGGCCCGAAGAGTATCGGATGGGCAGAAAAAGGAGAACGGTTAAGAAAACGCTGCACGGCTAGATCCTTCCCAGCTTTTGGAGGCTGAGACTTGGCCTAGCCCTGGCACTGGAAAACAAAACAAAAACAAAACTCCACATCTTTAACTAGAGGGGAAACAATAACGTACATCGAAAACCCCGAAGCCGCCCAAACAGCAGAGAGCAGCTGCACCCGGAGCCTGTTGGCAGGATCTCATTTTGGTGGCCTTCAACATTTCTTACCACTGAAGGCTCTTGCCTTTTCTGGGATCCTGGCAGTTCCACCGCCCTCCCTCAGCCCCATACACTTTCACAAAAACGCTTCCAAACGGAAGCCCCCACCGAGCAGCTCTTGGAAATCAATGTCATAAAACGGACTTTTAATGGGTTAATTGACTGGAGGCTGCTATCATGTTTAAACACCTGTTTCTTGAAAAGACAGTCAGCCAAATCCCATCCCTTCCCCCCAATCAATATCTACACATTCCTGCCCCCGCTGCCTGTTGATAGACTAAAAGAAAAACAACAACAAAAATCCATTTCACCTTTTTAACTTGGTAACCCTTCCTCTAGGCGGTTAACTAGGCGGGGGGTTGGGGGGGCGGGAAATGGGGAGGGTGCGGAGGGGAGAGGTGCTTCCAGAGCTGACCCAGTGCCTTATTGCTTGGGAGCCAGAGTAGGTGCCAGCCGTATTATAGCCTACAAAGGGAACTTTCTTTGGGGGCATTTATTTATGGTTTCAAGACTCCTCAGCACTTTACATAATGAAACCTAAAGGAGGTTGCAATTTCGCAGGAAGGAAGTAAACAGGTTAATGACTTTGCAGGACGTCGAGGCTGTTACCTCCGCTCTACTCCGGCTCCCCTCACTAGCCAGCCAGAAATCTGGAGCTCACTGCAACCTTTGCTTTTCTGAATTCACTGCGAAGAAGTAGCTTATATGCCCTATCAGGCTGCACTAGACAAGCGAACAGTCCGTTCTACTGCTCTCTGCCAGGGATGGGAGTTTAGAAGGCATTCGCTGCAGTGTCAAGGGCTTCTTTGCCTATTGATTTTTTTTGGCAGTATTAATATAGTCAAGACCGTCGGTCAGTCAGAGTTAAATTGATTCTTTGCCCAAACAGCTCTCACTAAATGGCACCACACTTCAACATGTTAATTTTAAAAATATAATTGCAAGTCCACTGATTTAGTTCTTTCTGCAGCCAAGTAAGGCGCGCCGTGCGCCGCCGCCGCTGAGACCGGATAGTCCGTAGGAAGCGCTGCGGAGCCAGCGGTAGCCCCTTCTAAGGCACCCCGGTGGGAAGGAGGGGGGAGTGAGGGAGAGGGAAGAGAGAGGGAGCGAGAGAGAGAGAGAGAGAGAGAGAGAGAGAGAGAGAGAGAGAGAGAGAGAGAGAGAGAGAGAGAGAGAGAGAGAGAGAGAGAGAGGTAGAGGTGTAAGGAAGGGCAGTGGGAGAGATGAGGGATTTTTCTACAGGTCTGCATTCCTGGGAATAGTAGTAGAAAGATCTATCAAAAACCAAACTGACCCTTTGCCTGTTCCCTGTACCTCTCTCCTCCCCCTCAAAAAAGAAAAAAAAAGTAAGGAATTTAGAGAAAGATAGAAGTATACGTTCTTTGGGAGACTGTCAACCCAAAGTCATGTAAAAACTCTGTATATGTAAAACGCAATGACAAGTGACAAATGTACACACCAGTAGCACGCGATTCAGCAGTGGTTTCCGCGTCTCACACTCGCTTTCTAGACTATACTGAAAACAGCGTGGACAACACCCGCCACCCCCCCCCCCCAGCCACTTTTTACTGAAACTCATTGTTGAAACATCCCCCCCCCCCAGCCAGCCTTTGCCGCACCCCCTCCCCAAACACAGTACTGGCGGAAGACCCCCTCAAAAGTTAGAGACACTTACATTTCCTCTTCCAGTTCCATCCTCCTCCCAATAGCAGCTCAGGGACAGCCTCTCCCCTACACAATCTGACCTTAAAACACCTTCCTGAGATTTTATTAGAGACCCTGAATATAATGAACGGTTCTCTGCGTAACAGGACCGAACATTTTGCCCCTTCTAGACCCTGTCCCAGCCAAGGCTCCCAAGCGGCTCTGCCACCAGAGACGGGAGTGCCCGGTAACACACACGCGCATACACACATACACACACACACATTCACACACACATTCACACTCTCTCTCTCTCTCTCTCTCTCTCTCTCTCTCTCTCTCTCTCTCTCTCTCTCTCTCTCTCTCTCTCTCTCTCTCTCTCTCTCTCCCTTTTCCTCTCCCTCTCTCACACACATACACACACAACTACACACATACATATACACACACACCACTCACGTACTCACATACTGCACGGGAGAGAGAGACAAGAAAATGAAATTTATTATTGATAGAAAAGACTTTAAAGACAATTTCAAGTTATTGTTTCTCTCTGGAAAAAGGGGGCTTTTTCCCCTCCTCACATAATGAAACGCCTTTTGTGTGGCGCCGAACAATACCAAACAAGTATTCTAATAAATAGCCAGTTTTTTGTTCCATCTCGACTGTGAATAGAATTGAGCAGTTGGTTTGAGAGCAGCTGGGACGCTGCTTTGAGCAGGGAGGGAGGTGGAGCTCAGAGCCTCTCTCTCTCTCTCTCTCTCTCTCTCTCTCTCTCTCTCTCTCTCTCTCTCTCTCTCTCTCTCTCTCTCTCTCTCTCTCTCTCTCTCTCTCCAATTTCTCTCCTCCCTTCATTCTTCATTCGCACACCCTTTCCTCCTCCCTTCTCTCTGCTGCTCTTGTTTCGCCTCCCCCTCACCTCACCTTCCTGGGATCTTTACAGTCCTCTTCCCACCCGCTTTCTCCGACCCTCCTTTTTTAGGTCCCTTCACTTTTGAGAGCTGCACCTGTCCTATTTACAAGGTACCTTGGCCTGAAGGTTTATTTCTTTATCCCACCCCCACCCCCACCCCATCTTCAAGGCCTTCTCCTCATTTACTTAGATTTCATTTTCTTTTCTCTTTTCTTCATTCCAGTCATCATTCAGCTTAGATTTTTCTCACCTCTAACCCTGTGAGAGACCCTCTTTTTTCAAAGTGCTTCCTTGTAGATTTAATGCTTCCGCTTCCCTTAACTACACGCTATCCATAGTTTCCCTTCCATTACATAATATAGTAAATCCACTCCTTATTCCTCCCTCATTTTCTCTTTACTTTCTTTACTCAATAGGACTGAGATTTGCGCTTTGTTCTCTCTCTCTCTCTCTCTCTCTCTCTCTCTCTCTCTCTCTCTCTCTCTCTCTCTCTCTCTCTCTCTCTCTCTCTCTGTCTCTCTCTGTATCTCTCTCTCCCTCCCTCCCCACCCCCTCTGTCTCCTTCCTTTCCTCTTTCCCTTTTCTCCTGAAAGTGTGTTAGTGAAGGATGACACCTCCGGCTGCAATGCAAAGCTCCTGTTAGGCTCCTATTTCCTAAACAGCCCTGCTAGTTTTCGTCTCCCGTTTACGATCATGACTTTTTTCCCTCCTATTACTCCACCTCTCTTCTCCAATCCCCTTCACGTCAACGTGACAGCTGCTGTAGGAAAGACAGTCAATAGAGGTTAGTAATATGGACACAAAGCACCTACAGCTTTCTAGGTAAAAGTTGCCTTTTTAAAGAGCACCCGGGTTATTTTGGGTTCTGGTGGTGGGCGGATAGGAAGGTGGGTGAGTGGGTGTGCAGGCGGGAGATGTTCTAGGGAGGTGGCAAGGGAGCGAATCCTGAAACTTGTAGTATGCGTTGGAGTCAGAACGAGGAAGGAGCACAGCAGGGCTGCAGCTTTCACCCAGTAGGGGCATCCACATTCAAATTCTTCTCCCTCTAAGGCCAAGGGGCACGGGAGGTCTGCAGTCCTTTGCCAAAGGTTGAAGTCTCTCTACAGCATCTCAAACTGCTTTCAAGGCATTTTGGATAGGTTTCGGAGCCCTGAAGTTCGGACTCTAGCTGTTCAGTCTGATTTACTCGGAAGAGAGTCCTGGGGTATCTCATCAGGTGGGAATTACCGCTCCCCATCCCATATATGTTAGCACACATACAGATCTCAAAAGGCAAGATAAAAACCCACCTTCTGTGAATGTGACCAAGCAGTCTCTCTCTCTCTCTTTCTCTCTTTCTCTCTCTCTCTCTCTCTCTCTCTCTCTCTCTCTCTCTCTCTCTCTCTCTCTCTCTCTCTCTCTCTCTCTCTCTCTCTCGTTGTGTGTGTATGTTTTTTTGCACTTGGAGTTAAAATCACTCACTTCTAATTCATTGGGAGTGAATTCGGAAAAAAAAAAATTTCCCCAACAGGCAATCCATTCATTATTTTACCCAACGCATAGCATTCATGTGGCAAGCTGTATAAGATATGTCCACCTGTGTTAAATATATATATATATATTATAATATAAAAGCATTTCCGCGCGCCCGTAAAGTTTATGCAAATACACTAAGGATCTCTATATATGTTTCTATGAATGTGTGCACAGACCTATACGAGTAAGCTATATCATACAGGCAAGGGTACGATAATTTTTTTTTTCATTGCTTGCAGCTGCAGTTCCAGGAGATCCTTGTCTGTCTGGCTCTAATAGCAGAGGCGAAGAACCCACATGACTTTTACTCAATGGATCTCAATCTATTGAAACACTATGTCATTTGCAAATTATTTCTTAATCGGACTAAGCTACTTAGAAGTGGAAGGAAAGAAGCATTTGTGCCTCGAACCATGCCAAAGAACATAGACTTTGATTGGAAATTAATTTTCCTAGTAGCATCTCTTTCTCAGCGAGGCTCTTTGGTCTGTGTGTGCAAGGACTCAAACTCTCCGACGCACATTGTTAGTGCGCAGATCTCTCTCCTTGGTTTGGGGTTTTCACGTTTTATTTTGAAATGCATCTAAAAAATCCCCCAAACAAGACTTTATCTCCTCGGAGTTTAAGGTGGTTTAATTCCATCATAGGGAGATGTCATTAGTTGCCATATGAGAAGACACTGGGCAATGGCAGTTTTTAGGGAAAAAAAATTTTTTTTTTATCGGGTTTGTGCAGATAGGAGGAACGCTGGAATCTGGTTGGGGGAAAAAGCAGAAGGAAAACACTGGGATTTGGATCTTTTCCAGCAGAGGCACTGAAAGCTTTTCTTTTTGTATGGAAAATGGAAACATTTTGGAATACAGACTTAAAACTTTGACTTATATTTTACATGTTAAATAACTGAAAGATTGGGTACAACATCGAATAAAGCTTCCAAACCTGCAAATATTTGAATGGTTTCTGTAAAGTGGAGCAGCTGTCAGTCAGCTGGGTTTGACAGGCTGCCACAATTTTGTCACTTAATAGTGGGTGTTAGGCTAAGTGCAAAACACTCTGGCAAACAGATGTCAAACCCACATCTCATATAAATGTGGGTTGTAAAATTGAATTTTAACCCACATATATGTCTTAAAAATTGGAGCCAGTGTGTAAACTCTTTGGAGCATGGAGGGCCTGGGAGAGAAACTCTCCTGTGGGCTTGTGTGGGAAATAGGAAGATTTGGAAATCTGACTCCCCCCATTTCATTTTTTTTTGGACTAAGTCAATTCCTTTATCCATCAGAGTCTGGGAAAATGTGAAAAGGAGGAGTGGGGTATAAAAAACCACAATAAAAACATCAAAACCAAACAATATTCTCTCTCTCTCTCTCTCTCTCTCTCTCTCTCTCTCTCTCTCTCTCTCTCTCTCTCTCTCATTCTCTCTCATCCTTCCCATCCTCCCCCCTTTTATTCCTTTCCCCACACCCACTTTGCAATTCATTTAATAAAATCGCTGCAGGCATTGTCAAGAGGAAGATAGAAGATGATGATCTCTTTCTTCAGGTTTGACTCCTAGGAAAAAAGGAGGCTTCCTGCTTGCCTCATTGTGAAGACTTGCCTTTTAATTTTTAATTTAAGGGGATCTTCCTCGTGGACTCCCTTCTGTGTTGTAGTGAAACTAAGAGTGGGGAGGAAATGAAACCACCCCAAGGTCCAAGATGCAGATAGCCCCCGAAGCTGATTAGTACTAGGGGCCACAGAGAAATGAGGAACTAGAATAGCTGAAGGCTGTATCTGGATTTTAGGAGCAAGGAAGCCCTGTGGTCAGGGTGTGCTCAGCATGCAGGGTTGAGGGATAAGAGGACATCAATTTATTTTTTTGGTTTCCCTCAGGATGGCCTTCCCAGGACAGAGCTGGGGTTCCCTCCCTGACAGGCATCAAAAGACAACGGACCCTCTACTATACTCCATCCTTAAGTGATCAGAGTCCAGGAAAAACGAATAGTTTAAGACACTGTTTACACCATCCACCCAAGGACTTCCAGTATTTTGAGGCTTCCTCCACATGAAGATGAATATGCAGAGCCCCATTCCTATCTTCATCATCTACCTCAACCCCTGTGAGCTTCAGTTTAGTCTTTTTTGGGGGTAGGAGGGCTGGGGTGGTAAAAGTGATAGAATAGTTCATATCAGTGACCTGTGAAAATCTAGTGTACTCTACACCCTTAGTATATCATTAATATTTAGGTGTTTTTGTTGTAGGACATAATAATACCCTATTCATTTTGCTATATTAGGAGATCAGCATGATGAGTGGGGTTATCCAGCATCTAAGATTATTTCAATTCACTGATAGTATTATTCATTCTTAAAATGTCTTCCCAAACTGTTCTAGCTTTTGGTGATAATAGCTAACCTGCATATCCAGTGATCAAACTTCATATTAAATTAATAAATTAATGTCTATGGCATTACTTATTCATGGCTATTAATTTTTCCATAGAGATAAATTTTAGGCTGATATTTTAATAATATTTTCTACCTTTTGTATAACCACTTTATTAATTCCTTTAAAGCAACTGAAACTTTCAGCTAGAAGGTCCAAAGAGAATATTTTGTGTTTCTCACAAAATGTAATAAAAGGCAATCATATTATTCAGATTTGTGCACATATGGGGATATATGAAGAAATTCCTATAAATTCGGATTAGATAGATAGATAGATAGATAGATAGATAGATAGATAGATAGGCAGGCCTTTATTGCCCTTAATATGTTGTGGGCTTTCATGATGGCTATTTTTAAACAATGATATATATTCTAGATTTTTTTGCATTCCATCAATTTCAAGGATAACTGTATTCAAAACACAAATTTTAATTGTCATTTACTATAGAATCACACTCAGTGCTTTCCATTTTTATTAGTGAGCAGTAGTTTGAGAGAAAATGCCCATTTGCTCTTAGTATTGTGTTAATTGAATGCTATCTGAAGCATATTTTAAAAAACAAATACCTTCTGATAGAAACAAAAGGAAGAGAGTTTAAAGAGGGGGTGGGGATTGGAGGAAGAAGGACACAAATGCAACATGTGTATGCATCCTGATTTTTAATTTAGAATTTATAGAGTACCATATCTACTAGCTCAGTGTAGTTTTTTATAACCTTTACAGGTTAAGTAACTTTCTAAAGCCCACACTGGACAATCATTAAGGTATCTCTATTTAGAAATTTAACAGTTTTCATAGGTGAAGGTATCAAAAAAAGGTTACCAAATCACTGGTGAAAATACTTTTAGCATTTATTTTTATTTAGCAATATTTTATTTAGAAAATATTTATTTAGCACATATTATCGTGAAATTATAATTCTTTCCAACTTAAGGAAGAGTTTTTATTCCAGCATCCCAGGTTCCCTCACTCAAAGAAATTCTCAGGTTCTAATCTTTGTAGGATCAGAATCTTCTCCAAATCATAAGTTCCTGAGCCCCATCCAGTGATGTGTTATTTTAACTAGTCATCCTGAGCACATCAGTGAAAAGACATTTATTTAAATAGCATAGTTATAAAAGTAATTATTGTACATTTAAATCTAGATTTAGTTGGATATATATTTTGATATTCTTATCTGAAATGAACATATACCATGAAGTAGTTGGCCTAAATTTTATACAATTTTCAACTTAGGTTAAGAGATATGATGTCCAAGGATTATTACACAATTATCCCACATTGTAGAGCTAGGCATTCTCTAGAAGATCATATACTTTCTATCAAAAAATATGGGTGGGGGAAGCTGGGTGGTTCACGGGATGGAGAGCCAGGCCCAGAGACAGGAGGTCCTAGGTTCAAATTTGACCCCTGACACTTCCTAGCGTTGTTACCTTGGGCAAGTTCCTTAATCCCCATTGCCTAGCCCTAACTGCTTTTCTGCCTTGGAACCAATACACAATATTGATTCTAAGATAGAAGGTAAGGGTTAAAAAATATATAGGTGGCTTTATTTATGAAAGCCATCACAACTGAAAATATTTAGAGCAAGCATTAATGTGCTGGTGTCAATAATATATATGACTGGTTAGGATAAGCATGATATCAAAGGCTCAAGGAATACAATTAGCCTTGTCCTAGGTATTATGGAGAGATACAAAAGAGAAAAATACATGGTCCATGCTCTGGAGGAGTTAACAGCATAGTTGACTGAAGAAGATTAACATACATTATACATAGTAATAAATTAGTATCTCTTAAATGGATTATAAGTGCAGTTTATAAATAAGTGTTATATTATGTGATACAAATACATAAATGCTGTAGGTTAGATGCAATGAAGATCAATGCAGGTTGGAAGGCTTCTTGGAAGAGGTGGGATGTGAGCTGGATCTTGAGCAATGAGTAGGATTTGAACAGACGGAGGGAAGGAAAGAAATTATTACAGATGAGTTTAACAACATAAACACAGGACAAAGAAGCAGGGGATAAAGTAGATAATACCAACACCTTAACAACGGGATATTTGCAAAGTAGTAATTCTCATTCTCATCCATTAGAAAACAAAAGATCCTAAACTACAGATTGAAATCACTTTTTAAATTCCTCTCTAGGCAGTATGGTATAGTGAAAAGACTTGTTCTGCCACTAACTAGCTATGTGGCCATGGGAATGCCACTTAAATTCTCTTGGCCTTAGCTTTGTCACTTGTAAATTGAAGAGGGTGGACTGTGCCTTTTCTAGCTTTAAATTCTTTGATTAAAGATTATGATTGCATTATTCATTACATACTCAGCATTTAAGCATGCAATATATCAAGGGTATTGATCACAGGTGACCTGCAAACCAAAAAAATCATAATGAAGTATAATAATAGAACCTATTTACATTTTTAAAATGAAATCAAAGGCTTTATCTTCCTCCTCCTTCCCCTGCCCTCCCCCCAAACCACACCAAAACAAAATAAAACACCTAGAGGATCAGTTCAAACCAGATATATCCACATGCATTCTATAACGATTGAGCTGGAATTAAACTGGAACATCAAGATATGCTTCAAACCACACCTGAGTGGAACCAATATATTTCATTCTTTTCCACTCTGTGAATGTAGTGGTGCCTGGCACCATTATTAGAGGGCTGTACCAAAGACTTAGAGGCTGTCAGCAGAAGAGCAGGTTGAATGGCTTAGCATTCGGGTATCTGATTGTCAGTCAGAGGAGAAGGAGGTGGATGAGTGATAATAAAGGGTAAAGGACCCTCCATCTCCTTCTTTTGTGATTTAAAATAGATTGTTCATTTTTAAATGGTGAATCAATTTCATCTGGAAAGAGAAAATAATTTTATAGATGTTCTAATATTAAATATATAAATTCCTAATTTAAACATGGTACATCTGTGCTTAATCTTTTTGAAAAGGTGCTTAAAGGTATCAGAAGGCATTTTCTATGTTATGAGCATTTCTTTTAGTGAGGATTCTTGGGTGTTAGTGATTTAGATCTGAGTCAGGCCATGCTGCAGTACTGAGTACAGGACATGTTTAAGAAGCATCTTGTTCACTCTGGGGAAGATGTCACTGATTTAAATATACTCTAAAAATTTGTGATGGGGGTCAGAAGACTGTCTAGTCTCCTAGAAAAAGGAGTTTGTGGTGAGGGGGAGGGGAGGTAGAGACTGCTTTTTGTCTGATGTCTTCACCTCATTAGACAGACTGTACTTCCTAAGTCTTTGAGCTGCTGGGAAGTAGGAAGTATACTGTACATTTGCTGCTGCTGCTGCTGCTTCTCCCATTATAAAACTGTCCTTCTTTGTCTGCCCTTATCCAAATCCTACTCATCCCTCTTTCAAGACTGATCTCTCCTTTTGTGGCTCAACTCAAATGCCACTTCCTCTAAGAAGTCTTTCCTGGACTCTCCCACTTTAAAGTGGCAGATTTTCATAGTACATTTTGCCCAGTTGTCTCTTTTTCATCATCTATCTTATATCATTCTTATTCATGCATGTTTTATCTCCCACAGAAGACTTGGAACTCCACGAGAATAGGAACTATGCTTTATTCAAGCAATTAACCAACAAGCATATATAAAGTTTCTACTCTTGGCCAAGAAAACCCCTTGGATTGTTTTGGAGTACTCTAGTCCATGGGGTCGTGAAAAAGCAGACACAAGTGAACTAGCAACAACAATAATATACTTGGCCCTGGAGATACAAAGAATGAAACAACCCATACTTGAAAGAAGCTTATGTTTCAATGGGCAAGATGAGTACCTATATAAGGATGTATAGATTAGAAAAGAGAACATCTACTAATGAATAAAAAGCAGTTAAATATAGTTTGGGGAAAAGTTTATGAGAAACTGGGGAGAAGAACCAGGAAAAAGCTTAATGTAGAGTTTCCTTTTCAAAGGAAGAGAGGGATTCTGCAGGGTTGAGATAAGAGGTGATATGTTTCAAGCATGGGGGATAGCCATTGCAAAGACATGGACACCAGAAACAGAGTCGTATGTGACGAACAAAAGAAACTTATTGAAGACAACAGAGAGTGGAATGGTAAGTAGTAACATACCATGAACCCATACAGATAGGTGGACATCAGATTGTGTAAAGCTTTAAAACCCAAATAGTAGAGTTTGTATTTTGTTATTAAATAAATATATGTTGCATGGGTTGACCTTAAGTTCTTTCTTTGTCAGGAGGCTTCCTCTGAAAACTGTAGTCCAACATGATCTCCTTTTTCTTCTTATGACTATTATTATTAGCACTTCCATAGCTTACTGCTAAGGAATAGATTTGGGTTACATAATAATTTTTATACTAATAATATTAATGTCCATCTGCAACTTTATTCTTTAGAAAATTTTCTTACCAAACTTACCTCATGATGGGGAGTCTAACTATTTTTTGTGTGTATATCATAGGTTCCTTTGATAGTCTGGTGAAGATTATGGAGCCTTTTTCAGAATGTTTTTAGATGGTTGGCAGAAATGAGAAATTTCAGTTATAAGTTGGTGAAAATAAAGATGTAATTCCTACCCACTCCCTAAATTCACAGATCCTTTGATATCTCTGCCAAAGCTTTGGGAAGTTTGTGGATTTGTGGATTCCAGATACAGAGTCCTTTTGTTATAAGGTAGGTAAAACACGTATGATCTCCCCATTTTATAGATGAGGAAGCTGGGGCTAAGAATCATACATAATCAGTATTAGAAGTATCAGAACTGGGACTCAAATTTGAGTCTTTTGGCTCCTATCAGTGCTCTTTTCATTTTATTGCCCTGTCTTCAATGTGAGTTATTATTATTTTAATGATGCTAGCAAAGTAAGAGAGATTGATTTTAAAAAGGAACCTCATCTGGTCATGTGTCTATGAAATTTCTTTATTCTTTCTGTCAATTCCTTTTAGCTCTGAACCAGTTTACTTCACAATAGTGCATTTCCCTCTGGGATCTACTTCTCTTTCATAATAGTTTTCTGAGTTGACTAGAAGACAGATTCTTTGGGAAAAGAAACTTTGATAGAATTTTCTGATTATTGTCCTTCTAGATGTCAACATATTCTAAAACTGATGGGCTTTTTTTGGGGGGGGCGGCTTTATTTAATGCAAAACATTTTAACAATCAGATTGATAATATTTTGTAACAGACTTTGATTGTTGGTCTGCAAAATTAGTACAAAAATGATGGCCTGACAAGCACATCATGAACACGAGAGGCCAAAAGATATATGAGATGTATGGGTGGAAGATAGTAGACTAGAGGTTTGGTTCTTTGCACTTGTTTATGGAGAGAAGGAGGAGGGAGAAAGACAGCTCTCTAAGGATAACTGCTTCCTGCCATTTGGATTTTGCAACTCTAACAGAGTACTTACTGGGTCTGAGAACTTGAAGAGTGATTTCATAAAGGAAAAAAAAAGAGTGTAGTTTATACCAAAATGGAATAAACCCCCTTTTGAGTAACAACAATCTGCATAAATGCTTTAAGAAAGCCTATAATTATGATAAAAATGTTGCTCAAAGTTAAAATTATGAAGCAATCAAGATTTATAAACAGTCTCTCATCGACTTTTAATCATTCTTTCTTTTTTATATACAAACTGTACACAATATATAGTTGCAACATATAACACTATACATTTTATTTTCAGTAATCTATATGAATAAAATCTATGGGAAGTGACATTGCGAAACTAGGTTATATATACATATGTCGCCACCTACAGTATGCACACACACATACATGTACGCACACACACACACACACACACACACAGAAGCTGAAGGAGTGATGCATCTCCTGGCAGTATTCTTAAACAGATCTATATGACTTGGCTCTATCAGAAACTACTTAAATATTAGTAGATTCACTCGTTTTTGTGATCATTTGAGCTGACATTTGACAATCTCAGAGACAATCTCAGACAATCTTTTCTTCTTTTCTATGTGGAAACTGTCTTAATGTACCTGGAAGGTCTCTATTTGAGGTCAGGATCTCATGATGAAAGTCAAAACAGCAACAACAGCTGCTTGAGTGTTTGGGGATGTTTTAACAATAAAATCAAACACACTCTGACCCATCCTTTTTTTGTCCATCTCAGAATTCCTTCAAACCCTAAATGATGGGAAAATGTTTGATTTGATGGTCATTTAAAGGCAGGGCATAAAAGCAATGTATTTGTGGATACTGCTGGAAGATTTCTGATAAGCATTATTTAGTAGTCCATTAAGAAGTCATTAGTATTATACCTCTTAAGGAGCCTTATGATGAAGTTATAATGTAGGCTATGATGCTAGGCTGTTCTCTGCCTTCCTTAAGGAGAGAAAGACAAATTAGTTTGGGACACAAAGCAGAACTTGGTGGAAACATATATTGATAATTGGAATTCTAAGATGTAAGGCCTCTCCTTTATTTATCCCTGAAACTAGCTAGCTTCACCCTTTCTTAGTTATAACACAGTTCTGTCTTATTCATAGACATTTCCAAAGAAGGTCACAATATCTCTAGCTGAAAATGTATCTGTTCAGAATGATCCCCTCATCTGGTCATTTTTTTACCCAAGGACAGGTGTCCAGCTTACCTAGACCTAGTTTTTACGCCATTGGTTTAGAGCATAGAGAGTGGACTAGACCTTTGTCTAAGAGTATCTTTTATGTCTTTGAATTTAGTGTTGTAAGATGTGGTAGAAAGAGATGCTCCTGCAGGGAATATTTATTAATTAAATGACTTACAATTCATTCATTCATTTTAGTGAAATGTCCTTAAAATACCCATTATATTTTCTGGTATGAATATTTCTCCTTATCTGACTGAAAAACTCAACCATGTTCATGGCGTGAGTTATATCTCTGAATTAGAAGTCAATCAAGATCTCTATAAACTGTATTCTACACTATATTTTTAAACATTTCAGAACAGAACAAACATAGTGAGCATCAACAATAAGACCTGATGTTCAATTGTGTGAATCTGTGGCTAATATTGTAGACAGTTCTTATTTTTTGACTGCCAGATTCATTCTTTTTTCTATTATTTACATTCTGGAATGTAGGGAAAGAAAGGAAATCCAACCACATCCACCTCTTTACTTGTGAAATATATTTAGGCACTATTTAAAAATAAATATTTTCTGCAGGAAATTCATTCCCTATCTTGTGTTTCTTCAGGGCTTATTCTTTCTGTTTTATGACTAAAATGCATTGCTTTTCTGGGACTTTGAAAGTAAGAAAACAGTAGCACTGGGCTGATTTCTTGCTATGTGATTACCAATTAATTTTACTATGTGTTAGTAGGTATGTTGTTATCAGCCTTTTTCAACTCTATACCAGGCACTTTCTTAAAATATTATTGGACTTGATAGTTCCACCTAACATAATACAAATTCTTTAAAGACAATCCAATAAAATAAATTTCTTATGACAGTGATATAATTTCAATTGCTTTGGGGGGGGGGAATTGTAGTAAGGACAGGACTTAAATTATGTCATGGAAAAAATGTTGTCATTACAATGAATGAATCTGCTAAAATAATTATAAGCATGATTCCAGATTCTTTGGGTCTTTCATACATTTCCCATGCATTCAAAGATTGGTTTTCTGGCCTCAGTTTCCTAAGAATGAAATAGTCTACAAAATAGTTTTTCAAAAGTGCTTGTTAGATTGATGTTCATTCAAATAGTTGTGGAGGGGGAAAAATGATGTGCCTTTTTGTGAAGCAAGATCTTTTAATAAATCCAACAAGTGAAGACATTAATAAGGATTTTTGTTAATTGATTTTGACAGTCTCTACTGGAGCTTATGTTTATACTCATTGTCTCAGACAAAAAAAGATTGATTGCCATAAGTTTTAAAATAGTGAACAAAAATGTTATCGGGCACCCTTCACAACCCACTATCCAAGACATCAGAAGTTTTGGTTTGAAAATGATAATATTTGAAAATCTTAGTTGAGGAAGTTAGCTTTCAATAGTTAGTTACTTTTGCTTTGTAATAATTCTTACTGTTTTCATGTGGCTAAAATGTTTATTTGATATGTTCATCTTTTTAAATGTTCTCTTCAAATTTTGTTTAATTCCATAATCATAGTCCTATTCTTGAAAAACTCCTACTAAGTGAAATAAAATTTTGGTACATACTTTTTATATCTCAGAGTTCTCAAGGGAGAGAAGAAATGGAGTTTTCACAAAATTAACTGAAGGAGAAGCCAACAATAGGAGGCTAAAGTCAAAACTGGACCTCATGCAGCTCCTCCATTTTTCTTCTCCCTTCCCTCTTCTGTATGAATTCATTGAATTGTTATTTGAAAGCTATCAGATTGTATGATGGAAGCAATTTGTATAAAATATGCAGCAACTTCTTTTTCCATCTTTTGTTTTTCTTGGCCATATGTGTCTAACTCTCATCTAAAGAATTGTTTTCTAGAAATCCAGAGTAGATGGTGGAATGAGAGGTAAGCCAGGATGTAGTTCCTCCCTTACCACTCCATAGGCACAAGAAAAATATTCCAAAAGAGAAACATAAGAACTTACCCCAATACAATTCTTTCAGAAAAAATAACTGAAGATTAGTTCACCAGTCCATTGATGCTTCTGTACTCTTGTATCTTCACTTTCCCTCCCTACAAGTCTGTGGCTACTTTGACTCTGAATCTGCACTTTTGGGGACTGACTTTCTGAATTAATTCCTTGGCAGTTTGTGATGACTGTTGTCAGGGTAGATTGAGATCTATGAATTGAAGCCCCCTAGAGTTTGGAAGAGAAGGAAAACAGGTGACTGACTACCCAAGAGGAACTAGGAGTCCTAACTCCTTGGGGAGGGAGAGGATCCAAGCCCTGAGATGTGAGAATTGTTTCATCTGTTTAATATTTTGTAGAAGAAAACAAGGAGCCAGCAAAATGAGTGAAGGAAAGGTAGAAAGATCCAATTAAGAAAACTTCTTGAAGTTATTCCTCAATAGAATTCCTGAGTATCATTCCCCAATCAGAAAAGCAATGATGGATTAAGTAAAAAGATATAAAAATAAGAACATAAATTAGAGTTTAAAGAAACTACCAAGTGGAATGAGAGTAGAATATCCAGAATAAAAGATAGAAACAAACTACTTGAAACAGTAGATTCTCTGAAAAAAAAATAGTATAATTTGGATGCAAAAAATGGAGAGACAGAAGGAAAATTAACTGAACAGAAACAAAAAGCAACAAAGTCAGAATAATATATAGAAGGTTTATGAAATAAGAATATTGAATTTAAAGATAGGAATCAAGGTCTTACAGGTCTTTGAGAAAAAACATTGTGACATAGGAAAAGAAATCCTAAATGGCATCTTTCAAGAAACCATACAGGAAAATTATCCAGAAATATTAAAGACAGATAGGAAAGTATAATTTTTTTTAAAAACTCACAGAAAAATAAAGCAAATAAATTTCAAATTTAATTGACCTAAAACATAGTTCAACTTAGGAATCACCATGTAAAGTAAAAAAAAATGTAGGAAGAAAGGGGGAAAAATCACATTCCAAGGTGATTTAATCAGAGTATCATATTCTAGAATGCAAAAAATGTCAGCTTATACCCCCAAATAATATTTTGTCTAAATGTAAGCATAAAATTAGAGGAAATAATTGGATTTTTAAAGGAAGAACATGAGTTATTCCTTCTACAGAAACCTGCAGTCAAATGGATATTCAACAGGAAAACTGATGAAGCAAAAGTAAGTTAAATGTAGTCAGATGACAATAAAAGATTAGGAATGAAATGTTTATTTTCACATGTAGACAAGGCAATGGTTTCTTTAAAAAATCAGTCACAAATGTGAGAAAGCAAGAAGAATCAATTAAAGACTTAAGGGAACAATAAACCTCAGGACAAAAATCAGAAGAGTAGAAAAAAACAAGGAATCAGTATTTCAGTGGCAAAATTTTATTGCTTTGTGTGTAAATCAATATTACAGGTATGGAATAATTGAGAAATTCTTGGAACAAGGGGAAAACAAGACAGAATAGGACATAGGATGGATGCAGGGAATTTGTGTGTGTGTGTCTTACTGCATACAAGAAATACATTTGGAAGCATACAGAGAAAATGATACAGGAGCATGTATCATATTTAAGTCACTCAAAAAGGTTTCTTAATAATAATCTCAGAAAATGCAATTGGTAAGGATTAGTAATGCAAGAGAGTCAGAGAAACTAAACTATATATTTTATATGGTACGTAAAGTTGCTATATAAAATTAAAAATAATGCATATACATTAATGGTATAGCATTAAAGATATTAAAAAAACTAAGTGAATTGCAAAAAAGACATTGATAGTAACAAAATAAGAGTAGATGTTAATTCTCTTTCAGATTTGTATGATTCCAATAGAAAGATAAGAATTAAAATACAGAGTGAGATTATTGGAAAAAAAATCAGGTTTATCTGACTTTTGGAGACTTCTGAATGTGAATATTAAGGAATGATCATATTTTCCAGTATCTTACAGAATCCTTAGGAAACCCAATTACATGATATTACATAAAGGAGTAATAAAGAAATGTTTAAAAAGCATAAATAATAAACATTCTTTATATATCATGATAAATGATATATAAAAGAGTAAATAACAAAGGAACCATGAACAAACAATATGGAACTCAATGCTTGTTGATGTGTTGACTAACTAAATGGAAAGTAAGCAATGGCACTTATATCAAAGAACAAATAATAATATTAAAATTGTTAAGATTATGATAACAAAGAGCATGCCTAAACTTATGTGACATAGCCAAAGCTGTTCTTAAAGGAAAATTCATATCACTGAATTTATATGAATGAAATGAAAAAAGAACAATGAACTAAGCATGCAATTTAAAAAGTTCTAAAATAAAGAAATTAATAAACCTAAAGCAAATCTAAAGATAGAAAGCTTGAAAATTTGATGAAAAATAGAAAAACAAAAAATATCATGGGAATTTAATATAATGAAGGTCTAGGGAGTCAAGATGGTGGCTAAGAGACAGCAACAGCTCAGACCTCCATAAACCCTTCCTCACCAATCAAAAACACAATTCTTTAAGAGGACTGAAATCCAAATCTAACAACAGGCCAGAGCTAGGGAACCCTCCTCCAGATCCAGATTAAAAGGTATGCCTCCATAAAAGCCTGAACTCTAGAACATGGGAGTTTAAGGGGAAGGAAGAAGGAAGGTCCCAGGACCCCTCCCCCACCTATAGTGCTGAGCCTCCAGCAGTGGCTGGAATCTCTGGGCAGGCAAGGGCTCTAGTCCAGAGGGAGAAACTTCCTGGCAAAGCTGTGCCAGACTTACAGTACAGAGCACAGGTGGTGTAGAGGCAGCTGGAAGAGAAACACAGAGCAGGCAGCCCAGTCACAGCCAAGATGTTCCATCTTTCCTCCCTCCTTTCTGGAGGTTTTAGCCTCAGGGCAACCAAGATTTGCAGATCAACTCCTCTGCCCTGGCTCAATCTCATCAATAGGGCAGATAAGAAGCCTTCGGAGGGCAGGGAAGCTCAAGTTCCAACACCCCTCCCCACAGACTGATCTGAGAGCTTTACTGACTAAGCTCCAAGGACAAAAGCTGCAACAAACTACAGGCAACAACCTTGACAACAGGGTGGGAAGCCCAGCTCCTTTTCAGCTTCTGCTGTCAGCCTGGGAATTTCTGATAACCTGATCAATCAGAAGAACAGAGAAGAAGCCCCTTCAGGACATAACAGCCAAAACCCACAGACCCAGCACCTAATGAGAAGAGCAAGACTACAGCAGCTACAGGGGGGGGGGAATAAGGAGGAAATATGAGTAAAGAAAAAGAAAAAAGCAATTACAATCAACAGCTTCTATCCAGGCAATGAACAAAGAGCAAATGAAACCAAGGAGGATTAAGGAACACCAAGTAAAAACACAGAAACTGCAGCAAATTGGACACAGGCTTTGGAAGAACTCAAAATACAATTAAGAGAGGCTGAAGACAACTGGGAAAAGAACTTAAAAGCAAAATAAATCCTCTGGAAACAGAAAATAGTATCTAGAAAGCCAAAATTAATCAGCTTGAAAATGAGGCAAAGAAGATGATATATCAGAAGGAGAAAGATGACCAAAAATCCAGGAATGAAATCAGTCTTTAAAAACTAGAATTCAACCACTAGAAGCAAACAACTTCACAAGGCAGCAGGAAACTACAAAACAAAATCAAAAGAAAGAAAAATTTGAGGAAAACATGAAACATCTCATCCACAAAATGGAAGATTTAGAAAATAGGTTTAGGAGAGACAATTTAAGAATCATTGGTCTACCAGAAGATCATGACAAAAGAAAAAGCCTGGACATCATTCTACAGGAAATTATCAAAGAAAAATGCACCAATATTCTAGAACAAGAAGGAAAAGTGGAGATTGAAAGAATTCACAGATCACCTCCTGTACTTAATCCCCAACTGACAACATCCAGGAATGTTATAGCTAAAGTCAAGAACTACCGGACCAAGGAAAAAATATTACAAGCTGATAAGAAGTCATTCAGATTCCATGGAACTACAGTTAGGATAACATAGGATTTGGCTGCAAAAAGCATGGAATATAATATTCTGGAAAGCAAGGGAACTAGATCTACAACAAAAAATCAACTACCCAGCAAAACTGACTATATTCTTGCACAGGAAAGTATGGTCATTTAACAAAATAGAAGACTTCTAAGCATTCATAAAGAGAAGACTGTATTTAAACAGAAAATTTGATTCCCAAACACAGAACTCAAGAGAATCACCAAAAGGTAATTAAGAAAGGGGGGAAAAAACAACCCCTTTTTTAAGGGACCAAATAAGATAAAGTGTTATGTATCCCTACAAGAAAAGAAGATATTGGTAACTTTTAAAAATTGTTATCACCTGGGTAGCTAGAAGAATTATACTCAGAGGGGGTAGCTGGGTAGCTCAGTGGATTGAGAGCCAGACCTAGAGACGGGAGGTCCTAGGTTCATATTTGGCCTCAGACACTTCCCAGCTGTGTGACCCTGGGCAAGTCACTTGACCCCCATTGCCTAGCCCTTACCACTCTTCTGCCTTGGAGCCAATACATAGTATTGACTCCAAGATGGAAGGTAAGGGTTTAAAAAAAAAAGAAGAAGAATTATACTCAGAGGGAATAGCGACAAACTGTAGAAGATGGAATGCCAAGACATAAATATGTAAATATATATATATATATATATATATATATATATAAAACTAGAGGTTAAAAAAAAAGAAAAGAGGTTAATACTAAGAGAAATGGGAAAAGAAACAAAATTGGGTTAATTTATATGTCATAAAGAAGCACATGGTGGGAGTGGGGGAGAACACCACTGGAAGGGTAAAGAGTTTGAGATAGGAAATACTTAATTCTTACCTGAATTGAAATTTACTCAAAGAGCGAAGAACAATCAAAAGTATTGGGGCAGAGAATTTATTCGTGCTCTATAGAGCAGTAGAAGGGTACCAAATGGACTGGTGGGGAGGGAAGCAATACAATAGAGGTGATGGTAGGGGTAGTTTAAAAAGACTGTAAATAAAATAAGAATAAGAAGGAGGGATAGAAAGGGAAGTATAACAAGGGTGGGAATTAGGGGGACTGATTAAAAACAAAACACTGGTGTAGAAGGAAATAGTGAAAGAAGAAAGGGCAGGACCAGGAGTGGAAATCAAAATGGTGGGAAATACACAGCTGGTAATAATAACTCTGAACATGAATGGAATGAACTCACTCATGAAATTCAAGCAAATAGCAGAGTGGATTAGAAACCAAAATCCTACCATATGTTGTCTACAAGAAACACACATGAGGAATATAGACCAATATAGGTAAAGGTAAGTGGATGGAGCAAAATCTATTGGGCACCAACTGAGAAAAAGAAGGCAGGAATCGCAATCATGATATCTGACAAAACCAAAGTAAAAATAGATCTAGTTAAAAGAGATAGGAAAGGTAATTACATCCTGATAAAAGGCACAGACAATGAGGAAATATCAGCACTCAACATGTATGCACCAAATGGCATAGCTTCCAAATTTCTAAAGGAAAAATTAGTGGAGCTCAAGGATGAAATAGATAGAAAAACTATGCTAGGAGACCTGAACCTTCTTCTATCCAAACTAGATAAATCAAACCAAAAAATAAATAAGAAAGAGGTAAGAGAAGTGACTGAAATCTTAGAAAAATTAGAGTTCGTAGATATGTGGAGAAAAATAAATAGGGACAAAAAGGAATACATTCACAAAGATTGACCATGTACTATGGCATAAAAATATTGGAAACAAGTGCAAAAGAGCAGAAATAATAAATGCAACCCTTTCAGATCACAATGCAATAAAAATAATAATTAGTAAGGGTATATGGAGAGGGAAATAAAAAATGAATTGGAAATTAAATAATACGATTCTCCAAAATTGGTTAAACAACAAATCATAGAAATAATTAATAATTTCATTGAAGAAAATGACAATGATGAGACATCCTCTCAAAATCTATGGGATGCAGCCAAAGTAGTACTTAGGGGGAACTTTATATCCTTGAGTTAATATATTAACAAGTTAGGGAGGGCAGAGGTCAATGAATTGGGCATGCAAATTAAAAAACTAGAAAGTGAACAATTTATGGGTAGGACAAGCTAACATAATAAAATTGACAATCCTACCCAAACTAATTTAGTGCAATACCCATCGATCTACCAAAAATATTTTTACTGAATTAGAAAAAAACCATAACAAAGTTCATTTGGAAGAACAAAAGATCAAGGATATCCAGGGAAATACTGAAAAAAATGTGGCCTTGCAGTACTAGATCTCAAACTATACTATATAGCAGTGGTCATTAAAACAATATGGTACTGGCTAAGAGACAGAAAGGAGTGGAATAAACTTGGGGTAAGTGACCTCAGCAAGGCAGTCTATGATAAGCCCAAAGATCCCAGCCTTTGGGACAAAAACCCACTATTGGATAGAACTGCTAGGAACATTGGAAGACAGTATGGGAGAGATTGGGCTTGGATCAACATCTTATACCCTATACCAGAATAAATTCAAAATGGCTAAATGACTTAAATATAAAGAAGGAAACTATAAGTAAATTAGGTGAACATAGAAGAGTATACAAGTTAGATCTATAGGAAAGGAAAAAAATTTAAGACCAAGCAAGAGACAGAGAATATCCCAAAATATAGAATGAATAATTTTGAGTATATTAAATTAAAAAGTTTTTAAACAAACAAAACTAGTGCACCCAAAATTAGAAGGGAAGCAACAAATTGGGAAACAATTATCATAACAAAAACCTCTGACAAAGGTCAAATTACTCAAATTCATAAAGAGCTAAATCAATTGTACAAAAATTCAAGCCATTCCCCAATTGATAAATTAGCAAGGGACATGAATAGGGCAATTTTCAGATTAAGAAATCAAAGCTGTTAATAAGCACAAGAAAAAGTGTTCTAAATCTCTTATAATCAGAGAGATACAAATCAAAACAACTCTGAGGTATCACCTCACACCTAGCAGATTGACTAACATGACAGCAATGGAAAGTAATAAATGCTGGAGGGGATGTGGTAAAGTTGGGACATTTATGCACTGCTGGTGGAGTTGTGAATTGATCCAATCATTCTGGAGGGTAATTTGGAACTGTGCCCAAAGGGTGCTAAAAGACTCCCTTCCCTTTGACCCAGCCATAGCACTGCTATGTTTGTACTCCAAAGAGATAATAAGGAAAAAGACTCATTCATACAAGAATGTTCATAGCTGCACTCTTTATGGTGGCAAAAAATTGGAAAATGAGGGAATGCCCTCCAATTGGGGAATGACCGAACACATTGTGGTATATGTTGGTGATGGAATACTATTGTGCTCAAAGGAATAATTAACTGGAGGAATTCCATGTGAACTGGAATGACCTCCAGAAATTGATTCAGAGTGAGAGGAGCAGAACCAGGAGAACATTGTACACAGAGACTGATACATTGTGGTACAATTGAATGTAATGGACTTCTCCATTAGTGGCAATGCAGTGATCCTGAACAACTCGGAGGGATCTATGAGAAAGAACACTATCCACATTCAGAGGAAAAACTGTGGGAGTAGAAACACAGAAGAAAAACCACTGCTTGATTACATGGGTCAATGGGGATATGATTGGGGATGTAGACTCTAGACGATCACCCTAGTGCAAACATCAACGACCTGGAAATAGGTTTTGATCAAGGACACATGTAATACCCAGTGGAACTATGCATCAGCTACAGGATGAGATGGAGGGAGGGGAGGGAAAGAATATGATTCTTGTAACGATGGAAAAATGTTCTAAATTGACTAATTAAATAAAACTTTCAAAAAATATAATGAATGTCTATTTTGAAAAATGATTCAAAAATCAACAAAATACTAATTTGATCAAGAAAATAAGAGAATTAAATGCCCAAGTAAAATGTGAACCAGAATTTACAACAGAACAGAGATAAAGGAAATTCACAGAAACTACTGCATATAACATGTCAACACCTCCCTTCCCCTGAAAATTCAAGGGAGTAGATGGATATTAAAAATATATAAAATATACAAACTAATTGAAACCCTAAAAAACCAAATCTCAGAAAAAGAAATGAGAGAAATATTAATTGGCTGCCCTCCTCTCTAACCACTTTGGGGCAGATAGAGTTTCAAATTAATTCTATGAAGCATTTGAAAGACAATACCAGACTACAAGAGCATGCCACTCAACTTTTCACTCCCTGGATTCATGCATACTTACATTTAGCTAGGTCATTTTCTATTTTCCTACCCAATTTTTGCATTCCTCCACACTGCTTTCTACATCTTTCCTTGATCAGCTCTTTTGTTCAGTCATGTCTGACTCTTCATGATGCCATGTAATATATTCTTGGCAAAGAAATTAAGAGTGATTTACCATTTCCTTCTTCAGCTCATTTTACATATGAGGAACTGAGGCAAATAGCATTAAGTGACTTGCCCAGTGTTACCTAGCTAGGAAGTATCTGAGGTTGGATTTGAACTTGGATCTTATTGATCGCAGGCCTCATACTCTACACACTGTGATACCTAGCTGCCTGATCAACACTCCCATTGCCTTTGGAAAGGGTATGCCAGTGGACTGCCTTATTTTTCCACTTACTATTTTTGTGATTTTCCAAAATCAAAATGTAATTTCTTGGCTATTGCCACCTTTTTTTTTGCCTTCACTTCTTTATATTTGTTGTATTTTACTAGAATTTAAGTTCCTTGAGAGCAGGGACTATCTATAGGTTTGTGTTTGTATTACTAGTGCTTGGCACATGGTAAATACTTAATAAATACTTTTCATTTATTCATATCAATGCTGTGAAAATTATGCTCAAATACATAAAAAGGTATTCTATAAAAATTATCAGATAAATATGGCTTTGATATCTGAATTAGAGGGATAGAAAACAGAAACAGGATTCCACATTTAATTATTAAACATTATTGCAAAATATGTAAATAAAATACTAAACGTAATATTGCTACCTAAAGAAAATTACAGACAGTGCTATAATTCCAATTGCTAAGGAGAGTTTCAATTTTATCTAGCCTCAACTGGGTCTTCATTGCCACTAGACAGTTCTTTTATTCAGCCCTCATTGATTCCCTATCCCACTTCCCATGTTTTCTCTTCCCTTCCCGAGCCTTCCATAGTTTTCCTTGTCCTTACCCCTTACCTCATTACCTTGCCTTTTATTTTATTGACAAAATTGAAGTAAGTTTCCATGAGCTCCTTCTTCTCCCATTTCCTTCATCTCAAAATGCCCTAACATCATATCTTCATTCTCTTTCCTCTTTCTTGCTAATGCCAACCCGTCTATATCTGCAGTTGATTCCATCCTCAGCTATCTAGACCAACAATTCATTCCCCACTTTTCCTTCTCTCAATCTCAAACTTTCCCCTAACTCCTGGGTCCTTTTCTTCCTCACTGCCTTCAAATATGCTCAAGTCTTTGCCATTTTGAAAAAATAAATGAAACCTTCACTAGATTCTACCACCACTGTAAGCTATTGTCCAGTATCTCTCTTCCCTTTCTCAGACAGACTCCTGAAAAACCCAAACCAAAACCTTTAAACTTCATGTCTTCATTTCCATTCATTCACCCCTTTTCACTCTGGCTTCTTATTGAAACAGAAGATGTCAATAGTCTTTTAATTGTTAAATGTAATGGCCATTTCCATTTTTATCCTTCTTGACCTAACTGCTGCATTTATCTTTCTTGGCCACACTTTCCTCCAAAATATCATCTCCTCTCTGGGTGATACTACTTTCTCTTAATTTTGCTCCTATTTTCTAATTGCTTCTTTTCAGTTTCTTTTGCTGCCTCATAATCTATATAAAAATTTTCATAGCCCTCAGATAGAGGTTTCATATCTAAAATATGTAGAAAATTTGTCAAAAACATAAGAATATGAGTTGTCCTCCAACTGTAAAATGGCCAAAGATGAACAGATATGAAATCAAAGAAATATAAAACTATATAAATGCTCTAAATCATTATTAATTAAAGAAATGAAATCAAAACAACTCTGAGATATCTCACACCTGTCAGATTGGCTTAAATGATAAAAGGGCAAAATGACAAATGTTGAAGAGGATATGGGAAAATGGGGACACTAATACAATGCTGGTGGAACTGTGAATTGATCTAACCACTTTGGAGAGCAATCTAGAATTATGTGCAAAGAGTTACAATTCTGCATACCTTTTTAAAAAAACCCATATCTTCCCCAAATGGGAATGAACTTATTTGTACAAAAATATTTATAGCTTCTCTTCTTGTAGTGGCAAATAGTTGGAAACTAAAAGGATGTCCATCAAGTGAGGGATGGCTGAACAAATTGTGGTATATGACAGTGACAGAATATTATTGTGCTGTAAGGAATGATGAACAGGCTGATTTCAGAAAAAGCCGGAAAGATCTATGTGAACTGATACAGAGTGAAATAAGCAGAACCAGGAAAACATTGTACACAGTAACAGCAATATCGTGGAATGATTAAATGTGAGAAACTTAGCTACTATCAGCAATACAATGATTTGGGACAATTCCGATGGACTTATGACAAAGAATGCTATCCACCTCTTGAGAAAGAACTGTTCACATCAGAATTCAGATAAAAGCATATGATTTTCCACTCTTTATTTGGGTATATGTTTTAGAGTTTTGATTTCATAAGATCATTCACTTACAAAAATGAACAATGTGGAAATGTTCTGTGTGATAATACATGTATAACCCAGATTGAATTGCTTGCCATCTTCAGGAGTGGGGAGGGAAGGAGACAATTTGGATCGTATAACTTCAGAAAACTTATGTGGAAATTTGTTATTACATGTAATTGTTTAAAAAATTTTCAAATCTCTAAAAGAAACCCTTTGCCTTTCATCTTAGATCTTTCTTAGATTCAATACTGTGAATTGGTTCCATGACAGAATAGTGGTAAGGACTAGGTAATGGGGGTTAAATAGCTTGCCCAGGGTCACTAGGAGGTATCTGAAGTCAAATTTGAACCCAAGGCCTCCTGTCTCTAGGCCTGGCTTTCAATCCACTAAGCCACCTAACTTCCCCCTCTGTGTGTATCTTTTGACCCAGCAATATCACTATTAGATTTATTTCCTATGGTGATCATGGAAAAAGATAAAAAAACCTAAATGTTCTAAAATATTTATAGTAGCTTTCTTTGTTGTGGCAAAGAACTGTGCTTAGCAATTGTGGAATGATTAAACAAGTTATGGCATATGATTGTGATAGACTACTACTGCACTGTAAGGAATGATGTGTAGGTTAATTTTGGAAAAACACAGAAAGACCTACATGAAATTATGAAAAGTGAAATGAGGAGAACCAAGAGAATATTATATAAAACAGAACTATTATTTGAAGAATGACATATATATGTCTACCTCCAGAGAAAGAATTGATAGAGTATGATTATCTATCTATCTATCTATCTATCTATCTATCTATCTATCTATCTATCTATCTATCTATCTATATCTTTTTGTTAAATGTTGCCTTCTTTAATGAGGGAAAGGAGAAGAGGTAGTAAGTTAACCGGGTATTTGAATGTAACAAACAAATAAATAATAATTTAAAAATAATTTATATCATGTCTCATAACTGATGGCTGTTCCTCAAGGCTCTGTCCAGGGTCCTGTTCTTTTATTTATCTGCACACTCTCTTGGTGACCTAATCCACTGGCATGGATTTAACTATTATTTCTAGGCAAATGAGTAATAAATCTCTTTAGCCCCAACATCTCCCTTGAGCTTTAAGTCCAAATCACCTACTACTTAATGAACATTTCAAATGTCTTAGGGACATCTTAAATTCAACATTTTCAAAACTGAAATTATTCTCCCTACTGGCACCAAATCCTCTCTCTTCCAAATTTCCCTATTTCTCTTGCAAGTACCATAATTCTAATCTCCTAAATTCATACTATGTTCCTCAGTCTCTTACTCTCTCTTACCCCTATCTCCACATATCCAGTAAGTATTTTCCCATTTCTAGTTTCATAAGATCTCTACTCACAACTTTTATTCATTCACACATCTATCACATTAGTTCAGGTTTTCATCATCAGTTTCATCATCAGTTCTAACATGTGATTCTCTAACTGAAGATGATTTTTCTATTGCCTCTAGGATAAGATATAATCTCCTCTGTTTAGCTTTTAAAGCTCTACACATCCTGGTCTGAACTTATATTTATAGTCTCGTTGTACATAATTATCTTTCCACACTCTATGATCCAGAAAAAAAAAACAACCTTGCTCTCTTTTTCCCTCATAACTCATATTATCTCCAGTCTTCTTGTCTTTGAAAAGGTAATTCCCCCATGCCTGGAATCCATTGCTTCCTTTTTTCTGCCTCCCAGAATCCCCATCTTCCTGGAAGATGTTCTACCTCAGATACCACCTTCTGTTTGAAGCTTTTCTTCATCTCGTAAGCAACCACATAACTAACAACTCATAACTATGCTCCTTACCAAACTACATTGAATGTATTTATATTTATTCATTTTTACACTATATATTTATGCACTTGCTTGTTTCCTCCATTAGAATGTGAACTCTCTGTACAGGGGTTTCTTTGATTATTTTTACTGGCATCCTCAGAGTGTATGTGGAACATGGGGAGGTAGTAATAATAGCTATGATTTATATAAAATCTGCTATGTGACAGGCACTATGCTAAGGACTTTACAAGTTCATTTGATCTTTTAACAGACCTGTGAAGTAGGTACTAAATAAATATTTGTCAAATAATTGACTGAGCTCCAGTCCCAATGCCTACACAGGACTTTTCTTTATCCTTCCAGTTGTTAGTTATAACCCCCCACATATTATATATTCTTCCTATCTATTTATCTGTTTACATGTTGTTTTTCCTCAGCAGAATCTAAATTCCTCAAGTAGTTGTGTTCTATTTATGTATATTCATGTATGCATGTGTGCACATTCCCATATATGTATATATAGGCAACTAGATGGTACAGTGGGTAGAGCATTGGGTCTGGGATCAGGAAGACCTCAACTCAAATCAACCTTTAGACATTTATTAGTTGTGTAACCCTGGGCAAGTTACTTAACCTGTGTTTGCTTCGGTTCCCTCAAATATAAAAGGGAGTAATAATAGCATCTGTCTCCCAGGTTGTTCTAATGATTGAATGAGACAATGTTTGTAAGGCAGTTAACAGTGCTCAGCACAAGATAGATGCAATACAAATGCTTAATACATATATGTGTATGCATGTGTGTACACTTATTGTTTATGTGTAGACATGACATATTTATATGTATACAAAACATGTATTAAAGACTGGAAGAAATGTTGAAAAAAATTCCCTGTGCTTGCTTTGTTTTTGCCTTTAGAACCCTGTTCCTAGCACAGTACCCTAGAAGGAGATAGTGCTAAAGAAGGCTTACTGAGTTGAACTGACTCTCATGTTGGCAAAGATGTGGCACAGATGTGCCAGTGGCACAGAGGGGGCTGATTGGTTGTCCCTCTCCATCACACTAGAGAACCTTTTTTTTCATGCCCTTCCTTCTGTCCAGCAACCTCCCTCCTCTCTCTGGTGTAATGCAGGGGTGCTCACAGGTGGCTTGAAAGAGCAATTTGGGCATGCGATCTCTAAAGGTTCACCAACGATAGACTACACCAACTCCCCCAGTATTGCAAACTGGGCTTATACTCTGCGCAATACAATAATGAACTTACTTAGATAACCCAATGGTCTTAGAGGATAAGATGATTGGTAGCACATGTACACACACACACACACACACACACACACACACAGGCATAGGAACATACAAGAGCAAAGTGAAGAACCCAAAAGACCCAGAATACTGTAACTGTGCCACTGAGCTGAGCTCATGAGCCCAAATGGCTCCTCCCCTTCCATTTCTTCCTAAAAGCAATAGCATTTTGAGCAGTTTGGAAATACCAGCACTGTTCCTAGTTTCCTCTTTGCTTAAAATAGCATGCCTAATTTAGAAGAAACACCTGGGGCATGATCCCACCTGTGCTTCTCCCAGTTTAACTTTCCTCTTTGCTGCTATTTATTCTGTGCTAGCAAATATTTAGGTGGAAGGGGTCAAGAATAAACAATTCCTGAAAGGCAGCATGTGGTTTGCTAGAGTCCTCCAAAAGTACTCTGTGGAAATACATACTGCTATCCATTGGGGTTCTCCTTTCCAGCTGAGGGTCTTTTCAAAACACCACAGCAGGTCTTCCCAGGCAATCTACAAGTAAGTAATCTATTCTGCTGACCAGGGACAAGTAACTAATCAAATGATTGGCTAGGGTCAAGCCATCTGTACTTTCAGAACCCTCTCCTGTCATTCTTCCTCTTTCTCTGAGCAGCCTCTTATTGCAGAGGTCATAAAGTACTTGAAGGAAACATTTTTAGCTAGAAGAAAAAAAGATGACTAAATAGCTTGAAGAAATCAGTCTAATATGAGGAAAGTAAAAGAAAAAAAAAAGCCTTTACGCTGGACAGTGAGTCAGGTGATCGGTGGCCTCATTCTCAACATCTACACAAGTTAAGTTGTCATTTAAAAGGGAGTATTGGAGTAAAAATCTAGAGGCAATAATGGAAGGCAGTGAAACATAGTAAAACATGGCTTTGGAGCTGGAAAACCAAGGTCTGAGTCCTGGCTATCTCACTTATTATCTCACTGTGTGACCATGATCATTACCTAGGCTCTCTGGGCTGCATTTTTAAAATGGGTATATGATAAAAAGATAAGAAATCCCCTTTCCCCCCATAGTTGAAGTAGGCATAGAAAGAAAAGAGTAGATAATATAAATTATAAAATGTTAATGTGTTGTCAAGTTATTAACACCCAGGGGTCCCTTTATATAGTGTGAAAGTCTCTTTCTGAAGGAATTAAAGAAATTAACTTTATTAGTGGCACAAAAATTGTACACAGCAGGCTTTAAGCAGCTAAACCCTAGCCAAATTTGAGTTTAAGTTGGGATCCCAGCCCTGAGGATGAGGACTTAAGGACAGGATGATGACTGAGGACTTCTGGAGGGGTGGTGATCATTTTCTCCTTCCCCAGTCTCCACATGCCATAGCTTTGAAGTAGAGCTACTTAACCTCAGGAATAGACACCCCATCCAGAAGGGAGCAGAGACACTCTCCATGGCAGAGAAGAAGCCTTTGAATGGTCCTCTGAGGCAAGGCTGATTTTATTTCTGCTTACCCAATCTCAGCTGCCCTTTTGCAATTCCATCAAAGAAAGATGGTCACCCTCTTAGAGAATGACTGAGTATTAACACCTTGTTGTCACATTAACACCTCATTTACTTTGGTTATCTACTCTTTGATTTGTAGCACTATGTCAAATAGAGATTGGGGAGGAGTGTGAAAAGAACAAATTCTTCCCTCCTCTCCATTACATGGGAAAAGAGGCATCAGAGCTTTTTGGTTTCAGTTCCTTTTTACATTCTTAAAAATTATTGACCCCACCTCTACCATTCCCACTCCCCATTTCACTCCCTCCTGCAAATAGCTTTTTATTAGGTGGGCCAACTCCATTTAAATTTATATTAGAAATTAAAGTGTCAGTATCAGTAGCTTTGACCTACTGGGGCTCTTGAAAGTATCTCAGGGTCCCTTATGAGTTCTCAGTTCACACTTTGAGACCTGTGAATAGAAATGCTCAGAAAGAGCTGAGTTTGGGGCCCTGGCTCAGAAACATCCTGTAGATGTAACCCCAGGCAAGTCATTTTGACTTTTAGTGTACCTTGGGCAACTCTATAAGACCATAATTTGCAGAAGAGTTGTTGATTTACAATGATAGAGAGTTTGTTTATCAGGAATTTTTTCTAACAAAGAAATATGCTCCCCAAAATAAGTAGGGATAAAAACATAACTTGCTTATTTCATAGATTTGAGATAAGAATCAAAGGACAGTGACTACATTTTGTTTAAGTATAACATTCTCTCTGCTTTGTGGCTACAAATCACTAAATAAATATCAGTTATTATAATTACTGGGATCCCACAGAGCCTCTAACTAGGGTAGTTTTATTTCTTAATTTCTCATTAGATTCATAGCCAGGGGGACCTTGGAAACTACCCCAAATTCCTTCATTTTACAGATGAGGAAACTGATGTCTAGAGAGACAACATGAATTATTGATTCATACAAGCAGTAATTAGTGGCAGGCCTAGAAGTCTAATCCTTATTTATATTTCACTTATTTGAAATAAAAGACTCAGTCTTCAGCACAGAACCTGGCACATAGTAGGTGCTTAATAAATGCTTGTTGACTTGATCTTTCACTAAAACACTGCCTTGTTTTATTTTAATATATTGTTTGCATTATTATTTGACTTACCCTTTTATTTCATAACTGTAAACTGTCTATTTATTAGCATGTTTTTGGAGATGAACTTCTCCTAGAATATTCAGTATATGGAACAACTATTGGCATCTCTCAAAATATTCGTTGAAAGGTTTCAACCCTTCAAGATATAATAGTCATATTAATAATTTTGGCTTTCTTGTTTAAAGAAGAAAAGTATAAAAATTAGAATGCCCACTATGCCCAATGACACCAATTATCCAAATGGAGACTGGTCAGGATCCATACTGTAATGTGAAGGGAAATGTATCCTTATCCATTGTCATGTTTTTGGTACTGAGAAAAAGAAAGTCCTCAAAGTTAGGGAGAACATTTAAAATTGCCTTTGAATACTCTTTTTAAAGAGTGCCACACCTTTTACTTTGTGTCTCATGGAGTGATCATTATAGTGCTATAAGTGTCCAATCCATTGTCTTGGTACAAGATGAAGACAAAACCACCTCTCTCCTCTTCTGCCTCTCCTCCAGGGTCATGACTCCTTTTCCTAGCAGATCATAACTCTTTTGTATCTTTATGAATGACTGAGGTCCCCCAAATTTATTATCTTGAGACCAACCCTCTGGTGACAAACTTCTTTAAACTTTGATAGTCTAGTACTCAATGAGAAACTTACAGATTCTCCCTAAGCCTGTACTCTAAGCCTCCCTATTTGGTAGTAGAACTTGCTGGGATTTGTATTGACTCTTCATTTGGCCCTTGAGAATTTAGGGTATTGGATAAGGGCTTTTGTGGAGGAGTACTTAATTTTTTATGATGTTAATAATAGTGAGGAAGAAAAAGGCATCTGCTCCATGGGCAACAGTATCTTTGATTAATCTCCTAAGATGACTGTACTTTTACAAGTGTTAGATCAATTAAAGCAACTGGTTTAAAATCCTAAAATGGCAGCCAAAAGGGGCTCACCTGTCACCTTCTGCTGGAGGTCTTTCCCGTCTCTTCATCTTAGATATTTCTGTTCTAATATTACCTTCCATTTATTCTGTTTGTGTCCTGTAAATATCTTTTTATGTTTATGTAATTTATCTCTTAGAATAGAATTTTCTTGAGGATGGATTTTTTTTCCCCTTCTTTGCATTCTGGTTTAGAATCTTCTAAAGTACATGCAAGCTTGAGAAATGCTTGTTTGTCAATTGATTAACTTAACAAAAGGAAAAAAGTAAAGATTTGATTTAAAAGATTCCAGTACACATATGCAAATTTTAAGTGGACTGGATCTTATAGAAGAAAATGGAAACCAATGTTACACAGTGACTGTTTTATTATTTTATGGTTTACAAAGTAGTTTCTATATATTATTCAATTTAATACTTAAAACAATCCCAAGAGAAAAATAGGACAAATATCTTCATTTGAGAGATAAAGAAAGTAAGACTAAATGAGGTTGTTACTACATACCTGAAGTCAAAGAGTTGGTAAATGACAGGGTCAGGACTCCAGTTCAGATCTTCTGACCCCAAGTCCATTGAGATTTTCATTACATTCTACTAATTCTGGATATTTACAATTCAAGAGCAGATCATGCTCAGTAGCAAAGTTGGGTTCTCATGGAAAGATGTAGTTATAGAAAGTCAATATACCCTCAGTTTATATATAGGACTATATTAAATAAGGTTTTATTCAGTTGGAAGAACTAACCCTATATAACAATTCAGTTGCTTTCCTATTATCTATTTCCTTATGGTGGGAACTAAGGAGGATGCCTGTCTATCAACAGATATCAATAATAGGTGTAAAGAAGGTTATAAGGTCTTTCCACCTGCTGATTCTTAGAACCACAGGCAGGGGAGAATGAAGAGTAGAAGGCATGTATGGTGAATTGTGGTAACTAATGAAATCTTGTGAAAAAACAATGGAAAAGAAATTAAAAAAATCAAAGGAATGAGGAAAAATTGGGGGGAAATTCTGATTTCTGTTTACTACCTGCTTGGTGAAATGCATTTATAAGTTGTTCCCAAAGTGTGATGGTCTTTGTGTAACTGGCATTTGGTAGATAAGAGTCAAATATGGAGTAACTCTTTCCCCATTAAAGGGATAGTGATCTCCAGGAGGGCAGCTTAAAAGTAGACTGAATATTTAGCCAGGAAGATTGTTATCATTACAGACTGATACTATTCCCTACTCACAGAAAAGAGCAGAGCATCCCACTGATGGCCTCAGTCTCCTATGCTCCACCTGGTATCTGTCAGTCTCCCTTTGACAAGGGTACACAAAAGAGATCTAGAAACTTCTATTCATGCTCCTCCTACAAACTACATCTAGACACGACCACGTGGAAACAAAGAGCCTACATGGACAACAAATACAAATAGCAGTTTGTCTATCTGGTGGTTCAAATAAAAATTCCTTTAGTAGCTAGGTTTCATAGTAGATAGAGTGTTGGACTTGGAGTGAGAAAATATCTGAGTTCGAATTCAACCTCAGACTACTAGCTGTGTGGCCCTAGGCAAGTCACATAACCTGTGTTTGGGTCAATTTCCTCAACTATAAAATGGGGCACCTACCTCCCAGTACTGTTTTGAGAAATAAATGAGATATTTATAAAGCATCTGGCACAGAATAAATGCTTAATAAATGCTTACTTCCTTCTTTCCTTTGCTTTCTTTCCATTTTCTGGGGTAGGTACTCCACCAACTTGTGCAATTTCTCTTGTCTGTGTAGAAGTTGATAAATCATTCTATGGGACTTTGGAGAAGGATTCAAAGGTTTTGCCCATCTATAACTTACTTACACACACTTAACTGAAAATCGATATTTTGATTTGTTTTATTAAGATGCTAATGAATGAACAAACTTATATTGATTATACTTAGGAAGAAAGGAAATGATTTTACCTTTTCCCAATTAATATTTATGCATTTCTGTAAGAAAAAAGTATGGCATAAGTTTCCTTGCAAATTCTAGGATTTGTTTGTGATTTACATTTTCTTCTTGCGTACCAAAGTGGGCACTTGTCAATTATGCCTCTGAGGGGGGTGCTGCTCTAGAGAGGTTATTGCTAAATAATCATCTGAATAAATGCCACTTATGCAAAATATAATTTCTGATGAATGTGCACAAAGCAAGCAGCACAAGCTGGCAAGGAGCTGACTCCTCTCCTCTCTTGTCCTTAGCCTTCTGCTTAGATTCATGTTATGGTGACTTCAAACACCTATTTAAAAACTGCGCTAAGATTGGGAACATTTCCTCCTGAAACTTGGAATGCTGAGTAGCAATGAACCAAAGCAGTTTCTTTGAGAAGCAAGCAGGGAAACTGAGGCCCAGAAAGATGTATGGAGTACCTCACTCAAGGCTGTTGTTCTTCATCCTTTATTTTCAGAGGACCAATGACATCATAGGGTGATTTCTTGATTGGAGCATGAGTCGGGGCGTGTATGGGGTGTTCAGGGAGGGGTAGTATCTCTGGTATGGAGGGCTTGTCGTGCCCTTCTAGGGCAGCTCTCCAGCCTCTGACCCTCACCTGACACCCAGCTCTCACTTGTGGCTCTCAGTAGCTGCTAGCAAGCGACAGCGGCCACACCCCGGGCAACGGCTTTGACAGGCCGGCCAAACCTTGTGAGGGTAGCCATCGGGTCAACGTCGACCCCTGGTGAACCAGGGCTTTGCTTACCCAGCATGTGAAGACTGCTTCAGCGGAACAGACGGAAGAAACCAACAAGAAGGTTCAACGACTGAGATGGCGACACAGCAAAGCACTGTGGAGTGCTTAGGGCGTGTTGGAGCACAAAAGACAACACGGCCATCCAATGCAGCTGAGGAAGTCTCCAGGTGTAACGTTTTGTGCCACTGGATCCAGGCTTCCAACGCCGAGAGAGTGGGACTGCATCGACTTTTCCACTTAAATCTCCTTCACGCACAAGTGTCTTTGTGCACACTCATCTATCATAGATGAAAATGCACAAAGACAATCGTCATCCTCGGTTACCAAGAGACTACTACTAATGTATGAGTCGGATTTAAGTGAGGAAGTCATACCAATCATTGGTCTTACTGACTCAAAGAAGTTCAGTGACAACACATAAGTCAGGATGATTGGCAATGGCCCAGGATTCAGTGAATAACCTTGGCACCTTAAACATCTGACTGAGCTTGAAGCACTCCACAACACTTGCTTTAGCCATCTCTGTGATTATTGCAACATATTGTTTTCTTTCAACCATTCTGTCAGGAAAAATCTTCACATGCTTGGAGAAGACATTCCCCTAACTCATCAACAGGTTTGAAACCTGCCAGTTACTCTCAGCCTGGTTTAGTTTGTTTGTCAAGATGGTTTTACTGGGGTGGCAGCTGCCCATGCTATAGCTTCTTGGAGCCACAGGTGAAATTTGGGTGAAAGATGGACACCAAAGATAGATAGAGTAGTCCTGAAAAGGGCTCAGCAAAGTCTCACACCGAAAGTGCTACTCCTCCTTGAATTCCCCATATACTCCACTCAAATCTGTACAGAATGCATAGCAGAAATATGACAACAACTCTATTATCCTACTTTCCCAATATAGTGCTCTCTTAAAGGGATTATACTGGTCAATGGATTATATTGAAGAAATGGGAAAGTATCTGTTGTTAAAATTCAATCTGAATGAGAATCTCTGAAGATTTGAGAATGTCTGTGATGAACAAAACAGCCAACACAAATAATACTTTGGGAATATATAGGGTGCATCCTTTAAAAAAATGCAATGTGCTTTATGACCCAAGGGTTGTTGTTCTCCACAATAGGTTTGCAGAGTAGAAGCCAAATGTTATCACCTTCATTCTAGAGATGGGTGGGCTGAAGCACTGAGAAATTAATCATGAAGTCTCCCGAGAGTTTCTATAGCCATTTTCACTCTTTAATTAACTGACATACATATTTATAGGATAGAGTAGTGTTTTGGAAAGAGAATTTGGATTTGGAATGAGAAGAAATGGATTCAACAAAGCACTCTGCCACTTCCTAGTTTTAAAATGAAGGGGTTGGACTAGATGAATTCTAAAGGTCCCTTCTAGCTCTAAATCCTGTGATCTGCTTTTTATTGAGTGTATGAAAGGCATGTACTATTATCCTCTTTATATAGCCTTTTCATTTGGGGGAGGTTGAAAGTTTAAGTGCCTATCTAAGGTTAGATGGCTTGATTTACCTTCTGGCAGTCTACCTATACTCAGGAAGAGTAACCACACTTTGCTATTTCCCCAAGTTTTGCAATTTGTTCTGTTATGAAGATTTATAAATTAGTTGTTCCTGTGCATTTTCAGGTTTAAAAAAATGAAAGGAAAAGTAACACCTCTGCCCTAACCTATATTTGGCAGATCTGTTCAGTGTTTCTATTCTGTTATTATAAAGGGCACTGAAACAAAATAATGGTTTGTAGCTCAACATTTAACTCTTTGGCACTAGTTGGTGTGGATTTCCTTATGGTAAATGCTAATACTGTTTTGCACTATTGCCCACTGTTGGGAAATAGTCACTTCTGGAAACAGACATTTATTGGAATGATTTCATTTAAATTTCAAGTACAGATTCCCAGATCCATCCTTCACATCATTATTGGCACCTCTTTTCTTTGTCCACATTTGAGCACATGCTCATGTATAGTCTTGCTATATGGCATTTGGATTTATTAAAATTCTCATGAAGCTGCTTCTACAAATTTGGTTACTATGGTATTATGTTAGAAAAGGTATATTTCTCTTTCTGTAGAATATAACCTCAAATTATTTAAAATTAATGTGAGGTCAAGAATAATTCTAGATAATCAGGACTTAGATAAACAATAGATAGAATGGCAGTAAAGGATAGTAACCAAATTTGAATGGCTGGAATTAGTGTGTGTGTTCTGATATATATATATATATATATATATATACATACATATATGTATAATACACATATATGTCAGAGCCTACTATATATGTATATAAACATATGGCTGCATGTATAGGTATTATTAGTAATAATCTATTTTGGATAATAACTTATCTATGAATCCAAATTGTTCCTGGATCGTTGTTGAAGGATTATATGAATATATGAGGATAAATATATGTGCATTCACTTATATGTATGTATGTGTATATGTGCATCTATATCTATATCCAGTTATTTTGGTAGTGTCCTACTCTTCATGACCCCATTTGGGGTTTTCTTGGCAAAGATGCAGTGATTTGTTATTCCCTTCTCTAGATGATTTTACAGATGAGGGATCTGAGGCAAGCAGGGTTAAGTGACTTGGCCACAGTCACATAGCTACTAGGTATCTAAGGCCAGATTTGAATTCATGAAAATGAGGTTGTTGTTATTATTTTTTACTTCAAGTCCAGCACTGTATTCATAGAACCACCTAGCTGCCATATACATACATACATATAATCCCAATTTTACAAGTTAAAAATCTGAGAGAGAAAAATTAAGGGACTGGTTCTGGACAGCAGAGTATTAGCATACCTCCCTATAATTGTGCACTGAGCAGAACGAACTAATGATGTACCATGCTTTACTTGGAGGAGCAGTGGCAGCTTCTGTTTCAGCAGCCAATTCAAAAATGCTCATTGGATGAATCACAAAGCATTAGGAACCAGTTCCCAGTTTCCTCAGGGTGAATTAGAATGGAAGCTATGCAACCCTAGAGCAGGGAATGCCTCATAACATCTCATTCCCAATTTATGGTCATCTGACAAAAATCATCAGATCAGACAGAAAGGAAATCTGTCAAACCGAGCTAACTATGGACTGATTTGATTAATTGGATGTATACTTATCAGAATGGTTTGACAAAATAATTTGTTTGGGAAAAAGTTGATATGATAATAGACATAGGAAATCTTCCTCTGTATTCTAAGCCATTAGCACCAGGTTAGGCTTTATGTTATCTTTTACTTATCTGAGGAACACATTAGAAATTTTGTATTAAAAATTAACCTATCTTGAAGTTATCATAAGAAAGAAAGGAAAAAGAAATTGTTTAATTGCTATCAGACCCAAAGCCAAAGCCAGAACAAGAGAGTGTTCTTAGTAATATGGAAGATTTGTCATGGATATGCCAATATTTGCATGTGACCTAGAGACGTTTTGCTTAGTAGTAAAACAGAATCTGCAATCAAATAACCTCCTTCCAGAAAAATATTGAAATAATAGGTTTAATTGCATGCATTTTACAACATTTCAAGACATTTCAGAATGAAGGGTTTTTTGCCAAAAGAGAAATTCCATTCTTTTACAATAATGAAGAAGAAAAATTTGCTAGAATCAAATGATGTTCCTCTGAAATAACAGCTAGTAATGCACTTTGAAGAACGCGGATCACTGTGTTTCTGTATTTCCAATCAGCTAAGGCAATATAGAAATACTTAAGAAAGCATCTTAAAAATCAGTGGCAGTGCTGTTAAAAAACATAGAACCAAAGGACATAATCCTTTTATTTATATTGAATGAATAACGACCCATTTGAAAGAGGGTCCACTTTTGAATAGGTTACACTATTGAGAAATAGCCATAACCAGGTTTCCTAATAAGTTTTTCTTAACTATTTTTGTTACATAAAACCTATTATATATATATATATATATTTCTAGTTATATATCTCCCCCACCAAATATGGTAGCTAGTAATTTTAATATATCTATTATTATGCCTTCTGTGAAAATCACTATAGTCACTCTGATGGTCAGATATAAAGAAATAGAAGTCATGGTTTTGACTATACAAGTGCTCCTAATGAAAGAGGTGAGCCTGGACAAGTATATTATCTTATCACCTGGCAAAAACACACATTTTCATGGATACCTACTGGGCTACAAATGAGCATTAAAGATGTAAAAATACAAACAGCATTGAACCGGAGATGGTGAAAATCTTGGAAGGCAATGCCATGTCACTTTAGAACTCATCATGAAGAGGAGCTTTGGAAATAGCTTAATATGGATACTGGACTTTGGAAGGGCAGTTTTCAAGGAATTCAGAGAGCGGATTAGTTGACTCAAGAGGGATGTGAAAGCCCCAAGAAAAAATTGTACTAGCAATATAGTTGTAATTAATGAAGAATAAAAGGGGAATGTGTCTAAAGAGGCTAATATAGCTATAAAGGGAACTCAATGAGGAATATTCTTTTAAAAGAACACAGAAGAAATGGAAGCAAGAAAGTAACTCTAAAGGCAGACACAAAATTGTGGAATAGTCCTGTATATAAATAGTTTTAAACAAACTAATAGTCCAAAAATGAGCTGAGACTTGCTATAAATGCTAAAGATAACAAAAAGAGAATGAAAGGGAGTGACAGAATTTATGGTAGGAGTAGAAAGGAAAATGGTAATGCATGATAAAGATAAAGCAAAATTATATTAGTGCAAGCTCTTGGACCACTCATACAACTCCCCCATACATTGGCAGGTGGTTTTCCCCATAGAACAGGTACTTCCTCTCTCCTTAGGACCCTAGGAATAACTTATAGTGGTTGAGGAGGTGGTTTTCCTAATTTTATTGTTCACAAGCCCCTACCAGTGTGCATTCGAATTGGTTATCAGTTGATATCAATTAGCTAGACAAATTTAATTAGGCTCAAAAATGATTTTTTACTAGTGTGGCTAGTAAGAACAACTGACACAAAACATCCCTACTCCATCCACACCCCCCTAATAATTATATGCCCCCTATCTCCCCTAAGGGCACAAGCACACATGAAGTTCAAGGAAAGCCCTCATATTCTCTCCATGGGCTGGCGCATGAGGAGATGTCAAAGTGAGGGCTCCACTCTATCTTGTCTCTCTACTCCCTCCCAATTTTCTTCTTGATACTTAGCTTACTTGATCCAGGTATGATTTGTGATACTTGCTTTAGATATAAAAATTCCTAGTAATATCTCTCATGGAAGGGTAATATTTGGTGAGAAAAAGGGGGAGATGTGGCTGTAGGCATTAATTATAGAATGTATGGTTTTTCAGAAATGGGGATCTTGTCTGGGGGAAGATAAAAGTTGGATCAGCTTTTGTTGAAAAAACAAGGGAGATAAGTATGTATAGGGAGGGCTAATTCCTTAGGAAGTAAACCTGTAAGGCTTTAGCTTAAGAACTGGTATTAATCAATCAACAAGGATTTATTAAATATCTACTATGTGCCTGGGGAAGTAAATATAAAAATACAGTACAGGTCTACATTCCACATTGTGACTTTCTCCATCACAGTTTTGACATATCACCTATTGACCTAAGAAATTAAATGGAAATTTGGGGGGGGAGTTTTTTTCAGGATCTGCAGATGACATGTGAAGGCCAGCAGATGACACAGAAAAAGTTTAGAAACTCAGAAATGCATACAATATATTTTAGGATTATATAATATCAATGTATTTTACCTTTTAATATCATAAATATACATATTTTTACAATTTATTTTTAAAGTTAAAATAAACAAAAAGGTAATGTTTTCGAAAAGAATGCAAAAGTCAGCAGATGACACAAAAAGGGTAGAAATGTAGAGATAGCTTAACGCTGACCTACATATAGCTTATGACCAAATACTTAACCCAAATTTTACAGTAAGGTGCTATACACATCCCATAAAAGAAAAAGAAAAAATCAGACTTCTCTGGCGTGAAGGGAGAACCAGAAAACTGTATACAGCTTTTCCAGATTGAGGGGCCACCTCACTCATAATGCCCACAATGTAGAAGGGATACCTGTATTCCCTTCCTTCATCATGCTTAAATTCTACCTAACAGTACATGGTAGTTAAAAAGTGACATCCAACACATTTTACTCTATTTTTCCTTTCCAGTAAGTTATTACAAATATCTACTAAATTTAGTGATAAATTTTGCTGAGCCTCAGAGGAGAAAAATTACTTTCTGCCCTCCTTTACCTTCCCCAGTGTGTTGTTTTCTTATTTGATTTTTGCGATGAGAAAGACATATCTGTTCACTGGTGGCATGCACAGTCACCAACTAAAAGTCACTTTTTCAGAAGCATTTTCAAAAATATATATTACTTTTTCATTGATAAAATACTAATTTTATTTCCATTATCCCAGTGACAAGAATTTAATAACAAATCTGCAGCACCCTCAAAGCTATTTCAGAAGGAACCATCACCAACTAGACTGAAAAGGAACATAATGGTGGCAATAGTTCACTTTCTATTTCCACTAAGAGTTCACCACCATATTCCCATGAGTACCTTCTCTCCACCTCACCTTTTCAGTTCTCTTATGTGTTGTTTTACTTCCTTAGAATGTAAGCTTCTTGTGGACAAGAAGTTTTTTGCTTATATTTTTATCCTCAGTGCTTAGCACATATCTGGACATATAATAAGCATTTAGTAAATGTTTGTTGATTTGAATTTTGTTACATTGTGCAAGTCATTTAACTCTTCCTGGCCTCTGAGGAAAAGAAGCAGTTGTATTGCATAATTTCTAAGGGTTTTTTTTCCCAGCTCTAATGCTCTGTAAGTCTATTTTACGGAATCAAGAAGGAGGGAATGGGGCATCAGTTAGTATAATACTGTAACAATTCAGTTGTGTCAAGGGCTGAGTCTGAGGTTGTAAAAATGGGATAAATCTGAGGGTGACAAAGAAATAACAAGACTTGGTGACTAAATTTGGGAAGGGAAGCAGAGTAAGGGATCTTAGATGATATTATGGTGATTTGGAGTCTGAGGGACCCAGAAAATGGTGGTTGCCATTGACTGAAATGAAATGAAGATATTTGGAAGAGAATGGGTTTGGGGAGGCAAGATGAGGAATTTGGTTTTGAATGACTTAAGGATAGGGGAGCCCATTCTACAATAAAGGATCTGATTGAGCCAGGTCATGTGCTGGAAGTTTCTTCCAAGTAGGATGTGAAAATATTTTGCCAAATTCTGCCTTTGAAAAAGAGTATGGGATTCCCAGGAAAATGAGTAAGAGGCTAGGCATGAATCAGAGGGCAGAGTTCAGTCTTGGAAGTCAAATTATTTTCCTTTGAATAGGCACATGTCTAATGTACAAAGTTTGGACACTTTTCCACTTGGAATCAAAACATTAAGAATTATTTCCAAATTCTACTCTTTGATTTTAATAGAGCAAGGGCTAGGATGGAGTAAAACTCAGCAGAAGTGTTCTGAAGAGGAAAGTATTAAAACAAGGTAGGGATGACCACTCAGGCTCCTGAGTAAAAGCGATACTAAATTTGGTTTATTTATTCTTCTACTCCAGGTTCTGTACTTTTTATTGTAAAATATAGCATCATTGCCCCCTCCATTGGCATCTGCAAATGAAAATACCTGCTTATAATGTCTTCTCTTCCCCATTTTAAGTCCTACCCATCTTCCAATGTTCAGCTCATGTTTCAGCTTCTCCGGTTGCTCAGACCCATAGGTCTTAGAGTCTATGTCACAAAACTATCAATTTATGGTGTTGGACCACAAGAGCCCTTGGAACCTGCTTCCCTCAATTAGCTACCATTCATCAGTGCTTGCCCAGAGTTTCCTAAGGACCCCTGGCATGAAAACCAGCATGCCCTTGTTGATCCCCACTTGTTTTCCTCAAAGCAGGAGGGAACACAGAGGGGGTGCCTTCCACTCTCTAATATCCAAACCACAGGATTGATCTGGTCAGCCTGCATGATCTGATGCCAACAAATGATGACAAACTGCCTTCTTTCAGCTTCTAGTCAGAAGTAACATGGTGGTCACACATCTTATTTTTTAATGGACTGCCAAAGTGTACTTATGATATCAATCCTCTGAAGATATTCTTGCAGTTACCTTATCATTCCTTGTCCCATTCAACCTCTTCTTTTCTTCAAAGGGCAAGCAGGATTTCATGTATCTTGTACATTTAATTCCAAATCCAAATCATGTGCTTTTAATGTAGCATTTTCCACTCAACGTCAATAAAAATAATAATGTGAGGCTTACGGTTTAGGACATAAAAAACCTATCTAGGAGATAGGAAGACCTGGTTCAGTTCCTGCCTCTAATAGATACTGGCTGTGTGATTCTGGGTAAATCACTTAATTTCTCAGTGCACCAGATAACTAGCACAACTAAGATTTCAGAGAAGGACAATGCACATTGGTAGGGGATGCTGCCTGATTGAGAGCATTTTATACCATTGAAATAATAGGTCCAATTCAAATAACAATAATCACCGACATTTATGTAGCACTTTACAGTTTATAAAATGTTATTCATCACAGAAAGGTAGAGCCAGTCTATTTGCTCAAGGTGAAGTGATTAGCTCAAGGTCACATAAAAAGCTGCTACCCCAGTTGAGATTCCAAGCCAGGTCTTCCAGTCCTGTGACTAATGACCAGATTTAGCCTTGTTCCATCTGAGTTCTCTTCTGCTTCTCAACACATTATAAAATTCATTAGAAGCCTTTTTTTGGTGCTTCTTGGCCAACTCTATACCACCAGACACTCTTCCCACCTCAATACTCCAACAAGATGCTCTCTTGTATTGTTTCATTGTTGTGTGTATATGAGGGATAAGGTGGTAAATGTTTAACATCTGGATCTCTAAAAAACTGAACACATTTTTGAGTTTAATTGGCATTCACGCTTTCATCGCCTTCTTAAATTTTGACAATCAACAAAATACTGATTTCAAAGATGCAACAGATAGTGTGGTGGAAACAATGAGCACGTCCTTGGACAGACTTTGAGAGAGTGGAAGATAGAGGAGCCCGACTCACTATGGTTCATGGGGTCATGAAGATTCGGACCCAACTGAACAAGAACAGGAAATGCCTACAGGAAAAAAAATAACAAAAGCTCTCCCTAGTATGAACTGGTTTCAGCATATCCTGTTTTGACCTCCTCCACCCCCACCAATGGAGACTGTAAATTCTTTGAAGCGAAAATGTATCTTATATTTCCTCTCTATTTTTTGTAGCACCTAGTGAATTGCAGAGCATCCTAGGTCAAATATCTTTTCATTTTCCCAGACTGACATTCAATTCCAGCTTCCTCCCCAACCAATCAGGAAGTCTCTTGATCACTTGGCAGGGGCTCATATTATCACAAATTACTTAGCTTACTAGATAGCTCTGCTTCCCTTGCCTAAAGAGGAGTGAGGATAAAAACCACCCTCACATACAATTATGGCCTTTCCAATTACTTTAAAATATGATATATTACCACTCAGACTGCACATCAAGACAAGCCTCTCTATTATACCCTCCTCTGGCTAATCTGGTTGTTTTTTCCCTGTCTGAACAGACTTTCTTACTGGGTATGATGGTGACCACTTTGGATCTATATGGCACCTCTCCTTTTCCCAGATCTGGAGTGCATTTTTATTCTAATTTAGAGGGTAAGGCTCCATTGGAGATGGCAAGGGAAGTAAGGGATAGGTAGGCTTCCTAAGTCACTTCTGACTTTTCAGGAGGCATAGAATACTTTAATGAAGCTTGTTTCAAGGAAACAAGAGGAGAAAAAACAAAAGAAAGAGGAAGATGAACAGGAATCACTTTGAGGACAAAGACTAGTATGACTACAACTAAGATGCTTAACTTCTCTGGCTTCACTTTCCTTTCTTGCAAAATTGAAGGATTGGGATTGATGTTTTTCAAAGCAATTGAAGATCAGAGAGGTTAAGTGATGTCCACAATCACAATGTGTTGTGTCAGAAAAGAAAATTTAATACTTATACCACGAAGGGTCAGTTACTAAGTAAAGCCACAAATAACTGCGAATATTACCAACCCCAAATTTTCCTTCCATTAGCTCATCTATTTTCTCTATAGGGAGCACACAGAATAAAATAAAGCAAATTAACATTTATTATTTCTATCTACCCAGAATAAATTCTTAATTGATTGGTGTAAGCAGGCCAGTAACTGTTTACAAAGGCTAATCTTACAATGACCGTATTTCTCAGTTTAAAATATTCTAATTGTCTTCACAAGCCATTGAAATGTCTTGAAAACCCCCAATATTTGAATAAATAGCAGCAGTGAATCAAATCAGTAAGCATTACAATAAAAAATACATAAACCCCAAAAGATTGAGAACTCTTATTATGTAATCTTCAGCTCTATTTGTAGCATGCATGTGGCATGGTATAGTAGTGCCAAGGATTAGCTGCCATGTTTCTAGATATAAAGCTTGAACACACTGGGTGGAACAATATGCCATCAACTTCAACAAAAGATGCTCAAAAAGCATAGTCCCGCAAAATAGTAATATTAAAACTTTTTTGCTGAATTATATATATTTAAAAATAATTACAAAATTATTTTCTAAAATCATTTACTCAATAAAATCAGATTTTTAAATGCATATCACAATGTCATTTAATGTTTATACTTTAAAAACTTATCTAAATAAATTATGTTATGTAAAATATATAAAATTATATATGCATGTATAAAATATAAATAAAATTGAAAGAGACAATGTGGCATGGCATAGAGCAGTGATTGTGAATCTTTTAGAGAGATTGCCCAAACTGAACACTCATGCCCCATGTGAGTTACCCCCTAACCTCAGATAGGGGATGGAGGAAGCACTCCCATTGGGCTGCTGGGCAGAAGGGCTAGTGAAGAGAAAACTGTTCTCAAACACGGTAGAGAAGGGGAGGGGAGCAGCTCTCTCTGGTGCACGTTCCACAGGTTTGCCAACACAGGCATAGGGGATAGAGAGGTGACGTTGGAGCAAGAAAGACCTGAGATCAAGTTCTACTTACACTTTATTTTAGGCAAGTCATTCAACTTGTCAGTCAGTTCTCAGGGCAATTCTTTAAGACTATATCAACTGGCACAGTGTCAGGAAGACCTTGGTTCAAATCTTGCCTCAGACACTTCCTAGCTATGTGACTCTAGGCAAGTCACTTAATCCTGACTGCCTAGCCCTTGCTGCTCTTCTTTCCAAGAATGATAAGACAGAAGGTAAAAAGGGTTAAAAATGATGCCAGAAAGATGGTGCCAACATGAATTGGTACAAAAAATTTCTTCACATAGGAATGCCTTCATCAGTGGATCCAATCTCTATCGCTATCCACAAGTCAGAAAAGTAAATGTTTTATTAGACCATTTTCCTGTTTTGGCGGTTTGGAAATTATTGCTATCAAAGCTAATGTAGTCCACCCTTTTGTTTCTAAAAAGTAGGGAATGGTGTGAAGAGACATTGGAAAGCCCCTTCTTCTCACAGAGCATTTCCATGATTCCTTTCTCGAATTACATCATTCTTTGATTTGAAAGCCTCTTTCATGTATCTTATCAAGTTTATTTGCCATTTCTTTCTTGGCCACATTACAAGGAACTCTAGCCATGGTGTTTTTTGTTTGTTTGTTTTTTTCTATAGGTTCTCATGTGCTTAAAAGCTAAGGCAGTCAGCAAATAAGGTACTGCAGATACCAGTGAATCAAGAGAGGACATTCTTTTCTAATAGCCAATAACCTAGCAGGACAGTAAGGGACACTAACACTTCTTTTCCCAGGGAGTTGGTTAAATAAAAAATCAAACTCCCAAACCCTAAATCCCACTTGCGGCTTTTTGATTCCACTACACATGTGCTTGAAATGAAGTTTTTCATTGATTTCAGCTCTTGTGGTTTCACAACTGAGGCATTTTGCTTGGACTCTGCCTTCATTTGAAACTCCATGGGTATGAAAATATGTCAGTCAGATTGTCTTCCTCTATATGAAGATTTAACTGACAGGCATAGAAATCTTACCTGCATGATAAAAGAACGAAATACTTTATCAGGCAAGTGGGACTAAATTCTCATCCTCAGTATATAAGTCAATTATTATAGGGCAGAATATGCAGGTAGAAGCTTTCCTGGGATTACAAAGATCAGAAAGGCTACTCATGTACAACTCCTTTCCCTTTTCAATTTCTCCTTTATTCACACACAAAAAAAAGATGTGGATTCTAAGTGATGCTTGCTTCTTGCTTTTGGTAAAGGAAACTCCTATGTCAAAGAATTTGCCATATTTACTCATGCAAAGGTACTGTGGCCCATACTCTTCATCAGCCAGAATAGACTTACCCAGTTGAAAGCTGTAGAATTTAACATCATGTGCCTTTTGGAATGAACCAGTCAAATCAGGAATGAATCAGCAAAATGTGGCTTCTTGAAATTCAAATGCCCCTTTAACTTGGCATCTAATTCCCACGAAAGGTTCACCAATTAAAACAAAAACTTTGAATAGAGCTCCTTGCTGTTGTAAAAGATCCTGTGATGCCTTTGGCAGGGGTAGACATCCTGGACCTAGTCCAAGCCCAGTTAATTACCTTCTGTCTGCCCAGATTCTCTGTTTCAGATCGATAGGGTATACTTCACTCCTTTTTCTCAAAGTGTTGTCTGGTGTCACTGCATATTAGAAATAGCAACTAGGATTTGTTCCAGAGTTGAGGAAATAAAAGTGGAATATGCAAACTGAAATGATTTTGTATTTGCTAGTTGAAGAGTTACAAGATAAATCTTTCAAATACTAAGATATCCAGGCTTCCAAGTCAATGCAATTGATTCTTTCAGAGGAGACAGCATGGTGTGGGGAAAAGGCAGGACTGGAAATCAGAACCCCCAGGCTAGTTCTACTATAACCTTAGAATTGACACTAACACAGAAGATAAGGGCTTTTAAAAGGAGAACTCTACCACAACAGAAATGTAGTGCCAACTTGAATTGAAAGAAGGCATTTTTTTCACATAGGAGTTCCCTACATAAAAAGGTCCAGTCTCTATTGCTATTCACAAATCAGAAAAAGAAATCCTCTATCAGACAATTTCCCTGATTTGAGGGTTTAGAAATGACTACTGTCAAAGTTCCCTCTCTCTCCTTTAATGTTCTCATTTACAAAATACGACTAGACTGGGGTCCCTAGAAAAGTAGGATCCTACACCAAAGGGTTTGTCATATCTACCTATGCCAAGGAACTCTAACCCTACTCTTCATCAGCCAGGATAGATTTACCAAATTAAAAATTGTAGGATTTATCAACATGTGCCTTTTGGAATGAATCTGTCAAATCAGAAATGAATCAGCAAAATATGACTTACTGAAATTCAAATACTGCTTTGTCTTGGTCTCTGATTCTCATGAAAGTTTCACCAATTAAAAAAACCAGAATAAACCCCCTTTCTAGGGGCTCTAATATTCTTTAAAAACAAAACAAAACAAAAAACCCTTACCTTCTGTCTTAGAGTCAATACTGTGTATTGGTTCCAAGGCAGAAGAGTGGTAAGGGCTAGGCAATGGGGGTTTAGTGAGATGCCAAGGTTCACACAGCTAGGAAATATCTGAGTCCAGATTTGAACCTAGAACCTCCTGTCTCCAGGTCTGGCTCTCTATTCACTGAGTCACCTAGCTGCTTTGAGGCTCTCCTCTTTTGTTAAACATTATTAAAAGGAAAATATCACTAAACAGGTTGACTTCTCTACATAGTTTTGCACCTGACTCATATTTTATATTATCTTCCTCTTATTTTTCCATTGAATTTACTATCTGTGTGAGGAAGGGGAAATACAGAATTCTAGCAAGAACACTAGATTGAGAAAGAGGCCATAGTTTCAAATCTAAGATCTGTCACTTACTTAGAGGCTATGTAATGATTTAGAAAAGAAATAGATGTGGAATCCAAAAGTGGAAGTCAAATCCAGCATTTGCTGCTGTATGACCCTGGGCTCTTATGACTCCATGAACCTTGATTTCTTCATAGATGGAGAGGTCTTCCCAGACCCTCTATTTAAAGAGGGTGCTCAAGTGAACCATCTCTTCATTTCCCACCTGGTTGGTCTCATGGACTTTGCTGATCATGACTCTGGCATCTGTCCAGGCACCTTCCCCAATGTCCCACCCTCACCACTTTTAGCTTCCTTTTGTCTTCCTCTGTTAGATGATAAGATCCTTACGCTTTAGGCACTGTCTTTCTTTACTTTCTCAGTTCTAAGTGCAGTGCCTGGAACATAGTTGACTGGTAATAAATGTTTATTGAATGACTGATCAAATGTTATAATGAAGAACAGAATAGTATGATCTCTAAGGACTAATTCTGTGTGTGTGTGTGTGTGTGTGACATGGGTTGTCATGACTTAAATAAACACATTTATTAATACAGACACATAAATAAATAAAATAACATCCATTTCAGCTTTGCTATTCTACTTCATAGGATTGTTATGTGGATAAAATATGATAACTTATGGAAAAGTGCTTTATAAACCTTTTAAGTCAATATGGATGCAATTGTTGTGATTGTACCACCATATGTCTAATATGGTGCCTTGCTTTTTTTATTTTCAATCTCTCCTCTGTTGTTTGGCTGCAGGCACTACTAGAGGAACTTGTCAAGGTCTATTTAGGGAGCAGACCAGTCAAGGAAGGAATCCATAAATGTCATTCACCTCCTCAAAAATCCCTAATGGTTCTCTATTGCATAAATTTAAAATTCTTTGCCATAAAGGTCCAGAATACCTTTCTAGACTCAACTTGCTAATCTTTCTAGAATTTTGACATCCCATCTCCTACCCCCATTCTTTTGAGGAGGCTGTTCCCCATTCTTGCAATAGATTACCTGCTGACCTGTGCCTTTTAGACTTCTTTATTTCTTACAGGTTGCCACTTCGGCGAAAGCTTTGCTAGTTGTTAGTGTTTTCTTTCTTGTCAGAATTTCTTGTATTTACCGAGGTATTTTCCTGTTGTTCTTTACCCATCCCCAATAGAAAGGAAGTTCCCTGAATTGTTATTTTTTAGTTGTGCCCAACTCTTCATGACCCCATAGGTCAAACTGTCCATGGGATTTTCTTGGCTAAGATAGAATGGTTTGCTTCCTTTTCCAGTGCATTAATGAAAACAGAGGCTGACTTACCCAGAGTCACATAACTACTAAGTATCTGAGGCCAGATTCAAATTCAGATCTTCCAGACTCCACTGTACCACCTCATTGGACTCTCTTGCTTTGAATTTTTAATTGTATGTCCCATCTTCTCAAAAGAATTTGCTATTGGAGGAGATCCAGAGCAGAGTACAAGGGAAAAAGGGATTCTCTTTGTATGGTGAGGGAATGCTAGCATTTTACCAATGTTTATTTGGCAGCAATAACTGGAATAAGTCTCACAAGCCCATAAAGTGCTAGAAAGGCCCATAGAGGACATCGTTTTTCCTTCTGATTCCCTAGTCAGATCACATCTTTCTTGTTGAACACCACAGCTTAAGAAGAACATTGAAAACATCGGGAAAAGGGCAACCAAGATATGAAGGTCATCAAGACCATGTGATAGGAGGATCACTGGGAGATATTGGGAATATTTCACTTGGAGAAGAGAAAACACAGGCAGAATCATGACAGCTATCTTCAATATTTGAAGGGCTGACATTTGGAAGAAGAACTAGACTGGGTCTCTTTGGGCCAGAGGGCAGAACAAGCAGTAATGGTTCTCTTCTCTAAATTAATCATTTTTTAAAAAAATCCTATTGATTCCAAGACAAAAGAGTGGTAAGAGCTAGGCAAGGGGGGTTAAGTAACTTGCCCAGGGTCACACAGTTGGGAAGTGTCTGAGGCCAGATTTGAACCTAGGACCTCCCATCTCTAGACTTGGCTCTCAAACCACTTAGCTACCCAGCTACCCCCTAAATTCATAGTTTTTAATGCCCAAGTCATTCAACTGGCACTTAGTCATACTGCGACATTCCTACAGTAATCATATATCCATAATTTTCTGGCACAATCTATTTTAATAAAAGAAGGCGTATTTTTAACAAAACTTTTTTTTAAAATAATATACTTTGGCAGAATGTTTGTGCTTAATTGTTTGGGGAAAATATCTTCATCATGTTGTGGTTGTTGCCGAGCCATTTCAGCTATGTCTGACCCCATTAGGAATTTATTTGGCAAAGATACTGGAATGGTTTACCATTTCCTTCTTTAGCTCACTTTACAGAGGAAACTAAGGCTAACAGGGTTAAATGACTTGCCTCAGGGTCACACATCTCTAATAAATGTTTGAGGTCCCATTTGAACCCAGGTCTTCCTGACCTCAGGCCTGGCGCTCTATCCATTGTGCCACCTAGCCATTGCTTATGTTGTAGTAGAATGTACTTCTTCACCTCTTAGAATTCCTTATTTCCTTCAAAACTCAACTCAAATAGCACCTCCGAAATAAAGCTTTTCCTGAGTTCAGCTTGATGCCTCCCTCCTAAAATCATTTTAAATTTATTTCATTTATACTTCTATATGTATATATTTGTATGTACTTCTATATGTGGAGGCAGCTAGGTGGCTCAGAGCGATGAGCCTGGGATCAGGAAAACCTAAGTTCAAATCCAGCCTCAGAAAATTATTAGCTGTGTAAACCTTGGACATGTCATTGAGCCTCTATTTGCCTTAATCCACTGGAGAAGGAAATGGCAAAAATTCCAGTATCTTGGCCAAGAAAACCTCATGGAAAGTCATGAAGAATCAGACTAGCCTGGACAACTTCAACAGTGAACTTAAGTTCCTTGATTGCAAAGGCTGTTTCATTTGCCTTTGTATCCTTATGTCTGGCACCTAGCTGGTTGATTAATATAGGATTGTTGATTTAACTTTTATGTGTCTATATCTTTTCTCCCCAATTACACTAGAAATGTATGTGTACGTGTCTCATCTCCCCAACTATTATAAGTTCCTTAAAGGCAGGGAATTTGTATTGTTTTCTGTTGTTCACAGTGTCTTGGCCAGTTTCCATATATATATGTATATATATATATATATATAATTTCTAGAATGAACTATTATTATTAGATGATTAGATCACATTCATCAGGATCTTTCATATGTCTTTGGTAAAGTTTGAACATTTTTAATGCATCTGCAATAGAATGTCGATATTATTTCCCTTTACCAGGTGATGGCGATGATGATGATGATAACAATTATTACAGGTAAAACTTTCCTACCCCAACTTTTTCCCTTCCCCTAGCATCTAGCACCACTATGCTCTGTGTCCAGTAGGCCATTAATGAGTGTTTCCTCTATGAATGAATGGACCCAGTAGATTGGCAATTAATCTCTCTTTCTACATTTTAGGACTGTACTAATTTTCTTTGCTCTTGCTTTTTATTTGATCCTTACTTAACTTGTTCCTACTCTATTGCTGTTCTCAAATCATTATTCTCAGTCTTCTCAAGTACTACTGTTTTCAGAGTGCATTTTGCTTTCAGGTTTTGTTCCTGGTAGATGCCTTATCTGACACTTATATTGAATTCTTTTTTCCATTGCTGAGCCTGCCACCCATTTCTCTCTTGTCTCTAATTCACCGCTTGGCACTATCTTTAGCTATATGGCCCCTTCATTTTTTTGTGTCACCTGCAATTTTTTTTATATCAACACTTCCTTAATCTATTTTCAAATTCTTTATGATCATTTGGTATAGAGTATGACATGCATGGATGTTTTAGGGGACCATCTCAACATTTAGGACAGTTCCTATAAATACCTTCCAGAACTACTGCTTCGTTAATGATTCTTCACAATTTGTATTGACTCACTTGCCCCAATCCTTCAAAACTCTTCAACACCTTCCACTCAAATCCTTCTCAGCCATCTTCTCTCACAGTTGATGTTCTTAAAAAGCTTTTTTCACAGAAAAGATGGAGGCCACAAAGGCATGAGTTCCCTCTCTTGTTCATATTCCCTCTTCCAATGCATCATAGGAGGCAGTAACTCTTTTCTGGTTGTGAAGTGTTCCTTTGCCACCATCAACTGGCTTGACCTATATCTCTTCTGATCTACTGATTGCTTTTTCTCCTGCATTCACAACTCTTCTACTTCTCATCAGTTATCATTCTGGGTCTCCCTATTCTCAAAAAAGTGATTGCCAACATTTTCAGCCCCCAATGAATTTCTCCTCTTTCACTGCTACTCAAGCTCACTGAATACTCTTGTCTCTATCAAATGTGTAGGGCAGCAAGGTGGTGCAGTGGATACAGTGCCAGGACTGGAGTCGGGAAGACCTGAGTTCAAATATGGATTCAAATATTTAGTAACTGTGTGACCTTAGGTAAATCATTTATGACAAACTATGCTGATATCTCTGCCAAGAAATCCCAAATGGGAATACAACAAGTCAGACACAACTGAAAAACAACTAAACAAAAAGGATAAATCAAATATGCTCTCTTTCCTTTCTTCCAACACCCTTCCTGACCCTCCTTCTGCCCAGATTAGTTATGTTTGAACCATGCTCCTAAAACTACAGGTCAGCACCAATGACCCATCTTGTGAACAAATTATAGGGACTTTAATTCTTACTTTTTTCATTTGTCTTGTTTAATATTAAACCTAGATAGACACCTTTTCTATTTTTTGCAAAGTTTTTTTTATTTTACCAATTACATATAATAAAAAGTTTTCACATAAATTTTCTGAAGTTATATGATCCAATTTGTCTCCCTCTTCCCTTCCCTCCCCTTTCCAGAGATGGTAAGCGATTTGATCTGGGTTATACAAGTATTGTCATGTAAAACATATTTCCATAGTGTTCATTTCTGTGAGAATAATCATGCAAAACCCAACCCCCCCAAATAAAAACCCATATAAAGTAAAATGAAAAATAGCATGCTCTGATCTGCATTCTGACTCTTATAGTTTTTCTCTGGAGGCATTTAGTATTCTTTGTCATAATTCCTTCAGAATTTTCTTGGACCACTGTATTGCTACAGACACTCTTTCACCTTTCCCTTCCCCAAACACCATTAGGTCATGACTTTGTCTCACCTCTCTCACGTCTTTTAGTGTATATTTTTGCCATAGTTCTCTGCCTTCTGGGCCAACTCAATGGGGGAAATGGTCCCTAGGATGGCCCAGGGAGTTCAGGGTTGAACTTTAACCCTCAATTCTCCAAATGCTGATTTAGCTCACACTGTTGCTGCCAATGGAAGCAGATGCCTGGAGAAAGTTACAAACCAGACCAATCTCTGTTAAAACTCAAGTAGTCATATTAGAACCAGACAGGTCTGGAACATTATCAAGTTATCTGCTTCTGGACTCAGTTTGGACAGTACTTACATAGATTCAGGGGGCAATTGGGTTGCTCAGGAGAGAGAGCCCTGGGCCTGGAGTTAGGAGGACTGGGGTTCAAGCCTCTCAGATACTTCCCCAGCTGTGATCCTAGGCAAGTCACTTATTCCCTTTTTGTCTAGCCCTTGTCCTTCTGTCTTAGTTACTAAAATAGAAAGTTACAGAAAGTTAAAAACAAAACAAAACTTATGTAGACGTTGTTGAATACAGTCATCCAAAGGGCTACTTTGACCTCAGTGACCTCATGGTTGAAGAAGGTCATTTGGTATCCCTGGAAACTCCCAGAACCTGAAGCCTGTTGTTCTAACTAGATGTCAATCACTCTCTAGCCTTTGACTATTTTGCAAAACAATTTAACTCTTCTCAGTTGTTGCCTTTCCCTGTTGAAATCTATTTAAAGTGTACCCTTCCTGCTCCTTTTGGGCACTCCATGTCTGAAATTGCGATTCCTTTGCCTCCATTAAAGACCTTTGCTGTTGCTCCCTTGTTAGTCTTCGCTATTTCTCATTGACAATTCTGTTGCTTTCTTGGGGTTTTCACCTCAGCCTCTTATCAGTTTCATGGGAATAGCTCCCTTATTCCTCCTACTCTGGACTCTTTTCATTCATATCAGATTACCTAATCAATATGGTTACATTAGATTTCCTTTCCCCAGGACTCTGGTTGAAATTAATTTCCCCATCCCCAAGGGGAAAAGCCCCTAATCTTTTCTCAACCCTTTTAAACTGTAGGCTTCTCCTATTGGGCTCTCCATACCTTGAACAGAGGGATATTTTTTGTTTTGATCTCAGTATAGTGGTCAAATGTACCAGAGTACACAAAGATGGTGTTCAAGCTCAAGACTTGCTCCACATGAAACAAATGAGGATTGCTCATATGTGTAACTTTTGTCTTAGTAATATAATTGAATCAAACCATTTTTATGACCCACTCATTTAATAAAGGCAAGATGGCTTCAGGAAGATTGAGCTTAAATCTCACTTTTGATACAAGTCATGTGATCACAGGGAAGACTTAACTTTTCTAATCAACCAAGAAAGCATATATTGAATACTTACTATGTACCAAGCACTGGACTAAGCTCTGGGGATACAAAGAAACAAAAATGGTTCTTGCCTTAAAAAATCTTGCATCCTTTTTTTTTAAATTTTGCATTTAATTTTCTTTTCAGGTAACAAGCATTTCTTTCTTTTTCTGTCTCATTTCTCCCTTTCTAATTCAAACATTAAAAATCAAAGCAAAACTCTTCTAACAAATATACAAAGTCAAGCAAAACAAATGCTCACATTGGTCATGTCCAAACATGTAGGTCTCACTCTATATCTTAAATCCATTACCTCTCTGGAGGAGTTCATATTTTAGTGGGGGAGAGGAAGTTTTATAAATAGGTTCATTCAGAAGGTGGCATTTAAGCTGAGTGTTGGATGAAGGTAAGGATTCTAGGAGGTTACAGGGAAGAAGGAAAGCATTTCAAGAATTAGGGACATGAAATTCAAAGGCATACCAACATGGGATGGTTCTTGTATGAGGAACAGCCCATAAACAAGATATTGCTGGACCCTAGAATATACATGGAGGGGAGAGAATTATACAAAGAAAGGGCCAGGCTGTGAAAAGCTCTAAACGACAAATGAAAGAATATATATTAGATCTTGGAGGTAATAGGAAGCCATTGGAGTTCATCAAGTAGACTTATCCAATGACCAAAGACAGATCAAAGTCTGTATTGATGGAGCAAATTCCTATACCAATAAAATCACAGATCATTGACTACTTAATTCCTTGTGCAGGTCCTAGAACTTAACACTTGGACTTCTATGCTTTCTGCTTCTCTCCTCAAAAAGCTCAGCTCTCCTCCTCAAAAAGATACTATATATTTCAGCTTAGTATGTTCCATCTTTCCACTACAGTCATTTCATTTTACTACACACATACCTCTAATAGCATTCCAATTCTCCTTGGATTAAATTTGGAGTTCTCACTATTGTTTCCAAGGCTCTCAGCCAAATGGCTTGCTCTGCCTTTCTTTGAATTCCCATGTCCTGCTGTTCTGCATTGCTTTAACTTAGTTTTATTCTCTTCATCCCATCATTAGAGTAGCAACTCATATCTATGGAATACCTTGTAGCTTATGGGACTTGGTATTAGAAGGGGCCTTAGAGAGCCTCTAGATTTAAAGCTCTTTATTCTATAGATGAAGAAAGTGAACTCAAAAGATGTTGATTTCCCCCCTAATTCATAGAGGTAGTAAACAGCATAGCCAAAATCAAACCTAGATTTCCTAATCCAGGACTCTTTCTACTGCACTACACTGTAAGGTTATAAAGCACTTTACATACATTTTCAATTGGATCCTCAAAATAAGCCTGTGAAGTATGGAAGGCAAGTATTATATAAAGGGAATCTTCACCCCAAAAAGTTAAGTGACTTGATAACTGATAAGAGTTAAGTGTACTACTGAGGCTCAAACCTTGATCTCCTGATTCTGAATCCATGTTCTTACGGTAGTTATTGTCATTTATTTATTTATTTTTATTTTATTTATAGTTATTTATATTATTTTAACACTCTGATAACTTCATTTCAATGTTTCCAAAACCTAGTGCATTATTTTCCCCTGTAGGATCTATCCCTTTTTCTGACTTTGCTTTTTTTCTTTCTATGGTATCACTCACATCTATATCTTTGGGGTTATTTTTTTCCTTCTTATATGTATCCTCATCTCTCATATCCAACAAATCACAAATCCTGTCAATTCCTCATCCTTTTTGCCTCTTATCTCCATCTCCTCTTTTTTATTTCTGTTGCCACCACCTTAGGACAGGCTCCTCACTGTCATTTACTTGACCTTTTTGTAATATCTTCCTAACAAGTCTTCCTGTATTTATTCTTTCCATTGCTAATCAAATCATCATATTACTACCAAAGCAATCTGTCTTATACATAAATCTAAGGATAAGTTCTAGTGAACTTATATATCTATTCTGATGGTCATTTAGATTCTTAAAAATCCCAATTCCTCAGTTTCTTTAAATCCCATGACTTTCAGTCTACTTCAACCACTCATAGAGAAGGTTGTTCCCTGATCTCACCATTGCCATGAGTTGATGTTTCTCTAAATGGCCATAATCTTCTATCATGCCACCTCTTTAATCTTGACTCCAAATAAATCTGTTTTTTAAAAATCCTCATCATAACCTTTTAATCCTACCACATCTTAGTACTTTTGTGGACATTTCTTCTCCCTCCTCCCATTTCAATCCTATAGCTAACCAGTTCAATTCTATGCTGTCATCTATTCTAGCATCCCTCTGCAGCTTGTCCAGTCTCTGCTCATCCATTTCTAAATCCCATTCCTTGATTATGCTTATTATCTCACTCCTGAACTCTAATTCAGATGCTGCTGAGTAGAGCTGGAGGAAATCTCAACATTTGTACTAACATAGTACATATGCCATAAATTCATGTTATTCCATTTTATTCAGCTGGTCCTTCATTGCAATAAGGAAATCCTTTTCTGTCTCCTGAAGCTATTCCAGACCTTCCCTACCAAGTGACCCCCTAACTCTTCTCTGTTCTCTGTCTCTCTCTATCTCTTTCTCTGTCTGTCTGTCTTCTCTCTCAATTTCTCTATCTCTCTCTGCTCTTGACACTCACTTTACTGAGAAAACGTAATCTATCTATTCTGAACTTCTTTATTCTCTTCTTCATCCTCTAATCCTTTGACATCATCTTCCACTCTCTCTTTTCCCCTACTCTTTGGCAAAGAGAGGGCTCTTCTTCTTGCCAAAGCCAACCCCTCTACATTTGTACTTGATCCCATCCTCTCTTATCTTCTCCAGTAGATTACATCTCCAAACACCTCTATCTTTCATAGAGATTTCCATTTTTCCTATCTACCCATTCCTTCCTTTTGCCTTCAAACATGTCCAAGTCTTTTTAAAGAAAACAAAGTCATAAACAAAACCCAAAACTCCATTATTGTTTAGTTGTTTCAGGTGTATCAGACTTTTCATGATCTCATTTGGGGTTTTCCTGGCAGAATACTGGAATGGTTTACCATTTCTTTATCTAGCTCATTTTACAGGTGAGGAGCAGGGTTAAGTGATTTGCTCAGGGTAATACTATTAGTAAATGTCTAAGACCAGTTTTGAATTCAGAAGATGAGTCCTATTCTAGGGGCAGAGCTCTATCCACTATGCAAGCTTGCTTCCAGCAAAAAACAAAAACAAAAACAAAACCTTCATTAATTTTACTATGTCCTTAAGTTATTGTCTGTCTTCCCTTTCTCAGCCAAATTGACTAATGGTTCTGGGGTCCTACATACAAAGGTACACAAATCCTTCACTACACAAGACCTGGAATCTCTGAAGAAGAGATTTCCAAAATTTATTTCTGAACCCCACAAATATGTTAAGGAACTGAAGAGATCATTTACAGTGTATGGGCCTGCCTTTAAAGATGTAAAGTTGATTATGGGGGAGGTATTCAGTCCTCATGAACAGAGACAATTTGTGGAGAAGACTAGACAAGATGACAATCTGGACTGGCCTAGGGCGCATGAGAGGGAAGATCAAATTTGCAAGACCAGCAAATTTCTCCTACTTAAAAATATGCAGAGAAGACCTCCTACAAGTCATCAAATCATTTTGTGACAGACCCAATGCTTGGAGTAAATTTGACAGAATGATTCAAAACCAGAATGAACACCTGGCTAGCTTTATTGACAGATTAATGGAAAACATGGAGTCAATCTTGTATGATACTAATGATCTAACATACTAACATAGCATAAGGAAGACTAATATATTAATTATTAACAAATAGGGAGAGATTAGGTCAGGGAAGTTTGGAACTAGAAATAGATTAGGGACAGAATAATGTATTTTGTGCTATAATTTCTTAAAAGAAAAGTAATTATTAATGTAGAAGTTAGTAGAGTTCATAGTTATAAATTTGTGATTGTTTATTGAGATGGGAAAATTTAGATTGTTATATTGTTGAAACTGTTGCTATGTTGAAAAATACCTATGTATTTAAAATAATTTCTTTCCTTCCACTTTCCTATAATCCTGATTTTAGACATAGAATTTAAGTAGATTAGGATATTTAGGACAGATTAAGGTTTGTTGTTTTGGGGGGAGGAGGAATATTTAGAATAGTATATTTTACATGTTAGATGGAATAGAATTATAATTAATAAGGTAAGTACTGGACTTTGGTACAGATGTCAAGCTGACTCTGTACAACAGAGGGGGGAGTTACTAAAGAGAGAAAGATACTGAAGGAAATAAAAGGACTGGAGTCCTTTTATTTCACTGCAGTGAAAGCTCATGAAAGAAGAAGATAGAACTTTGGCTGCCAATGGGGGATTGGAATGGAATCTCCAGCTAAGAAAAGCAGGTGAATAGTTGGGAATACACTCTTTTTTTCCTTCTGAACTGAGGGGGAAAGGAGCAAATCTCATTGATCTTATCAGGCTACAAATCCCTCGTTGATCTGAAAAGATCCAGATTAACCATCTTTCTTTATAGTTGGTGGATAGAGACTTTTTCCCATTGGGGAAGGCAAGCACCTATCCATAAGAAGATTTCCTTCAAAAGTTATATCTCTGTCTCAGGAAAATACAGAGGTTACATTCACAATTTTTTCTTCAAGTATCAAATATGTAGCTGTGTATGATGTTTTCCTGTTTCTACTCATTTCACTGTTTATTATCCCATGTAATTCTTTCCAAGTTTTTTTTTAAAATTAGCTTGATCATTGTTTCTTATGGAACAGTAGTACTCTGTCACAATCATATACCACAATTTGTTTAGCCATTCCCCAGATGATAGACATCTCCTCAATTTCCAATTCTTTGCCACCACAAGAAGAGCTGATATAAATATTTTCATTTCAAAATATTTCAAAAGAATAGATTATTTTCCTTCAGGGCATATACAGTTTTAGAACTTTCTGGATATAATTCCAAATTGCTTTCTAAAATGATTGGATCAGTTTCACAACTCCACCAACAGTGTATTGATGTCTCTATTTTCCCATATCCTCTCCAAGGTGCCATTTTGCCCTTTTGCCATTTGAGCCAATCTGATGGATGTGCAATATCTCAGCATTGTTTTGCTTTACATTTGTCTAAACAGCAGCAATTTAAAGCATTTTTCATGCCTATATGTGGCTTTAATTTCTTCATTTGAAAATTATCTATTCATATCTTTTGCCTATTTTTCAATTAGGGGATGACTCATACTCTTATAAATTTGACAATGTTCTCTATATATTTTAGATAGGAGACTTCTATCCAAGAAGTTCTGTATGAACCCCACTCCCCCATTTTCTACTTTCTTTTTAATCTTGGCAACATTTGTTTTATTTGACAAAAGCTTTCCAATTTAATGCACTCAATATTATCCATTTTACATTTCACCATAAATCTGATAGGTAGCATGCTCCCTGTTCTTGTAATTTACCTATGGTATTTACCTTTATGTCTAGATCATGCATTTATTTTTAACTTAGTGAATGGTGTAAGATATTGGTCTTTCTTCATTTCTTACATTATAATAGTATTTGGCTACATTCATGTACCCTAATTTGTCCTGCCATTTTCCAATTGATGACCTGCTTGCCTTTAATATTCAATTCTTTATTAATACAAAAAGATCTCCTATAAGTATTTTTATATAAGGACTTTTTTCTCTTTCCTTGATCTCTTTGGGCCATAGGCCTAATAGGGGCATAGACCTAATAGGGGTATTTCTGGGTAAGCACAATTTAGTAACTCTTTGGTCATTAGTTCCAAATTATTTTCCAGAATGGTTAAATCAAATCACAGTTCCACCAGTTTTGTCTTTTTTGCCTATCTAATGCATGTGCTAAAAATCAGAAATGTTAAATTGTATTTCTCTAATTCTCAATAACCTGGAACATTTTTTTATATGGCTAATGATAACTTAGATTTCTTCCCTTGAGAAATATCTCCTTATATCCTTTGACAATTTATCAGTTTTATAGATTTTAATCTATTCCTTATGTATCTTTTAAATGAGACCTTTATTAGAGAAGCTTGTTCCAAATATTTTCCCCACAATCAACTGTTCCCTTTCAAATCTTAGCAGCGTTGGATTTGTTTGGACACAAACTTTTGGAATTATTCATTTTATCTTCTGTGATCCTCTCAATTTCTTGCTTCATTATGAACCTTTCCATTATCCATAGATCTGAAAGGAAGTTGATTCCTCGTTTCTCTACTGTGGTTTTTTTAGTTGTATTTATTTTTATATACAACATAATATATAACATATAATAATATAGCACATATCATTTCTTAGAAATCTGTAAAAATTATAATAAATAGGCATATCCAAGAGAAAAAAAAATTCACATTAGCTATTGCCAAAAATCTATGCCTCATTTCCCCCCCTTTTCCCTCTCATGTGTTTTTGATGTGATCCTTTATGTCTAGATTTTGCAACAACATGGAACTTATTTTAGTATTTGATGAGAGGCATTGGTATAAACCTAACACCTGCCAGAATGATGTCTGATTTTCTCAGCTTTTTCATGAAATAATAATTTTAATCATTTTAATCAAGCGAGTTCCTACCTCAAGAGCATGTATTGAAAATGTTTTAAATGCCAAGACTAGTGGTATTTTCTTACTTTATGTCTCAACTTTTCTGCTCTATTGGGCACCAATAATTAGTCCCTCCTCAAAGATGACCTCTTCTCTGTGGGTTTTTTGTGATGCTGTTTTCTTTTGGTTCTCCTACCTATCTAATCAGCCCTCAGTCTTCTTTTTCTTAGCTCCTCAGCCACATCATGGATATGGATGTTCTCCAAGGAACTGTCCTAAACCCTCTTCTCTTCTTTCTCTGTATTTTCTTTCTTGGTGACCTCATTAGCTCCCAATGATTCAATTGTCATCTTTATGCTGATTTACTTCCATATTTACATATCTGGTTCAAATCTTTTGATCAAGTTTCAGTCCCAAATCATTAACTATCTACTGGTTATTTCAAATTTCTATGTTCTTGTTACATCCAAATTTCACATATCAAAACATAATTTATTTTTCATTCCAAAAACATCCCCCTCTTTTTTTAACCTTCCCTATTTTTGTTAAACTACCATTCTTCCACTCTCCAAGGTTCCTTATCTTTCATCTTTATTATCCAGTAAGTTGTTCGAATATATAGTTTCTACCTCCACATCATCTCTATAATTTAACCCCTTCCTTTTCCTCACATAACTCCCATCTCATTTCCAGCAACAAGCTCCTAACTTACCTCTTTGCTTCATGTCTAGCCCCACTTTAGTTTTTTCCCCCATACTGCTGTAAAAGTAATTTCCTTTAAATATAGATTTTGCCATGTCCCTCCATTACTAAATCAATTCCAAAAGCTCACTTTTGCCTCTAGGAAAAAATGTAAATGCTGTTATATAATCTAGACTAATTTATGATCTAGACTCAATCCATCTTTCTAGCTTCATTATATAGTTTTGTTGATCAGTGGTTTTCAGTCATATCTAACTCTTTGTGACCTCTTTTTGGGTTTTCTTGGCAGAGATACTGGAGTAGTTTGCCACTTCTTTCTCGAGTTCATTTTATAGATGAGGAACCTGAATTTGACCAGGGTTAAATAGCTATTAAGTGTCTGAAACTGGATTTGCACTTCCAAAGATGAGTCTTCCTAACTTTGGGCTTAGGCTTCTTCATTATGTAGTACTACCCTCCAAATTCTGCCATCCTTCTTAAAGAGCCTATTCTCTGATCCTTACATAGAATATCCTACTTTTATTTCCATATCTTTATATTAGTCATCCCTCAATGTCTGGAACCCGTTTCCTCTTCAACTTCCTATCAATGATTCCCTTTTTTCCTTCAAAACAAAACTCAAATACTACCTTTTACATCAAGCATTTCCATATAATTCCCCAAATTACTAATACATTTTTCCTTAACTACATTGTATTTATTTAATTTTATTTTTATTATGAACATAGCAAATACTAAATCAAATGGGTATTTTTATGTACAAAGAAGAACAGAAAATAGATAACTAGGTGGTACAGTGGATAGAGTGCTAGGTTTGGAGTCAGGAAGACTTATCTTTCTGAATTTAAATCTGTCCTCAGAGACTTATTAGCTATGTGACCCTGGACAAGTCACTTAACCCCATTTACCCCAGTATCCTAATCTGTAAAACAAGCTGGAAAAGGAAATGGCAAACTATTCCAGTATTTTTGCCAAGAAGACCACAGAACAGATCACAAAGAGTCAGAAACAAATGAAACAAACAACAACAAAGGATAGAAAAAGAGAATCGCACATCCAGAGAAAGAACCATGGGAGAAGAAAAGCTGAAGAAAAGCATATCATCAATCATATGGTTCGATGGGTATATGATTGGGAATTTTTACTTTAAATGATCATTCTATTGCAAATATTAATAATATGGAAATAGGTTTTGAACAATGATACATGTATAACCCAGCAGAATTGCTCATCAGCTCAGAGAGGGGGTAAGGGAGAGAGGAGGGAAAGAATATGGATCATGTAACTATGGAAAAATATTCTAAATTGATTAATTAATTAAAATAAATTAATTAAAAATTTAAAAAGAGGACTGTACATGAAACAGCTAATCTCTTACATACAACCTCCTTTTTCCTTTAAAATATATGTCTTCAATGTCTAACTTTCAAAACTGTCCTGCATATCTATTTCCATTTCATCTTCCTTTTTTCCTTTCTATGTGTTAGGGAAAAAAAATGCTTCAATGACCTTTTTTTTCCCTTACTCCACCTTCCATTTCCTTTCTTTCTTCAAAGCTGTCCCAATTAAAAAAAATAATAATAGAAACAAAAGACTTGCTTTAATTGTTATGAATATGAATAGTCAACCAAAAACAAATTCCCACAATTTTTGTCTAAAAATTCTATACTTTTGATTATATCACTTTTTTGTAAGGAGGATGATTGTACACTTACTAGTTCTCAACTATCTTTTTATACTTGTTTATACTTATCCTCTTTATAATCATCCCATATCCTTTATATTTATATCACCAGTACCCAGCACAGTGGCTGGCACATAGGAAGGAAGACACTTAATAAATGTTTACCAATTGATTGATATGCTTATATCAACTCCTTTGCATAAAAATTTACTGTGGTTCCCATTTCTTTACCAAAATAGTTCAAACTTCTTTGCCTTACATCAAGTCGATTTATCCTGCTTTTTCAGACTTAGCTTATTATTGTCTTCCATGGTTACTACAATTCAACTAAACTGCACCACTGAGATTCAAAGACCTCAGAGTTAGAAAGGACCACTGAGATTGTCTAGTCTGACCTATATGTGAAGAATAACCACCTCTTTATGAGTGATGGCATTGTAGAATAGAAAGGGTACCCTTCTAAAATCAAGGAATCTGGCCTTTACAGATCCCCTTTAACCTATCTTTGACAAATACTTACTTTGTGTAACATCGGGAAAGCCACTTAACTTTCTTAGGCTTTAGTTTCTTCATCTGTAATGAGGAGGTTAGATAAGATGGTCTCTGAAATCCCTTTCATTTCATGATATATGATCATATATCCATCTAGCTCTTGCTAGAAGACCTTTACTAAGGGAGGGATACACAACCGTCTGAGGCAGTACCGCTTTTGATGAAATCTATTTTAAGGACTTTTCCTTTATAATTTTTCCTTACATTATGCCACATTCTCCCTCTTTGCTATGAGCCAGTCCAAGTTTTGGGCACTGTCTATAAAAATACAAAGGATTTATGTAGGATATAGATGGATTTGTAAAGGATTCAGAATAATTTTCTTCTAGGGCCAAGCAGATAGCACAGTGGATAGAGAGCTCAGTGTGGAATCAGGAAGACTCATTTCCCCAAGTTCAAATGTAGCTTCAGACACTAGCTGGGTGACCCTGGGCAAGTCACTTTATCCTGTTTGTTTCAGTCTCCTAATCTGTAAAATGAACTACAGAAGCAAATACAAACCACTTCAGTATCTTTGCAAAGAAAACTCCAAATGAGGTCACAAGGTTAGATGGGATTGAAACAACTGAATAACAACAATGGCAATAAAAGAACCAAGCAAAACAAGTTTGATCTTTCTTCAAAGGAAAGCCCTTAAAATACTCAAAGACAGCTGCTACCAGTTTTTCCATGAATCTTCTATTCTACTGGCTAAAGAATCCTTTTTCCATCAAATAGTCCTTGTATGGCATTGTCTCTAGTCCTCTCACCTTTCTGATCACCTTTCTCTAGCTGTGCTTTAGGCTCAAATGTTCTTCCTAAAGTGGAGTGCCCAGACCTATTACTAGTACTTTAGATGCAATATAACTATGGAAGAGTCCAAAATGATTGCTTTCCTCAAACCTCTCAAGGCAGCTTATTTGTTTTGTTGACATCTTATACTAGTGACTCATTTTCCATTTATATTCAGAGAATTACAGAGTTGGAAGGGACCTCAGAAACCATGTAGTAAAAACTGTATTTGAATAAGAACTCATTCTATAACCTATTTATTAAATCATCTAACTTTTGCTTAAAGAACTTCCCTCTGCCATGATCCAGAGAAACTCCTCTACTTTTGATATTATTCCAATTACTAAGATGTTTTGATTTACATCACATCTACACTTGGCTCTTCTTAGCTTCCAACCACTGGTTCTAGTTCTGTCCTAGGGGAATGAAGAACAATTTAATTCCTTTCCCATTAAACAAGCCCTTCACAAACTTAAAAGATTGCTATTGTGTCTTTTCTGAAAACTTCTCCTTTTTAGAGTATCCAGCCTCCATTCTATCAACCAATCTTCAAATGGCATGAATCCAAGGCCCATCACCATCCTGGTTGTCCTTCTCTGAATGTTTCCAGTTTTAATGTCCTTTCTAAAAGGTGGAGCCAAGAACTGAAAATAATATTCCAGGAGACTTGGCCAAGGAAGAATAAATAACACCTCTATATCCTTTCCCCAACAATGTCCTCAATCTTGTTCAAGGTTAGTTAATTTTTTAAAAGTCAAATATGGACCTTTGTATTAATCCTTATTGAATTCTCTCTTTACAAATTCCATCTATCATTCTAGCTGTCTTCTAGGATATTATCTAGATCTCTCCATTTCACGTCATCTGCAGTTTGTGAGAGGTTGGTTGGTTGATTGTTGTCTTTTGTTCTTGAAGAAAACCAAAATGACATCATAGTGATTTCTTTTGACTTCCCATAAATTAGATTTAAGTGAGACAGAGTTACACAAAGTTATCTGACCCTCATCTTCCAAAGTCATCAAAGTCCAGTAGCAAGACAAAAAGTCAAGACAACTGGTGATAGATTGGGATGCAGGGGATGATCTTGACTTCTTCAGAGTCTAATCAACCTCTAAGCACTTCACAGCATCTGATTTCTCCACCTTCATGGCCATTGGAACAAATCTTGCTCATCTGACCCTTCTGCTGGGAGAAGTCTTTGCATGCCTGGGATGAGAGGTAGCATGGTAGTGAAGGCACCATGTTGTGAACAGGGTACTACTACTGGGGTCAGGAAAGCCTGGGTTAAAACCCTATCTGAGGCACTGATTTGTTCTGTGACTCTGAATATTACTTAGTTTCTCTATGCATTACTTGCTCATCTATAAAATGCAGGAATTGGACTTACCAGCCTTTAAGATATTTTCTAGCTCTAAAATTATGAGAGTTATAGTATTTATGGCTTCTCTATTGATAAATCTGTTAAACAGCACAGAGCTGAGGAGCACTTTGAACTTTAGAAAGGATCACCCCTTTCATTTAGAACATGGTGTCATTGGTAGAGACCAAGCTGATAGAAACTTGTGATTGCCTATTCTTTGTGTCTAGTCATTCCCTCAGGTTCAAATTCACATAACGTTGCTATCATCTAATGCTCATCATTGCATCTTGTCAGAAAAGACTAGCATGAGATATTTAAGGAATACTTTGCTTATTTTTAACTCTACACTGTCCACATGGCATTCCCCTTATCTTTCAGTTTTGACAATTGGCCAAAAAGGGAAATGATGCTTAGGGTGGCACATGCTTTTCTAGATTAAGTCATGGGTTGCCTCAGTAATCTGGCACTATTCCTTTTTCATGTGCTTCCACCCAAACACACATAGAGTTCTTGTATCCCTGCAAATTTGAATTTGCTATTTCCTATGCCTGGGGTATCCTTTCTGCCCCTCTTCATCCTTTAAAGTTTGACTCAAATCCCACATCCTCTTCTAGAATCTACCTTGCTTCATCTAGTTGGTGGCTGTGTGATCCCAAGAAGGTTACTTAGTCCAGCCTCACTTTTCTCATCTGTAATATGGGGAGAATAATAGCATCTACCTCTGCTAGTTGTTGTGAAGATGAGGAGATAATTTTTATAAAGTGATTTACAAACCATAACCCCCCCAAAGTTAAAATAAATGTTAGCTGTGATGATGATCATATATTTCTGCTAGACTATGAACCCCTGAAATGACAGTATCATTTTTGTTCGATGTTTTTAAAAAAATTTTAATTCATTAGAAAACTGAAAAAAATGAGTCAATCCCAATTCCTCTCATCAACAAATGACAAACCCCATTTCAAATATCCTACTTACTTCTTTCTCCAAGACTACAGGAAAGACAGAAGTTCTAAGCAACTTCCTGAGTGCCTTCAAATTTTAAATACTAATATCTATCATTTCAATAAGTTTTTTTCAGGTGTTATAAAGGTCCTATGTCAGTTTCTCTCCTGGTAAAAAGCTTTTCTCCCCTTCAGTCTGTCAAATTGTTCTCCCTGAGGAATGAAATCTGAAGGTTCTAAGATAATTGAAATTCTTCATTATCAAGTAGAATAAACTTGCTTACCATTAATTATATGGAATTTTGAGCAGCTGTCATCACAGGCATAAGAAAAAGACTTAGGAGGAATCCTATGAAGGCAGCTGGGTGTCTCAGTGGTTAGAGTGTTGGATCTAGAGTCAGGAAGCCTTAGGTTCAAATCTAACCTCATATACTTAATTGCTGTGTGATTCTGGCCAAGTCACCTAATGTCTGTTTGCCTCAGTTTTTTCAACTATAAAATGGGGATGCTAATCAAAGCATCTACCATCCAGGGTTGTTATGAAACTCAAATGAGATAATACTTGCAAAGTACTTAGCACAGTGGCTGAAGAGGCACCATATAAGAATTTGTTAATAAGCAAGGACTCTTAAAATCAGGAAATGTTAGATTTGATGGACATAAGGCAATGAGCCACCAATCGGAGAGAATTTAAAGCAGTGTTGCCATCCGGACAAGGAAAAGAGCCCTAGGCTTGGGACTAGAAATCACAGATTTTATTCTTGGATTTAACACAATTATCAGTTATCAGTGAATATGAACAAGTCATTAGATTTCTCTCTTAGTGTCAGTTTTCTCTTAGTTAAAATGGAGATAATAATATTCGCATTACCTGTTCAAGATCACTTTGTAAACCTTAAAATAAACTGCTTTAGTGATAATAATGAGGAGGAGGAGGCGGAGGCTGAGATCGAGGGTGTAACCCCCTTGAGGACAAGGACTAGTTTATGTTTTATCTATTTACCCTTAACATTTAGCACAGTATCTTGCACATAGTAGAGATTTAATGAATATTTGTGGCATAGCTTGGTGGAGGGGGGCATGATTTGGATTATCTAAATAATTATGAGGAGGCAGCTAAGTAGTGCAGTGGATAGAATGCTGTACCTGAGGTCCCACAGACTTGAGTTCAAATCCAGCTTCAGAGACTTACTAGCTGTGTGACCCATGGCAAGTCACATAATCTTGCTTGTCTTGGTTTCCTCATCTATAAAATGAGCTAGAGAAGAAAACAGCAAACCACTCTAGTATATTTGCCAAGAAAATCCCAAATGGGATAGACATGTAGAGTCTGAAATATCAGAGCAACAATAGCAAAAAGATAATTATGGCATGCTGAATTTCTATACAAGGCTTCCAGGTGAGTTTTTAGGTTCTACACTTGTGAAATCAGAGAGTCTACTTAATTCACAGACATTTTATGGAAATTAATTAGAGTAGTCTTAAAAGCACTGTGAGTTCTTTAATGATCTATATCCTGTGTAAATATAAAGTGACCCTCACCTTTCCTGTTAATGATTCTTTATATTTGCCCTGTTCCCTTTCCCCCACTGAAATGTCATTTGAAATCCCACAGGATTTCAAGCTAGTCACAGAGTCATGGAATGATGAGAATTGAAAGGGGACTGAGAGATCTGTTAGGCTATCCTTTTTAGTTTGCAGATGAGGAAACTGAGGCACAAGGAGAAGAAAGACAACAAAATTTAAACCTAAACATTCTGACACACAGTAGTATACTTTCTTAGTACTTGTGTTTCACTGTGATAAAAGCTTCCTCCAAAAAGTCAGGGCAATTCTGCCAAAACCCAGAGACTTAATTCAGGAGAAGGAAAGAAGAATGACTATAAGGAGCAACCTTTGAATACTAAGGGATGTCTATTCTCACACGGGTGAGTGCCATAGCCGTTCATGCAAATAGGAGTTATGTATTTAAATCCCCTCACAAAGAGAGGAGTATATACTGCTCTATCTGGATTAGATTCCACCAGAGCTCCGCCAAAGAATCTTCTGAGACCAAATCCAGCTAAATTAAATTTCAGAAGGTACCAGGCTTTAAAAGGATTGTGCGTAGGGAATGATAATAAGTGTAATGCACAATAAAGGTACTGGATGGTAAATTAATTTAAGTCAAAACACATTTATCAGGATGGGGAAGAAAAACTCTTGAATCTTCCCTTGCTCCAACGACCTATCTGAGTCATGCTCCAGTCGAATGAACTGTTTCTAGGGATGTTGTATGAAGAAACTACAGGTATGATTTAGAAGTAGATATATTTCTTCTGCTAAATAGATATGGTAGTCCATCCATGTTGAGTACAGCCTTCCTGGCACTTCACCTGTATCTTTGAACTCTGAGTAGCAGCAAAGTGCCAGCAGCTGGAGTGTCATCGACTGTTTTCCACAAAGGGGAGATGGTAACCTATTAATTTGGCCATTTGTAAACTGGTGTGAATTATAACGGAAGTCGAGGCAACCACATGTCCTCAGTTTCTCCATTCTCAGACAGACCTTGTCCACCAGAATCTCAGCAACAAAAAGATGAATCAATAAATTCTACAGGATAGCAAAGATTATAGGTTAAGAGCTGGACCTTGGGGATTGTCTAGTTCAACCCCCTAATTTAACAGTAAACTGAGATTCAGAGAAAAGTAAATGACGTACCCTCGATACTATACATTTATAGACTCTTAGCATGTTAGAGCTAGACAAGATCTTCAGTATCGCCTTGTCTCTCATTTTACAGATTAGGAAGCTGAAGTCCAGGGAGTACTACCTTGCTCACACAGGACCAGGACAAAGTTCAAACCCAGCCCTCAGCCCAGAGCACTTTCGAGGATACCACGCTTTAACACTGTTTCACCTGACTCCATACTTGGGCATCTTCCTACTGGAGAGCTCATGCTAGTATCAAGGAATTTGTATCCTGAGATTCGAGAAATAAAATGGGCCACATCAAAATAAAACCCCAAGCTGGAATCTCCCATAGGGGGAGGAGATGATTCTTTCCCCCTCTTTTAAACAATGCTACTGGCTGGAGAAGTGACAACCAGCCAAAGCTGCTGCAATCAATCAACATCAATGTCAGGTGGTTCAGTGATGGTTTTGAATGGGATATTTTCCCTTTGCTGGCTAGCCTGGCACTGATTAGCATCTCAGCCAGCCAGTGACACAGGCTGCAGGAATGTCCAATGACATAAGACATGCCCTCCCCACCCCCTTCTCTCCACTGATTTAACACAAGAAGAAGGCTTCTGGAAGGAATCTGAAGATGCAAAGTAACTACCACTTTTGCAAAAATGCTAGGATATGAGACACGACAACTTCCTCAAAGTGATACTTGGAGGTTTCTACCTCTACTGCTCAGTCACTCTCCAGCGTGACCCACCCCAGATTAAAATGTAATTGGGAAATATTTGACAAAATAATTAAAAATACAAGACAACAAAGATAATATTAATTTGTGGCTCTCTAGTCAATATGCTACTGACTGGCAGAGATTTGTTTCTATTTGAGTTAGGCACTACTGTCCTACATCACAAGGTTTATTAAGTGACCAGGAGGCTATGGTAGAAAGAGCATCTAGCTGAGAAGCTGGGCTTCCTTAAACAGGGCAATTCCTCTAAATGCCCCTGTGTGCCGAGGGCACTGGTAGCCGAATTAGGAGTGTTGGAATTTGGGCAAAGCATATGTGGAACCAGCATGGAAGAAAAGTAGCTGCTTTTTTCTACATTCAAGGTGGATTCATATAAGTATAGAATTGGTGAGAGGGGAACAATGAAACTAGGGTCCAATTTCTTTCTTACAACAACAACAAACTGAATACAGGGCATGCATTGCTTTTCTAGTTAAGTCTGATTCTCATGCGCTGCTGGAATAACAAATATTTCTCAATTTTTGAATAAGTGCCTGGTTATACTGGGGACTGTAGAGTAGTCATGTCAAACTCAAATAGAAGGGTCAGAACCTTTTTGTTCTAAAATATTTTTATTTTTCTCTTTGTGGTGGCAAAGAATTGGAAATTGAAGGGATGCCCATCTGTTGGGGAATGGCTAAACAAGTTGTGACGTATGATTGTGATGGAATACTACTACACCATAAGAATGATGAATAGCTTAATTTTGTAAAAACGTGGAAAGACCTACATGAAATTATGATGGGTGAAATGAGCAGAACCAAGAGAATATTATATATAACAATGAAAATATTATTTCAGAATGACTTGTGTATGTCTACCTCAGACAAAGAACTGATAAACAGAAACAAATAAGACAGAGTTATATATATATATATAGAGAGAGAGAGAGATTGCTGATGGACTAAATATATATATATACACATATATACAGAGAGATTACTGGTGGCATATATATATATATATATATAGAGAGAGAGAGATTACTGATGGACTAAATATATATATATATATATACATATATACAGAGAGAGATTACTGGTAGCATATATATATATATAGAGAGAGAGAGATTGCTGATGGACTAAATATATATATATATATATATACATATATACAGAGAGAGATTACTGGTGGCATATGTACATATATATATATATATATATATATATATATATATATATAGAGAGAGAGAGAGAGAGAGAGAGAGAGAGAGAGAGATTGCTGATGGACCAAATATATATTCAGAGAGAGATTATTGATGGAATATATATATATATATGTATATATATATATATATATACACACATATCCTTTCTGTCAAATGATTTCTTTTTAATGAAAGGAGGGGAGGGTGGGAGTTAAATAGGTATTTTAACATAACAAACAAATAAATAAACTTAAATTAAAAAGAAAGGAGAGCTACTAATCCATACATAAGAATCCATGTGGGCTATATATATTGACAGTTTTTAAATGTAATATTATCTATGCTTTTAAAATATTCTCCATTACATTTTAATCTTCTTTGAGATTTACAGAGTGGGATCATATGTCTGACACTTCTGCTGCAGGGGATACATAAGACACAGCCTTTGCTGTCAACCAATCAATAAACATTTATTAACCACTCACTATGTACCTGGCATTATACTAGTCATTGGAAATTCATAGGCAACATTGAGATAGTTTTTGCTATGAAGGGGAATATATTCTGCCAGAGAAATATAACATGTTCATGGGTATGTATAAGTATAAGAAATATACAAAGAAAATACAAGGTAATTTAAGGAAAGGGCGAGTACTAAGACCTGGAGGGATCAGGAGGAGCTTCTCATGGGAATTAATACTTGAGCAGAACCCTAAAAAGCTAAGATTCTTTTAAAAATTGTTAGTAACATTAAAATATCTAAGCATCTTCCTCTTTCCTCTCCCCCCACTAGAGAATGTACAATTTGACCAAAAGATACATGTACATATAAAACTATGTCTTACTCTATTTGGCAATTCCTTCTCTGGAGGTGCACACAGACGAATCATTCTTCTAACAATATTTCTGTTGGTGTATATAATGTCCTCTTGGTTCTGATCATTTCACTTTTCATAATTTCATATAAGTCTTTCCATCTTTCTTGCTTAAGTTAACATGCTCAGCATTTTTTTTTACCAAGCCCAGGAATATTCCGTCACAAGCACATGCCACAACTTGGTTAGCCATTCCCCAAGTGATGGGCATCCCCTTGATTTCCAGTTCTTTACCACCAAAAAGAGAGCCTGCCATAAATATTTTCGAACATACACGTTCTTTTCTCTTTTCCTGATTACCTCAGGCAATAAACCCAATAGTGGTATTGCTGGGTCAAAACCTCTTTGGGCTCAATTCCAGATTAGGAACTAGACTTCTATTAGGCAGAGGTAGGACATGAAATACAGCCTCTGCAGAGGCATACATGGACATGGAATGGAATGTTCAGGGAATAGGAAGTTGATTAGTTTGACAGGTCTACAGAGTTTATGCCAGACATGAGGATGATAATGTATAGCTGGAATCATATTATAAAGGACTTTAAATACTAGAGAAATTTGCATTTTGTGTGAGGGGCAACGAGGAGCCATGGTGGCTTCTTGAGCAAGGAAATGATATGATCAAATCTTTAAAAAATATCAAGGACAAAGAGGGTAAGGATAGGGAGAGGAAACTCTGACTGCAGGAAGTCTAATTAAGAGGCTATTGTAGTAGTCCAAGTGAGTGGGCATATTTATAGGCAGCAAGCATGGGGTCAGTGGATAAAAGTGGGTAAAAGGGAGAAAGAGAATAAAAGGAGGGGAGAAACTGGAGGGCATGAGTTCAAAGTCAAGAAATATTTATTAAGCATTTGCTACATGCTAATATAGATATTATTTTCAATGATAAGATGCTATAGGATATGGTGAAAAGAACACTGGACTGGTAATCTGAGGTCCTAGGTTCAAATCCCACTTTTTTTTATCCCGAGTGTTTTGAACATAGGAAACACATAATAAATGCCTCATGAATTCATCCATCCTTCATTCATCCCTTTGGTGTTAGCAACAGAACAATAGGCAAACCATTTTACCTTTACAAGTCTCAAAGAGAGGGATAAAATCTCTCTGATGGATTGGACTCGATGATTTCCAAAATCCCTTTCAGTTCTAAATCCTATGAAACTAAGAAAATGATAATGTTCAGCAAGTATGGAGTTTAGTTATTTTATCTCCATTTTTTCTCCTTATTGCTAGAAACCTGAACCACTGCTTAATCAAGGGAGAGTGAATTGAGGAAAGAAAAAAAAGCAGTTTGAGACAGCTTCTCTGAGGAGTAGAATAGAAAGTCAATTACTGTGGTTGTTTGGTCATGTCTGACTCTGTCACCCCATTTGGGGTTTTCTTGGCAAAGATACTGGAGTGGCTTGCCATTTCCTTCTCCAGTTCATTTTACAGATGAAGAAACTTAGGCAAACAAGGCTAAGCATTCACCCAGGGTCACATAGCGGCTAAGTGACTGAGACCAGATTTGAACTTGGGAAAATGAATCTTCTTGATTCCCAGTCCAGTGTTCTGTTCACTTCACCCCTTAGCTACCAGAAAGTTAAGTGAAGAAGAGTAAATGGCTTGGCATGAACCAGTGAGGGTCCAGTTGAGATTGGATAGCATTAGTGTACCATGGATCCAGTTAGCAAGATATAACCTTCTCCCAGGAAGTCCAATAGCATGTGAGCAAGAACAGAGAAAGCAGATGAGGGGAAGTAATCTAGGGTTGGACTTTGGTGGAGAATGAGAGGAAATAGAATGATGAGGGAAATAAAGAATAGAAGACAGCACAAAGCAAGAATTCTTAACCATGAGTCCAGTCTATGGATAGATTTCAGGGAGTCTTTGCAGAAGGAACACTGGAATGAGAGTCTAAAGACCTGGCTTCTAATCCTACTTCAGTTTTTGTGTCTCATGTGAAATAATTTATACAAAAACATGTTGTAAAGTGTTATATCAGAATAAGATATTATGATTATTTCTCAAAATTTATTTTATCCACATTAGCATAAGGCAAGGATTTTGCAACTGCATTGTCTTCAATTTCCAATAGGGTCAAGAACTACTCCTCATCTGTATCTTCCACAAAGTCTGGTATGTATAATAAACTTAATGAATATTAACAAAGACAAATATTCTCAACACAAAAATATAAAATACCATGTGCATCTATATACAGTTCTAAGTGATATTAAATTTAATGTAAAAGTTAACAAAATGCATTATCTATTCCCTTATGAATTTCCCCCTGCTTCATTCTCATTGCCCACCAATTCCACCCAAACCCTGCCCAATAGAAGCCCTCCTTTGTGACAAATAAGTATAGTCAAGCAATAGAAGTCAACACACTGGCCATGTCTGAACACATATCTCATTCATGTATTCATACTTGTTCATTCACCTTTCTGCCAAGGGTCAGGGAGCCTACATCATCACCAGTCTTCTAAAGTCATGATTGGTTACTTCATGGAGCAAGGTTCTTAAGTCTTTTAAAGTTGTTTTCTTTAAATTGTTGCAGTCACCGAATAAATTATTCTCTTGGTTCTGCTCACTTCACTTTTAATCAGGTCACAAAATTCTTCCCAGGCTACTCTGAATCTACCATATTTGACATTTCTTATGATGAAATAATATTCAAATACACTGATACTGTTCCCTATTTGGTGGCTGCTCCCTTTGTTTCCAGGTCTTTGCTACAACAACAAAAAAGTGCTATAATGAATAATATTGTTTATATGAGCCCTTCAAGGCTGTTTCACCTCTCCAGAATTTATGCCTTATAATCCTTTGCATATGTTTTACTAAATATTTTCATGTATCCATAATCCATTACATATACACTAATATATATGTGTATCCCAAGAAACATTGAATTATAGTTTTAATGCAATAAAAGATGTCAACAATGTTTCAACTCCATTTTACAGATGAAAACATTGAACTCTTCATATAGAAATGGAGTGCGTGAATTCCCACAAGGCAGAGCCAGGCTATGAACCCATCTTTCCTTATTCCAGAGCTAGTGCTTTTCTACTCTATGACGTATCCTCTCTATGATGAATCACTCTCTCAGTCATTAAGTGTTTAAGTTCCTACTATGTGCCGTGAATGAGGATGTAAGTACAAAGAATGGGAGCTTACATTCTAGGTTGCCATGATGGCAACCAAGACAAAGTCATCAGAAAGTTCCTTGAGCTTCATAAGCATGCCAAGTAAGTATCCTGTATAGACAACCATATGTATAATGCATTAATGGGTTCCCAGAGGGCATCGCTGAAGCTATTGTTGAAAGCATATTTCTTGGTGGTCGGTGATGGGGGGTCCTCCATTGTCTTGTATTTGTACAAACCATTGGCTATTTTGAGGCCATGCCAGCATATTCAGTGCTAAAAAACATTTGCCTGGGCACATGGCACCTCTGATTCAAGAATGCCTTAGCTTGTACTGACCTCTATGCAGTTCTATTTCTAAGAACAGAAACTGCCTTATGGAACTAGATAAGGCAGCCTATGGCCAGGTGGGAAGGATCTTATTTGTTTTCCCAACCCCCATTCCCCCTCTCTGCTTTCTTTTTGGCTACATATATACTAATTAAATATAACACATTTATAAAATAACCACCCTTATGGATGAAGTAGACAATTGCAAAATCCCATACATACAATTTACCATGCATCAATGACATAACAAAACACACTGTAAATACATTATAATTATTGGTTAAAATAAAGCTGAGACAGTTCTCTAGCCCTAAGTGCTCATTTCTCTCTAAAAGGCTCAATAAATAATTATGTTGTATTTATGGTGCTTCATAAATGGCTTATTAAACAGTAATAAACTGATCAACAACCAATCCAAATACATTTTGCAAACAGCTTACAAATAACTTAAGAGGTATTTTCTGTATAAATGAGTTATGAAATATCAATATCCATACAATATCAATGTCCATTAGTCATGGGTTTGCTTTATTTTGTAACTCTACCCATTCTGTTCCCAAAAGCTTATTAAAAACATTTATAATCAGATGTACTGCCTTTTAAAACAAATGAGCTGGGAGTCCATCCATGGCATGAGTCTGAGAGTCACATAACACTGTACATTATTCAGCCTTATGTTTTGCTTTTGCTTGAATCGCGGCCAATAAGCTTTCAAAAACCTGCTCTCACCAAAACAGAATAAACTGCCAAGGCATAAATTGAATTCTAAAGATTAACTACAGCTCCAGTCATTGTTAGCTTTTATTTTCTTTGTTTGTTTGCTTTTAAAAATGAATTTGTAGTCTGGAATGGAGATCACCTGCATACCCACATTCTATGAAATGCGTTCAATTTCTTTTCATTACTATGATATATTTATTACTTTATGAGATTTCATTAATTCCCCCAAGTATCCTTCCATCTGTGGGCTTCAGTCTTATATTTCTAGTGATTTAAAAATTTGAATAGCTTTGATTTAGTTATATATATATATATATTTTCATATGTATATGTTTACAATTTAGTTATATATAGCATCATGGACTTTTTCTTTCTCCCCTGTTTGTCCAAAGCCACTGACAGCGGGGGATTCCTTTTGTCCTCTATGTGTTAGTACCTCTTTCTCAAAAGAGTGGTACAATCATAAAATGCAATTTAAACTGGTAATTCGGTTGTGTCATCTCTGCTTTTGAGTTCCTGTGCCATGTTATCCTGAATTTCTGGTGAGTTTGCCTCCCAAATTATGACTAATTGACCTCATGTAATCTAAATGATAAAACTTTTTAGATCTCAAAGCACTTCATATATTTAATGTATTTTTACAGTGTGTTCCTACTACAGTAGGAATATTACACATTCCTGTGTGGACAGGAATGACAACACTAACTCATTATCAGTATGACAGATGTTTTTCCAACTCCTTACCAAACATAGGAATCCCCTCTACCACATTTGCACCATGTCGTCCAGCTTCCATGTGAAGATGTTCTGAAGTGATGAGAGCTCCTGAAGCTGCCCATAACATTTGTGGACAGCTTTAATTGTTAGGAATTTTATTTGGAGTCTAAATCTGCCTTCCTTCCTTCTGTGGGTCCAATTTCCCCCTGACCACCCTTCGAGTGTGAAGATAATACCATGACCCGTGGAAACATTTCTCTTGACTCTCTCTTGGTTATCCATTTTCTCAACAACAGAACTGAGATGCAGATAAATCCCAGTTAGCCAGGTAATACTTGTGATTTGGGTTTTGTAGGAAAGGACAACTCAAAAATTGAGTGAACTAAACAACAGGCATTTGTTAAGCACTTGCTATGTGTTAGGCACAATGCTAAGTCCTGGAACTTAGTCAAAGTCAAAAGTGAGAGACCCTGTCCTCAAAGAACCAACACAGACTTTCTTAGTCTTGGTACTACATTGTGTGGGTATGTGTTTTATATATCTATTTATTATATATCTATATCTATCTATGTATGTGTATAGATATAGATATATAAACATAAACATATAGTATATGCTATAAGGAATGATTTTAAGCAATTATTTCTGAAAATGTGATATCATAATTATTTTGGTCATTTATTAGGATCCAATGTGACCTCATCATTGCATAATTTTCTGTCTTCATTGGTAAGATTACAACTACGCCACACTTCTTGTCTTTTGGGAATCTTGTCCATGCATTTCCACACATCCTCTACAAGGGTTCCTCCTAGCCTTAAAGGTCTTAAAAATGATTGGGTGGTAAATCAATGCAATAAGCATTTATTAAGAGATTTATATGTGTGGGGCACTGTGCTAAATGCTGGGAATGTGAATACAAACAAAAAGACAGGAGTCTCAAGGAGTTTATATCATATTGGAAAAAGAGAAAGCAAAAATGGAATCTGAAAAGGGCTCTGGGGAGAAGGTACCTATGGGGGATATGCTATGGAAGTCCAGAAAGTCAAAAAGAAAACCAGGAGAATGAAGGTTGATTTGCTTGGATCCCTCCCCAAAATAGAGGCTCTGGGAGGATTTAACTGGAAGGAGAGGGGAGCCAGCATGGAGGAGGGATGTTTCATGACAAGGAGGCTCCAAGGGCTGAGGGAAGTTTCAGGGTAAGCTGGTAGCTGAGGCAGGGTGCTAAAGTCCAGGAAATCAGAAACTGGGGGTTTATATGTAACATGTAGATTGTCTACTTTTTTCATTTTCACTTCATGACCCACCTTTCTACTGAGCACATAAAGCTTTAATGTCAGTAAGTAGTGAGCTAACTGGGATCACTTCAAACACAATAGTTTGTCTCACACAACCCAGCCTAATCTCTTTTATCAACTCCATTAATCAGCTCAGTTAATTGTTATTCTGTAGAGCTTGTGTGTGTGTGTGTGTGTGTGTGTGTGTGTGTGTGTGTGTGTGTGTGAGAGAGAGAGAGAGAGAGAGAGACAGAGACAGAGACAGAGGGACAGAGAGAGAGAGAGACAGAGACAGAGACAGAGACAGAGAGGGAGGAAGAGACAGAGAGGGAGGGAGAGAGAGGGAGAGTCTGGGCAGCTATGTGGTTCAATGGATTGAGAGCCAAGCCTAGAGATGGGAGGTGTTGGGTTCATATATGGCCTGAGATAATTGGCTATGTCACTCTGGGCAAGTCACTTAGTCCCCACTGCCTAGCCCCTACTCTTCTTCCATAGAAACAATGCCCAGTATTGATTTTAAGATGGAAGGTAAGGGTTTAATATATATATATATATATATGCATATATATACATATATATGGGTAAATTCATCAGTTATATACATATATATCAGTCCATCAGTAATTCTCTCTCTACATATTTAGTCCATCAATAATCTATACATATATAGTCCATCAGTAATCTCTCTGTGTATATATATATATATATATGTTTAGTCCATCAGTAATCTCTCTGTATATATATATATATATATATATGTTTAGTCCATCAGTAATCTCTCTCTCTATTTAGTTCGTCAGTAATCTCTCTCTATATATAGAGTCTACAAGTAATAATCTCTCTCTCTTTCTGTATATATATATATATATATATATAGTCCACCAGTAATCTCTGTGTGTGTGTATATATATATATATATATACATATATATATATATATTTAGTCCATCAGTAATCTCTCTCTATATATATATATATGTGTGTGTGTGTATGTGTGTGTGTATAGTCCACCAGTAATCTCTCTCTCTTTCTGTATATATATACATATATATATATAGTTCACCAGTAATAATCTCCCTCTGTATATATATATATACTTAGTCCATTAGTAATCTCTCTATATATTTAGTCCATCAGTAATTTCTCTCTCTATATATATAATATACATATAGTTCATCAGTAATCTCTCTCTCTGTATATACATATATATATATATATATTTAGTCCATCAGTAATCTCTCTTTATATACACAGTGATCCTTCATCTATTGCAATTATGTTCTAGAGACCTCTGCAATAGTTGAAAATCCATGAAGTAGTGGCATTATATTTATTTTATTGTTTATATATATTTTAAGGCTTTATAAACCCTTCCCACTTTTCCACACTCTTATTAACCTACAATTCCTGAGCCAATCAGCACCCAAGATACAGAACACAGCACTATGGTTGATCACCTTTCATTCCTTAGTCAATAAATAGTGTACTACGGTAAGAGTAACTCCATGATACAGAATTAGATTTTTTTTAAAACCAGAAATACATTGAAGCTGTGATAAGTGAACTGCGATATAGGGAGGGATGACTGTATTTAGTCCATCAGTTGATATATATATTATTTATATATAGACATGTACATATATAGAGAGACATATATAATATATATATATATATATATATATATATATATATATATTACTGATGAACTAGCTCAATGGCATGAATTCGATCATATCCTGCTATGGTTAATGCTTTTCATCCATTTTGTTTTTCCCTCATGAATTCTGTATCATAGCACCATAGATTTCATTGAAAAGCCTTTGTAGTGTCCAGGGATGGATATAGTGCTTCGATGTCATCATTGAACAGTAGCATTTGTAAAATCTTGCCATTAACAGATAATTTTGTGTATAGATTTTGTATAGCATATATAATAATAGTTTTAATTCTCTCAACATATGCATTCAGAATCATTTTACAATAGCTAGCACTTATGTAGTGCTTCAAGGTTTGCAAAGCACATTCAAAATAGTCTATTCTCATCAAGATTGTCAATATTTGTTAATTCACTTATTAATCTGCTGACAAATTCTAATTCTCAAATGGCTTCTCCAAACACATCTGCTTTTTATACCTAAGACCATCAAGTAGTGTGACCTCAGGGAAAGCAGACTCCATTTAATGTTAAAAAAGAACACTATCCACATTCAGAGGAAAATCTGTGGGAGTAGAAACACAGAAGAAAAACAACTGCTTTAATACATGGTTCGAGGGGACATGATTAGGGTTATAAACCCTAAGTGATCACCCTAGTGCAAATATCAATAATATGGAAATAGGTCTTGACCAAAGACACATGTAAAACTCAGTGGAATTGTGCATTGGATATGGGAAGGTTGGGGGGAAGGGAGGGAAAGAACATGATTTTTGTAATCCTGGAAAAATGCCCTAAATTAATCAATTAAATAAAATATAAAAAAATAAAAATAATTTAAACCCTTACATTCTGCCTTAAAAATCAATACTATGTATTGGTTCCAAAGCAGAAGAGCAGTAAGAACTAGGCAATGAGGGTTAAGTGACTTGCCCAGGGTCACACAGCTAGGAAGTGTCTGAGGCCAGATTTGAATCCAGGATCTCATATCTCTAAACCTGGTTCTCACTCCACTGAGCCACCCAGCTGCCCCCTCCATTTAATGCTCGGTTTGGTTTCAAGTGACCTTTTTTTTTTTATCAGTGGAGGGATCTTCTGATGAGGAACACCCATCCTCTGCCAATGCAAACTGGTATCATCTCTGAAATTTAGAGAAATACTTAAGCCAGTAGTGGCTAGGTGATTTGCCCAGGTTCCAAGTATAGTCAGAGACTGGACTAGAACCCAGGTCTTTCTGACTCTCAGGTCAGCTTTCTATTCCCTAAAACACACCTCTTGATATGTCTTCATTAAATATAACTAACAGAAATTTGCTTTGCTTTTGCAGACAAAAACAGAAAAGGAAAGGCCATCTAGATCGACCTCTTCATTTTACGTTTGAGGAAACTGAGGTTTGGACAGATTAAGTGTGGTGATCAGAGTTGGACAGATAATTAGTGGCAGAAATGGGATTCAAACCCAAGTGCTCTGACTCTAAATCCAGTATTCTCTTCACTATACTGAAATGCCTCATTAGAATATTTATTCTTTGTACCCCGATCCCATTATCTGATGGCTAGTCCTGCTCTTTTCCTCTTTGGCAGGTTTCCCTTATGGACGCAAAATAGCTGAATGGGTTAGTTGCAATTTTCAATATTTCACATCCCTGACCCCATTTGTACAGATAATTGGGAGTTGACTATTTACACATAGCCTTGAAATTGTCCTTGGGTTCCCCGCTGTGGGCATGTCTTTTAATTCTATCCTTTGGGCATTTCAACAAACAACACAAAGGCAGCTCAGTATAATAGAAAGAACATACTGAATTTTAGATGGCAGACCTGGATTTGAAATCCCAGCTCTTCTACTTTCTAGCTGTGTGGCCACTCTAACTTCACTGGTTCCCAGTGTCCTCATTTGTAAAATAGAGGTGGTCTCAAAGGCCCTTCCCAACTAATTCTTTAATCCAATGGAAACCCTCCCGGAAGTCAAAATGGACCCATTTTACACAAAATTTCATTCTATAATATAGAGGTCTGTAAAGGGAGGACCACGGGGATTATGGCATGACTGAAAGGAGTGACTGATCAGCCAGTTATGGAGTGGGAAATTGGGTTGCTTCATATCTTCACCATGACAGCCAATCATTGTACTTGTTTCCAATATAACTACACTACCTAATATCCCCCAAATTTTCCTATTTTACCCCTTCCTATTACTGTTCACATTTCCAACCTTTGTCTTCCTAGAATGGGTCCCTCAGATAAATTATAACTTAATCTCTATTGGCAACCACATCAATCACTGCATTATACCACTGTAAAATCTGCTGCTTCTGCAGAACTATACCCAGGTCCCCCAGATGACTTCATAGATTCAGCAGACATCCCTTAGCTTTTTCTATACCCATTGGACACTTTGTGTTCTGAAGCAGTGGCTGGTAAGAGTCTGCCTTCCCCTTTTTCATTTTTTTATGAGGCAGAATGACTTGCACAGTATTGTTGTGGTTGTTTAGTCATTCAATGATGTCCCCATGGACCATAGTATCCAAGGATACTAGAGTGATTGCCATTTCCTTTTCCAAGGGATCCAATGGATCCTTTTGCACAAGATAAGCAGACAGGAATGAGTTACAATCTGAATAACAAAGCTCATTACATTATCTTTCCCTACAAATCCATTCTTTTTCTAAACTTTCTTACTACCATCTTTCTAGTCACCAGAGTTTACAAACTCAGTGTCATCTTTGATTCTTCATCCTCATCCATCCCATAAGACCAATCCATTGCTAAGTTTCGTTTCTGTCTACATATCTCGCTCATTTGTCTCCTTTTTTACTCATGTAACAACCACTCTAATTAAGGACCTCATAACCTTTTTCTTGTTCCTAGTACTTAGAGACTCCTAATTGGTCTCCTCACCTCAATTCTCTCCCTTCTCTAAACCATCCTCCACATAGCCACCAAGCTGATTTTCCTAAAGGAGAGATCTGATCATGCTACTCCCTTGTCCAATAAATTCCAATGCCTCTCTCTTCATTCTGTCATCAAACACAATTTAATTTTTATCTAATCTTTTAAAAACTATTCTATTTTTGCATTTGATAATGTAAATAATCATTAGTATACTATTATATCTACGAACCACGAGGAAATAAATATACATATGACAGGACTACATACTTAAAATATTTTACTGATAGTTATGTGTAATCAAAAATGTTTGGAGACCATTGCTCTCATAGAATGGTATCATATTCCATTATAAATCTATATGTATATATACATACATTGACTATGATATGGTCAAATCCACATTATCTGAGACTTTGATACTTTTGTATTTTTTAATAGATTTGATTTTTAGCTTAACATTTATTGGTAAGAAAAAAGAACAAAAGAAAAGAGGGGTAAGAACTCCTTGGGAATATATCTGCATTAATTTTTAATTCAAGGCACTGTACATCTCATGAGCTGTGCAAATGTTTTCAGGATATATTTTTGATAGAACTTTCTTTAAAATGAAATATTTTATTGTTCCTGCTGAGTTCATAATTTTCAAGCATTAATAAGCCTTCTAATTTTAGTTCAAAATTTTTTAAACTTCATAGGATTTCCTTTCTTACAGGGGCCTTCCCACATATTTCAAGTTAATTCTGATGTTTTATATGTTTTATAGTGATTAAAAATGACTCAATAATTTTACAGATGAGCTTTCTAAAACAAACAGAGTATCAGGATTTATCTGAAGTCATACATCATTCTAACCAGTGACCGGGACCACCTTTTAGTTGGAAGGTAGAATTGAATCTTTTGTCCTTCCAAAACAAGATACCTTTATGCTCAATTAAGAGAATAGCATATTTCAAGTTCCCCTTTCCTCAAACATACAACATCCTATCCCACTCTTAAAAACTGAGTATGTTGTATTGTTAAGTCTGGAGAAGTTTTGTTTTTCAGTATGAAGAAAAAATGTATATATGTATCTTTTTCATTTTTTATTCAATAAGTATTTGTTTAGCATCTATTCATATATGAGAGCTTAAAACTTTCCCACTATTGGTAGAAGATGATCATAGATCATCTTCTTCATTTTTATCACCTAAAAGTTTTAATGTAATTTAAAGCTTTTATAACTTAAATAAAGATTTTAAGTAAGATAAATTTTGATCTGTTAAAGTTTTAAATGGCACTAAGACTTTTAGGATATCCTGCATTTTCTTTTTTATGTGTTTCTTGATAAAACAAGCTGTTTGTATGGAAAGTAATGAATGCTGGAGGGGATGTGGCAAAGTAGGGACATTAATTCATTGCTGGTGGAGTTGTGAATTGATCCAACCATTCTGGAGGGCAATTTGGAACTATGCACAAAGGGTGATAAAAGACTGTCTGCCCTTTGATCCAGCCATAGCACTGCTGGGTTTGTACCCCAAAGAGATAATAAGGAAAAAGACATGTACAAGAATATTCATAGCTGTGCTCTTTGTGGTGGCCAAAAATTGGAAAACGAGGGGATGCCCTTCAATTGGGGAATGGCTGAACAAATTGTGGTATATGTTGGTGATGGAATACTATTGTGCTAAAAGGAATAATAAAGTGGAGGAATTCCATGGAGACTGGAACAACCTCCAGGAAGTGATGCAGAGTGAGAGGAGCAGAACCAGGAGAACATTGTACACAGAGACAAACACACTGTGGTATAATCGAACGTAATGGACTTCTCCATTAGTGGCGGTGTAATGTCCCTGAACAATCTGCAGGGATCCAGCAGGAAAAACACCATTCATAAGCAGAGGATAAACTGTGGGAGTAGAAACACCGAGCAAAAGCAACTGCCTGACTACAGTGGTTGAGGGGACATGACAGAGGAGAGACTCTAAACGAACACTCTAATGCAAATATCAACAACATGGCAATGGGTTCGAATCAAGAACACATGTGACACCCAGTGGAATCACACTTCGGCTACTGGGGGTGGGGGGGGAGGAAAAGAAAATGATCTTTGTCTTTAAGGAATAATGCTTGGAAATGATCAAATAAAATACTATAAAATTAAAAAAAAAACAAGCTGTTTGGATTGTGGTTACTCATGATGGGGTCATGACAAATGACCTCTCTGGTCTCTTACACTTCTCAATCTAGGATCCCAGAATCTCATTGTTCAGAGTTCCACACAAGGATAAGCAACTTAGAGCCCCTATGGGTGGCATACTGGAAGTTCAGTGAGTGGGGGAGCCTTCATGCTACATAATGTTCCTGGATAATGCCCAGGTGTCAGAATTTTAAAGAGGAAATGATAACTTTTGCTCTCAGTATCTACAAGCTCAATGACTGGCAGATGGAAGGTGATTCAAAATGGTTGTTAAATTGGATCAAACCTTCAGAATGAAGAGAGGGTTGCATGGCTTCAAAAATCCCTTATAGTTTTAAACCTAAAATCCTATCAATGAGGAGCAGCTAGGTAGTACAATGGATAGAGCACCAGACCTGAAGTCAGGAGGGCCTGGATTCAAATGTGACCTCAGACATGTCCTAGCTGTGTGATCCTGGGCAAGTCACTTAGCCCCAAATATTTGTCTACCACTTTGCCATTCTTCTGCTTTAAGAATTGATATTAAGATAGATGGTAAGGTTTTGTATTTTTTTAAAAGATCAGTGGAACAGTAAAAAATAGGTCCTTATATGTAAAACCCAGTGCAAGTGCTTGTTGGCTATGGGAGGGTGGTGGGAGGAAGGGAGGAAAAGAACATGAATCATGTAACCATGGAAAAATATTCTAAATTAATTAATTAAACTTTTAAAAATCGGTCCTTCATTTTTGTCAAGCGAAGCTATTGTCCGATTCTACCCACTGGTCAGAAGTTGCCTTAGTTATCTCCTCCACTATGCTTCTTCTCCCCCAAAGATTATTTGTATCAAGAATAATACTATCATTACAGAACAAATAGTATTGACCCTCTATTCCCCCACAAAAAGAAAAAAAAAGATGCAGTAAGTCAATACTTTGTCTGAGTTGAAAGCACATACCACGCAAAATAATTTATTTTGGAAGGCAACAAGGATTCTTGGAAACAGTGCCTTAGACATCTGCGTTTGAATCCTGGTTCTGATGACTATTTATTTGTAAGAACTTGGACAAGGGACATCCTTGGATCTCAGTTTTCTCTCTCTCTCTCTCTTTTTTTAAACCCTTACCTCTCATCTTAGAATAAATTCTGTGCATTGGTTCCAAGGCAGAAGAGCAGTAAGGTTAGGCAATGAGGGTTAAGTGACTTGCCCAGGGTCACACAGCTAGGAAGTGTCTGAAGCCAGATTTGAACCCGGGAACACCTGTCTCTAGACCTGGTTCTCAATCCACCATGCCATCTAGCTGCCCCCATGCTTCAGTTTTTTCATCTACAAAATGGGTGTTGGATTAGATTACCTCTGAGGTTCCTCTCAGCTCTAAATCTATTACTCTGTGATCCACCTGAATTTTACTCTTTGGGATTTTGGGCAAAATCTAACCATCTTTACTTTTTTAATAATGCTGGAAAATACAAGGACTGATTTTGCTTCAAATGCACCTTTTCATAGTCTTTATTCATCATATGTCCTACTGGTACCACCAGGAATCTTTCTATAATTTAGCTAAGACGAGTCTTTTTTCTGGATCCTATGGTCTTAAAAAATTACTTTTATTTCAGGATAACTGATTTCCTTTGTGATCTTATGCATTTTATTTTACACATTTAAAAACATGATTCTGAGAAGGGGCCCATAGGTTTCATAAGAGTGGCAAAGGGATCCACAACAATACACAGAAAGTTAAGGACAATTGATCTCAGGTCTGGAAGAGTTCCAAGTGTTATCCAGGATGCCAATGAAAGATACAATTGGACACCTAGTATGGGGAGAGGAGGAAGAAAGAAAGAAACTGGGTGATTTTAATGTAACAGACAAATTTAATAATTTTTAAAGAGAGAGAGAGAGAGAGAGAGAGAGAGAGAGAGAGAGAGAGAGAGAGAGAGAGAGAGAGAGAGAGAGAGAGAGAGAGTTGAGCAGTAGAGGGAATAATGGAGAGGGCAGAAGGAGACATGGGTCCTGGGTCCTCAGGTTCTGCTATGCACAGGTCTGAGTTTGGGTAAGTCATTTTAATACTCGGGGTCTCCTGACAGACTAGCTGAAGGACAACATCATTAATTGACAGGGGCACACTTTGACATGTGCCATTTTTTTTAGCATGAAATTTAATAGAACATTTTATTTTGCTTATTTTTTTGTTTTTAATATTTGATTATATATTAATATACTTTTTTGGTTTTGTACTAAATATATTTCTTTTATCCCTTGACAGGTCACCATGACGCTGATGATGCCCATCTAAATACTGCCAATAATCCATTTTAACTGTAAAATTACCTTCCCATCTTTAACACTATCTAGTGTTTGTGCACTAAATCTTCATGGAAAACAGAATCAATCAGGGCTTGAATTGAAAAGAGAACCATAATGTTCTCTGCTACACTAATAGGTAGGGGAAGATTGGAGAGATTATTTTGGAAAAGTTTGCTGAATTAATAATTCCAGAAAGGACTTTGTCCAGTTAAAAGATTTAAGAGACTAAAAGCTATTTTATTGAAAAGATGTATTTTTTTAAAAAGAGTTTTATTTAAACTACTTAGGCTTAAAACTACACTAAAGGGATATCCTCCATTTTCTTTTGCTCTGACTATTGGTAAGATAAACTTGTTAGGACTCAGTTACTCAAGGGGGTGATCTCAAATGACCTCTAAAGTCTCTTCCCCTCTAAATCTATAATCTTATGAGACTACTTCTTAGATTTCTACACCAGTAAAAATAACCTATCATATCTAATTAGTCTAGGATTGCTACTTTCAGGAGGTCTTCACTCTCTACCTCAGGCATTGGGTTCAATAAAAAATAAGTAAAAAGAAAAAAAGTGAGCCCTTTTCCCATAGTAGAGAACGATTTTCAGTTATATTCAGATTAGTCTTTCAGTGAAATATCATTATTGACTTATGAAAGGCAAGCCAAAGTAGTAAAATTAATCTAGCATGAAGCAATGACACAGGAAAACAATTTTTTCATAGAAAATGTCATTTTCAATATTTATAAATTGTATCATATAATGAATTAGTGGATGATTTCCAAATAATGGATTGGAATCATGAAGAAAAAATTAGCAAAGCTCTCAATAAAAGCATTATCCTAAAGATACTGGCAGTTCAAGAATGCTAATTTCTCAGGAAAAATACTTCCTAAGTCATATGGTAAAAACTGGTTCATAATAACTTCCCTATTTGTGGTGTTTTGGATCTTACTGCACTGAGTTATCTGTGAAATATGAAGCTGATTACATGATATTCTGTTTGGGAAACCTAGCACATAATAAATCACTCATGTGCAACATAAACTTATTAATCAATTTATAACAAAGTGATGCTCAAGTAACAATCAGGGCATCTTCTTTATCTGTATCACACTTGATCTTTCATTATATTTATTTGTGCAGGTGGTATAAGCTCAAAGCATACTCTGTGTGTGTGTGTATAGACGGATGGATGGATAGATAGATAGATGGATAGATGGATGGAGAAATAGAGGGAGAGAGAGAAAGGGAGAGAGAGACAGAGAGAGACAGAGACAGAGACAGAGACAGAGAGACAGAGAGGCTTTTTGAAAACCATGTACCATTTTTCATCTTCATATAGATACTTCCTAGCTAGTACCCCTGTATGGGAGTAGGTACTTAACAAATAATTGTTCAATAAGTATTTTATCAGGCAAGGTACTATGCCACCGTCTGGGGACTAAATTAAATGTTAAAACAGAACAAAACCCAAACAGTTCCTACCTTCAAGGATCTTAGGGTCTACAGGGGGAGCTACAGAGTACCTATCTCCAGAAGGGAGAAAACGTGTAAATGGTAAATACAAACTAACTTCAGGATAGGAGCAGGGAATTAATAATTGGGAGAAAGAATCAGTAGCGTTAAGTAGGTGAGCTGTAACTATTGAGGTGCAAAGAAATGGAGAGCTTTGCCTTGGGGACCAAATTTAGAGGGCTCTGATCTAGTTAGCCAGACTTGCTAGTTAAATTAGAAAGCTACCAGAAAAACTGAGTGGACTTCTCACCATGCCACTGTGGTGGTTGTCCCAGCAGCCTCTTCCCTTAGATGTTTCAGGGTCCTCTTTCTTCCTGTAGCTTTTTGAGACTTGTTTTGGACTCAGAAATGCCTTCTTCAAAACACTTTAAGTGGAGGCAGAAGGAAAACAGATGTAGGAGAGGAAAAATAGCCATGGTGGGTGTTTCCCTCCTATAATAGTAGGAAATGTAAGGAATATACTTGCGTACAGGGAACAGCTTGGTTGGAGCAGAGATTTTGTGAGGAGCCATACAATCAAACAAGGGTAGTGCCAGACTACGAAGGGCTTTAAATGCCAGAAAAATGGATCTAATAGTGTAACTGTCAAGAGAGAATTTACATATGTATTTAAAAAGGCAATCTAGATATGTAAACTATGGTTACATCACATATAGGTGATTTCAATTGAGCATAACTAGAAGCAATATAACTATACAGCGAGAGGATCGAGGTGGGGAGGGGAAGCCCTACTTATGAATAAAATCCATGGGCTCATATCTAGGCGAGAGGAATTTTTTTCCGAGTTACATACTGTATACAGTTCAGTGGAGAAACCTAAATGACATTTCTGCAGCTAGCATCTGTGAAAATAGCACTTAGCAGCGTTACACAGTAGTCACCATACATTAATTCCCTCTCCCATCACTTAATTACATCACCCTTTAAGATAGACGTAGAATGTAATTAGAGATTTGAACAGTTCACAGTCAGATCACTTAAAGTAACATTGTTAATGGGCCCTAGAAGTTCTCCCTTTAATATTGCCAGTGTTATAACTTCTAATTACCTTAATAATTAGGGCTGTGCCATGCATGATTGAGGTAACAGTTCCTAACACTAATGGGTATTAGAGGTCTCGTACAAGGCATGTTTTGATGTTCTCGTCTAGTTGCTTAGGGTCGAAAGGAGCTATTTGTCCTTGGAAACATAGTGGTTGCTATGTGGTGGCCTGGGCTCAGCCATCCTTACTAACCACTGTCCTGCTGCCACAGCCTCTGTTGTTTTCATTGAAGAGGGAATGTATAAACTCTATTCACTAAAAACTACTTAGGAAATGCAAATGTATGGATTTTTCTGAATTTAAAATGTCCCTGTTGTTAGTACTACAAAATAACAGTGTAAACTCAGATGTCAAACCAAGGAGGAGAGAAATGAATAGGTACCAAAGTGGGGGGGAAATCCTTTTACAGGCAGTTAATATTCTGTTAATTGACAAAGGTGAGAGATTTCAAAGTCAATAGAAAAACTAGAGAGGAAGCTTGTTCATTCCTGTTCTAGGAATCAAAAGGGAAGAATTGAGTTTTAAATTAATTTGGGGAATAAAAGCTTCTAAGAGGTTTGCAGGTTGTTAGATCTGGAAAGAGAATTTAGAGGTTCAACACTCTTTTTTTTTTTTTTACAAAGGAGGAAACTGAGGCCAGAACTACTAAGTGACTTACCTAAGGTCACACAGGTAATGGCAAAGCTGTGATTCAAATCTATGACCTCTGGTTCTGTCAGTTGCTCTCTTTGCTGTACCATACTGATTCTGGACAAAAATTTAATCTGAATCATTTTTTAACTTACTAAACTATAGAGACTAGAGAGACAGGATTTTGGAGGGAAAAATGTAATTATAGAGCTACTTAAAAAACATAATCATCATAATTGTTGGTCAGGGTAGCTAGAATGAAATCCTGTTCAAGTAATGGAGCAGACAGGAAAGGAAATCTCTGTAACCATTCTAATAATAATAATGGAACTCAGATGAATAAAACCAGAGGGGTAACAGAGCTAGATTTTAACCAGCAGTTTGACAGGTGATTTCCCAATTCTTGGGAAAGAGCTTAATGTCATTCATTTTTCATGACTGTACATATTTATAATGGGTTTTATTTTTCTTGATTTCTTGATGGGTGGGAGGGGGCAAGGAGAGAATTCAGGATGAAAAGAAAATGAAATTGAATTTTTAAAAAAGCTCTAAAATTCTTTTAAAAATAGTTTAGTATCTTGAACATAAATAAACAAAGGAATGGCCCAGGAAAACCTTTGCACAAGTTGCCCTTGCCTGGAATGCACTCAGTCTCTTCTTGGCTCTCCCTCTTAGCATGTCTAGTTTCCTTCAAAGCTCTGCTCAAATATTACTTCTTATCTGAGGTCTTTCTGGTCTCCATCCTATCTTGCAGCTGCTGGCTATTACTTCTTCCACAAAAGTGCCTTCTTACTATTTACATATTTTACATCTTCTTATAAGAAAATAAGCTTTAGTTTTAGATTTAGAGCTGTAAAGGGCTGTGAAAACCATTTAGTCCAATTCATTTTACAGATGGGAAAACAAGTCTCCAAGCGGTTAGAAGATTGCTGAGGGACACACAGAGGGTAAATGGGACAGTCAGGTTTCTAAATCAGGTCCTCTGTCTCCAAACTCTGTATGAGTGTCTAGAGATAGAAATATAAAGGATGAAATCATACCTAATCACAGGGAGCTTAAGTTCGAGATTTGTTCATGGGAATTACAAAGATGGTAGCTCTTGATTGCCAGTAGTCTAGGCTTTAAACTGTGGTGAGAGAAGAAAGGATTATGCTTCAAACCATTCTCCAGGGAGGAAATAGATGAGGCCTGGAAAACATTTGCTCTACCAGTTTCCCAAAAGGAAAAAGGGAACAGAAAGATTTGAATACAATCGGTTAAATCTATCTTTCACTGTGACACCACCAATACTACACCATGTCTATACATGAGGCATATGGGGTGTGCTGGGAGTCTGTCTAATGTGAGAGCTTGCTGAGCCCTTTTCAGGGCTGCTCATTCATCTGTCTACCTTTCACCCAACGTTCATTATTGGCTCCAAGAAGCTGTAGCTTGGGCAGAATCCTAATCTTGCTAAAACTCTCTTGGCAGATGAGCTAAACCAGACTGAGGGTGAATTAGGGGATGAATACCCCAAACATCTGAAGACTTCTGGAGGAATGGGTAGATGAGAACAATTTTTCCAAAGCCCATGAAGGTGGCTGAAGCAGGTACTTTGGAGTTACCTAGATGTCAAAGTCATCCAGTGCATCCCTGGCCATTGCTGACTGTCAAGACAAGACAAGTCTATACATTGCCTCTCCCAGTAAAATCAAACCTCTTTGAGATCAGAGAATGAATATTTTGTTTTTGTCTTTATATCCTCAGGACCTGGCACAGAGTAGGTACTTGATAAATGCTTATGAGATTGGTTGAATTGGCTGAATTGATTACAGGATCTAAAATAGAGTGCTGGTGGCAAAAATGGAAATGAGGTATCAATAGATTGAGGGAAGAATTAAGATTTAGTGATCAGACATAGAATACAATAAAGAAGAAAGAGTAAAGATGACTATGAAGTTGTATGAGTGACAGCAAAGAGATAAGTGAGAAGAGGAACTATTTTTAAATACATCAAGTTTAAAATAATAGTATGATAGTCTCAAGGGCAACTAGGTAGCTCAGGGGACAGAGTGCTAGACAAGAAGTTAGGAAGACTTAAATTCAAATCTGGCTGCAGATACTTAGTAGCTGTGTGACCCTGGACAAGCTACTTGACTCCATTTGCCTCAGTTTCCTTATCTCTAGAATGAGCTGAAGAAGAAAATTACTTTCTTTACCAAAAAAAGCCCAAATGGGGTCACCAAGAGTTGGACATGACTGAGACAACTGAAAGGCAGCATGTTCGTTTTAGAGTAATGTCCATAGACAGTTGGAAATGTGTCAGGAACTGAGGAAATCATTTGAGCAGGGTATACTGATTTGAGAACATTTACATAGAGATTATAGAATCTCAGAGCTGGAAGAAACCTTAGTAATCATCTCATATTTGAATCTGATTAACAGGGCCAATATCTTGGATAACAATGTTGCTAAACTTAAATAGAAACAAGAGCCACTAAACCAATATAAAGATCCCTGAAGGCTTCATGTTGCTATAGAAAATCATGCATGTTTATTTATATTTATTTTTAAGAATTAATATTTCAACACATTAAAACCAGTTAGGAACTACATTATTTTTTTTAATTCTTACTTTCTGCCTGAGATTCAATATTACATATGGGTTCCAAAGCAGAAGAGGGATAAGGGCTAAGCAACTGGGGTTGAGTGACGTGCCCAGGGTCACACAACTAGGGAGTATCTGAGGCCAGATCTGGAATCCTGTTTCCAGGCTTGGCTCTCTCTCCACTGAGCTACCAGGTTACTACTAGGAACTATAGTTTAAACTGGTTCCGACTTCACTCTGCACTCTGGATTGCATCCTCCTGGAAGGCCATGTTTTTGACACCTTTTCCTCTCAAAGAGGTCTTTTAATCTCTGCTCAAAAACCTTAAGATGTAAAGAATTGACATAATTTCCCATTATTTCCATTCTGCTTTTTGGACATTTTTTAAATTTAAATTTTAAAATATTTTTCCATGCTTACATGATTCATTTTATTTCCCTCTCCACTCCCAGAACTGACAAGCAATTCCACTGGTTGTACAAATTTTATCACTTGATATCTATTTCCATATTATTCATTTTTGCTATAGAGCGATCTTTTAAAGTCTAAACTCCAAATCACATCCCCATATATATGGTCAGCATTCTTTCCCATAAAACCTCCAGGAGTGTCCTGGCTTGTTGCATTGCTACTAGTAGCAAAGTTCATTACATTGGATTGTTCCACAATGTTTTACTTTCTCTGTACGATGTTCTGGTTAAGCTCATTTCACTCTGCATCAGTTCGTTGAGGTTCTTCCAGTTCATATAGAAATCCTCCAGATCATCAATCCTTACAACACATCATCATCATTAGATACCACAATTTGTTCAGCCATTTCCCAATCGAGGGATAACCCTTCATTTTCCATTTTTTTTGCTACCACAAAGAGCACAGCTATGAATATTTTTGTACTAATATTTCCCTTATTATCTTTTGGGGGTACAAACCCAGCGGTGGTATGACTGGATCAAAGGATATGCATTCTTTTAAAGTCCTTTGTGCATAATTCCAAATTGCCTTCCAGAATGGTTCGATTAATTTACAACTCCACCAGCAATGCATTAGTGTCCTGATTTTGCCACAACCTCTCTAGCATTTATTATTTTCCTTTACTGTCTTATTGGCCAATCTGCTAGGTATGAAGTGGTACCTCAGAGTTGTTTTGATTTGCATTTTTCTAATTATGAGAGATTTAGAACATGTTTTCATGTGCTTATTGATAGTTTTTGTGCTTATTGATAGTTTTGATCTCTTTATCTGAAAACTGCCTATTCATGTCCCTCGACCATTTGTCAATTGGGGAGTGGCTTGATTTTTTGTACAATTGACTTAATTCTCTAAATTAGAAATTAGACCTTTGTCAGAAGTTTTTCTTAGAAATTCCCCCCCAATTTGTTTCTTCCCTTCTAATCTTAGGTATATTAATTTTATTTATACAGAACTTTTTAAATTTAACATAATCAAAATTGTTCATTTTATATTTTGTAGTATTCTCTATCTCCTGCTTGGTCTTACATTCCTTTCCTTCCCATAGATCTGATAGGTATAATATTCTATGTTCACTGGATTTGTTCATGATCTCCCTCTTTATATTTAAGTCACTTATCCACTCTGAATCAGTCTTGGTATAGGCTATAAGATGTTGATCTAAACTTAATTTCTCTCATATCATACTGTTTTCCAATTCTCCCAGCAGTTTTTGTAGGCTCTTGTCCCAAAAGCTGGGATCTTTGGGTTTATCAAACACTATGTTGCAGAAGTCATTTACCCCAACTCTAGTCCACTGATCATCCTTTCTGTCTCTTAGTACCATATAGTTTGATGATCACTGCTTTGTAGTATAGTTTGAGATTTGAAATGCTAGGTCTCCATCTTTACAATTTTTTTCTCTAGTTCCCTTGATAGTCTTGATCTTTTGTACTTCCAGATGAACTTTGTAATATTTTTTTCTAATTCTATAAAAAGTTTTTTGGTAGTTTAATAGGTATGGCACTGAATAAGAAAATTAATTTAGGTAAAATTGTCATTTTTATTATATAAACTCATCCTACCTATGAGCAATTAATGTCTTTCCAATTGTTTAAATCTAGTATTATTTGTATGAAGGGTGTTTTGTATTTATGTTCATATTGGACAGTTTTAATTGTGATATTGAGTCAAATCTTGCCCCTCTCTAAAGCTTCTATCCTTAGTGTCTAGTTCAGGCCCAAGAAATAGGTTTCTCTTTAGTCCCTCTTCCCTCCTCCTCCAACCCCAAAGACTGTTTGAAGAAGGAATCAATGAAGAGGGAGTACTAAAACACTCAAGTGCACAGTCTACTGCAAGGTTAAACAACCCTACAGTCATCAAAAGACTATAGGAAGAATTGGTATAAGGCTGTTGTGCAAAGGAAAACTGAAGCAAATTTTGGACTTTCTGGCACTCAGGTGGAACAAACAGCAGTTGGAATGTTAGAGAGAAGATATTGACAAGAATGACGGTGGGGGGAGGGGCAACTTGGATTGACAGTGGGTCTTGTGAGTCTGTCTTTCCTGGCCCTCGGACTGGAAGGAGCCTCTCTCCCTGTCTCGGGATAGAAGTACAACAGAATGGTCCACTGGGGAGGAAAATGCAATAACGGAGAACATTCAAATTAGCAGACCTCCTGGAGACAATGACACTGAAAGCATGGATGATATTAAGAAAGAACATACATATGGTTGGCATATATATGCCAATGACATAATAGAAAAGTCAACCTTAAATCCTTATGTCAAAGAATACCAACCAATAGTCATTGCACAAGAAAAAGCAAACACAAACATTACACCATCCTTAAGTCTCCATGATAATGCAATTCTATTGCAAACTGATGATGGATTACAAAATGAATGTTCCATGCAACAAGAGAAGTCTGTAGCTAAAGAACGAAACTGGGATATGATAGCAGATCCACAGGAAGGAACAAACACACAAGCACCAAATCCATCAACACATAACATAGAGTTATAGCACACTACTGGGCAAGAGCTTGCAAAAGACTTGAGGAATATAGAAATCACCAAGCAAGAGTCAGAGCAAGACACGAATCACGCAGAACCACTATATACAATGATATTTGACTCAGAAAGCAGGAAGACCAAGAACTTTATGAATATATCAAACTTTACAATCAAGATCACAAGGCTTTACAAGAATGTGAGACAGATGATTACATTAACAACTCAAATCAAGAACAAACAATCCTGTCAGAAGAGTTAGTTCAGGGCATAGAAAACACAAAATCATTAGAAGAAATGATGGCAGCATTGGGAATCAAGAATTATTAAGAATTTTATGAAAAGATTGAGGTTGACAAAGAAGACACTGAATTAGGAGTAGAACAAAATTGCATACTTGATAGAAAACAGAGGAAGAAGCAAACAATGTAATGATCCTATCGCATCTTCCTTTCTCTGACTTAGAATTTTTCACAAACCAGACTGTCAGTTAACAAATTATATGCAAGCTTTATAAACAAAAATAGAAGAGTTGTATGAAATGGGCTTGATACAACAAACAGTACCCCTGGATTACAATTTGCACAACATCAAACCAGGAGACAAAGTATATTTTAAAGAATTTCAATAGAAAATTGGCTACAGACATAAAATGGACTAGACCGCATGAAGCATTGCTTACTACTCCGACAGCTATAAAAATTGTAGGGAAAGACTTATGTTTCCACTGTTCTCACATAAAACCAGAAAAATCCTATACCACAGTAATAGACATAGAAGAAGAAGATAGCTAAACAAAAGATAGTATTGAAAAAATGAAAACAAAAACTGATTAACATAAAAAGTATACCATAAAGACACAATAGTGACACATCATGTTTGAGACAAGAAGATCCCAGCAGTCAAGCATGCCACAGTGAGAAGAAGACAAATTTCCAGCCCAGAGGAAAAGCATCAAGAAAAGCTGCTAGAGAGAAGAAACAAAGAGAAAAAGCTGAAATAGATAGCTAAGACTTTGAAGTTTGTAAATTTGTTTATATAAGAAGAGGAGAGATGGAAAACAGGGCTTAGTAAGACTGAGTGTGTTGAAATAATAAAACAAAATTAATTTCACATATTAGGGAAAGAGCATGCAACACTACATAACTTGGAAGAAAGAAGAGATCCATCAGTCAACATGAGAAGTGGAGATCTGAAGAAACTTGATAAGTATTCATTCAACACAACACTATTATATACAAAACACAAAATCACAAAGTGACATATTGGGAGATCTTGTGTAAATAAACGAGTGTCTGAAATTGCATTTATGCAAAATGTAAATATGTATATAGTTAGTTCCATAAGGTTTTAGGCAAATAGAAAGATCAATAGATATTTCTCTTTGACTGACATCAAGATTAGGGAACTATGTATGTTATTGCATTAGATGTAAATAATCTCTATAAATAATGTATATACTATAATTAGGTTAGTAACAGTGATAGAGTCTGTAAATATTTAGCATAGCATATGTATATGTTGAACATAAGATTAGGTTATAGATTAGACTAGGGAATTAGAGAATAGTTATAATAAGTAGGGAATAGATTAGGAGAAAGTTAAGTTAAGCATAACATAGACAGTTGTACTTAGAAATAGACTTAAATTGCATTTGCAGATAGTAAAGTTTTCATTGTTTATTGTAAAGCTGACTCTGAAATTGTATTTAATGGAAATATATAGATAAAATAGTTTGCAAACAATTATAGATATAAAATAGGAAAAATGTTTGCATTAGTTTGACTTAGCAAGAGTAAGTAGTATTAGCACTAAGATTCAAATTTCTTTGTAATGGTTTTAATTATTTATTGTATCAAATTTATTGTGAAACCCCAAAACTTTCCTTACCCAAACTTTCCTGCATAAAATTCCTTAGATTAGATAAAGTTAGCATAGAATAGTGATAGAGTAATTGAGGGAAGATTATTATTTTGGGGGGAGTAGTTAGAAATTAGATATAGTAGATTGGCAAGTATAATAACAATAAGTGACCTTGGGAAGGTCACAACAAAAAAAGGGGACAATTGTGGAAAGGAAAACAAGCAAATTTTGAACTTTCTGCCACTCAGGTGGAACAAACAGCAGTTGGAATGTTAGAGAGAAGATATTGACAAGAATGACAGTTGGTGGGGGGAAGGGAACTTGGAGTGAAAGTGGGTCTCATGAGTCTCTTTCCTGGCCCTCAAACTGGATGGAGCCTTTCTCCCTGTCTTGGGATAAAAGTTCCTCTATTCCTGATTTTCCCAACTGTTGTAGTTTCCCAACTACTTGGATTCCTGTGATCATGTCATTGGACAAAAGGATTAAAGGGGAGCAGTTTCAACTGTAAGACTGGTCTTTAAGGGTGTCAGCCCAAAGAGACAGGCCCAACCAGCTCTGAAGTTCAGAACATTTTCTTCCTCTTGCTGTCTACTGGTAAGACTTTGAACTTAAGAAAGCTAACACAGATTAGTTTAGACAGGAATAAAAGAAACCCTTCACCAGTCTACAAAGCCTGGCCTCAGCTCTAAAGCTGAGAGAGACTCAAACCCAATCTAGGAAAATCCTGATTTCCTCTTCCCTATTACCTCCCCAATCCAAACTTGTTATTAAATCAATCTTTATTTAAATAACTGCAGTCAGATAAAAGAATTATCATTTCAGGGGACATAGAAGGAGTTGAACCTCAGGACAGTCATTCAATCATAAATGGTCCTTATCGGACCCTTGCCAGGTGACCTTGGTCTGGGGAGGCTTGTCCCTCAGGAAGGTGTGTGCTTGCCTGCTTTGGGGTATCTTCAACATCAATCAATAGAGAAGACATCCCTCAGGCTATCATAGGTGGCCCATTTCTCAGGAACCCCATTTTTCAAAGTTAGCCTCTCAGCACAGGGTATCTCTCTCCTTTTACCTCACTGGTAGCCATATTCCCTCTCTCCCTTCAACTCCTCCATTCCCTGTTACAAAAGCTTCCTTATTCCCTGATACTTCTTCAATATTCCTACATTCCTTTTAAATATTACACTGTAGATTTCCTAGTAAGATATCTAACTCAGAGCTTTTGTTTTTCATGGTGAAATCAGTTCCAATTCCAATAGACAAAGATAAGGATATAGATTTTAAAAAGTAATTTAGAAAACATTGACATTTAAAAAAACAACACTGAAATGAGTCCAGTTATTCCTTAAACTCATTTGGTCATGGAATAATATATTCCTAGATTTAGAGCTGAGAGTGACCTTAGGGATTACCAATTCCACTCCCCACATTTTATAGATGAGGAAACTGAGAGTTAAGATACTTAAGAGTTAAGGACAAGAAAGTTAAGTGACTCATTCAGGATCACACTGCATCTGAGATAGGATTGAAACCCAAGTCTTCCCAATTCCAAGTCACAAATACTCCATTCTATACTGCTTTAATAAATATTTATTGAACATTTACTATTGTTAGTATAGTGTGGCAAGGAGCTATACTCTTTGAGGATGCCAAGAAGTATAAAACATGCTTGTTTTAGTTTAGTTTAGATGTCAAAAAGTATAAAACATGTCCACTGTCTAGAAGTCTGTATTGTAGCTGGTGAGAGAAAACACAGTTACATGAAACTCTAATAATAAGAGGTATCAGATATTTTGAATGAGTGTTGAAAGCTGTAAATCCTGTAGGAATTCAGAGGAGTCAGGGTTGTCTGGAAGGAAGCAGAATTTGAGCCAATCCTTGGAGAATGGAAAGGATCTGAACAAACCAAAAAGAACAACAAAAGACCTCTTCTGATGCCTATTTGGAAAGTGGAATTGACCCTGGGATAGAAGGCTCTGCTAGCAAAGGATAATCTAGAGAAGTGATTGTCAAGCAGAGAAGATTTTTAATGTGGTGCTTGCTGTTGAACTCTACACTTATGATGTCCTAAGACCATTACATTTTGAGTCTAATCAACTAGTTGGCCATGGGACAATGCATTTTTAGCCTTGGTAACTTAAAACAAACAAACAAACACCTTACCTTCAGTTTTAGAATTAGTTACTATGTATTGGTTCCAAGGTGTAAGGGCTAGGCAATGGGAGTTAAGTGACTTGCCTAGGGTCACACAGCTAGAGAGTATTGGAGACCAGTCATCCTGTCTCCAGACCTGACACTTTGTCCATATTCCCATCTAGATGCCCAAACATTTATTAGGCACTTACAATTTGCTCTGGGGCAATGAATAGAGTTCTGGCTTTGAGGTCAAGAACACTCATCTTTCTGAGTTCAAATCTGACCTCAGATATTTCCTAGCTGTGTGATGCTGGGCAAGACACTTCACTTTGTTTGCCTCAGTTTCCTCATCTGTAAAATGAGTTGGAGAAGGAAATGGCAAACCACTCTAGTATCTTTGTCAAGAAATTCACAAATGGAGTCATTAAGAGTAGGGCATGGCTGAAAATTACTGAACAACAATATAATTTTCTAGGATCTGTGGTAAGCATTGGGGATACCAAAGAGGAAAAAATAGACAATCTCTGCCATTGAGAAGCTTACAATCTAATGAGGGAAGTCAATAACAAAAGGAAGATGTAAAGGGAGGAGAGGCAAGAGAGGGAGTGCCAGAAGGCGCAATGCCCTTTGGAGTCAAAACTAAGCTGATCTGATACTGGAAAAGGAGAGCTACTTGGAAAGTTCTGAATGTTCTCAGCCCTTTATAAAGGAAGATATGGGATGCTGCCTACTGCTCTACCTTCCAACCCTTCCATCAGAGGAGAAAGACAACTGAGGAAATTGAAAAGATGTTGAGTATTAAAAGCTGTGTCAATCACCATAGTGATGAGATTTGAGGTAATCAGCTTGGTGGTGTGTGAAACTGATGAAATCACAGATTCTTGAAGTAAATGAGCAAAAGGAAAATGATGACATTCTAGGAGAGATAAATGGTATGAAAGAAGTGTTAAGGGACACAGGAAAACTGTGTTGTAAGTAGGCCATGGGAGGCATGGAAGATTAGGATGGGACATTAGAAAGAAAGATGGTGGAAGGCCCTGCATGACCAGCTAAGGAGTTGGGACCATGTTTAGTAGGCAATGGAAATCCATCAAGATTTTTGGAAAAGAGGAACAGCATGCTGGAAGTGGTAATTTAGGAAGATTAATTTGGCAGCTGTGTCAATTAATTGCAGGATGGATTGCAGGGGGGAGAGACTAGAAACAAGGACAAAAGTGATAGATGAGCAAAAGATGACTAAGGTTTTGGAGTCTGAATGAATGGTGCTGCCCCTGTCCAATGACAAAGAAATAAAATCTTAGATTTCTTGTGCAGGAAAATAGTGATACAGAGCAATGAAAGAAGCTAAAAATAAACCAAAAACAATGTTCTTAAGCAGAGTCATAACTAAGGTGGGTCAATCAAGGCTTTTTCCCAAGGCCCCCAATTTAAAATGCAAAAAAGATTTAACACATGCACAATAGAATAGAAGCCACTATGGTAATTAATTTTCCCTCTTACTCAAATAAATTTGTCTTAATTATTTCTTATGTTATTTTTATATAATTGTTTAAAAAGTTGATTTGAGGTCATGCTCCCAATCCATGTGTTTCTTGCTTATAGTTTACAGAATTGCTAATTCTGACTTTTCCCTCAAAAAAAAAAAGGTGACAGAGCTCTAACTGAAATTTGGCATCAAGATTCAAATGTAACACATGAGAGATACTAGAATATTTATAAAGCCTTTTATAAGTAACCCTTGCTCTTCTCTTAAAATGAATTTCTTCAAAATAAAGCCAATTTATCCCAGAACAGAAATAAACTAGGGATCATATTCCTCGAGACAAAATTTAACATTTTTGGTGATGAGGGGTTATTATGCTCATTCAGGTTTTAAAAATACTAGAAATTCTAATTGTGGAAGTGTTTTGCACCATTTACTATGAGATGTTTACCTCCCCATAATTACCTTCTTTCCTATCTATCCATATTCACAGAACATGGACTTTCTCCCAAGCCTATTTGGTACCCAGATTCCATATTAGTGAATAATAAAAACAGCCAATATCTAGACAGCTATGTAGTGGTTTAAAGTTTCCAAAGCACTTGACGTGCATTATATCCTTTGGTCTTCTTGAAAGCCCCATGGAGTTGATGTTATAGGTATTATTATTGCTATTTACTGATCAAGAATCTGAGCCTCAGAGAAGGTAAATGACTTGAATTGCCTCTGAATTGGCCGCCAAGAGTTTTGTTTTTTTTTTCAACCAAGTCTCTCCTGATTCTGATTTAAAAACTATTTTTCACTAAAGTGTGCTTCCTCTCAGGTGGAAGTACCTAACTCTTCAGTTTCTTTTTCAATGGATGAGGATGGGGTACTCTAATGAATACTGATATATAAAATAAAAATTAAGCTTAAAAACAGATGTCAAGTGAGGACTATTGACATTGCAAAATGAGTCTTTCCTTTCAAAAAGTTTCCACTACAGTGTTCTTCATAATCATTTAAAATGTATTAATTTATATAAAACTACCAAGAACACAGGGCAGCTAGGTGGCACAGTGGATAAAGTGCCAGGTCTAGAGTCTAGGCTTCATTTAAAGCAAGTGTAGCTCTAAGAGAACATAAGCTGCTTGAAGTCAGGGAATTGTCTTTGGTTCCTTAGTGGTTCATCCAGTGCTTTCTGATGATAGGTACTTCCTTAATGGTTACTGGACTGAATAGAACTAAAATTGAATCAGAAACAAACGAATTTCTAAAATCAAATGGAGTAAACCTACAAAATTTGCATTACCAGGTGCCATTGTCTATTACTTGCTTTCATTTCATCTTGAAGATTTCAGTTCAAGACTTTACAATCAGTTAAATGAATTGGTATCTTACTCTGACACATCTTAAAGTTCAAAATTCAGTAAAACTTTTTTACTTGAAATCAGGATTACTTATGTTTATTACAATGTCATCCTTAGAAGCCTTGAAATTTATCAACCAAATATATATTTCTTTACCCCTCGCCATTTGTTGTTGTTTTTCAGTCTTGTCTAGGAGTTTTCTTGGCAAAGAGTGGAATGGTTTGCCATTTCCTTCTCCAGTTCATTTTACAGATGAGGAAATGGCAAAGCCAGTGGAATGGTTTGCCGTTTCCTTCTCCAGCTCATTTTATAGATGAGGAAACTGAGGCAAACTGGATTTGCCCAGGCTCACAGAACTAGGAAGAATTTGAAGCTAGATATGAATTCAGGAAAATGAGTCTTCTTCACTCCAGTCCTGGAGCTCTATCTACTGCACCAAATAACTTCATCTCTCTCTATGCCAAATGTAAAATGATTTATTGCAAAGCTTTTCAAGTTTAGGACACTGGTTGAACTCAGACCATGCTCATAATTCTCGAAAGTTATATTTAACTCAGACTATTCACTGGAAGGATTACTTACTGAAGTTGAAGCTTAAATACCGGCTATATAATCAGAAGACAGGACTCACTAAAAAGCTGGGAAAGATTAAAGGCATAAGGAGGAGATGGTAGAAGATGAGATGACTAGACAGTGTCATGAAAATAGGGAACATGAACTTGGATTTTGGGAGATAGTAGAGGACAGAAAGACCTGGCATGCCATGCATGGTCTGTGGGGTCACAAGGAATCAGACACAACTGAACAATTATTTGTCAGTTACATGAAGTATTTTGGTTTGATTTAATTTTTTTTAACAAAATGAGATTCCATTGGAGCCAGTCTCCACAAGATGAAAGACAGTAAAGAAAAGAGAGCAGTACTTGGAATTAGAGGTTCTGGGTTTGACTCCTAGTACAATGCTCTTTGGTCTTGTGTGATCTTGGGAAGATCATTGTTTGCTAAGACTTGGCTGAGCTAATGCTATTTGTTTTATAATCTCACTCCTCCAACAAGCATGTCTGTGTATGTAAATATATTTATGTGTGTGTACAAGTGGATACAAATAAGATCTTTTAGTGGAAGAGCTAGGATAAGAGTTCAATTTTCCTGACAGTCCAAGGTTCCTTGTATCCCACCATGAAGACTATGTTCTCCTTCGTTACATCTGTCTGCTTGGTATTTCTGCTTCACAGACTTAGAGTTAGCCAATTATCCTGTGGCATAGTGCATGACAAATTGTAGGTACCTAATATTGTTGATTGTTGTTTGAATTGTTGATTGATTGATTGTTGTTGATTGAATGATTGATTGCAGCACATCAGATTGGTTTGCTGTTCCTCATCAGTCCTGAATTATGCTATCATTTGGGGAGCTTCACCACCTAGGATAGTTAGGTGACATAGTGGCTAGAGCACTGGGATTGGAAATCTAGAAGATTCATCTTTCTGAGTTAAAATCTGGCCTCAGACACTTATTAGTTGTATTACCTTGGGCAAATCACTTACCTATGTTTTCCTCAGTTTCTCCATGTATAAAATGAGTTGGAGAAGGAAATGGGAAACCACTCAATTATCTTTGTTTTTTAATTTTATTTAATTAGTCAACTTAGAACATATTTCTTTGGCTACAAGAATTATATTCTTTACCTCCCCTACACCCACTCCTTCCTGTAGCCAACACACAATTCCACTGGGTTTTATATGTGTCCTTGATCAAAACCTATTTCCATGTTGTTGATGTTTGCACTAGGGTGTGTGATAGAGGAATGATCCTCTAATACAGGTAATCATTTAGAGCAGTGGTTCTCAACCTTTCTAATGCCGTGACCCCGCAATACAGTTCCTCATGTTGCAGTAACCCCAAACCAAAAAATTATTTTGGTGGCTACTTCAAAACTATAATTTTGCTACAGTTATGATTCGGAATGTAAATACCTGATATGCATTATGTATTCTCATTGCTACAAAATTGAGAGGTTGAGAACCCCTGATTTAGAGTCTACATCCCCAATCATATCCCCATCGACCCATGTAATCAAGCAGTTGTTTTTCTTCGGTGTTTCTACTCCCACAGTTTTTCCTCTGAGTGTGTGGATAGTGATCTTTCTAGTAGATCCTTCCCAGTTGTTCAGGATCACTGCATTGCCATTAATGGAGAAGTCCATTACATTTGATTGTATCACAGTCTCTGTATATAATATTCTCCTGGTTCTGCTCCTCTCACTCTGCATCACTTCCTGGAGGTTATTCCAGTTCCAATGGAATTCTTCCACTTTATTATTCCTTTGAGCACAATAGTATTCCATCACCAACATATACCACAATTTGTTCAGCCATTCCCTAATTGGAGAGCATCCCTTCATTTTCCAATTTTTTGCTACCACAAAGAGTGCAGCTATGAATATTCTTGTACAAGCCTTTTTTTCTTTTTATCTCTTTGGGGTACAAACTCAGCAGTACTATGGCTGTATCAAAGGGCAGACAATATTTTAGTGCCCTTTGGGCATAGTTCCAAATTGCCCTCCAGAATGGTTGAATCAATTCACAATCTACCAGCAGTGCATTAATGTCCTCACTTTGCCACATCCCCTCCAGCATTCATTACTTTCTGTTGCTGTCATATTAGCCAATCTGCTAGGTGTGAGGTGATACCCCAGGGTTGTTTTGATTTGCATCTCTCTGATTATAAGAGATTTAGAACACTTTTTCATGCGCTTATTAATAGTTTTGATTTCTTTATCTGAAAATGGCCTATTCATGTCCCTTGCCCATTTATCAATTGGAGAATGGCTTGATTTTTTTGTACAATTGATTTAGCTCTTTGTAAATTTGAGTAATTAAACCTTTGTCAGAGGTTTTTATGAAGATTGTTTCCCAATTTGTTGCTTCCCTTCTAATTTTGGTTGTATTGGTTTTGTTTGTACAAAACCTTTTTAGTTTAATGTAATAAAAATATTCATTTTACACATCATAATTTTTTTCTGATTGTTGCTTGTTCTTAAAATCTTTCCTTTCCCAAAGATATGACATGTATACTATTCTGTATTCACCTAATTTACTTATGGTTTCCTTCTTCATATTCAAGTAATTCACCCATTCTGAGTTTATCTTAGTGTAGGGTGTGAGGTGATCCAAACCCAGTCTCTCCCATACTGTCTTCCAATTTTCCCAGCAGTTTTTATCATATAGTGGATTTTTGTCCCAAAAGCTGGGATCTTTGGGTTGATCATAGACTGTCTTGCTGAGGTCACTTACTCCAAGTCGATTCCTCTGATCCTCCTTTCTGTCTCTTAGCCAGTACCATATTGTTTTGATGACCACTGCTTTATCTTATACTTTGAGATCTGGTAGTGCAAGGCCACCTTTCTTCACATTTTTTTCATTATTTCCCTGGATATCCCTGATCTTTTGTTCTTCCGAATGAACCTTGTTATGGTTTTTTTCTAATTCAGTAAAAAAAGATTTTGTTTTTTTTTGGCAGTTTGATGGGTATGGCACTAAATAAGTAATTAGTTTGGGTAGGATTGTCATTTTTATTACATTAGCTCATACTACCCATGAGCAATTAATGTTTTTCCAATTGCTTAGATCTAGTTTTAATTGTGTAGAGAGTGTTTTGTAGTTGTATTCATATAGTTCCTGTGTTTGTCTTTGCAGATAGATTCCTAAGTATTTTATATTGTCTAGGGTGATTTTAAGTGGAATTTCTCTTTCTAATTCTTGCTGCTGAAATTTGTTGGAAATATATAGAAAAGCTGATGACTTATGTGGGTTTAGTTTGTATCCTGAACCTTTGCTAAAGTTGTTGATTCTATTGACTAGATTTTTAGTTGATTCTCTAGGATTATTTAAGTAAACCATCATATCATCTACAAATAGTGATAGCTTGGTATCCTCATTGCCTATTTTAATATCTTCAATTTCTTTTTCTTCCCTAATTGCTACTGCTAGTGTTTCTAGTACAAGGTTAAATAATAGAGATGATAATGAGTATCCTTGTTTCACTCCTGGTCTTATTGGGAAGGTTTCTAGTTTATACCCATTGTGGATGATGTTTGCTGATGGTTTTAGATAGATACTATTTATTATTTTTAGGGAAGACCCATCTACTCCTATACTAGAAAGTTTTCAATAGGAATGAGTGTTGTATTTTGTCAAAGGCTTTTTCTGCATTTATTCAGGTAATCACGTGATCTTTGCTGGTTTGCTTGTTGATATGGTCAATTATGTGGATGGTTTTCCTAATATTGAACCATCCTTGCATTCCTGGTATAAATTCCACCTGATCAAAATGAATAACCCTCATGATCACTTCCTGGAGTCTTTTGGTTAATATTCTATTTAAGATTTTTGCATCTATGTTCTTCAAGGATATTGGTCTATAGTTTTCTTTCTCTGTTTTTGTCCTGCCTGGCTTTGGAATCAGTACCATATTTGTGTCATAAAAGGAATTTAGTAGAACTCCTTCTTTGCTTATTCTGTCAAATAGTTTGTATAATATTGAGATTAATTATTCTTTGAATGTTTGATAGAATTCATTTGTGAATCCATCTGGTCCTGGGGATTTTTTCTTAGGGAGTTCTTTGATGGCTTGTTCAGTTTCTTTTTCTGATATGGGGTTATTTAGGTATTCTTCTTCATCTTCTGGTAATCTAGGCAATTTATATTTTTGTAAATATTCATCCATGTCACCTGGATTGCCATATTTATTGCCATATAACTGGTCAGTTTTTATATATTTTAATATATAATATGTTTAATAATAGTTTTTAATGATTTCCTTAATTTCCTCTTCATTAGAGGTGAGGTCTCCTTTTTCATTTGTGATACTGTTCATTTGGTTTTCTTCTTTCCTTTATTTAAAATTAGTTTGACCAGTACTTTGTCTATTTTATTTGTTTTTTAAAGTACCAGCTTCTAGTCTTATTTATTAAATCAATAGTTCTTTGACTTTTACTTTTATTAATTACTCCTTTAATTTTTAGGATCTCTAATTTAGACCTCACCTGAGGATTTTTAATTTGTTCACTTTCTAGTTTTTTTAATTTGCACGCCCAATTCATTGAACTCTGCCCTCCCTAGTTTGTTAATATATGAACTCAAGGATATAAATTTTCCCTTAAGTACTGCTTTGACTGTATCCCATAAATTTTGAAAGGATGTCTCATCATTGTCATTTTCTTCAATGAAATTAACTGTTTCTATGATTTGTTCTTTAACTAACAAATTTTTGAGAATCATATTATTTAATTTCCAATTAATTTTTTATTTGCCTCCCCGTATACCCTCACTAATTATTTTTTTTTGCATTGTGATTTGAAAAGTTTGCATTTATTATTTATGCTCTTTTGCACTTGTTTTCCATGTTTTTGTGCCCTAGTACATGGCCAATCTTTGTGAATGAACCATGGGCTGCTGAAAAGGTGTATTTCTTTTTGTCCCTATTAATTTTTTTTTCTCCACAATCTACTAACTCTAATTTTTCTAAGATTTCATTCACTTCTCTTACCTCTTTCTTATTTATTTTTAGGTTTGATTTATCTAGTTCTGGTAGAGGAAGGTTCAGGTCTCCCACCAGTATAGTTTTTCTATCTATTTCATCCTTGAGCTCCACTAGTTTCTCCTTTAGAAATTTGGATGCTATGTTATTTGGTTCATACATGCTAAGTACTGATATTTCCTCATTGTCTATACTGCCTTTTTGTCAGATATCATTATTGCAACTCCTGCCTTCTTTTTATCAGTTGATGCCCAATAGATTTTGCTCCATCTGCTTACCATTACCCTATGCATGTCTACTTTCCTCATGTGTTTTTCTTGTAGACAACATATGGTAGGATTTTGGTTTCTAATCCCCTCTGCTATTTGCTTGCATTTTATGGGTGAGTTCATTCTATTCACATTCAGATTTATGATTATCAGTTCTGTATTTCCCAACATTTTGATTTTTCACTCCTAGTCCTGTCCTTTCTTCTTTCACTATTCCCTTCTATACTAGTGTTTTGTTTTTAATCAGTCCCTCTAATTCCCATTCTTATTTTACTTCCCTTTCTACCCCTTCTCCCTTCATATTCCCCTCTTATTTTCTTTACAGTCTTTTAAAATTACCTCCCCAATATCTCCCTCCCTTGTATTGCTTCCCTCCCTACCAATTTGTTACCTTTGTACTTCTCTATAGGGAGAGAACAGATAATCTTCCCCAATGGATCTGATTGTTCTTCCCTCTTTGAGTCAATTTCAGTGCACGTAAGAATTAAGTATTTCCTGTCTCCAAACTCTTTACCCTTCCAGTGTACTGGTGTTCTCCCGCACTCTCGTCATGTGTTTCTTTATGACATATAGATTTACCCCATTTTGTTTCTTTTCCCATTTCTCTTAGTATTAACTTTTTTTACCGCTAGTTTTATATGTATATGTGTACACACACACACACACACACACACACACACACACACACACACATATATATATATTTCTTGGCATTTCATCCTATACAGTTTGTCACTGTTCCCTCTATGTATAATTCTTCTAGCTATCCAGGTGATAATAACAATTTTTAAGAGTTACCAATATACTCTTTTTGTGTAGGGATACAAATCATTTTAACTTATTGGGTCCCTTAAACAAAGTTTTTTTTTTCTCCTTTCTTAATGACCTTTTGGTGATTCTCTTGAGTTCTGTGTTTGGGCATCAGATTTTCTGTTGAAGTCTGGTCATTTCTTTATGAATGCTTGGAAGTCTTCTATTTTATTAAATAACCCTACTTTCCCCTGCAAGACTATAGTCATTTTTTGCTGGATAGTTGATTCTTGGTTGTAGATCTAGTTCCCTTGCTTTCCAGATTATCATGTTCCATGCCTTTTGGTCCTTCAGTGTAGATGCAGCTAGATCCTGTGTTATCTTAACTGTGCTTCCATGGTATCTGAATGTCTTCTTCTTAGCAGCTTGTAATATTTTTTTCCTTGGTCTGGTAGTTCTTAAATTTGGCTAAAACATTCCTGGAAGTTGTCAGTTGAGGATTAAGTACAGTAGGTGATCTGTGAATTCTTTCAATCTCTACTTTTTCCTCTTGTTCTAGAATGTTGGGGCAGTTTTCTTTGATAATTTCCTGTAGAATGATGTCCAGGCTTTTTCTATTGTCATTATCTTCCGGCAGTTCAAGGATTCTTAAGTTGTCTCTCCTGGACCTGTTTTCTAGATCTTCCATTTTGTGGATGAGGTGTTTCATATTTTCTTCAATTTTTTAATTCTTTTGATTTTGTTTTATAGTTTCCTGCTGCCTTGTGAAGTCATTTGCTTCTAGTTGTTGGATTCTAGTTTTTAAAGACTGAATTTCATCACTGGCTTTTTGGTCATCCTTCTTCTGGTCTGATTTTCTTTGGAGGGCATCTTTCATTTCCTTTGCCACATCTTTCATCTCCTCTGCCTCATTTTCAAGCTGATTAATTTTGGCTTTCAAGACACTATTTTGTTTCCAGATGATTTATTTTGCTTTTTAAGTTTTTTCCCCAGTTGTCTTCAGTCTCTATTAATTGTTTTTTGAATTGTATTTTGAGTTCTTCCAAAGCCTATGTCCAATTTGCTGGAGTTTCTGTGCTTTTGCTTGATGTTCTTTGATCTTCCTCTGTTCCATTTGCTCTTTGTTCACTGCCTGGATAAAAGCTGTTGACTATAATTTCTTTTTTCTTTTGCTGTTGTTAACTCATATTTTCCTCATCCACCTCCCCCCATAGTTGCCTAAAGTCTTGGTCCTCTCATTACGTGCTGGTTCTATGGGTTTGGATTTTTCTGTCCTGAAGGGTCTTCTCTATTCTGCTGATTGATCAGGTTAGTCAGATGTTCCTAGACAGATAGTAGAAGCTGAAAAGGAGCTGGGCTTCCCACCCTGTTGTCAAGGTTGTTGCCTGTAGTTTGTTTCAGCTTTTGCCCTTGAAGCTTAGTCAGCAAGGCTCTCAGATCAGTCCGTGGGGTAGGGATGTTGGAGCTTGAGCTTCCCTGCCCTCTGAAGGCTTCTTATCTGCCCTATTGATGAAATTGAGCCAGGATGGAGGAGTTGATCTGCAAAGCTGGATTGCCCTGAGGCCAAAACCTCCAGAAAGGAGGGGGGCAAGATGAAACTTCTTGGCTGAGACTAGGTTGCCTGCTTTGAGCTTTTCCTCCAGCTGCCTCTATGCTACCTGTGTTCTATGCCCTCAGCCTGGTACAACTTTGCTGGCAAAGTACTCCCTCCAGACTAGTGCCCTTGCCTGCCCAGAGATTCCAGCCACTGCTGGAGGCTGAGAGCTGTAGGTGGGGAGGGGTTCTGGGACCTTCCTTATTCCTTCTCCTTAAACCTGCCTGTTCCAGAGTTCAGGATTTTTGGGGGGTGTACCTTTTACGTTGGGTCCAGGAGGACAGTCCCTAGCTCTGTCCTGTTGTTAGATTTGGTTTTCAGTCCTCTTGAAGAATTGTGTTTTTGATTGGTGAGGAAGGGTTTATGGAGGTCTGAACTGTTGCTGTCTTTAAGCCTCCATCTTGACTCCTGAGTGGGTCAAGTATCTTTGTTAAGAAAACCCTAAAAGGGGTCATGAAGAATTGAACATGACTACAAATAGTAAGCAACAATTTTTTGCACTGCCTACCTTTCAGAGTTATGAAAAAACATTTTGTAAAAATCCAAATTGCACATAAAAGTGAGTTTGCTATCATGGTAACTCCAGTGGTACCTAAGGTCTAACAGTTCTTGGCAAGTTGGAGAAGTTTTCAGAACAGACCTGGTGCTAGAGTGCATGTTTGTCCCTAGAGAGACAGCCTGTCTTAGGTTGGAGAGTCTCAGGCTAAAAAAGTCTTTTTTTTTTGACAGAACAACTGATGAAACTGCATCTCCTAAGAGAGAGTGGGTTTATAATCTGTCTAGGAATCGAGATCTCTCTTGAGATCATTAATAAGTAGTAATGCTTAGTAGATCTTAAAGGAGTGGTTGAGAAACCTCCTAAACCCTCTGGCAGGGTGTCCATTATATGCTCAGGTCTCAAAGCCATATGAAAAGCTGCTTAGTCCTGGCAGGGTCACTACTTTATAGAGCTTTGATGCCACCTGCAACTTGAAAGGGGCTGACAACATGAACTTGGACAGCACTTACTATATCATCACTGAATAGCCTGAGGATGCCAAGGAACTTCTGGGAACAGCCAATCTGCTATAGGAGCTGTTAGACCTGAAGTCTATTAATAGTTTTCTATACTTTTATGAGATCAATGAACACAGCAGGGTTCAGATTAGCAACTTTGATGTACTCTTCCTGTGTGTCTGAGGTGAAGGAGACACCTACTGCAGTGTCCATCTAAAGTCACACATACCGCTCACTCAGCTTGTCTTCCCCAAGCCTAAAATTCAAGGTTGAATGAATTATAGAATTTAAGATTTCCCTTTAAAAAAAAGAAGTATATGTCTTAAAATATTTATAGTCACTCTCTTCAATGGAAAGATCAGCACTTGTGGGCAACTGCTTAGAATAAGTGCATCAAAAATCATGGCTCTTGAATATCCATTTGGCAAATAATTTCAGTGTTTAAAAAAAAGTACTATCATGGGTGGAGGTCTTCCCTTCACAAACCCAGATCCCACCCCACTCTCACCCTTTATCATATGTACTTCATTAGGTCGTATGGTCAAACAAATTCAATACTTGGTGGCCAACTTGTTGGGGAAGAGCATCTCTGCATTTAATTATATTTCTCCTTAGATGTGAAACAAAGTTTAATTATTCCAGATATGTACTTAGAGCCTTTTTAGCTGACTAAACCTTCCCAGAACGTGTGTTTAACTGGCATAGCCTTCAAGTTTACACCTTTATGAGGCAATGGAATAAGTAATTAGTGAGTGGGAAATGGGAAATAAAATTAGGACAATAATGTTATATGAATATTAAACTCTAAAATTATAGAATTCCAGACTTTGAAGGCACTTAATTGGTATCGAGCATAATTCTTTTCTTGAAATATCAATCCCATCTAAAATATCTCTAACAAGTAGATCAATGTAATAGTCTCAGGGTAAATTATCTCAGAAATCTAATGTTTGATAAACCCAAGATCCCAGATTTGGGAATAAGAACCCACTATTTAACAAAAACTTCTAGGAAAATTGGAAAACAGTGTGGCAAAAACTAGGATTAGATCAATATCTCACACCCTATATCAAAATAAGATCAAAATGGGTATATGATTTAAACATAAAGAGTGATATTATAAATAAATTAGGTAAACATGGAATAGTATACCTGTCATATCTAAGGGGAAGGGAAGAATTTAAGACCAAGCAAGAGATAGAGGACATTACAAGATCTAAAATGAATAATTTTGATTATATTAAATTAGAAAGTTTTTGTACAAACAAAACCAAAGCAACCAAATTAGAAGGGAAGCAACAAACAGAAAAAAAATTTAATACAAAATTCTCTGACAAAGGTCTAATTTTTCAAATGTACAAAGAACTAAGTCAAATTTATAAGAAATCAAATCATTACCCAGTGGACACACCTAGCAGTTTGGCCAATATAACAATAAAGGAAAATGACAAATGCTGGTGGGGATGGGGCAAAACTGGGACACTAATGCATTTTAGTGGAATTATGAATTGATCCAACCATTCTGGAAGGTAGTTTGGAATTATGCCCAAAGGGCTTTAAAAGAATACCGTTTGATCCATTAACAACACTACTAGGTTTATATCCCAAAGAGACAAAAAATAGAAAAGAATCTGTTTGTACAAAAATATGTATAGCTGCACTTTTTGTGATGGCAAAAAAATTGGAAAATATGGTGTTGTCCCTTGATTGGGGAATGGATGAACAAATTGTGGTAAATTATGGTGATGGTATATTATTGTGCTATAAGGAATGATGAACTCTTTCATTTCTATAAGAACTGGAAAGACCTACATGAACTGATGTGGAGTGAAATAAGCAGAACCAGGAGAACACTGTACACAGTAACTGAAACATTGTGGGATGATCAAATGTAATAGATGTTGCTACTAAAAGCAATGCAATGATACAGAACAATTCTGAGGGACTTATGAGAAAAAATGCTATCCACAACTAGAGAAAGAAATGTTGGAATAGAAGTCCAGAGGAAAACATGATTTATCACTTGTTCATATGGGTATATGATTTGGTGTTTTGGTTTTAAAAGATGACTCTCTTGCAAAAACGAATAACATGGAAATAGGTTTTGAGAGATTATATATGTATATATATATATATATATACATACATATATCTATATCAAACCCATTGGAATTGCTTGCCAACTCTGGGAGGGGGGAGGGAAGAGGGGAAGGAGACAATAAGAATCATGTAACCATGGGAAAAATAGAAATTTAAAAAGAATAACAAAAATTGAAATTAAATTAAAAGATATCCCTAACAAGAGGTCATACAGCCTCCATTTGAAAAATTCCAGTGTTAAGGAGCAAATTAATTTCTGAGGTAGCCCATTCTACTTTTGAACAGAAACTGACTGTTAGGAAACTAAAATCAATTTCAATATAGCTTTCATCTGTTGGTTCTAGTTCTGGGTCTGATTATATTATTCTGGGCCAAGCAGAACAAATCTGATCCACTTGAAGCCCACAACTACCACCTTAAATATATTATTTTTATTAATCCTTCCGTCTTCTCTCTCCTTTTCCTCTCTCTGTAACTTCTCACTGACTCACCTCAAACAGATCCATTTCTTGTAAAATATAGGAAAAATCAAGTAAAATAACTACAACCACAACTACAACAAAACATCAGCTATATCCAAAAGTACATACCTTATTCCACGTCTCTTATTTGTGCTACCACTGGTTTTCTGAAGTCATGATTATTCAATGTGTTGGTTCAACATTATTGTGGTCATTGTAAAAATTGTTCCCCTGGTTCTGCTTACTTTTCTGTATATCAGCTCATACAAATCTTCCAAAGGGTCTCTGAATTTTTCATCTTGGTAATTTTTACAGAACATCAGTATCCCATTACATTCATAGTGCTTGATACACCAGAGGTATTTAAGAGATTCATGCTGACTGACTGATGCTCTTATACTTCTATCTGTTCAGCCACTTCCCAGTTGATGGGTATTTGCTTTTTCACCTACCCTTCACAAAGCTATCCAAATATTCTTCCTACTGAACCATTTCATTTTCTGTTCAATAACTTTCCATTAATTGCTATTGTCTATTGGGTAAAATACTAACTCCAACTACACTCTATCTCCAACCTATCTTTTCAGACTTATTTTATATAAACTCATGCAAACTAGACTATTACTTGCTATTCTCTGATCTTGTCTTGCCCCATCCTGTCCTCATGCATTCCAGCAGGCTAAAACACATTCTTTCCACATATCTTTCTGATAGAATCCTTCTTTCTTCTTTCTTCAAGGGAAAGCTGAGACCCTTTCTATTAGATTGTAAGTTCTTGAGGGTAGACACTGTAGCATTTTTAATTTTCATTAGCACCTTGACCTATGCATTGAAAAGAGTAAGTACTTAGTAAATATTTGTTGAATTGAATCCTTCATTTACACATCACTATTTCAAATATTTGTCTCCCACTACCAATACATGTTTTCTTCTTCATACTAATCTTTCCCTGTTTTTTCAACCAATCATTCTCTTACTATTCTAAATCCTTCTTTTTGATGTTCTCCAACTTTGATTTTGACTTTCAATGAGTCAGTCAACTAGCATTTATTAACTACCTACTATGGGCCAAGTACTATCCTAGGTTCTAGAGATAGAAAGAAAGGAAAAAGACAGTCTGCCCTCAAGGATCTCACAGTCTAATGGGGAGACAATATGTAAACAACTACAGAATATATAAACAAATAATAGACAGGATAAATTTGAAATAATCAACAAAGAGAGGATACTAACATCAAGGAGATATATGAATCTTTATAAACTTAGTAAGTCTTTATCAAAGATTTTTGATAAAAAAATCTGATATCCTCAGACATGTAATAGCTTTGTGACCCTGGACAAGTCACTTAACCCTGTGTGCCTCAGTTTTCTCATCCATCAAAAGAGCTGGAGAAGGGAACAACAAAACAATCCAGTATCTTTACCAAGAAAATTTCAAATGAGATCACAAAGACCCTTATTCCTGGGTTCCAGTCTGAGCTTAGACACTACCTGTGTGATCTTGGGCAAATCACTTAACTCTGCTTGCCTCAATTTTCTCATCTGCCAAATGAATTGGAAAAGAGGATGGCAAACTGCTTCAATATATTTTCCAAGAAGACCCAAGTGAGGTCACAAAAAAAAAATCTTACACAAAGGAAAGAACTATACAACCCCCCTCCCCCCAAAGGAGAGTAATAGATAGAACGTAGAGAGAATTCTCTCAGCAGAGCATGGTGTAAGGATAGGTAAGAAAGGAAGCATATACTATCAGAAAAAATCAGTATGTCTGTTTCATTAAATTTGTTGTTGCAAGAAAGAGTTCTATTTGGGATACAAAGGCGTGATTTGTTACAAAAAATGACAATATTTGAAAATGCATTTGAAGAGAGATTATGGTTGATATACATAGTTACAAAGGATCACGTGACAATAAATTAATTTATAACGAGTTGAGTAGCAAATGGAAAGTATAACAGCAGCGAAATGATAGGAACTGGATGCTTTGCAATCATGGTGGCCAAGCCTTGCTTCAGAGAAGAAAAATGTAAGAATGCCCCTAACTCCTTTCTTTGCAGGGGTAGAGGACAACTGGCATAGAAAACGGTCTCATCATGGTAGATCTGAGAGGTGATATTGATTAGGTTTTTTTTCTCTATTAAACATTTTTTTGAAAGGCATGGCTCTCTGGGAGGGGGCAGAGGAAGGATACAATATTGTCTATAAACTTAAATGTCATCTTTGATAGAATGATGTAAAAACATAAAGGATGGGAGAAGGGAAGGGAAGAAGCATTTATTAATAGACTCCTTTAGAAATGTTATCTCATTTGATTGATGAATTATATAAATAGATTTAAAAATACATTTGACAGTAGGAATTCTATGAGATTTTTGGTTAATGGAACAAGGAACTTCCTCAATTCAGGATACTTTCTGTACAGGATTGTTCAGAAGTGGGCCTTGCTTCTAAAAATTCAATATTAATATTCTTTCATGAACTTTGAAGCACCCAGCCTTGAAGGTCACTAAGAGCAGGTAGACTAGAAAAGGATATGAATTTCAGAGACAAACATTTTTGAATGAGAATGTCCAAGCTCATCAGCCCAGTTACATAAATCCTTTTAGCCTTCCTTGTGTGTGAAGGTGCAAGTGAAAGGGTAATCCTTAAAAGGGTATTCTTTTCAGCCTGCTTTGATTATGAAATCCAGTCCCACTGCCAATGACATCACTGTAGAGAAATGGACCGTGTAGACGTTCCACCATCCATGAGTCAGTCACCCTTTTCCAGCAGAAGCTCTGAGAGGAAGTGCATATTTTTTAATAGAAAGCATATCAGGCTGAGATGAATGAGCATGTAGTATTCCCTGGGGCTTTTGGATTAAATGCAGAGTTTAATAATTACTCTAATTACTTCTGTTGTGATTCTACCTTTGAATCAACATCAAACAAACATATAACAATTAGTTACACTTTCATTTAATCAACTACTTCTAGGAAAACTGGCTCTTATTATTTCTTCTTACACACTTATGCCAGGAGAACAAGGCCAGATATAAAATATTGTTTGAATTTGGGGGTAAATATCTATTAGCACGAAATGATATATTTTCCTTTCAGACATAATTTCAGTGAACTGATACCTTTGGAGGGCCATTGTGATTGTTGGCCTTAGAGTTTATCTTCAAAACATGAGGATTCTAAGTAGTTGCAATGCACTTCTGCTCCGAATCAACCTATGTATTTTTTCCCTTTCCATCCCACACATGTGCTACATCCTGGACCAAGGGAGCTCACTTTTAGTACAATTACTGCTGTTTGACATTTTTAATAGTTTTTTTTCTAGCCCACCCAGGCACTACTTGGTACTTCTCATCATCAGGGCTGACAATGCAGGGTATGTGTGGGATTTCAAGTGCACATAAAGGCCTATTTGCCCCTACTGTCTGTCAGGGTGTCTAAAGTTCTCATTATTAGGTTTTATTCTTTTGGGCCCAGAGGCGCCTATCCAAATGAAGAGAATTTTTTTCCCCCTGGGAGGTAGTGGTAGAACATATTATCCATATGCAGACACTAGCCTAATGTATCAAATTAACTAGCTGTCTTCTAGAAGCAGGATCCTGAGAGAGTGGTACCCAGGACAGGTTAAATTTTAATGATGGAAGGCAGGAAAGAATTAAAAAAAAAAGGTGTCACCAGGGAGGTCAGGGAGTGGGAGGAGTGGGATGGAAGACCAGAGAGCACCACTGGGCATTTAAAAGGAGTGAAAGAAAAACTTTCATTATTCTCCAGTTCTTTCTAGGTCTGAATTCTCTTTTCTCCTTCAGATGAGGGACTCCAGACACAGAAATGTAAACATGGCCTGACTGATTTTCCTTAGAGCCCCATTTGAAACTGTAGTTTCTAGTAAGTTTTAGTCTTAAATTACTTTGTTCTCAGGGTGCTGCTCAGCTCTCTGATGAGCCTACAATACTGCTGAAGTCCAGCATCCATTTCCTTTAAATGACTGCCTTCTCTGATGAGATTTCCCACAGAGATGCTAGTGAGTTTCAGAGGTGGGCTGCTTTCCATACTGGGTCTCTCCCAGTCAGGACACAGCCTGAGGTCACCCACCAACCTATTTCACATGGGAAGGAACAACAAATTCCAAAACATTTTCAGGATGAGACAAAAGCCCGGGACAATGCATACACTTGTCACTATGTTTCCATCCAGATTCCAAAGACAGCTATTAAAATTCAGGGTGGTCCTTTCTTCATGAGTGTGGAAGGGGCAGTCAGGGAAATACCTCCAAAGTATAATTCAACTAGCACTTGTGCTGGGCCATTTCTGCCTTTAAATTTCTTGGTAAATGTGCAGTTTGTGAGAAATAAATGTTTCTCTCACGCATACTACAACTTTACACTTCTACTTCCAACATCTGTCCCTGTTGTGGCTTCATCAGCCACAGTTTTCTCTATCAACATATCAGATTAGTCTGAACAAATTCAATAGTGTAAAAAGAAAAAAATAATTCTAAAAAAATCTCTCTCTCTCTCTCTGTCTCTCTGTTTCTTTCCCTCCCTCCCTCCCTCTCTCTCCCTCTCTCTCTCCCCCTCTCTCCCTTTCTCTCATGCTCCCTCCCTCCCTCCCTCCCTCCCTCCCTCTCTCTCTCTCTTTCTCTCTCCCCCCCCCTCTCCCTTTCTCTCATCCTCCCTCTCTCCCTTTCTCTCATCCTCCCTCTCTCCCTCCCTCTCTCTCTCTCTCTCTCTCTCTCTCTCTCTCTCTCTCTCTCTCTCTCTCTCTCTCTCTCTCTCTCACTCTCCTTTCCCTTTTCCTTCTTCCTTTTTCCCTCCTCCCTCTCCCTCTGCCTCTCTGTCTCTGTTGTAGCTTCATCAGTCACAGAGTTTTCTCTATCTACATATCAGATTAGTCTGACCAAACTCAATAGTGTAAACAGAAAAACATAATTCTAAAAAACTCTCTCCGTCTCTCTCTGTCTCTCTCTTTCTCTCTGTCTCCCCCTCTCCTCCCTCTTCCTTTTCCCTCCTCTGTCTCTGTTTCTCCCACTCTCTCCGTTTTTCTATCTCTTTCTCCCCCTCTCCTTCTCCATCTTCCTTTCCCTTTATCTCTGTCTCTGTCCATCTGTCTGTCTGTCTCTTTCTCTCCCCCCCATTCCTCTGTCCCTCTGTTTCTCTGTCTCTGTCTCTGTGTTTATGTGTGTGTGTGTCTGTCTGTCTCTCCAGCATAGTCTGACAGAGGTCTCTACTTTTCAAACAGGTATTTTGACAAACTAGAGATGCTGCTAGGCTAAAAAAGTAATCAGTAACAATGAAAACAAAAGTTTTCCTTGCTGTCCTAGGCATCTATAATGTTATGTGTCAATGAGTTATCAATTAGACCATTGTTGATGCTGGGCACTTCTTTATACTTTCAGCAGCTTTGGTCCTGGTGAGCAGAGGAAAAGAGGGAGGGAGTAAGTCCTTACCAAGCAGCACTTCAGGATATTTATACATCCATTAAAAAAAAACCCCTCACCTTCCATCTTAGATCTTAGATATTAGATATAGATATAAGATATTAGGTATCTTAGATATACTGGGTATTGGTTCTTGGGCAGAAGAGCGGTAAGGGCCATGGAGGTGTAGTGACTTGCCCAGGGTAAACACAACTAGGACGTTTCTGAGGTCGGATTTGAACCCAGGACCTCCTGTCTCTAGGTCTGGTTCTCAATCCATTGAGCCACCCAGCTGCCCTCAATACACCAACTTTTCTACCCAGAAATATATGAAGTGCTAAAAGCAAGAACCATAACTGAGATGAGGAGGTGGGAACTTTTGTCCTGAGCAGTACATTTAAAAGATACTGACAGAACTTGTGGCTGCACTAAAAATGGTTGTGCAGTGGATAGAGTTCTGGGCTTGGAGTCATGAAGAATCCACTTCCTGAGTTCAAAACTAGCTTCAGAGAGTTACCAGCTGTGTGACCCTGAGCAATCACTTAATCCTGTTTGCCTCAGTTTCTTCATCTGTAAAATGAGCTGCAGAAGGAAAGGGCAAACCATTCTAGCATGTTTGCCAAGAAAACCCCCAAAGGGTCACAAAGAGTTGGACGTGACTGAAAAACAACTAAACCACAAAGAAGGCATTTATAGACCTTTGGCAACAAAGAAACAGTACTTCCTAGCAAGAGTTAACAAGAATAATTAGTTAAAGGGGCAGTTAGGTGACCCAATAGATCGAGAGCCAGGCCTAGAGATGGGAGGTCCTGGGTTCAAATTTGGCCTCAGATACTTCCTCTCTGTGTGACCCTGGGCAAGTCACTTAACCCTTATTACCTAGTCCTTATTGCTCTTCTGCCTTGGAACCAATACACAGTATTGATTCTAAGACAGAAAATAAGGGTTTAAAAAAAAGAATAATTAGTTAAAATTGAAAATGATTAGATATATTGGGGTCTGGGGTGAACTCTTCCCCTTCCCAAATCTGATTTCCCTTGCCCATCCTCATCACAAACGAACATGTGCTACGTTCTCCTTGGAACACATGGGAAAATGGACAGCTTTAACTGTCTTCTAAGCATTTACTTGACACTTCTTCTTGGATTTGGGAAGGGGTGGATGTTGGGGATAAGAGGGTGATGAAGACAATCTGGGTTGGTCCTTCAGCTGTTCTCAGGATCAGTGTGTTAGACACTATTTTCTTCTCTCAGTTATACTCTGCTAAACACCTACGAACATGTTGCTGCTTATGCTGCCTCTCTAACAGCCTCAGTTCTAACCTATATGTGGAATCAAGGATCCAGGTAAAGAGACAGAGTGATGGTGAAGGAGCCATACACAGACACAAAGTGGTACCATTTTGTGAGTCAAGTGAATGTGAGTTGAGATTTTACTTCCTTGGTAGGTACCACCCTGACCTTGATTATACAAGTAGAGAAAAGAATTTCCAGAATCAAATCTAACAGGGAAAAAAAAAATATATATATATATGTACATATATATAAGTCACTTCTGGCTCTCTCTTCACTGCATTTAGGGGCATCCTTTTGCACCTAGGTCATTCTTACTCTCTCCCATTTGGTTACTACTTCATATATACTCTATGCTAGTAATGATCACAATATTTCTCAATGCAATGGGCAGCAAAATTCAGTCACCTTAAAAAAAAAGGGCCATTGAAAGGCTTCTGAGGTTTCCTGGTTTTATTCATTGTCTAATGAGACTGTCTAATGAGAAGTCCCTTCACTGAGAATATGAACACTTGGTCAGAATCAGCTGATTTTAATCCATTATGAAAACAATGCCACTAAGAATGTAAAACCAAAGCCATGATCTTTGCAACAGGCCCCTCCACAAAAGTAACAAATGCCTTTGCTAGGGTCTCTGTAAACCTGCTTTGGGAGAAAAGGGCTAAATTAAACCTGAAGAATGCCTGGAATGAGGTGAATAGTTACCTTGGGCTACACTTGAAAGACAGTCCAAGAATCAATGATCCTCCTGGGGGCAAATTCAGGGACAAGATCTTGGGCCTCTGACTAGAATTTATTCTATAATCTACATCCTGTCATCATCGCCAGCTTGGTGATCAAATCTATTTTCCCCCTAGTTTTTGGTTATAGTAAGTTAGTATATTAACTAGGGTATTTGGGTTTTTTTTTAATTTGTTTTCCCCACCTTATTCCTTCATTTTTAGGATGACCTAGACCTAAAGGACGCAGCTAGGAAGTAAATTCTCTTTGATTTGGGTTGGTCAACATATAATTACAATATACAGGTATACCTTGCTTTATGCAATACTTTTGCTCCTGAAGACTGAATTTCTATAATTTAGAGAGAAAGCAAGATGTAATAGAAAACAGCACTAAGTGGGAAGGAAGGAGATCAGGTCTTACCACCAGTCCTATTTTGGGACCCTACATAATCACTCTACCCTGCTATGTCTCTCTTTCTCACCTGTAAAATGAAGTTATCCATGGTTTTCAGCAATATCCTATGGATGATCAACTGGGAAATACTTTTCTATTCTGATCAAGAATGTGATCCAAGATAATTCCAAAGGACCCATCATGAAAGATGGCATCCACCTCCAGAGAGAGAGCTGATGAACTCAGAGTGTAAATTGAAATGTATGTTGTTTTTTTTTCCTTTTGTGGTGTGTGTGTTTTCTTTTGCAACATGGCAAATATGGAAATAAATTTTCCATGCTTTCATGTGTATAATTGCTTGTGTTCTCAAGGGGTGGGAGAAGTACAGAAAGGAGAGAGAGAATTTGGAAGCAAACTTTTTAAAAATGATGTTAAAAATTTTACATGCAATTTGTAAATATTTAATGAAATAAATAAAATATATTAAAAATAAAGCAAAAAATTATATAATATGTTTTTTAAAAGTTCCTTTTGGTTCTGGTGACATGATTTTATTATAAGTTCAATATGAATAGAATTCAATATTAGTAATTATTTTGTAAAAAAAAGATTCTTTCATAATAAAAACAACCACTTCATAAATAGATTAGATTCATTTTTGTCAGGTAGAAGTAGAAAGAGGACTGACTTTGGAGTCAGAGGGTCTGATTTCAAATCTAGTCTCTGTCACTTCAAATCCAATCTCTACCACTAGTAACCTATGTAACCGGAGCCAAGTTACCAAAAGGGACAGTGGGAGGTGACCCAGATGACCTCTGAGATTCATTCTAGCTCTAAAGCTAAAAATCCCATGAGATTTTTTTTCTTGTTTCTCTATTGTATATGGACTGATTGGGATGGGGAAATATCTCATAGACAGAGTCAGGGAGCAACATTGGCAAATTGAGAAGTTCAGATTTTTTAGCTGCTGCATTTTCCTAAATTAAGGTTCAGCAATCATTCCAGAACCCAGGAAAATGTTCTTATTAATAGTAACTCGTATTTATTCAGGTTTTTATGTTCATAATATATATTATTTCAAATGATTTTCACAAGCCTTTAACATCTGAAATCTTCATGTTATTGTTCCCATTTTACAGATGAGCAAACCAAAACTGAGACATTATGTTAATTTTTGACATTCATATGGAAGCAGAGCTGAGACTCCAGGTCATCTAATTCAAAATATGCTTTCCCCCCTACTATATTATGCTTTGGCATATTTAATATGCCCATTAGATAGCTTCCAAAGCAGTTAATTTAAATTATGGACTCTTGTAGTATTTTTCTTACTTTAACTCTGTGAAGTGATCTTCATCACTTCTGATCTAGCACTGAGATATTTTGCTTACTTAGTTCCATCCCTGATAAGATTATATTATGATGGTATACCTCATAAAGCATATATGCCTTAAAGGATTCTGAGAAGCTAAGATTTTTGACTAAGGGATATTACGGAAGTAGGTGATGTTTGGGACTTTCTTGTTAAAACAATAAAAATATCAACAGTATTAAGTATTAAAGAATCTAATTTTAAAAGAAATCATCTATAAACTAGTCTCTGGATTTGTTTCTAGGCAATAAATAAGGTGGAAAAAAGGGTTTCTTTTGTCCACTGATTTTCAAAGCATCTTTTTTTTTTTTAAATTTAAGATTCCACTTCAAGATTTATTCGTTTAAGTCTGAATTAGCCACAGCCAGAAAGAAAGGAATGATGCATGTGATCAGAGGAGAAGATACCAAGGTGGCCAGTAATCCTAAAATGTGTACAGTGCGACAACGGTTAAATCTCCAAGGCTCTGAGAAATTGCTTGGATGCTCTGAGCAAAAAGTGTTGGTTCCAGAGTATAATCCTACTGATACACTATGTTCTTTGCAAAAGGTTGTGAGGCCTTGGCCTAATAAGCATAATCTCATTACACTGCAAATAAAAGTTTCCTATTTATCTCCAGATTTCAAATGAATCTAATAAGGCTTATGATACAGTCACCCAATACCCTAATCATATTTCTGCCTATCTAAAAGCAATCAGTAATTGTGTTATAGCAGAACGTGCTGACAATACCTCTGACACAGAAAGGAGAATGAGAGCCCAGCTGTACTAATTAAATTAAATGCTAGGCTGATGGAATACATTTGCTGAAGCTTGGAGAGTATGGGTGCAGAATTAATAAGCATTACAGCTTAGAGCAGGAGATGATATCATAATGGATGCAAGGTTTTGATGTGGAGAGCTTCATTCAGATTCAATGTACCATAATGTACGGATGTGACAGCTGCAAAGAGAGGTGTGGAACCTTGAACAAAGTGCACGGGAACTTTCCCGTTTTTTTGTGTTTGCTTCTTGCTGGGGAGCACTATATTTTACATTACTCGTGCAGCTGAAAAATGACTCCACCAGTGGGGCTGCCTGCCGGAGCTTCCCTGGCCATAGAGATTTGCCATTTCTCAGAACCAAGCGTTTTCCTATCCTCCCCCTATTTCTCGACTTCTTTCCCCTTCCTCTCTGAAACTGGCTCCATTCCACCGCGTTTTTAGACCCCCCCCTTTTTTTTTTAGGTCTTTAAAAAATCAAAGCAGGCGATGGAAATGACATTTAAGGGGGGGGGGCAAACTCCTTTCCTTGTGGGGAAAACAAAATTTAAAAAAGGAACCAAGAAGTAGCACGAGCAAATACTCCATTGGCCTGTGGGTGAAAAAGACCGCTTCTGTTGCTACAGCTGGGCCATTCCACGCGGAGTAAGGAGGATTGGAGGATGACTAAGGACCGCTTGAATCGATCCAGGTCTGTGCCTCTCCCCCCACGCCACCCAGCTCAGCGGTTATTGGGTTATTGCACACAGCCCCAAGCCCCACCGCTGCGCCTGCCTCTCATCTGACCAGCTCTGCTCATGCCAGCACAGCACAATTTCTTGCTCATAAATTAGCTGTGCTATCTCCCAGGCTGCAGTGGCGGGGCCATCGTGCCAGCCCCGCCAGCGAGGCCAGCCAGAATTCATTATCATGAGAATTTTGACAGGATATTAAATTTACTAATCCTGAACTTTCCGGACTGACCCCTAACTCGAGAACAGACAATGCTGATGTTTGCTGGCAAAACACTCTCTCTCGGGTTTCTCTTTCTGGGCCAGCTCCACAGCCACCAGCACACACGCGCCCACAATCCCGTGCCCACAGGGAGGGCACATGGATCCCCGCGGGCACCAGCCCCGCCTGGGATGCTTTCAAATGCTTCTCTCCCCTCCCTCCCAGACGACTCCCTCTTCTCCTCTGGCCAGGTTAATTCTTTTAAAAAACAGACACCATAAACAAGCCGTATAGGTCTGTATTTGTGTTTACAAGTCGCATCCCTTTCTGCGCCATGTCTGTATTTACTTCTTCATTCAAAACCCACCAACATAGACATAAACTTTCTCACAGACACCCAAATGAGCGCACAGGCCACGTGTATAATCTCTCTCATCCACAGCATTTAGACTGATGCTAGTTTGTTTGGGGGCTGGGCATCCATGTGTTTGTCACCCTATAATTCACCACAGGGCCACTCCATTCTACACTCTCACTAGCATCTGTTAAATAAAAAAGAAAAAAAAAATACCATAACAGGCTTATTTTGTTTTGAACTGTCTGTCTCATCATCTGCACATTCTCGCTCTCCCCTCACAAATCAGGCACTGTACATATGTTTTGATAACAAGTGTTACTCTTTGTTTATTCTTCTATGAATAAACCACCGAGCTGCATTGGGATCCTTGAATATTTTTAGAAAGTTTAGTGTATTACAGCAGAATTTAGCATATTGCCCATTCATAAGCTTTCTGCTTTACAAGAGAAAAAAAAAAAGAAGGAAGAAGAAGGGAGGGGAGGGGGGGGGCAGCTCTCCACTTACATTTCTGCCAGTTTAGCCTTTAAATAATTCAGCATTAAAATCTGGTCAGTTCTACTACCTAACCGAAAAACTCCTGCAAACACGGTGCCAATTAAGTTGCTGAAAACAGCAGATTTCCACTGATACTATACAGATAAAGCTGACCATTAAATTGCAATTTAACATCCCCAGGCAGCAGTAGCTGCTGACAACCTCTAAAGCTTGTAATCTCATTTAACCCCCTCCTGTCATGAGCAGGCCCACCCCTTTAGCATAATGCAGACCAAATTAGACCTGACATGGCAACAAGAGAAATAAAAACCTCTTTAGCTTAAAAGTCATGCCACAGTGGGCAACCCTGACCTTCAGTTTCCCCTCACGCAGCCCACTCCTTTCTCCAGGGACCCCATAGACATTTACGTTTAGAGAGAACGCTAGAGACAGACAGAGAAAGAAGGGGAAGAAAACCTCAGCCACAAGGCAGTTGGATTTCCCTTGGGGCAAATTACAGAGAATTTTCCTAGACAATGGAAGAAAATTTCACCTGGGCTTTTTCAAGTCTTTCTTTAGTAATAAAAGATGAACCCTGATCGTTCTGTTCAAACTACTTTGGCTCAATATTTTCCTTTGCCTACCGCGCTCTCTGACTTAGAAGCCAGGGGACATCTCTGTTGGAACACAGAGTTCCCCACTCTATGCCTTAGACTCCTTGCATTTTAAATGAGGTCATCTTAGCTGGTGGCTGGAGTCTTCAAAGCCATCTCCTGTAACTGGCATTTACTGGAGTTCTGTTTTATAAGGAAGTCTGTCTGCTGCTAAGATCCCTGACAGCAAACAAGTCTTGATGCAGTCTTCTATACAAATTCCACTTGTTTGGTTAAAGGGAAAGTGGGATGATGGGGGTAGAAGCGATGAGAATAGAGCTCGAGGGAGAAAATATCCAGGTTTTGGCCACATTACTCACACGAGGATAGCTTGTTTGTAAAAGAGCATGAAATATTTATTTCTTGACCACCAATTTCTAAAAACAGATTCACGAAATCATTTGCACCAAATACTACTTGGAACCAAAGGAAATCGATGCCTGGCTGTTTTCTTTAGCAAGCCCCTCTCAGGACTCTCAGGGTCTCCAACACAGTGAGCTATTTGCTTTTTCATCCCGGCTTCCGGAAACAAAAGATACTTTCAAAGCAGAAGTTAGAAGGACGATTTGGAAGTTCAGGGTCATGTTTTCCATCTGACTTTTGGGTTTGAAAAACTTCCACCTGTTTTCTCCTATCCTTTCTGCATTTGCTCCCAACCTCCTGCTTTCATGCCTGACACATTTTGATTGACCCAATAAAAACTTCACAGTTTAAAGCAAAGTGAAAACAAACAGAGCAAAAAGATTCACCTCTTACCCATTTAATCACTGGCAAAGTGACAAACAAATATGTGAATAAATTAGATCTTAAGCATCCCCTTAGCTGCCCCCCAAATCCCTCCAAGTCAAGCCAAACCCAACTCAAATCCAAGATGCCTTCAAGTGTAGATACTTCTTGATCTAACCAGAAAAGTCTGCTTAACTTTCCCTGGGTCTACTAAGCCTGTCTCTGGCTAATCAGCTCCTACTTTTTGCACCGAGATCATTCAGTAACTTACCAATTTATGCTCCCAGAGGCCCCCGCAGCTGGAAGAAGCTGCAGTTCTAAAAGCAGCAGAGTCATTACCTGGACACATGGCTTATCATTACTCCACTTCTTCAGATGCCAGCTCTCCTGTGCTGCTGATCAACTCAAAGTCTGAAGCCCCCCCCCCCTTTTTTTTGATGCTTGACTAAAGTTAGCTAAAATTGCTAGAAGGAAACCGCATAAATGTTTATTTCGACTTCTCAGTACGGCAGTGTAGTGAAGCCCTGCCTGCCCAAGCCTCTTTAGCAATGGAGTGGTTTATTTAATTTGTCAGTATAATAGAAGCAGCTGAATGAGAGACAGAGAATGCAGTGTGGTATAAAAGAAACAAAAGCTAAAAGTACCACTATTTTGATTCTCTTTTTAAAATTACTTCCAAAGTGTGGTATCTATTGTGAAGAATAATGCTGAACAAAGCATAGTGTCTTGGCAATATTCACAGAGCTTATTCACACACAGCCAGTTCTGTCTGTACATTCAGAGGTAGAATACACTTATAAATGATGTATTGGAAGGACTATAGTTTCTATTGTATTCCCAGTGTAAACAAAAAGACAGACAGAAGCTGAATGGCATATGGGCAGCGAGGCCACACTTTATTCAACCATTCCAGTAGTATTGTGAAGATAAAATGTAATGCTTTAAAAGAAAGGAAAGAAAAAAAAATACACCCTCAAATCGGAGGAAGGAAAAAAAATCTGGAGTTAATTTGATAAAAGAAAGATACATTGAGTTGCATTCCTTTTTCCTCATCACACCTCTTTCTCTCTTTAACATAAATCAACCGGGATTTAGATGTCTGGGTTTGGCAAGGAGAAACTTTGAGACAGCAAAAGCAATTCCAAGTCAGAGAGAAGTGAGAGTCTGGGCCTAGCAGAGCTGCCACAGGGGGGTGGGAGATGGGGAATAGGGGCTGTGGTCTTTTTCTAGGTAGAAACAGGACAGGGAGGGCAATAAGCCCCAGTAGGGTCAGGGGAAGGAGGGGCATGACCCACTTCTTTCATTTAAAATAAAATAATCTCTAGCCCTTTCCCTTAGCCCCATCTCCCATGGTGATTTCAGTGCCTTTGGAAATAGGGAGAGACATCTTGCTGCTGGACCCTGTATTTCCTAGAGATGATGACCAAGGCTGACTTCCCAGAAGCTGAGGTCAGCAGCTTTTGATTGGTGTTCTAGACTTCTGGTATGGGCTTAGACCCTGGGTTCCTCCTTTTTTTCTCTCTGCCAGGTTGGCAGTTTTCCTTGGAATAGCAGAAAAAGATGAAGAAACAAATATGGATAAAGGAAGGGGGGAAGATGCATTTCTTCTCAGTGGGTCATTTGATGCCATCACTAAAGGCATGCCAATGGCCTTTCAAAGGACAGAGGCAGTGGGAGATTCTGTTTTGTCTTAGACTGAGCTCTGCAATAGAGAGGTTAGAAGATCTGAAATGCCCACTCTGACTCCTTTTGACTCCTACTCCTAGTTTCCCATATTGCCAGTTCCCCATCTCTTGACTTCGCAACCAGTCAAGAATTATATCTTCTTTTATAGGGCTTGAATTCGGAGTATGTGGCATCACCCTTGCATAGCTCCTTCGCCCTTTGTGCTGCCTGGGAGTACAGAGTTGGAAAAGCAAAGTTAATTCTGAGTGAGGACAGAGCAACAGACTATGTCAAAGCACTTTTGTCCCAGAGTGGTAACTAGAGAGCAATGCTGCTACTCTGAAGATCATTCCCATCCCTCTTTTTCCTTATGGAGGGAAAGCAGAAAGAAGGGTCTACAGGCTAGAAACTTGTTCTCTCTCATTTCTCTCTTCTTCCGATGGCTGCTGGGTAGTCTGTCAACCCCAAGAACTAGTTCATCCTATATTTAAGTATAGATTTTTCATTTGGTTAGAAACTCCTGTATGACCATCATCCCAGAGAGTTTTCTTGTCGCAGAAAATTCTGAAAAGTTAGAAGGTATCACCTAAATAAGAGAGTGATTCTAGTGCCATTCAGCTTTTTGTGGTTTCAGGATCACACACTCACCTACCCTCTTACAAACCCACAAGTTGCCTCCTCCCACATCCTTTGAAAGATATTCTCAAACCTGCCTTTGGGAAGTGCTGTGATTGTTGTCATAATAGATTAACATCTCCAAAAGAGTTTCACATTTCTTAAATTTGAGCAATATTGATACACAGACCAGTAAGGGATGGGGAGTGAGGAGGGGAAGGAGTTCCCAAAAGCAGAGAGAAGGACACAGAAGTACTCTGAAATGGGGAAATGCTTGAAATGTGAAACCTTGAAAATGCTCAGAATTTTCCAACATTTGAATTCATCTCTTCATTATATGTGAAATCTCGTTATATATTGCAATGGATTTGCCCTTTCTTTTGCTAAATACTAACTCCAGGGGTTCGACCCATATCTGTTTCTGGGAACCCTTTTCTTCCCTTTTTTATGCTAGATAATTCTTAAAAAAAAGACATTTATGGGTAAACTATCCTGCAGGTAAGAGACTATAAATAACTAATACGGTACAGTGGGAAGAATGTGAAATTTGGAATCAGAGGATCTGAGTTTGAATTCCAAGTCTTGTCAACCTGTGTGGCATGGGGCATTTTCCCTGTATTTTTTCCTGGGTCCTTCCCAGCCCCAGATCCATGTTTCTCTTTTATTTTCTAGCTTCAGTTAAAAATACATCTGGGATATTGATTTTCTTACAGTAAAACATTTTTCAGCACTGATGCCAACATAGTTTTGTTTTATTTTTTTTTTTGCCAGTTTAGTGACTTAACAATGAATCTAAATATCTGTTTTATTATAGAGGCATAAAAAAGCCATTATCTTTGGCTAAACTCATCAAGAATTCACATTTGGATGTTATATCTGAAACAGTTAGATTAAATATGTCCACATACATAGAAGTGAAGTGGAGGACTAAGCCGATTATTCCGATAATTTGGAACAAAACTAATTTTTCATTGAATTACCAAGTAATTAAGTGGTTTATTTTCATTTTTTGATTGAATTTTCTAGATAATTACCTCAATTCTTCACAGTCTGATTCTATAAGCAAAGTGAAACGGAAAGTAAGGTAATTAGTTACCAGATAATTCAAGCAAAAAAAAAAATCCCACTTTTATCACTTTTTTCTGGATATTTCAGGAAGAAAGATTTGGTGGGAGTAAAAAAGGGACATGTCTCAGTGTTCAATATGATTATCACAATCTTCCTTTTGGAGTAACATATGTGGACACCTGATGTAATGCTCATCAGGAAAAAATTTGGAAGTCCAGGATTTATGAAAGTAAGGATAGATTGGAAAATAAGTGAAAAACCACCAATTGTTACTAGACAGCAATGATAGAAAAGGGGTCATACAAAAGAATCCTGGAAGTTCATGTGCTTATTGGTAAGTGTTTGGAAACACAAGAAGGAGGTAGTAGGTTTCCCACTCCCTCCCCACACTTAAAATAGTCTGAAATGAAAAATAATATATGTGTCAATCATTTTTCACATGGCTTCCAGATTAATTTTCCATAAGTATATGCAGGAGTGTACTGATAAATTTTAACAACTGGTTCCTCAAGAAAAAATGTATTCAGGATACATATTTAAGTTTTATCTACATTATTAATATTTTCTTCATCAATTTCAGTCTAGGCAAATAAAAAAAGAAACTACAAATCAAACTCTGATTTGTAGCATTTGCCAATTCCAATGTGTAAATGACCAAAATAAAATATATAACAATTGGCTCTTGGGAGGTTTCAGCATACGCCTGGCATATGTCTAGTTAAAAGTCTTCAATGACTCTCTATTGCCTACTGACTCAAGCTGGAATTATTTTTCTTGGCATTGAAGGACCTTCTCCATCTCAAATCAACCTGCCTTTCCATCGTTATCTTATTTGTCCTCAATTCACTAAACTGAGCAAGTGAGTCTCCTCCATAGTCATCTATTACTTTTTTCTCTGCCTTTGCTATCACTGTTTTTTGTACCTCCAATGGCCTTCACTCACCTCTGCCTGGTGAATTACCAGTCATCCTTTAAAGTCCAGCTCAAAAGCTGCCTCCTTTAGGAAGTTTCTCCTAAATCCCCAGGAGGCAATGACCTCTCTCTCCTCCCAGATGATATGGCACAAGAATTGCATACTATTCTGATTCACTGATCAAGTATTATTTTTGTATGTGTGCCTTCTTTTCCCCAACTAGGCTCTAATATTGATGAAAGTGGGGATTATTTTCTCTAAAGTGCTTAATGAATGCTTATTTAGGTGAATCAAGGAGGATATAGAGAAGCTTTAAAAAAAATCAACACAGAGGAGCAAGAAATAGAAATAAGTATGTCTGGCATATTGTATACTATACAATGCTGGTTTTTCCCATTTCTAAATCTTATGATTATGTCTTCTTTTCTCAATCCATACTCCATCCCAATTAGGGAGTTTCATAGATCTCCTCCCTTAGATAGGCTTCTTGGTTCATGTTTATTTGTTCATATTCTTTTTTTTTTAACCTGTAGGATATCCTTTGATGAAAGTATGAGAAGGAAGCAGGAAAAATATTCCATAGCACGTATATATTTGTTGTTGTTCAGTTGTGTCTCACTTTTTGTGACCACATTTGGGATATTCTTGATAATGAAATTAGAATGGTTTTGCCATTTCCTTCTTCAGTTTATTTGACAGTTGAGGAAACTGAGGCAAACAAGATTAAGTGACTTGCCCAGGGTCACACAGCCAGTAAATATTTGAGACTGGATTTGACATAAGGTAGATAAGTCTTCCTATCTCCAGGTCTGACACTCTATCTATTGTACCACTGGTGTATAGTTGACTGAAAATTGTAGAAAATACAAGATCCCATTATGCTTAACATTTTTTGACTTCAAGTAAACATTTGATTAAGTAGAGTATAATGACATTTTAAGGCTTCAACAAGGTGTTTCTCACCTGAATACAATTAGGCTACAACATATTACTGAATTTGAATGCTGTTTTGAAAGTGGCATAGAAGATATCAAAAAAGTCACTAGAAAAAGAGGTAGGCTAGTTATGTAATGAAAACAAGGGAAAACAGATGGATAATCTGTGTGCTTCACAAATTTTTTTCCTGATCTGAGGACTATTTTTAATTATATACTTTTATGTGTTATATTTATTTTTGATTATACTATTTTATTTTTAATGAATAAAATTTTATTTTCTGTCCTATTCCACCCATTAAAAATAGGGAAAATCAAAGCCTTATAACAAATATTCTATTCAAGCAAACAAATTCCAATTTTCCAAATTTCAAAAAAAAAATTTGTCTAATTCTGCACACTAAGTTCATCACCTCCTTGTCAAGAGATGGGTAGCATAACTTTATTATTGATCTGGAGTCATGTTAGGTCTTAAATTTTTCAAAGTTGTCCATCTTTACATTGTTATTATTATGCAAATTATTCTCCTGGTTCTTCTCACTTCATTCTTCATCAGTCATATAAGTCTATTAAGGTTTCTTTAAAAATTTCCCTCTCAGGATTTCTTATAATACAATGGAATTTATTTTCTGTGGTTTGTTTAGCCAGTTCCCAGTTGATGGGTTCCAGTTCACACTACTATGAAAAATTTTCCTATTTTTTTTGTACATTCAGATCCTCTTTCCCTTTGATCTCGTTTCTCAGGGCCAAAGATAAATAGCTTAGTAACTTTTTGGTCATAATTTCAAATTGCTTTCTGTAATGACTGGACCAAATTAAAATATATTGTAATGTGTCTGCCTTCTCAAAGCCTCTCCATCATTTATTATTTTCTATTTTTGATCAACTTTGTTAATTTGGCCTATGTGAAGTAGAAGTAGAGTTGGCTCAATTAGCTTTTCCCCTAAAGCTTAGTAATCATTGAGCAGCGAAGTGATCTAGTCGATAGAATTTTGGTTCTGGAGTCAGAAAGACCCAAGTTCAAATTTGACCTCACACTCTTACTATCTATGTGATCCTGGGCAAGTTACTTAACCTGTTTGCCTTGATTTCCCATCTGTAAAATGGGGACAATAATAACACCTACCTTACTGAGTAGTTGTGAGGCTCAAATGAGATAATAAGTATGAATTATTTGACAGAGTGCCTGGTGCATCAGTACATGCTATATAAATATTAACTATTATTGTTAGCTATTATTATTTTTACATGGCTACTGAGAGTTTAGATTTCTTCCTTAAAAATTGTTTATATACCATGACTATGTATTATTTGGGTAATGGCTCTTACTTTGATGAATGTGAATCCTTCCTTCTATATCTTGGAAATGAGACATTTATCAGAGAATATTGCTGCAGAGATTCCTTCCCCCCCCCCCCCCCCAGTTTTCTGCTTCCCTTCTAATGTTGGCTGCATTGCAAATATGTTTAAATTGTATGTAATAAAGATAGTCCATTTAATCTTATACAATCTTCTCTGTCCCTTATTTGTGCCTCCATGATGTTAAGGGACACAGAAAAGGTCTTTTAGAATGTTGGATGTTCTCAATATGTGGAAGACTTATCAGAAGGCTAGAGAGAAAAGGCATTGCTAAGGGTGGTACTGACAGTGATAAAATCAGAGATCCACCATGAATTGAAGTGCAATCAATCTTTATTTTGATTTCCATAGTAAGTGATTACTTGCAAACACAACAATTCATGCATTAGGAAATATAGTAAGAATTGGCAATCCATCCAACTCACTGTAACTTCTATTCCACATTGAGAGGGGAAGGGAATAAGCATCTGTATAGCTCTCACTATGCAAACTGCTTTACAAATTTTATTTCATTGGAACCATAGAACCCTACAAGGAAGGTGTTGGTATTATTCTCCATTATACAGTTGAGAAAACTGAGGCAGAGAGAAAATAATTTGTTCTGGGACACACATCTAATAAGTGTCTGAGACCAGATCTGAACTTAGAGCTTCTGAACTCTAGGCACAGTGCTCTATTCACATCTCCTGCAACTCCATAACAGCACTGCTTGTGACTTTTCCCTGGCTTTGGAGAGAAATGGACAATTATGTTACAATTTCCCTCAGACATAATCGCATGATATTTTCAATTCTTATTGTGAAAACATAAACAACTGTGATCAGTATGATCACCCATTCCAATCCCAGAAAACTCACAATGAAACATGTTATTCACTTTCATAAAGAGAGCTAATGGTCTCAGAGTACAGACTGAAGTATGTTCTTTTCTTTCTACTGGATTTAGAATCCGAGGATTAGAGTTGGAATTCTTTCTCTGATATATGCCCTAAGGCAAGTGATTTAACCTCTCCGGACTTTAGTTCCTCATCTATAAAATGAGGGGGTTGGATTAGATGACTGCTAAATTATCTTCTGTCTCTAAACCCATGATCCTATGATCTCTCTGGTTAATATCCTCTTCCAGGATTTCCTATTAGAATATCTGAATTGGACTTATTTCTTGCTTTCTGCAAAAGGACATTTATAGCTTCAGTGTAGGTTTTTCAGGCTTCCAAGGCATTTAACATGGAACAAGTTTCTTATACTGATTTCTATCTGAGATCATAGACAATCAAGAAAACTTTTACCACAGTGGACTCCAATGTTTCCCCAGGGACTTCTATAAGAACTCCATTACTGCAGTACCATTTGTCTGGGTTATTTCTCCTTCTTCCCCTCCTCAAATCTCTCCTTCACTTTCCAGGAAAAACACTTGGAATGGTTAACAAGTCAAATCACACACTTCTTTTGTGATAAATTCTATTCCTCAGGGATGAGTTATAGCATCATTTTGGAGTTGAGGCCCCTCTGAAGCAGGAAAAGAATTTAAGAACACAAGAGATGTGATTTCCATTCCTTGGGACCTGTACAGACTTCCTGACTGTACAACCAGTCTAAAACACAGTTCTGCCTTGTTCAGCAGTTCCAGGCCTTTTTTGTCTTTGCTCCTTTAATATCCTGCCATGATGATATTTTACTTCCTTTTAGTACTCTACTGGTTTGTTTCTTCCACAGTTTCTTTGGGTCTAAATGGAATGCCCATCTATTTCTCTTTCCCTTCTTTCTCTTTCTTTGCCCTTCTCTCTTCTCTCTCATTCTCTTTCACTTTCTCCATTTCTATTTCTGTCTTTCTTTCCTTTTCCCCTCCCTTCTATATCTCACTTCTCTTTCTCCTTCTCTTTGTCTTTTTTCTCTCTTCTTCCTTTCTCTTTCATTCACTCCTCTCCTCTGACCTCCACTCTCATTTTCTCTACCTCTCTCTTTTTATCTTTCTCCTTCCCTCTGTCTCTTTTTTCTCCTCTCTCTTCTTTCCCTCTCTGTTCTCTCCTCTCCATTCCTTCTTTCATCTCTCTGTCTCTGTCTTTCTCCCCTCCTCGTCCTCCTCTGTCATCTTCATCATCTTCTCCTTTCTCTCTGTCTTTCTCTGCTTCTCTCTGTCTGTCCTCTCTCTCTTTCCTTAGCACTGATTTAGTCTTTTGTCCCATCTCCCTGTGGTAGGCACAAGTCCCTTAAAGGCTTCACCACTCTGCTGGATTGTTGTCACCAGTCGCTTTCATTCCTAATCTCTCCGGGTCCAAATTACATCTCCCTTCTAGTCAGGGAAAACTTGGTGTATTTGCTGAATTTGCTCTGCTAAACTACCATAAGTTAGAAGCAACTAGGTGTTGTAGTAGAGAGAGCACTGAGTCCAGTCAGGAGAACTTAAATTCAAATCCCTCCCCATATACCTCTGTCTGCCTCAGTTTCCTTAAGATGAGGATAATAAAAGTGGCTAGCTCTTAGGCTGATTGTGAGGATCAAATGGATAAATTTGTAGTGTTTTGTAAACTTTGAAGTACCATAGAAATTTTAACTTTTACTATTTATTAATAATCATTCAAAAATTTCTTCCTGTAGACTTTCAATATTAACAAGTTACCCTTTAATGCTATCTCTCCAAGACAAATTGGCTTTTCATAATATATCCCTGCAACAATCTAGTATTGCTGCTAAAAGCCCGAGAAGGAGATTCAAGATTGACATTTAGTCAACAAGCTTACCTTGTTCAAAAAACTACACTAGGAACCCAATAGATGGTTTAATAGAATTACAAGACAGAATCTAGGCTCTCAAAATGCTGACAGATACAATTAGAGATATAAAATCTAGGCATACCTTACAACTATAGGTTATAAGAATAATTTGGGTTTCTAAGATCCAAACAGGAAAACACTAGACCCAGATAAAAAATCTAAGTGAATGTGAAACATTTGATTAAGGTTTCAATAAGGAGATCTTGGCAGTAGATTTAGTGGAGAGAGTATTGGATTTCAAGTCAGAGGCCTGGGGTTTGAATCCTAGTTCTGGAATTTACTACTTGTATGACCTTGAATGTGTCACTTAATCTAAATGGACCCTAGCTCCTCATGTTTGAAATAAAGAGAATGAACTAGATGCTGCTAATGTCCCTTCCACCTATGAAGCTTCAGGATTGCCACCTGCAATAATCAGCTTTAGAACGAATAAGAAATGTCAACTAAAATGCTGGTATATGTATTGCTTTTTCATTTTGCTGTATTACTGAAATTAACTAGAAATTCAGTCTATTCAGATTTTAAAATCCCATTGAGGTTGTCTACACAAGTAAAATGAAATGAGTGGTGAAAATTTATCCAATGGATTTGACTAATTCAGAAAACTGATTTGGATAATTCATGTCATCTAAATACTATTTTTTCAGTACTCTAAACTAAGAAAAACTAGTCTGAAATACCATCAAATCACCTGAAATACCATCAAATTGCCTTTAGGCACTTACTCCCTTCATAAAAATACTATTATTTTAGACAAAAATTTCCATTCCAAATATACCAGAATCCTTCGACCTTGCATAGCAAGGTTAATTATGAAATGCAGTGACTCCATAATTAGTACGGGAAGTATTTCAATTTTGTCCAACATGGCCAGTTACAGAACAAATAATGATTATATCACTAAATTTGATAAATGACACTCCACATCCCCAAATCATCAAGCATGTTAATTGTCGTTCTCATACTTTAGCCAACTGGCTTATGGCTAAAGTGTGTGTTGGCAACTCAATTACCTCTTTTCCTGAAAAAAACAAGAGGCATACTTTACTGAGAAACTCTCAGACAATATCCTGTGATGGTTCATTTTATTTTCAACCTCACTATTCCAGTTAATTCATATGTGTTCTTTCAGTCAACAAACATTTATCCAGTGTTCACTGAAGATGGAGTAACAGATAAAGATTAATTCTCACTTTGCCATGTAGTGATCCAAGGCAAATTGTTTTACTACCTTTGTTTCTCCATCTTTAAAATGGACATCACTTCTGTGTAATCTTACTTATAAACTAACCTGATTAAAGATTCAAAGCTGGGGAAGGAACCTTTGAAGACTTGAAGGCCATAGATATTTAAGGATTATCTAACCGTATTTATATCCTAGGAACACTGAAATGTTCTGATAATATTTTTTTCATAAGTGAAAAACACTGTGAAGATAAATGGAAACTATGGAAATTCTTTAGATTGTTTAAGAAGTTATTACAGAAATTCAAACTAATTTAAAAAAAATTGAAAGGAGCAATAGCCAGGTTACAGAGCTGTCATAATTTAGAGTCCTTCTACCACCCCATATTTAATTTGCAAAATTTCAAAATTTTATTTATTCTCATGCTAGAACAGGGTAAATGGAACTTTGCTTTAGAGTACAAAAGAGTAGTAATCAGTAAGCATAATGCATTCTAAGAATAATTACTTAAAACCAGAAGCTACCAAGTGACTTGTGCTTCTTTCTTCCAACAACTATTCTGTACACCTCTCAAGTTAGCGCTTTCCCTTAGTCTAGCCCTGCCTTTCTCTACCTCCCCTCTCAACAGAATTGAGAGCTCATCCCATCTTGGTAGCCAAAAATGTGTTTTGCACAGTTGATCCAGAACAAAAATTTGGCTAAAGTTTTGTTCATATATAATTTATGTCATAGTCCTATGTTGAGTTCATTCAACTTGCCCTATGTCTTTATATTTAATATTTGCTAGTTAACAGCTGGTAAGTGTTAGAATTCAGACAGGGACACTCAGATTCTACAAGTCTCACCTAGGTGTTAAATAGCAATAAGTGTTTGACATCATGTTTTCTGGCTTTAACTTCAAATTACTGGCCTTGGGATGTTTGGGATTTCCAGTACGGATTTCAATGTCACTTGAAAAGAGTAACTGAATGGGAAATTATGTTATTGCCAGTGGACTGCCTGGTTCATTGGCTTAAATTACAAACACTTAAAAATCAATTCTGCACTCTTTACCTTTTATCAACCCTTCTCTTTCTCTGTATTTTTCATAGACTTTAAAATTCTTTATATTATTCCTTCCCAAATGCATAGTATTAAAAAGCTCTCTGTTCTAATCTTTTCCCTAGCTACCTCAATTAATCACTTCTTTATTGCAGAACTTGGCTTCTTGCCCTCTGATTCACTAATAAGCATTTACCTTTTTTTCATTCTGCTTTCATAAATGTGCTCCTCTCCTTTACCAACTAGGTCTCTGGTCTCATGCTTCCATTTTCTCATTCCTCCTTTTCTTTTACCATCTGTACCTCTAGATCATTTTCCTTTTATTAGATTGTGAGGATTTGTCATTTGCCTCCCTAGTGCTTACTTAGCACAGTGCCCAGCATATAGCAGGTGCTTAATAAATGTTTATCAGATGAATAAATGAATTATTTTAAAAAAATTCAACTTTATTTAAGAAATTCATTGAGTACCTACTATGTGTAAGGTATTGGTTAGACTTTCTTAACTGCTGCTTTGTATTAGGAAATAACATTTACATATTTGTCATCTTTATGGTCATTTTGTGTTTTTCAACCTAAGCATAGTATAGAGATAAGAATTTAGAACTGAGAATCCAGAGCCTTGAGTTTGAATCTTATATTCAGCATTAACCCCCTACCACAGGACTTTGCCATTTACTTATTTTCCTCTTCTGTCAAATGAAGATTATACATCTTCCCTATAGGAGTATCACATTAGGGGGATCAAATGAAATAATATGTGAGAAAGATTTACAACATAATAAATACAAAAAGATGTATATGAGACAAGAAAAGCACATGCTTCAAGCATAAAATACTATGTGAATGCATCTATTCAATATATTCATATATTTATATATTGAGTTATTTATCTAGTTTTTATAGTCTTTAAAGTATTATTATCTTCATCATTATAATTTATTAGTTATAATTTTGTTACTATATTCTCTCCATAATTTCCATGTTCCTAGTTCCAAAATTTTGCCTGTTATGGGACAATTTCAGAAGCTTAATTTTCAACACCTGAAGGACCCACCTGCCTAATAAAGTTGTATTTTATGCAGAAATAAATGGCTCAGTGATACGTGATTAACTCAACTACCAGTTCATGTAATTGGCAGAAGATATAGATATCTTAATTGAGTCGATCAACCAAAACCCATAAAAAAAGGTGTGAAGTCCTTTCTTAATTAATTTGAGAGGGTTTTAGGGTTTTGACCACTAGATAAAAAGCAGATAATGCCTCACAGGAAATAACTTATGATGGATGGAAAAGATCAAGTGATATCTATTTATCTGTAACAGCAAACTAGTTTGAAATCAGCCAGTCTGGTAATAAACAAACCTAGTCAGAGAAGACTTCTACTTTGGAGTTGACTGGGCAAACTACTTAACTCCTATGTGTCTCAATTTTCTTATCAGTAAAATGGGGAAGAGTGACTCAGTGCCTGCAGTATCAGGAGAGAGAACAGTTCCTAGATCAATCTAGTTGCTGCAGGAATTGAAGTCAGTAACAGTAGAATGGTAATGGATAGATCTAGACATTTTAGTTCCAGGACTTCTAGACACTGAGAAGAGAAGCATAAAGTGATACCTGGACCAAAATACCTGGAAAGAAGGAAGATTTCTTGAACCATACTGAAATTCCAGACCAAGGGTCCCAATGAGATGAGCAGAGGTTACTCTACAATACCAGATTCAAGTCCAAACAGGAATTGGAACTGATGAGTGCCAGTGTAGAAAGTCATGACATGGAATTACAAACTCAGGTCCTGATATTCACTAGTACCTCAAGTTATGGAAAACATGCATAAGAGAGAGAAAGAGAGAGAGAGAGAAACAGAGACAGACAGACAGACAGACAGTCAGACAGACAGAGAGAAAGAGAGAGATCAGTTCTTTGCTGACCCCGATTGTCTCCTTTTCAGGGGCTTGGTATATAAGTTTTGTGATTTATATCACAAATGTGGTATATAAGTATTGTTTTGTGATTTCTTGGGTTAAATAATTAATTGGTTTCAATACAAATAAGACCTGTCCAGTTTTTTATATATTGTTAGCCTGAATGCTTGCATGGTAACTGAGATTCCTTTCATCTTTTCTAAGAATAATTAGGCATCTCTTGGTGGGAGCATGATCCAATAAGAGAAATTTTAGAGTGATATATTCCAATACATACCCGATTGAATTTGATCCATATAAACTCAGAACCACAGGTTATATCAATTTGGAACACAGAATATTAAAGCTAAAAGGGGCTGTAGGACAAAGAATATTAGAATGGCTTATCTGAAAGGGACTTTAGAACAGCAGATGTCAAAGCTGGCAGGTACTTTGGAGACTATCTATCCCAGGACTTCTTAATCGGAGGTCTATAGACTTGTTTTTAAAAATATTTTTGTACCTGTATTTCTACATGATTTGTTTCCTATGTACTTGTTTTATTCATTGAAAAATATTATTCTATAAAGAGGTTGATAGGTTTTATTAGACTGCCCAAGAGATCTGTAACCTTGATCAGATCTAACTTCATCATTTTACAAGGAAAAACCAGACGCAGAGACATAGAAAACATTACTAAGGCCAAAGGTTTCCCTAAGACTATATCGCTCACTGACTCCTAAACAGCTAACGGTATGGTGGTGTTCCATAGAGACTGAAATGGAAATCAAGAGTAGCTTTCCCCATTAATCACTGACAATCTGCTTGTGGCAATAGTTGGCCTTCGGACCTCTTGCCTGAATCAAAACTAATTATTACCATTACCACTTCACCCCCAACTACTAATAAATGGGTATGTCTATATCCACAACTATTGTACAAGCAAATGATCATTGCTCTGCACTATTTCCCATTCTAGAAACCAGGGAAACTGAGGTCAGGCTAGAAATTATGCCAAACTCATCCATGACATAGCTTCTGGGTATTTACCTTTTATCCTCTTCCATACTTCCAATGATGTTCCTTCCCCCATCAGGAAAATTCTGTTTATTTATTTTCTTTGAAAAATTATTACTATCTTTTATTTTCACATTGTTTTCATTTCCAAATATATCCTTGCCCCAGGAGGAGGCAGGTCAGCAAAACTAACCTATACTTTATTTAATGTATATGGGGAACAACTGAGTAGCTTAATGGATTGAGAGCCAGGCCTAGAGATGGGAGGTCCTAGGTTCAAATCTGGCCTCAGACACTTCCCAGCTGTATGACCCTGGGCAAGTCATTTAACCCCCATTGCCTAGCCCTTATCACTCTTCTGCCTTGGAACCAATACACAGCATTGGTTCCAAGACAGAAGGTAAGGGTTAAAAAAAAGTATATGCAATATCTCTTTTTTGTTTTGACAAAACTGGAAACTGAAGGAATGTTTATCAATTGGGGAATGGCTGAACAAGTTTGATATATGATTGTAATGAAATACTATTATGATAATCAGGATGATTTCAGAAAAAATCTAGAAAGAGTCACATGATGTCACTGACAGAAAGATTTTATTTCTCAAATATTTAAAGAAACTGAGTCAAATTTATAATACAAAGCTTTCCCCTACTGACAAGTGATCAAAGGGTATAAACAGGAAATTCTCAGATGAATGTTAAAATTATCTGAAAGCATATAACAATGTTCCAAATCACCTCTTAATTAGAGAAATGCACTTTAAAAAAAACTCTGAGGTACTGCCTCACATTTATCAGACTGGCTAGTCATGACAAAAAAAAAATGGAACATGATATATGTTGGAAGGGATGTGGTAAAATTGGGACACTTATACTCTGTTGGTGTAGCTGTGATCTGATATAACCATTCTGGAGGGCAATCTGAATCCATGCCCAAAGGGCCATCAAACTGTGCATACCCATTAATCCAGCAATACCACTACTAGATCTGTATCCCAAAGAAATAAAAAATTGGAGGAAAGGACTTACTTGGAAAAAAAATATTTCTGGTAGCTATTTTTGTGGTGGCAAAGAACTGGAAGCTGAAGGGATGCCCATCAGTTGAAGAATAGCTGAACAAGTTGTGGCATATGATTGTAATTGAATTCTATTGTGTCATAAGAAATGACAAGCAAGATGATTACAAAAAAAATCTGGAAAGACTTCTATGAAGTGATGGAAAGTGAAGTGAGCAAAACCAGGAGAAAAATGTACACAGTAACAGCAATAATATATGTTGATTAACTGTGAATGACAACTATTATGAGCAATACAAGGATTCAGGACAACTCCAAAGCTCTCATGACGAAAAAGCCTATATGGTATCACAGGAGGAACTGATGGAGTCTCAATGCAGACTGAAGCATATAATTCTTCACTTTGTTTTCTGAATGAACTTTTCTCTAGTGTAAGCAATATATGTTTTCTTTTTCAACATGATGAACATGGAAATAATATTATATGATAACACATATACAACCTATATCATATTACCTGCCATCTTGTAGTGGGAGGAAAGGACAGAATATGGAATGCAAAATGTCTGAAAATGGTTATTAAAAATTATATCAACATGTAAAGAAATTTTGAATTAAAAAAGAAGAGTTATATGAACTGATGGAGAGTGAAGTGAGCAGAATCAGAAGAACATTGTACACAATAAAAGCACTACTATACAATGACAGTTGTATGTATGTACAATGACAGACTTGGCTATTCTCAATAATACAATGATCTAAAACAATCCCAAAGTACTCATAATCAAAAATGCCATCTACCTCTAGAAAAAGTACTGATGGAGTCTGAATGAAGACTGAAGCCTACTCTATTTCACTTTCTTTCTTCAATTTTTTTCTTTTATTTTTCAAGTTTTTTTTCCCACAAAATGACTAATGTGGGAAAATGTTTTACATGACTGCAAATGTAAAATCTATATGAGATTGTCATTGTTTATCATCTCAGGGAAGGGGAAAGGGAGGGAGATTTGGAAATTAATTTTTTAATGTTAAAATTGTTTTATGTATAATTGGAGAAAATTGTTTTTATGTATAATTGGGGAAAAATAAAATATTAATAAAAAATTAATTAATTAATAATTAACATTCAATGCTACACACTAGACAGTACAAGTGGGGAGGGGGAAGCAGTAGGTCTCTTTAATAGATAATTGGCAGAAGTTAAGTATAGCACTCATAAAAATTCCCACCTCTCTGTCTAATTCTCACTAACAAATTGTTGCCTATCCTAAGAAGCTATAGTTTAACAGGGAATCCTATCAGAGTACTGGTGTAGAGACTATTGGCGTCTCTACAACTTTTGACACTACCAATCAGCCTCTTCTCTAAGTTTTGTGACACTGCTCTCTCTTGCTTTTCTTTCCAAACCTGTTTGCCACTCCTCACTCTCCTTTTGCTGGCTCTTCATCTAAGTCACATATCCCAATAATGGATGCCCATATGGATCTGTCCTGGGCTCTCTTCTCTTCTCCTTCTCTACTATCTTACTTGGTGATCTCATAAGCTCTTACAGATTCAACTATCATCTCTATACACAACATTCTCAGACCTACTTGTCCAGGAGTAATTTCTCTCCTGATCTCCAGTCTTGGATATCCAATTGTCTATAGAATATTTTGAATTAGATGTCCCATAGACATCTTAAACTCCACAAAAATGTATCTAATTTCTTTTCTCTCAAACTCTCCCTTTTTTTCTGATACTGATAAGGGAAAACCATTCTCCCAGGCACCCAGTTCACAAACTAGGAGTCGATCATCTTTGACTCCTGAGTCTCTCTCACTCCCATTCTTGCCCATATCTAATCCATTGCCGGGACCTGCTGGTTCTACTTCTGTAACATATCTTGTATATGTCCTGTTCTTTCCTCCAACAATGCCACTGCCCTAATGTAGAGTGCTATCACCTCACACCTGGTCTACTGAAGTAGCCTTTTAGCTAATCTCCCTGCCTCAAGTCACTTCAGTCCATCCTTCATCCAGCTCTTCACTTGATCTTATTAGAGTGCAGGGATGATTATGACAATACCCAGCACCCTTCATCCCCACCCCTAAACTCCAGTGACTCACTATCCTATTCTAGAATCCAATATGAAATCCTCCTTTTGGTTTTCAAAGACATTAATTACCTAACATCTTCTTATCCTTCCAGTCTTCTTATATTTCATTCCTCCTCATATATTCTGAGATGCAATGCCACTGGCCTCTTTGCTGCTTCTCCCACAAAATGCTCCATATCCAGGCTCTGGGAATTTTCAATGGCTAGTTCCATAGCTAGAATTCTCTCCTTCCTGATGAAAGTCTCCCGGGTTCCTTCATATCCAACTAAAATTGTACTCTGAATCTTGCAATTTCTCAGACTTGTGAATGTTAAAAATTTCCACATTGGGGAATTCTCCGTTGGAACAATTTCCTACTGGGAACATTCCCCATTTTGACAGTGAGAACTCTACTTGGATCAGAAATGGGAGGACCTCTACTCCACCCACTTAAGACTGCTTTAGGGGAGAAAACTCCTTGCTAAACAATGAAAGTACTTAAACCCATACTTATAATTAGGCAAAAAGTTCTTTAAGCCATGCCTATTTTTAGAATTAATTCAATGGGGTGCTAAGTACCTATTAAAGGTCAGACAACTTGTAAATTTTCCAGAAGCAAAGAGGTGAAAACTTATTCAGAAGTTTTTTCTGTTACAAACTTACTAAAGGGATTAGTCGACCCTGCAGTGTTTTTAGAATGGGCTGTCCTTTGGAAAACATCTACAGTGATTGGTAGATGGAAGAACTTAGGGGAGGTGACATAGGATAAAACCCCCTATATAAGAAAGAGATTCTCTTGAGAAGAAATCTCTTATGAGGATTGCTTGAAAAGAATCTCTTGAGAGAGGCTCTGGAGAAGGGAAGCTCTTGGAGGACAATCTCTAAGGAGGTCTCACTGGAGCTTCTCTGAGGGGACTCTGTCCCTCTGGAGGCTCTTGAGAGAGGCCCTTTGAAACAGTCTCTGGCTGGAAGGCTCTTTGAGGAGGACTCTGGCTGGAACTCTCTCTGAGGAGACTCTGTCACTAGAATCCTTGCTTAGACAGATCTTGTGGTAAGTGATAAAAGACTGACTGATATCTCTCTCTTAAAGACTCAGGTCTAGGCCATATTGGCTTAAGGCCCTTCAAACTTATTCCTTTCTTACTCTCTCTCTCTTTCTTTGATTCCTCATTGTATTATTAATTAAATCTCTATAAAACCCAGTTGACTTGGGTATATTCATAATTGGGAATATTTCCCTGGTGACCACCTTATATTTGATTTAAAAACAAGACACTGTAGTGAAACATATTTTCTGCGGTCAAATTTACTCACCCACTCTTATATCTATCACAATTTATATCTTCAACTATTTTAACTCTTACAGTTTATGACCCCAACTCTTTTAAATGCCATAGTTTATTACAACTCTCTGAGGGAAGCTAGGTGGCTCAGTGGAATAAGAGCCCAGCCTAGAGAAAGGAGGTCCTGGGTTCAAATGTGACCTGAGATACTTCCTAGTTGTGTGAGCCTGAGCAGGTAACTTACCCTGATTGCCTAGCCCTTACCATTCTTCTCTCTTGTAACCAACACATAGTATTGATTTGAGGTGGAAGGTAAGAGTTAAAAGAATTAATAAAGTAAAATCCAACCTATAAGAAGATTTTCCCATCTGCCTTCTCTCTTAGATTATCTTCATTTTATACTGTATCTATCTTGTTTGTATGCAGGGATTTGTACATTTTCTCTCCCATTAGATTATGAATTCCTTGAGAGAAGGGACTTTTTTTTCTGGATTCTCAACACTTAGCACAATGCCTGACATTTAGTAGGTACTTAAAATGTGTATTGATATTACTTGTGAAATAATATTACATGTGATAGAAGATTTGATTTTGGGGAGGTACCTATTCACTTTGGTTTTGTCTCTAGAACCTTGTAGGGACCTCAAACCTTGGGCCCTTGGCCGCTTGCATGCCTTATACTCCATCTGGAGTCCAATTTCCAGGTGATAGAATCCCAGTTTCACATAAATGGGATTTAGGCATGAAGGAATGTGTTGAATGAAATTACATAAAATTGAATTACAGAGGAAATAAGTATGATAAAAAATACTTTACATGATGATACTTCTACTGCTTAAACACAGAACACGATGTTGGATGCTGTTGAAAGCCCAAGTTATGGCAGGAAAGGCCTTTTTGAAGATGCAGCAGAAAGATCTGGGTTGCAAACACCTGGATCATTTTTTGTTTCTGCTTTAACTTTTTTTAAAACTAAGCAGAACCCCATTCCCTATTCATTCCCCTGCACATGCAGCTAGCTCCCTTTGATACCAAAGGAAATGCTCTGTACTGGGAGAATCTGATTTATTGAGGTTTTATCTACACAGGCAAAATGTACTAAAGAGTTGAAGCAATTATCTGGATAATTCAGTCAGAAAATGAGAAAAATAATTATTGTCTTTCACCTAAATTATTTGTATTGACTGTCTGCATTCATCATTTTAACTCCGTAATTGCTCGACTCCTTTGCTTTGCCTCTCTGTATACACAACTGGCTTGGAAAGAAATTGTGAATTTTGTGATAGTTTGACTTCATATTCAGAGACAGAGAAGCTATAGCATATAGGGTGCCTTCTTACATTTTCAGACAGCCAGCTGCATATCAGTAATACTTGGCTATGTTACAAATCTTGGCTAGCATCGCACAGGGTAGGAGTACAAGTCAAAATACCCCAGTGCCATAGCTACAGTGGGTAGCTAGCATCTTGTTTGTATTTTCTGTCTTTCAGCTTCATAGAAACAGCTGAGCAAAGAGGCTTCCTTTCTCTGGTTAAGTAAACGCTGCCCTGGCCCATAGCAATACTCCTCATCCCTCCCCATTTATATTTCTTCAGGCACCTTGCATCAGTAGCTTCATGGCATCCCAAAGTCTTACTATTATTAATACTGTTATTATCATTGCTGTCATCATGAGGCCCAAATGAAATAATACCTATAAAATGCTTTGCAAACTTTAAGGACAATCTTTGTTGTTGAGCTGTTTTCAGTGATGCCCAAATCTTCTTGACCCTATTTGGGGTTTTCTTGACAGAAACACTAGAGTAGTTTGTCATTTCCTTCTCCAACTCATTTACAGATGAGAAAACTGAGGCAAACAGAGTTAAGTCACTTGTCCAGGGTCACAAAGCTAGTGTTGGAGGTCAGATTTTGAATTCCTAAAAATGAGTCTTCCTAATTCCAGGTCTGGAACTTTATCCACTGTACCACTTAGCTACTCTAAAGGATTATATTTCATTGTTGTTGTTCAGTCTTTTCAGTAATGTCGAACTTTTGTGACCACATTTGAGGGGTTTTTTTTGGGGGGGGAAGATGGTAGAATGGTTTGCCATTTCCTCCTCCAGTTTATTTTACTATGAGGAAACTGAGGCAAACAGGGTTAAATGACTAGCCCAGGATCAAATGGCTAGTCTGTGTTTGAAGCCAAATTTGAATTCAGGTCTTCCTGATTCCATGGCCCATATTTATTCACTATGCCACCTAGCTTCCTCAAAGGACTACACAAATTATACTATTTCGTTAGGTCTTTATAATGATAATCATAGTAACATTATAACATTATAATAGAAATAATAATAATGAGAGTAACATGAAAACATAACAGAAATAGCATCTACATGGTACTATAGTGCTTTAAGTTCTGCAAAGTACTTTACACATTGGCCCAGTTGGTCCTCACTACGATGCTATGAGTAGGTACTCTTATTATTTCTATTTTACAGATGAAGAAACTGAAGCTGAAAGAATTTAAGTGACTTGCCCAGGATCTCACAGCTTGGAAGAAGAAAAGGTGGAATGTGAGCTCTAGATCTGCAGGATTCCAAGTCCAGCACTCAGATCCACTATGCTAAGTGGAAAAAGGCAGAGTTGGGAACAACAAGAGATCTTGCTCAATACAACTCTGGCCACTCACTAAAGGACAGAACATGTATATTTGTTCAGTATGAACAGGAATGAATGACATGTCTTGCTCTCTGTAGCCAGAGTCAGCTAAGTAGATAGTAACACCCTAGTCAGTATTTTCTAATGTGAAATTGAGGGTACGTGGCCCTGATGTAACCATTGAAAAGAGCTTGTTTTGCAGGAATTGTATTTTGATGGGAAAAAAATGACTCCTTGATGAAATGTCACCTAAAAAGTTCGTTGGGGCTAAAAAGCAAACTGAAGTGACTGTTGTGGTAAGAGTGGAAGGGCTAGTAGCATCTCTGATTAGGCTGAATAGCCTCTGGGACAGAAATGCGGAGCAGAGAGGGAGAAATGTGGCAAGATGGTAAGGATGAGCCCAATTCTCTGCCATTGGGTAGAGCAGAATCACGAGACAAGAGAGGATGGGTCTCAAACCTCCACTTGGCTGTGAGGTCATTTTCAGTTTGAATGATGCTTCATTGGAACATGTCCTAGTGCAATCCACTTGAATGAATGTAGTTCAGATCATTGAAAAGCTACTAACAGGGTCCATTGAAGCCTCAGAGGAGTGCCAGGGCAAGTAATAAGGGCTCTTCTCTAGTCTCTGCAAGGGTAAATAAGGGAAAGTTAAGGGAAGGATAGACCAATCACCTCAGATTGGGGGCCAATAGAAATTGGCAATAAGAAGAAACAAGAAAGTAATTCAAGACATCCTTATATGGTTAGAGATTATGTTTGCCTCAGATTCTTGTTTGAACTTGGTATATGGCTTCCTAGAGACTTCCTGCGCAGCAAAGATATGCATAAACTATGTTTGGAGGAATATTATTCAATTAAATAATTTCAGAGATAGAAATGGACTACTGACTGGAAGTCGTGGGGTGGGATAGAAGGGTAGGGTTGGGGGTGGTGGGGAGGTGTCATTCCAGAAATCCACACCAGAAGGGTCCTCTATTGCCAAAGATTTATTGAACTGAGAAGATAAAAGCACCATCTAGGGGCAACTACCCTGAATTGCAGATGCAAGTTCCCATGGAAATAATTATGAATGTTTTATGAGGCGTGGAGGGGCTGCAGGTAAAAGAACATAAAAGTGATTTAAGCATACTTTGTTGAGAACTCTGCATTAGGTTAATTACATGATAGCATATGTTATAATGTAATACTATAAATAGTAAAATTAGGGTATCATATCATTGTTTTAAAGATAATTTTCTATTATAAATACTATTCTGTGCTTTGCAGATACACCTTCATGACCTTTAATGGGTCCTGGAAGTGTAGAAAGGGGCATCTAGGTAGAGCAGTGGATAGAGTACTTGGTCTGGGGTCAAGAAGACTCATTTTCTTGAGGTTGAACCTGTCCTCAGATACTTACTGGCTGTGTGACCCTGGCCAAGTCACTTCACCCTATTTGTCTTAGTTTCCTCATCTGTAAAATGAGCTGGAGGAGGAAATGGCAAATACAAAAGAATATTTCTCTTCTGCCCCAGAGGACTGTATTGAGAACTAGAGGATATAAGATGATGTATTTGAAAATTTTTTGAAAACTAAAAATTCATAATATGGTATTATTATAATCACCATCATCATTATTGATGTTATTTCCCATTTAGCTACAGATAGGACAAGCCAATGGTTATAATTTTCACTATCATTTCATAATGGGACAGTAGAATGAACACTAGCTCTGGAGTCAGAGGACTAGTTTAAATCTCACTTTACTGTCTGTGTAGCCTTGGTCAAGCCATTGACCTAAGCCATGGATTCCTCACTTGTAAAACCATGGAGGTTGGACTACTTGGTCTCTGAGGTCCCGTAAGTCTAGACTTCTGAGCCTGTGATCTTATGAACATTTTTCAAACTGCTCAGTTTGGAACACCATGACTTAATTCAGTTGATCTCTGTATACAGCCTCTCAGAGGAAGAAAGCATATGCCTGAAAATGGCCACAGATAAGGTCCATCTGTCATCAGTTAATTCCAGTGGTCTGGAGACTTCTACTGGGAAACACACACACACACACACACACTACTTCTTACTGAATTCTCCCTTTCACAACTGATTTTCTCTATGGCACTAGATTTGTTTTCAGAGAACCTCCTTTTCATGTTACAGGATATCATACACAATGAATGTAGCTTTTGAAGATTTTACTTTTCCTATTGATACCATGGCATAAATCTGAGCACTTAGAGTTTGGCCAACCAAATTCACTCAGTCTGCATATTCCTCCTGGAGAGGTGAGCCATTCTGAGACGCTCTAGACTCCTCGGGGCCATGATGATCACATCCCATGCTTGATAGCAGTAATTGGCCATTACACATCAGTGACAATGGCAAAAGGAAAATGGAAACAATGACCTGGTTTATGTGTTGAAAAGCAAAGTAGCTGTTGTCCTGAACACATGCACTTTAAATCACTGGTCTGTAGCTGTTTTCTGAAACACAATTACAAAAGCTAACTAGCAAACATGCCCTCTCGCCTCTGCATTCCACTAGCTTCATGCTGTCCAAATTAGCAGTTGCCTGGAACTTAAAACAGGACTGATCTTCTGTGTAGGCAGAATAGGCACCACCTACTAGAGAGTGGAGTCAGGGTCTTGGGAGACGGACATCCTACTTCTCTGACCCACCAGTGGTTCATAGGACATAAAGTTAGAGGGGACCTTATTGATCCATTTTTCAGATAAGGAAACTGAGGCTCAAAGAAGCTACACAACTGGTCCAACAGCAGTAACTAACGACATTCTCAGAATAAACAGAAATGTAACACAAGTCTTCTGACCCTTCCCTACTCAGTCCCTAACCCCATAGTTAACATTTTCTTTTCAATGCAATAATGATGTTATTCCATGTCAGGCTCAGGTCCCACCTTCTAGCCTTTGCTTTTAATACTCTCTTTTCTCTGGTACAACCTCCTTTTCCCTCTTCACATTTCTAAATCTTTCCTGTTCTTCAGGATCAAGCTTGACTTCTGCCTCTTCAACTGAAGTTTTGTTTTTTAGTCTTTTTTTTTAACACTTTGTACTAATCCAATAAAAATCTCTGCTTTTTCTGGTGCTGCCTCAATGAACTATCTATAATCTGTTTATACCCTTCTTCTTGCCTGACAACCCATCCGTCCTGCCTACGTCTTAGCCTTCTATATCCAGAAACTCCAAGATTAGAAATTCCCAATCTCCTAGCAATGGAAAACTCATTAGACCTGCCTGAGAGGGAGCCTAACTCTTGCTATAAATACCTAAGGTGTTCCCATCCCTGAGCTGCCTTGAATCTCTTTTTTAAATTAATTAATTCATTAGTTTGCTTTTGAGTGGTTCTGCAGCATGGAATGAAGATAGATCTTGGTATCCTAGCACAAATTTGGGGCAGCCATGCACCAAGTCCCAAGAGCTACCTTTAACAAGACATACATGCTCGCTTCTGCAAATAGCCTGAAGATCCTCATGACCAAAGCTCCCTGGGAACATTTGATTGTATCCCTTCCCTGACTTTCCTGATATTGCTTTGACAGTGTCAGCCTCAGGATAAGGGATCAGTAAATGGACTCAGTAGCCTTTCCTTATTGCTCCTGCTTTCTCTAGGCTTGCTTGGGTATTTCAAGTTAAGCCATGTGGTGTTCCTTTAAACAGGAAAAAATTTAAAAAAATTAACTATTGATTTCAACTCCGCTACCATGAGTTCAATTATCATATAGCTAATAAGAACAATAATAATAATAGCTAATATTTATAGTTTTTTCTATGTACTGTCACTATGCTAAGTATTTTATAATTATTATCTCCTTTGATCTTCACAGTAACCTGGGGAGCCAGCAGTTACTATTACCTTCGTTCTATAGGTGAGGAAACTGAGGCAAGTAGAAGTTAAATGACTTATCCTATGTCATCAAGCTAGCACATATTTGAGACTAGATTTGAATGCCATAATCCTAATATCTGATCCAGATCTCTATCCACTGAAGCCACATTTCCTCTATTTTTTTTAACCTTCACCTTCTATATTAGAATTGATGATAAGTATGGGTTCCAAGACAGACATACTATATCTATATAAACTAAGGTTGGCATTTATAACACTAAAGACTAATAATCTCAGCGTATTTTTAATGCTGTCTTGGGTTTGGAAAATGGACACAAATGTAGTTTCACTTATAAAATTCTGACTCACTGAATCTTCACTTCTAGCACGATCTTTGGAAACCAAAATACAGTGATCCCTCACCTATCTTGGGAGATATGTTCCAGAGACCCCCACAATAGATGAAAATCCATGATGTAGTGGTGTTATGTTTTTTACTTTTATTTTATTATTTATATCTATTTTATTATAATGATTTTATAAGTAATCATTAATTAATATCTTTTTAAAGATTACTTATAAAAATCATTCTTTTCAAAAATTTCATTTACAAAAAAGTTTATCATTCACTGCATTTTTTTTCACTAAAAATTGCTGGTTAGTTTTTTATAAATGCTATTTTCACTTGGCTTTTATATATTGATAATTTGGCCTAGTTGATTGAGAGTTAGCCTTGGGGCCAGTAAGGTATGAATTCAAATTCTGCCTCTGTTGAATACTGGCTGTGCTGGGAGACTTAATTAAACTCTAAGTCCTCTAGGTTAGAAGTGTTAAAGGCCAACAATACTTCTGAATGCTTCAGAGATTAAAATGCAGCTCCTATCTAATTTTAATGAGTTGAATATTGAGGTATCTAGGCAGCACAGTAGATAGAGTGCCAGGCTTGGAGCCAGGAGGATATGGGCTCAAATCTGGCCCCATATACTTCCTAGCTATGTGACCTTGGCCAAGTCACTTAACCCCAATTGCTAAGCCCTTACTCCTCCTCTGCCTTAGAATCCCTACCTAGTATCAATTTTAAGATAGAAGGTAAGGGTTTAAAAAATTAAATTACATATTTTTAAAAGTGTGAATGCATTAATATATGATATACATATATACATTAATATAGAAACACATACCTTAATATAAATATTAAGTATATATATATAATATTATTATGTACATATATATAATTTCTAAGTTATCATAACACATTTAATATATATCATGTTGATGAGGATATAATTCTTGATATTAGTTATGGAGATGTTATCAATTTATAGATATTTTTTTATAGAGACTTTTAAATTGATTTATAGATATATTTTTATAGAGATATTATTCTCCTCTCTATAGGCATCCAGGTCAAGTCATATTATTTGTACCTCCCAATAGCAGAAGAGTACAAGCAATTTAGTTAGATTAGAAGACATTTTGATCCTGCTTTGATTAATTTGAAATTTATCTAATATTTAGAGTATAAGACAGCATGGCAAAGCCTGAGTTAGAGAATTTAGGTTCAATCCTAATTCTAAACACTTAATACCTGTATGACTTTGGAAAGTCATTTAATTTCCAATGAGTCTCAGTTTCTTCAGCTGTAAAAAGAAGGGATCAGACTAGATAATCTTTGGGGTTCTTCCAGACCTGGATTTATGACCCTCTAGATCAGCATTGGTGAAGTATTGGCACTTGTGCCAGCCAGCATGGGGCAGCTGCTCTGTTCAATCTCTTCCCAGTACCCAAAGACATTTTTTGCATGCCCTTCCTCTCCATCCAGCCACCCAAAGCCAGCACTTTCTCTCTCCTGCTCTCTGGGCTAATGGGGCGGGGTAGGTGGGGGTGTCACAGTCAGCTTGAAGTTGTGGTTTTGGCAAGAGAACTCCAAAATGTTCACCAGTACTGCTCTAGATTCAAGATAATAGCAAGTTAAAAAAAAACAAAAACACCCAGTTTTATTTATTAAATCACATAAAATTAAAAAATGCAAGTATAATGTTTCTTGGCCTCTTTATCAATCAATTTTTTAAACCCAAGAAATAAAGAGGAAAAACATTCCTCATTCAACCTAGGTTAAAGTCTACCTTTATGGGTCGAGCTCATTCCTTGGGGCAATACTACTAAATCATTTTGAAGCCCTGACATTTCCAAAAGAAGGTCCTTGTTTCTTTCTGAATTGCAACAATTGTAATCATCTGCTGAGATAATCTGGCATTTTAAATAACTTTGCACTTAAACTCTGTCAATCTGATCTCCCAAGGTTAATTGATTATTTCAACAAATAGTCCTGCCAGAGAAGATCAGAGTGCTTACATCTTTTCATTAATCCATGCTGTTCAGGGAATAGGTGAGAAATAAAGAAGACTGGGATAGACTTAACTATTTCATGCCTCAGTTTCCACAATTGCCTCCATCTTGTTTGTATTTTCCACAAAAGGACTTTAAAATATAACTCCAGTAAGCCAGAGGTCCTTATTGCATAAACCAAACTCATTAAAATGGCATAAATCCACGTCTAAATATGCCCACATGGAAGCTGCTAGAGAGACAAAAACAGCAGTAGCCATCTGCCCGTTTAGCACTAATACTACTACTACTAATTTTTATTCAGGCACAATTTTTTTAATTCAAATTTTTTGTTTTTGTTTTTAAATCAGTAAAAGAAACTCCAGTCTAGAAGCTGTAAAGTCCTAAGTAGCAAGTTTCTGCCTCATCCTTTTGTTTTTTAAATA